>NW_013550585.1:3812477-4461157 GCF_000709125.1 Exophiala aquamarina CBS 119918
CTATGCCTAAGGGTTTCGGGACTCTTGGCCCCTTGACAGAAGGGGAGTCCTCTGATGAAGAATGTGTTCGGTGCCAGCATATGCGCTGGAACTGTGATGGATCGACACCCTGTAATCAGTGTGTCAAAAGACAGGATGGAATGGAGTTGGTGACTTGCAACTATAGGCGAAGTGGTGGAACCTTTGAATCCTATGCCCTTCAACCATATGAGATGACCGAGGAAGGAGCTACACTACGACCAGACCACCTGGAATATATTGGCCAACGCCGTTGGACAGTTCCAGAAGGCACCCGCGCTCTGAGGGACAAGTTCGCAGAACGAGGTCGGAAGGCTTCTCCTGAGAATAACGATGAGGACCGTACTTCCCCGGTGAGGGGCAATGAAGCCGAGGAAGTGGAAACCTTGAAACAAACAGCGGCAGATCGACTTCAGAAGTTTAGGTTTGCACTGGCAGCTGAGGCCGCTGACCCAGTTGTGAGTTTGAAGTTAGCACAAGGCAAGAATCTGCTGGATCATCATGCGAAAGAAGTGGAACTCAAGTCTCATGAGGAAAAGGGTACGTGGAAAGTTGTACCTCTCCCAAACGGTGTAAAACCAGTCACCTCCCGATGGGTGATGGGCGATAAGCTTGGATCTAAGGGAGAGTTTCTCAAACGAAAGGCGCGCCTCGTTGCGAGAGGTTTTCAGCAAGAAGAGGGGATCGACTATGAAGAGACTTTTGCGTCCGTGGTGAAGCCAGCCTCAACGAGAATTCTGCTGGCTCTTGCGGCCATTCTGTATTGGCGCATCCACCAGACGGATATCAAAGTCGCGTTCCTGAACAGTGATCTAGACAGAAAGGTCTACATGAAGCCGCCCAAAGACATCTGGATTCCCGTTGGATACTGTTTACTGTTGATCAGAGCGATATATGGGCTTAAGCAGGCTCCTCGTGCGTGGTTTCAGAAGTTGCGAGGGACACTAATCAGCTGGGGCTGGCGTGTTTCAGCTTATGATCCATGTGTCTACATTTATGATGCAACCGGGCTCATACTAGAAGTCCATGTGGACGACATTAATGTTATGGGAAAGAATGTGCAGGCGATACTGGACTTCAAGAAGCAGATGTCAGATGCCTTTACAATGACTGACGAGGGAGAGTGTTCTTTCTACCTTGGGATGCACGTGGAACAGAAGCCTGGTGAGATTCGTATACATCAGGAACGATACATCAATGAGATTCTGGAAAAGTACGGCTTCAAGGACACGCTGCCATCCAAGGCCCCAATGGACAAGAATCTTCGACTTTCAAAGCAGGAGGGGTATACGGCAGACTCTAAGTTCCGGACTGAATACCAGTCGAAGACAGGCTCGCTGAACTTTGCGAGTAATCAAACAAGACCAGACATCTCATTCGCCACGGGATACATTGCGAGGTATGCGTCTAATCCGAATCAGAAACACATGGATGCGGTAGATGCGATATTCTCCTACCTCAAGAATAATCCTGGTAGAGGCATAGTGTACTCTGGCAAGCATGGACTGCAGCTCCAGGGTTTTGTCGATGCAGATTTTGCGAAGTGTGAGGACTCGCGGAAGTCCACTACTGGCTGGGTGTTTACGCTAGCTGGTGGACCCGTCTCATGGGCATCACAGAGACAGAAGACAGTGGCGACGTCAACCATGGATTCTGAATATACTGCGGCAGCTGAAGCCACGAAAGAAGGAGTATGGATTAGAAACTTTGTCAATGATCTCCGGATCCCTGGTGTACATATTGACTCGGTGCCACTATACATCGATAATAATGCTGCGTTGAAGCTTACGAGGAACCCTGAATTCCACAGCAGATCAAAACATATCGATGTCAAACACCACTTTGTTCGTGAGAAGGTGGAAGAAGGTGTCATAGATACACGACGTGTTGACACAAAGGACAATCTTGCGGATATTTTTACAAAGCCGCTTCCGAGGATGTCTCATGAGGATATACTTGCTCGACTAAATCTCTCATCAGGGGGAGAAATGATGGCTGGAATGGTAGAGGCGACTTCCACTGAAGATATTGAAAAAGGTGATACTGCAGAAGCTTCTGAGGGAAGTGAGAAGAATAGGTCGACACCTCAAGCTGGAACCAAGACTAAATCGCGTACGGATGGGCAACCTGATGGATTTGAGACCAATAAACATATGAGAGCGGCCCAGGCCTTTCATGCTCGACGTGTGGCTCGTGCAGCCAGAAACAATGAGAAAGTTGAAGGGAAGAAGGGACGAAAGAAGGAGATAAGAGACTCTCTACGGCAGACGGCGACGAAGCTGAGGAATGAACGAGATGCCCGGGAAGGCTGGAAGCAGTCCAGTACATCGGGGGCAATGCTGTATCAACCAGGGATGGGTGAATCCACGAATACACTCACCGAGTCTTCTACATCTCAGGAAGCTAATGCTGATAGCACGTCGACTCAAGCGCGCTCGGCAACTGATGAAGTGGAGAAAGACTGGTCCTTATTTGTGGGCGAAGATGAAGACTAGGAGGAAGTTGACAGCGACGGAACACAAGGATAGGAGGAGCGACTGTGGCTTCTTTCTTTTGAGGTATGGTAGTTCCGTTAGGAACTACTATACAGGGGGAGAGTTGAATCCCCAGTCACGTAAGTAGTGTCACTAGAGTGACTGCCTCAGCAGTGTCACTGCCTCTGGTGGTGACACTAGTCGGTGACACTGTCAGTGAGGTATATCTAGTTTCTCTTACCTAGATTCTTTGTTGATCATGATTATCACACTTGAACACTGGTTCTGAGCTTCAACTCTCTTAAGCCATTCCCGTTGTTGGCACATTACAGTGCGTCAAAATGGGCGGTGCGAGGCCTCACGCAGGTTTTTGCAATGGAAATGGCCAAGCACAAAATCAACGTGAATGCCTATGCACCGGGTATTGTGGGTACGGCAATGTGGGATCTCATCGACGAAAAACTGGGCGCCATCGAGGGCCGCGAGAAGGGTGAATCGGTGAAGAAGTACAGCTCAGATTTGACGGCGCTGGGAAGAGTCAGTGTACCTGAAGATGTTGGCAATCCTGTGGGTGGGTTCTTATGTTCCAAGGATGCTGAGTTCATTACGGGACAAACAATAGTGATTGATGGTGGTATCGTCTTTACTTGATCCAGGTACATTGATGAAAGAGAATAATGAAATCCCACATATCTTTCTCCTTACCTCCCTGGATTTTCTTTCGAACGCATGGACTTTAAGGGCAGAGCTCTTGCTTGACAGGAAGTCCTCCACGTTATCATGCCGGCTTCCCTTCTCCCGACTTTGGTGGGTAGGTCTTCCCCTCGACTTCGCGAGTGGGCGTACAGGTGCATCTCTCACTCTCTGGGATTGAGTCCATCACTGATGGAATATGATTGCCACAACCCCACCACGTTTGTTTCTCTGTAGCAGGGGTGTCGTGTCAGACCAGCTTTCCTAAAGAGGGATGTACATGCAACGGGCAACAAAGAAACCGTGCTCCCCACACGGAGGTTCCGGTTGAGCTCGGGATAGATGTGCCTGAGAAAGAGAAGAGCCGTAGCAACTTGGGAGTTGGTAGTACTTACGGCAAGTCGGACACGCTCGTTTCATGCACATTTTCTTAGTCTTCCGATGGTCAATGGCTTTTGCTTGTTCTTGAGCTCTGCCAACTTCTACCAGGAGATTGGGTAGTTAGGCAGCGAGGAATCTGATATGTCTTTGTCACGGTTGGCTGGTGACTTCGAGCTATTCAATCAAGTACGACAGGATCAATGGACTATGTGATGTGTAGATGAATCCACGGATCGAGCACATCAGCTGAAGGATAAATACCCCGCTGGATAGATCGTTACATCACGGATTACTCTTTATCACGAGCCACGCCAGATCTAGACCCCGAGGTCGCCGATTGCTCCACTTGCTGCTATGCTCAGCAGAACCACGGTATCATGAACGCCTACACGGATCAATCATCATAATTGATTAGTATAAATATACTAGCCAGCCAGCCAGCAAGCCAGCCAGATCTTCGATCAAGAATATATGTATGAAGGGAATTGAGTCGAAGTCGAGCCCAACGCATGGCAGCTGAATGCTCTACCGTATAGCTAGCCTCGGGACGAAGTCGGAGGAGTTTTTCCGAGAGCTGGAGTTGCTTGGCGGGGCAACATCATTCAAAACACTCTGCCCTTCAACGTTGGCAGCACCCTCCGAGCCTCTCTTTTCCAAAGTTCTCTAGCTGTCCTTTGTACTTGCGAGTTGATATTTGATTCTCTGCTATCGTTTCCGAGCTCTATGTACAATTGCGCATAAAAGGTGACCGCTGCTCTGGTTCGACGCTGGCGCCATAATAGCATCTCGCTTGTTGATCTAGCCATAGCTCGTAGCGTAACCCCCTGTTGTTCGCTCAACTCATAGATCGCCACTTCGACATCCTGAGACGGATCTCTAAGATCAGGGAAACACCTCGGTGGTGGCAGTAAGCGGCATTTGACAGGATGTCATTCACGGACGAAGCTCTCAAAGCCAAGCTCTCGACTCTAAATGAGACTCAGGATAGCATCGTGTCGGTCTCACAATGGATTATGTTCCATAAGTAAGTCAACCACACCACACTCACTTCAAGATGATTGAGAAAACACTCACATTCTTACTATAGGCGCCACGCAGATCGCATTGCCAGCTACTGGTTGACCCGGCTGCGAGATTCACCACCGCCAAAACGACTCAACTTTATTTACCTTGTCAACGACATTGTGCAAAATGCGCGAGCGCGGAAACGCTCCGAGTTTCCTGATGCATTCGCACCGTTGATGGCAGAGGCTATCCACACAGCCTACCGCTCTAGCCCTCCCGACATTCAAGGGAAAATCCGCCGCGTTGTTGACGTTTGGCGTTCACGCAATGTTTTCGAACCTCCTATTTTGGAGGCTATCGAAGCCCGAACGGATGAAATTGACAAATCAAAAGGCTCTTCAGGGAAGAAGACTCTGATGGGACAATCCCTCTTCACTTCTACGTCCTCCGCCGGCATGCCAAAAGAGCTCGAAACCCTCGCACCGCTCCAGATTGCAGTGACGAAGGAGACTATTTCCGCCCGTCCAGCCATCGACACAGCTCAATCTGAGTACATGAAACTAAACGACCCATCTGCCGCCCTTCCAAGCCCGCCCGTCCATGCGGCCCGTCTTTCAAGCCTCATCAAATCATTAGTCGCGGCAGAGTCATCTGTTTCGGCGAGCATCAAGGCACGAAAAGCCTTGATCGCTGACCTGGAACGGATACTGGAGATCAACAAGGGTGCGCTTGCGAAGGACGAGGAGACGTATCTAGAGCTCGACAGTCGAAAGACAAGAACGGACGCCAAGAAGAGGGAAGTAGAGGATGGCATTATTCGAGGCCTATCTTCTGCTGAGGGCCCAGCCGAGACCACTATACCCGGGGTCGGCGCCATTGGCGACGAAGTCTTCTCTCCAGGCCTAGACAATCCGGCGTCCGCAGATGACGGCTTCGGCCGGCCTGAAATCGAAGAGTTGACCCCAGAACGTGAGCTGGAAGACGATACAGGATACAACCCCTTGGAATCCCTTGCAACTCCCTCTCAAGCTCAATCGCGCAACAATCCCGCCGTCGCGGCTGCACTAGCTAGCTTCGGCAACCCCTCTGCGGCCAGCGACTACAGTCCGTCACAGCAGCCAACCAACACCGGGATTAGTGGCTACGTCAGCAACGTCTCGCGCGTACGCTCATACAGTGGAAGTGGTGGAGGTCTCAACGGTCTGAGTGCGAAGAGGAGAAAGCTCAGTCATGGCGAGGACGAGATGGTCCCCGATCTAGGCGAAATGGGCATGGAGGGTTTCGGCCAAGAATCGGCTTTTGCTGCTGCGGCGGGTGGTGGTGCCGACACTCACCACGGCGATTTTCTGAGCAATCTCGACGAGGATGTGGATGAGCTGTTGAGGCAGGAAGGCGGCGGCAGGTAAGGAAGAATCCTGGTCTTGCAAAAATGTGAACCGTGGGCAGAAGACGTACGCTTTCGATTCTCAGGGATGTGTGTTTACATACTTGGGAGATGGTGCCATTGCTGCGACAGGGGGTGTGTTTGTGGCTGGATTGGCGGGTGGCAGGCCGAGAGATTACAAGACGAGCACTGAGGTTTAAGACGAGCACTGAGGTGCAAAAGGAAGGAGATGGTGGGAGAATGGAGCCGTCAGCCTCCAACGGCCTTGTAAGAGTATGCAGGTCGACTGAATACCTAACTTAAGTTGTTTGGCGCATCAAATAATGCGCTTTCTAATAAGGTTTCATTTCTTAGATTGTATCGAGCTCCGTAGCTACATAAGTGTTTGCTTCACGCTCGTACACCAGGCACATACATCGACTGAAATTCCACCTGTCCAAATTCGTCATCTTACAGGGTTGTGGCTTACAACAGACTGTCACTCTGGCATTTACAGCAGCATATTGCATCTTTATAAGCACCATCGAGCAGTGGGCTGTTCCAGTAGCTAGACACGACATATGCACGGCTTGTATCCAATTCTTGAACAATCGGTCGTAGCGTGATGGTGTGGTCTTGCGGTAGGCATCATTTCGCCAGCCAAGACTGAATCGACAGCCAGTGAGGTGGCTCGGCGTAGAATCTCCTGTGTAGCTCATTTAGTGTGGCACTCAGAGCCGTTTAGGAAGTCTTTTGCATCATTCCCACAAGAGCGCAAATTGATGTGTATAGCCCAGCTTCGAAGAGCCGGAACCTTGCATGTTAATAATTGCTGGCCTAGATGGCTGCTTCTAAAACGCTTCATAGCCAATCACCATTGAGTAGAGATGGTGCGAGGTGTTTCCGTCCAGCCTTTGGCTTGAAATGAGATGCTTGCTACCGGCTCGAGCGCAAAAACATGTAGGCAAGGATCACTGACGAGAGATATCGACATGCGCTCTGAGCTCTATGATGAGTTGATCCACCAAATGCTCAAGTAGTCGCAAATCATAACCCAGGCATACCTCAATCTGAAATGTGAGCTCAGCTGGTTGGCCGTCGGAAAGGATGTGCCTCTGTATTCAGCACCCACTCATCGAGGTTCACCAGAGAGGGCTCGCTGAAGATGAGGTAGAAATATTTGAGCGTCTCAGCCAGCCAGAAACTTTCCATTCGGTCGCTCTTTTCGGGAATTGGTTTTCTCACATCATGAACTGCAGCATGGGCAATTTGAGTCCTCGTCTGGGTATCAATTGACTGGAACATCTTCCAAGCTGTTTCCTGTAGGGTGCGATCGCCTGTAATGCGGTATAAGATGAAGATGGATTCAATGGCTTCGGGTCGCAGAATGTAGCGGTTATCAGGATGATCTGTAAAGCCTGGAAAGACTGGCTTTTTCTTCGCCACGTATTTACCTCGCTCGACAGCAGACATGTGCTCCGCGTCTTTGCCCGCGGGACTTCGTTGTGCGATTGTTTCATACCACTTGTCCTCATTCCAGTCACACTTGCCGGGTTGTGGTTCGTGTACACCCACTTGACATGCTGACATGAAGAATGTCTCTGGCATCAATCCGGACGGCATGGCGTTGTAGGCCCAGACGCAGCCCTCAACCAATCGACGAGCCACACGTAGCTCATCTGGACGAGCGAATATTTTGGCACCAATGCCCACCATCCCACCCACAAAGCAAGTCAGATGTTGGCCTTGCGGTTCGAGATTTGAAGTTGGAATAGTGTTCAGGGTCGTCAATTGAGCATTTCCACTGAACAGGACATCTTCACCTTTTGGGAGCATGGGGCGGAAGAACAGATATCGTTGTGCCGCTTCGATGGCGTCCTCATACATATTTTTATACCTTTTGTCTCGGCCTCCAAGCAGCATGAATTGTTTGGGCAAATATTCGTAGGTGGAGTCAGCCATACCACCGAAGGTGAAATGGTTGTAGTCAAAGCTTAGGGTCTTAGCATTGACGATAGTAGGCCATAAGCCGGGGATATTGGTTTTGTTCTGGTGCCACTCCATCTCTTCGGCAATTCTCGTGACAACATCAAAGTATTTGGGGTCGCCTGTTAGCTGGCTCAGCCTCGTAAATTCCAAGGTCAAACTGCCGAGTTCAGCGAGGAGGGTGGTCTCGCTTGGTTCGACTTCCCCACCGAGAGCAGTCTTCTTCCAGGACCAACGCGCCATGGGCATATGCGTAGGGGTGTCAAATGCCGAGTACAGGATCTCGCCTAGTTCAGCGGCCTTGTCAAGGAGCAGCTTGTATTTGCCCAAGGACAGATCATATGCGGCAAGAAGACCTCCCATGTATCGAATTGTGGTTTCGAATATATTCAGGTACTCCTCCTCATTCGTAGTGAAGTCAATATGCTTGACCACATCGACACATTGATCAAAGTCAGCCTTCAAGTCCATGATCCAAAGCGTGTCCATAGTATCGACCAGCGTGGCACCCCATCCACCGAAACTTGAACGGTATGCTCCGCTAATGGGAGCAACTTCGTCACGTGTCCACGCATGCTTTTTGTATCCAGTCCAAGCATGTAAGAAAGCGTCTTTTATAGCGGCTTGCCGCTTTTCTCGCAGGGATTTGGCATCAGGGGGCTCGGGATGGGACTCGAAATCATACTGTATCCTTGGAATCTGCGCAAGAGGTCCGACAGGTAGATCGCGGTAGCCAGCTACCGGGTAGCGCTCTTCATGTTTCACCCAGTGAATCTTGCGTTCAGGATGGGGATAAGACGAGGGCTCTTTCGGGTAGAGGAAGAGGTAGTAGAGGGCACAGGAAATGAAGAAGGCTGGTAAGAGCCAGAGACGTCTGATGAGGATCATGACTCGTGGACAAGTGATAAGAATACACCATAACTGGCTCCGTCAAAGATGTCTGGAATTAAGAAACGAGACGTTTCGGAGACAGCGGCTTGTCCCGATCATCTGGGGAAAGAAGGTCCAATTCTTTTGTTCCCAGTGGAAGCCGTTACGGGCCCCGGAAAGTGTCAGAAAGTTGACCACGGGGGGTCCTTGACTCCTGTATGAGCAAGTCAGGTACGGAGTACTTTACGGAGTACTTTACGGAGTACTCCTTAGCGAGCGGATAGAATCCTCCGAGAGGCCGAAGTGCTCTGCCCTCAACCGCTAGTCGGTGCTAGTGTGAGCTATCCTGTGTAGTTATCCACTAAGCGGCTCTCTGCTCGTTACTAAAATTTTGTCCGAGGATCTAAGGCGTGACATCTTGGTTGTACATATTACTGTAATATTATTGCGCGTTATCTCCCTGATCCTCTTTGGAGACACTCTTCATCATGAACAATGAACCCCCCTGTATGATGCGTTCACCATGGCTATAACTGGGTAAGTTGGACACTTGAGCATTTTCTCCTTCCTAATTCCGCTGATTACACTTTCCAGGCTCTTCTTCCTCCCGATCCTTCCCCATCAATCCTCACCATCAACTAGCTTGATAACCCACATCTCTCGATCATTTCCAGCTCAACCACTCCCGGCCTTCTTCCTCGATCATCGCCTGTTCATTGACACGTCTTCTCTTCTCCCCAATGCCGATATCTCCTTACGCAAATTCACCAGTATCCTGACCCTCTCTCACACTCCTACAAGAACGTACGTGGCGACATCCGCGCCCAAGGACAGCAAGAAAGACAACCATGCCCTCATCACTCCAACCATGATCACTATCCCATCGTCCGCTCTTGAGACTTTTACTCAACTGGTCGGAACGAAACTGCAGCCACAATGGGCACACCGACAGTCACTGACATTGGAAAATGGCACCTCTCTATCCCTGAGCAATGGCGAATGGACTGTCCGTCTCGGCGACCTCAAGATCCCTAGTCGTCCAAACCAAGCAGGTAGCACGATTCGGGCCTTGGTGTTCGAGATCTCCTACAACGCCGACTCCGACGAGGATTCCTCCGGCAGCGATACCGAAGTGCACAAGGATGACGAGGGAATGATCCGAAGTTTTCTCGAATCTCTGCTCGACGGTACGGCTGTACGGATCGACAATTCGACTAACAGCCGAGACTTGTTCCGTAAGACTGGCATGAGAGTTCAAGATAGCACAAAGTCCCCTTCAGTCGCCGACTTTTCTTTGGCGACCCTGTACATGGACATGTTGCGAGGCTCGCGGGGTTGAAAGCACATGAGTCCTTTCTCGCTCAGCCGCAAAACTCCTACCTATCTCGCGTATCAGAGCACGTTACACTTCCTCTAGATCATGCGCTCAAGATTATGGATTCGATTGGGCAGCAGTCTCCCGCGAAGCGGGAACTGCAGCACGGAGAAAGTAACCTACAGCCCAGGGGTTTGACACGCTGTCCAACTCAATGCCTCGGAATGTCCAGAGGTCGAAATTGGGCGATGGGCCACGAAGCAACTCCGACGGCGCAAATTCCGAGAATCTTACCACTGACATGCGGACTCGAAGCTCTTCGGACTTACCCAATTCCCTCCAGCTTACGCTCGTCTTTGCAAGGCAGCACGAACTAAAGGGTCAACCGAGCACGGAGTTATCGCCAAGAAGGACGAGAAACGTGACCGAATCAGGTGAATCGACGTATGGTATGCCTGCAATCTGGCTCGAATACTGTTTATTCCATCTCTTTCTACCCAAGAGGTGCACAGGACAGATGTAGTCATCAGTGGATGCACCTGTACGAAAGGATACCTATTTAGGTGGATATCTAAATATGTTACGCAAGGTTGATTAGATGAATCGAGCACATGCACTTGTCTTGGGTTAAGCCTGCCAATCAATCTATTATAGTATCGGGGAGTAACATCCATGCAAGAGCATTCAAACATGGTACTACATACCCCACGAGATGAAACAAAGCATACTTTTCTTTTCCCAAGCTGCATACGTAATTATACTCCGCTCAAAGCAGCAAGCTACCTATCCTGGGCCGCTACTAGGATATCCCGCGAAAGGTAGGGAAGTACGTATCGTATCGATCACTCCACAAGAGAGGGCAAGATACGTCTCATAGTTTCAATTTTGTTTTTCATTTTTCACTGCGGTTAAGACATACATATACAAAGAATCGCCACCATTGACAATGACGATAACCCCTCGACGAAGCAACACCGCCATGGGATTTTGCGATAAATGTCCTATACTGAACCGTCACGCTCAAACGTATGGTGCAGCTAACCACACTCCCGACGGCTATGGTCCAGTGCGAAAGACCAAGGACACAAATCTTCGACTAGAAGGTCAGAGAAAACAGCCGCCCAGTGCAGTGTCCAAACAATGTTGCTGTGAAAATGCCAATGGCCGTACCGAACAACCATGCTTTGTATCTGCAGTGGTGCGTGTGGGTTTTTTGAATTCAAAAGTTTTGTAGGCCGATTCTTAAATGCAACGCCTTCACTTCCCAAGAACAGACGTGTGGGAAGTCTTGTTCGATAAAATCACTTGATGAGAACGCCGGTCGCCATGCCGTTTCGATGTTATGCCTCTCCGGGCCCTCTCCTGGCAAGAAAACTGGTCATTCATAGAATGCGTTATTGCTGATGAAAGGTGTAAGGGTCATTGGCATGCACCAGCCTCTTTGAATGTTG
Organism: Exophiala aquamarina CBS 119918; assembly: GCF_000709125.1. Taxonomy (NCBI): domain Eukaryota; kingdom Fungi; phylum Ascomycota; class Eurotiomycetes; order Chaetothyriales; family Herpotrichiellaceae; genus Exophiala; species Exophiala aquamarina. The sequence goes on from NW_013550585.1 coordinate 3,824,034, forward strand.
GGGAGAACCCGTGTGCTGATGAGTTGATGCCGCGCGCATAGAGGTTCAGGATATGTGTGAAGGTTGAAGATGTCGAGAAATTGTATTTTTGTTGACGCTTGCTGCCTCCCAATGAGCCCCCGTTTTGCCGATCGATGTAGGCAAGGAGGCTAATGCTAGAATTTTGAAATGGTTCTGTTCTCACAGAAGACTTTTACCAAAAATGCTGACTAGATTCGATCCGCCCTTTTAATAGTAGTTTTCGAAGCCCTTCCCTTACCGCGGTCCTATCATTGTTGGTCGTTATAGTTCTTCACCACGTCTCGGCGATGTACTGGCCTGATTTTTTCTTCTCGGCCCAGAAAGCAATGGCCTCTTCGTGGTTCAGCTTGCCCTTGCCCTCCGCAACCTCCACGAGTGCGGCTTCGACCCCTTCACCCATACCCTTGGAGCTTCCGCAAACGAAAACCCGGCCATCCAAGGCATTGATGATGAACCACACAAGATCAGCTTGTGCTCGAACTTCTTCTTGAACATATCTTCCTTCCCCGCTTCGCGACTGGACCACTTTCTTGACTTGGTCTTCGTGGACACCCCAGTCACCCGAGTAAAGCTCGTCAAGAAGGCTATCGCGTACGCCTTGGAGGACCCAGACTTTGTTTGCGCAATTCGCCGACTTTAGCCGACGGTGGACAAAGCCGCGAAAGGGGGCAATACCAACGCCAGCCCCAATCAAGAGCATAGGCCCATCAGAGACGAATTCTCGTGCAAGTGGATTTGCCATGAGACCTCTGAACATAGGAACTCGGAGGTCAAGATCTTTTGGATTCTTGCCTTCCTTCTCTGCCTGCATGACTTGTCGTGCAAGGCGCTCTAGGAACCCAGACCCGACACCCGTCCGTTGTCCTTTGGAATAGTCGTCGGCTTCGTGAACTGTGACCGCGATTTCGATGAGACGTCGTTTCGTGGTACCGTCTTTCTGATATGATACCATGGGGTCTTGAGATAGAGAATAGAACCGAGGCATCAAAGTGTTGAGAACGGTCAGGAGAGAATCGAGTGGTGGACGTGAGGATGGGAAAGCTGAGAGTAGTTGTGTGATGGTCAGATAGGGACCAGTTCGAAGGTCGCAGAATGCGGCTTGGCCTTGTGCCGAAGCTAGAAACATCAGAATCATCTTCTCATGTTCGTCTTCAGCATATTCTCCAAGAACTCGGAATAATTGCTTTGTAGGTGGATAGCTCTGGATATCTGAGCACCATGTGAGAAGCTCTCTTCGAGTGGTAACAAGCTCCCGTGCTGCCTCATCTCCCCAAATAGTAGGCCATCTTCCAGTGGTCGTCTTTAGTAGGATCGGCTTGTCTCGCACGAAGCTGGGAACACCAAGCAGATTAAAGATCTCATCGACCATATCAGGGGAGTTGGGTGCGCAAACTCCGATGGCACCTCCAACCACAAAATCGACCTCTCCACTCTCTTTTGGATAGTCTGTGACATCAATGTCAAAATGGTATGTTCTTTTCTCGGCGCCAGGTTTCGTCAATTCGCGAGCGTGGAAGAGGGGTGCTGAAAAGACCTCAAAGGGAGGGTGAGGCGTGACAAAATTCGGAGGGTGTTTGAGGACTTCAGGGGCCTTTTTTGGGCTAGGTTCATACTTGCGTGGAGGAGCTGAAGTTATAAGAGATTCCAAGGAAACGGTCTTGTTCGGCATCTCGACGATTTCTGTCAGCTCACTGTCCAGGCTTAAGTGACCAAGCCTGATTTTCAAGCTCTTAAAAGCATCATTCTCTGGGACGTTGACCGGGTTTCCTCCTTGAGGAGCGCCCTTGGTGGTTAACTCTTTCAGCATACAGCAGCCTCCGCCACAGCATGCCTTTTGAATCATGGAGGTTGCAGCACCTCGTCCTCCCAAGAATCTTCTTGCATCTTCGGAATCTTGAGACACCAACAAGGTTGATGCACGTCTTTTCCTCACTGATATCTCGTCCTTGGGTCTTTCTTGTAACTCATCGAGAGAATCGTCGGATAGATTGTCGGAGACCGGCGTGCTGGGCCGGGTGTCGACACTCGATGCGTCGTCAGAGCAGGCATTGGTGGCGGCGGCAGATAACGGCGGCGACTGGCTAAGCTGGGAGGCACTGAGGGGTAGTTTTCTTGATCGAGTAGGCTCTTCGGGTATGGGATCATTAGGATGTGAATTTTCCGTCACCGGTAGAGGGTGCGCGGTGGCGGCGAGAGAGTGCGAGGGACGCATGGTGAGAGTTGTGTGAGTAGGTCCTGAGTGTGAATTCATGTTAGTGCTTGTGGGAAAGATCAGTGAACAACGCCATGTCGAATTAAGAGCGGCCACTAGATAGATATTCAATCAAGTGGGAATGGTGGGATTTGGCAGCATTATAGAATGATTGAAAACGTGCAGCACTCGTGATAGAAGGTCACGGTCCACAGGCCAATATCGGGAGGGGGAACCCAAAAACTTACGAAGACGGCTCGTGTTGATGATGTAACGTGCGGAACGTGTCCTTGCGACGGTGGTTGTGGTGATGCCCTTCCTCCTCAGGGCATACCTGGCACACCTGGAACACCGAGCGGCAAACCCCAACCCAACCCTTGCTGCCCACAACACCCGAGAAGCACTTTGGGGAACAGCCGACGCCAGAGCCGACGGACAAGATCTCTTCCACAGTGTGTATTATTGACTCAGTGAGTGGTATAGCTGATTGAGCATGTGCTTGTCTATAAGCGAAGCCGACAAGGAATCAACTGTTGCAGGACCAGAGAGCGTGAATTGTAAGATATGGTGAGGAAGAACAATCAAACCTCCCAGGAGCAAGGAGAAAAAGAAGTTCCGTGGAAATGGGGAAACGACGGGCGTGCACGGGGAAATAAAACCACAATCAGCGCTCATTGAATACTCGTAGTAATTTGAAGGATGGGAATCCCAAGGTCGGAAATCGGGCACTGAGTGTACAGAATGCTTTGCTTTTCGCCAGCCAAGCGGCAAATTCTTCCTTACGAGTTAGTACTGTACACTGGCAGCAGTACTACTTGGTTGTCGGTCGGCATGAATCACGATCACTCCGAGTCCCATATCTCTTCCTTCAATCTGCCCCCCCCCGCTCCGAGCCCTGTATCGATCGTACGAGGGGCTTCCGTACCATCCCCGCCGAGGACTTGACCGATGGGCTGATCAATCGACTGGTACTGGGCTGGCCACCCGGCTCCTTCATCCAACTCTCCTTGATCTTTACTCTGACCCTCGACCTCCACTTTGAGCGTCTTCATCTCGTTGGATGAGTTCCGCAACGGCAGTGAGGAATGACGGGGCCGGCCCAGTAGTCTACACCGTGCGATTTCGGCCATCTCAGCCAGCAAAGATGCCACATTGGAATCCAGCTTCAGCCGCAGGGTGGATATCGCTTGTACAAACCATCGCTATTACACCAATTATTTGCTTCCACATGCATCTAGATTGATATGTGTGCATACTCGTACTGTACATATCTTGCAATCGGATAAGATATGATTGATACTTACGTCGTGGTAATCATGTTCGTTCGTCTACGACTGACCCATACTCGCAGAAGCCCCACCATGGGGAGGATTATACTAATTGCTTTTGGCCGCGCTATCCCGCTGGGACTGCTTCCGGTGCTCGCCGGCTGTTCATGACACCTGCAAGGCACTGCGACTGCCAGCCTCTAACAGCCAGCCTGCTTCAGGCTTGTAGAACTGGCTGTCTCGACTCAGACTCCCAAATTCGTACATTGAAAGCCAAGTCCGAAGTACTGTAGAGATCACACTCAATCTTCAAAATCACCAGCATGGACACTCAAGAGCTGATTTCTCACTGCACTGACCTGCACTGACCTCCGATTACGGCCGGCTCCCTTGCCAGCCGCTCAGGTTGACTACAAAGGGGTGGTGAGGGGACGAGTTCGGGGCTTGCGACGAACCAACAAAAAGTGTGCCAAGACCCCTCCAACACATACCCCACCGAGCCCGCCCTCACCAATGCATCTAATCTTATCCAATCTCCTCGCGACGCCAATCTGCATCTCATCTAATCAGATTAAATCGCGCAGTACATACATAATCTTCGCTCTTGGCCCGGTCCCGTCAAGCTGGAGTTGCCCCCTATTATTCGCTGGCCTCTGGTTCGCCTTTCTCAACACCGCCGTTCTGTGAGGACCGGACGAGACATGAGGTATTCTTGGGCACCCGGCAATCTCTCAACTCCCATTGTGTTGGGACAACACGTGCCAACGTCGGACCACTATTCATCTTTCGGTTTACTACAGTACGGACTAGGTGCGCAGGACCGGGAAAGAGAGACGATTTACCCTGTTGCTGTCGATGGGTCAAGCTTTCGTTTCCCAGAACCATCTGCGTTAACTTAAGCCCCTGGCCGCACATCCATGTACTTAGAACTAGACCATGCCAGCGCCAGGACCGTCGACTCATGTGTAGAGAGGACTCGGTACCTTGTGCCTCGTATCAGACAACTCATTGCCAACGTCACAGTTCGTGAGCAGAAACCGTTGCCTGAGCACGCCGTTCTTGTAGGTGGGGCGGATGAGCGAACCACGTCAATCAGCCCTTCACCAGGCCCGGAGCGTATTTGAGCGAGACCAAACCCCACTCACACATCATATGACTTAAAGAGCGGGTGGTTCGACAACATGAATGTAATGTCCCGAGCCCCTGAGCTTCTGCAGCCTTCTACCCTCGCTACCCCTGACAACTCATCAGGCTGAGGTATTCCTTCTCCATTGCAAACTGATGACCTGCAGGGTGGCGAGGATGACTTCGTGTCTTTCACCACCAGGATGGACTGATTGGAAGATCCTTCGGGCCGTGTGCTGCCGTCCAGCATGCCACTCCAGGTATTGTTGAAATCTGGAAGGCAACATTGGTACTGTGGCGCCCAAAGCTTGCTGATGCTTGAAGCAATAGATCCATGATATGCACGTTTTCGCACCGGGCCTTACTGAGGTAGACCCAGTAATGCCCCGGATGGAACGCCATGCTCCGAGAGAAACAACAGATTGCTGTTCGCTAGAGCAATCATTGCCGCCTGTTTTGCGTGCACTTCGTCTAGAGGACCTGAGAATTGACCAACGAATGGGCATTTGTGCGCTTCGTGCCCTACAGAAATTGTACTAAGCCTCATCTGCTGGCATGTCGCCCACTCTCTTTGCAATGCAAGTACTTCAACATGAAGGCTAGGTACGGGGCCCGACTCGACTGATGACGGAGGGCAAAGACAGCAAGGCTGAGGACTCACAGTACGGGATCCAGACCAGAATTGTTTGGCATGGAACAACAATGGCGCAGCCCGCAAACTTTGCCATTGACAAAGCACAAAGTCTGAGTTGGTAACAATGTACTTTACCACCCTCTCGGGAGTACTCAAGTTCCCAGTTGTCTCAGATCAGAGTGCTCACCTACACGACGGTCCTCAAAAAGCTTAACGACTTCTGTTCATGGCCTCCAAGTTCAGCTGTACACCGAGTGAATGCCCCCGGCATTCGTAGCCTGTATGCATCGGCCTTCGGGGTCTTTGTCCCTCGCTGTAGATAAATTTTTCTAAGTCTCATTCTCATGCAGCAAGCTCAAGCAAGGAAGCCCATATACTATGATAAGTTTGGAACAAGGATAGACCTCGTTCTCAGAATTGACCACGCAGTGTTGCGAGGAAAGCCCGGTTGTCCATATCCATCTTTCTTGATGCGCAAGGGATGCTGGCCTTGTACTTACAGTGCAGCACAGTCCACGTAGCTCATTATGCGATGTGGCCAATGCAGTACCACGTTCCTGTTTCATACCTTGTGCGTCTTTACATCTCGTTTACCCGGATCAAGGGATTCTGCAATACTAGCAGGCCGGTTTGTCGCCGTGAGCAGTATGAAGGGTTTTCCTCCTCGGGACGTCAAACCAAGGATCTCGCAGGAAGGACATGGACCGAAATCGAATCGTAGTGAAGAGGTCGGAAAGGGAAGAGGGGAAATGAACAGAAACCCTGGTATCGACGCCACGCAATGCACAGAAGCAAAGGCTACACAGTCCCTGGTTACACAAGGAGCGGCTTGCATAGATTTAGGTTGGTCGGAACGCCTTTCCACCCGTCTTGAAGGAATATGACAGGTCATTTTTTTGTTGCGGCATGGCGACCAATCCGGTCGGACAGGGATTGCAGTGATTCGGCAACCTCTCCAAAATGCCCAGCCAAAATCAAGGTGACAAGTTTTTATGATCACTTGTTCACTGTGAAAGAAAAAGCTAATCGTCGGAGGCGCAACGCCTCCCTCGACCAAATTTGGATCGGGTAAGCCTACATAGTCGGCAAGAATTGAATAATCTAAGCACGCCGGATAATTGTGGTAGTGCAGAATGGTCACCGGAGCAGCTGCACGTGAAATACGGAACCTAGCAGTATGAAACGTCCCAGCCAGATAGATGATCGATTTTCGAGGATGGAGAGGCGCGTGACTCGGTCTGCTGCAGCCCGAGTCTTGCAGGGCCCCTTGGCAGAGGGCTGAGAGGGTTGTGGGTGGATCAGATAACGACGGTGATCAATTACTTGGAGAATGAAATGGACATCGTCAATTTGCATGGGCACTTTAGCATGCTGACGATGTGGGCCCCACTTTTCTCAGAGCTTTAGCCTCATTAGGTCACTAGTTGTCAAGTAGCCTTCCTGAATCGAGGATTCCCCTTCGAACGGGACGAGCGAGAGACACACAGAGAGATGCAAAAGCTGGGAAAAGCACGACGTGGCTCCGATCAAGGCCAGAAGCCTCTTCTTCTCAGGCTCTCAACTCAATCCCTTGCCCACGGCACAGCTCAAAGGTCTAGCAGCCAGTCAGGGAATAGAAGAGGAAATGCCATTTTGTCCCTCGCTGACAGGTTCCAAGGCGGGGTGGACATTTCGAGTCCATGCAGCCCAAGCCAATTCTGACCAAAAGCGCTGCTTCTATTTCAAGCCGAGGATCAAAGGACTGCCTAATGCAACAAACATACCTACAACTTCCCTGCACGAGACGCAGCAGACATACCCGTAGTGCACGAGTAAGAAGCTTAGCTAAGTCGGCAAGATTAATCAAACAAGGTAAGGCCTTTTCCCATGCGATATCGCGAGGGATGTGCCTGTTACAAGTTTACGACGGATGGTATACCGAGTATGTACGGTATATACTCGTGCATAGTAGGATGGCTGTGGGATTATTAACCACCTCAGTCAGCCAAGCCGGCCCGTTTGTTCTGTGCCGCCTCGGCATCTTTTCCCGACCAATAGACGGGGGGTATCCGAAGTCTAGGATAGAGTTTCGGCGGGCTGAAATGAGAGTGGAGATTTAGCCTCATACTGTGACATTCATGGGTCTTACTGGAAGCCGCTCTTCCCATTAGCCACAGCCCTAAACCTTAGAGTCAAAACGACCGAGTGTGATTTGTGTTGAGAAAAGCATGTGCCCGAATTTTTTGACTCAGGTGCAGATTCTCTTAGTGTAAGTTAAGGAACAACCCCAATCATAAAGAGGACGCTAAACGTCTGCAGAGAAGAATTGGACCTTGTCCAGCTGATGCGGGCTCTCGTGACTGTGCGAGCACGCCCAAATTCCAACAACTGTCCGTGTTCCTATAACCTTGCCTCCGGTCGCAGAATCTCTCACTCTCTTGGACTGCGTAGATTGAATTTTCTCACCTGTGTCAGATGTGTTATTGTATGCGTTAAGTACTAAGCTGGGATTGGTCTCCAAGGATGCAACATTATTGATCCGATTTCTCGTGGTTAAGAGACACCGATGACAATGATCATTGCAAACGCTAATTCGGCGCAATTATACAAAGATCCCGGGGGTCTCCCTAGTTGCCATTTGTTATTCTATCAATCAAAGTATGTAGGGAGTACTCGATAGGGCTACATCACTGACAAACTATGCTCTTCTCACGAGAGCAGACGCGTCTTCTATAGAATTGGCTCAGGCAGGTAAGGCCCCCTTTCTCTCGGCCAGAAAAATCCGGCTTCAACGGACTCGAGTGGACTTTTCAACATCATACCATGATACCAATGCTGCATGGCATCTCAGCAAGCGAGATATTCCATTAGGGCATGTGATTGCTTACGAGTCATGTACTGAACAGCGTGGCAAGCTGTCACATTTCCTCAAGGAACGACCCAGTTGACGCCTACCAACCCCATTGTGGTCACAAAGGTGTTTCTGGCAGGGTCAAGTTCCTGTCCAGTACACAATAGCCATGCCCCCTGAATTCTAAATGGTAAAATAGAACGAGCTAGTCAGGATGGACAGGATTGCTTTTTGACCATGAGGTTGCACGTCATATTAGTAGCAGTTCTGGAAAATGTCTAGCAAGCAATCCTCAACACATCGAAACCGATTCCCTTAGTTCCAAGCCAGTAGCCTTCCTGGGTGGAAAATTAAAGTGCGGTGGCAATACTAATGAGAGTTTCAAGTGACATTCCACTGTATCCAGGGTACCCACTGGGTGCCGATCCGAAACTGGCAGCTCATTGTTTAGCGACCCACGGAATGGCAATCAGGGTTCTGGACGGAGCGTTGCGAAGGGCTAACGCTAATGATTAGATACATCGTCGATTTCCCTCTCAATCTGTACCGCTTGTCGGCTTTAGTTATCGAGATTGGATCTGAAGGCACCCGCTGGCCTGCCGCTCAGCTGGAACTGTCCTATGCTCCAAAGGTACTTATGCCGGAAATAGCATGCATACATTCTGCGAAACCCCGAGCCATCGTGTAACAAAAATTCCTCCAGCCTGGTGCCAGGCTGCCAGCAGCGGCCAAGAAGTCGAACTCGACCGATCGAAGATAATAGGTAAAGATTATCGTTTGGCAACGACTTCTGTTAGATTCGTATTTGACCTAGGCTATCTTGGTGTTGTCGCTTCACGCTGCTGGACTGGATCTTGATAGGTTCGTGGTGGAACTTTCGTACTCAGGCACGGAAGTAGTGGAATGCTGTGGAAACAGTTTACCAATACACCCACAAGTCATCTTTCTTTGGCTGGAAAACTTTTGTGTGGTCACGAGAAGCCAGAACCCTTCCGAGCTAGTGAAACTGATTAGTATCTTCGTAGAGCCAACTGAACCTGTTTCTCACAAGAGAATGTTGGTAGCACATTGTATGATGGAAAACGAATGATTAGCTGGGAAAATGCAAGATTCATGCTGGCCGAGCAGGAACAGTCTGGATTCGAGGTGCAGGAGCAACAACGTGGATTATGACAAGGCTATCCTCATTATGGTATTGGTGTAATGCATGCAGTCCGTGCGAATCGACCAGACTCACCTCCAAAGTCCTGGTTGGGCGTTACATCCTAATTTTTCAAGGGCTCCTTTACTAGGCTGCCACACCAGAAGGCATGATAGCTACTGGTAGTAGTACTAGGTTTCTCTGGCGCAAAGATCAACAAAGCCTTGTAGGCCTAGAGATCATTCTCACGAGGAAATACTGTGCAGAAGAATGCGTGGGTTAGGGATCGAGCCCCGGTATTCCCCAACTCAAACAGCTGTTTAGCAGAGACTGCATCCAGACGAGGTCCTCGCAGTATCCATTATTATCCAGGGACTGGAACCCAGAAGACACTTGCCAATTGCGAGGCAGGTTGCCACTGTGAAGGTCACCTGTTTGGCATGGCCATGTCGGACCTGAAGTCACCTGCTCCTTGCGTGCAGGATGTCCTGGGCCTCGAGTCTGTTTTGGAGATAAGTCGGGTGTTCAAGGTACTTCAAATGAGTGATGTGTTGTGCCCCATCGCCGAACAAAGCCAGATAACATTAGCGTGGTGCCTGGACACAGTCTCTTCAGCGCCAAAGTCTGTCACATGAACCACATCGATATGTTACTCCGAAAGGTACATGTTGCGTTCCTTGACGTTCTGATCAGCTCCCGGGGTCTGGGACTGGTGAGGCTTCATTATTAGACGAAATGCTCGTGAGAGCAGTTGACGCTTGCTAATTTTCGGCCACAAAGGCAAGATGGGATGAATCATCCAATATTCCAGCCACCAACGCGTGCGAGTTGGGTGGTGATGCATTGTGGAAAATTCCGCAATCAAATTTGAGGTCAACTTCGACTCGCCCGCGTTCCCAGGCCAAGTACATACTATTGCGACACGAGTGTGTCGACTCAGACCTTTTCAACGCCGTCCTATCCACTCGCCGCCCCGCAATGACTTCCGAAGATTTTGCTGATGGTCATGCATCTGTTCTGAAGATTTTAGGAACGGACATTTGGCCAAGCGATGGCGTAAAACTTAATTACCCGCTTCCACCAAGGGAATAATTGGCAGCGGTGGAGGAGAGCGTGCAGCGTTATTACTTAAGTGTAAAGCTTTTTCGATTGGAACACAACCACTCTCTACGTACGGCTCCGCTTCAGTGACAATGTTGCGAATCCGATCAGTCCAATGCTCAAGAAACGGAGCAACAAGGTTAAGATAAACCAGCCGATCCAGATTGAATCGTCCCGTCTAGGATGCAGTGGACACCATCATGAGCCCGGAGGCGTTTATGCGGGGTGAGTTTATCTCGGCAGGTTCCCCTAGGCGGAGGCGTTTTCCCGTCCCATCCATGCTTATATAGATAATTAGGGCAGAGTCGTTTCCTCTTGAGGCTAGTCAGGTCCAGGGGCGATGCTGAATCCATGATCCCTGTGATCGAGGTCGATGTGGCGATTGACGTTGACAGACCGGCATGTGTGTCTAGTCGCACCACCACCAATTAGTGGCAGACTGACGCAGCGTCAATGCAAGAGAAACTTCTGAAAATTCGTTGCGCATACTCGTCCCAACCAATCAAGTGTCACTATACCTCGCTGGTCGGAGCCTGCTTAAAGCCATGGATCTGCCCAATTCGAGCATTTGAATTAGATTTGGATCACAACGCGCTACCCCGTGGGAACCGTCAATTTTGCTAAACGTGGCTGTCGATCACTCGTGTCGTGGCCCGACGAGGGGAGGTTTCTTGGTCGCCATCTCCTGTCAAAAAACAGCCAGTCTTGGTGAGGCGACTCAACTAGAACTAGCCGGGCAGTCCACCGCTCACCACTAGCAGTAGCCCATCATTGCTTTCGATGAGTTGCGCTTCAGGCTGTCTGTCCTTGACACAGCATCCCGCCTCCTCCATGACAACCTTAATTATCGTCACGAGTGTTAGGTCAACAAGTGTGAGTCTAATCATGCTTGCCAACTTACTTGGGCCGGATAGATTGACACTCCCGCACGAGATACCCGATATTTCTGTGCCAACGTCACCAGTGGGGATTAGAATTCACTGAATGGCTTGCATACAGATGTTTTTCATCAGCGCCTAGCCATTCGACTTGGTGGTGATGAACAATATGTGCGATAGCAACCCTCCAGATCAGCGGTGAGAGTGGGTAGACGAGTGGCCAAGTAGTGAGGTGCAATTTGTCTCGGGTTGACCTTGCCATGTTCATTACGGCACACGTGTTCCGCTCCTACATCTGTGTACGCAATTTTCGTTGAAGATGGGCTTGCTGCAAGTGGTGTGCGAGACTAAGGATCGCGTTCTGGCCAGCCACAGGGGGATGGTCCTTTCATGTTGAGTGCATCCTGTCAGATACGCGAGGATCTTGGAAGCCTTTCAAAAGGTCCAGAAGACATAGTCTTATAACTGTCAAGAAACTTAATGAAGAATCGACGATCCATGCAGTCTTCAGTTCAGGACCCCCTCAGGTGTAAGTTCTACAGTACTGGATCTCGAAAGGTCGTTATCAGCATACTTGCAATTGCTATACTTGTTCCTGTAAATGATCTCATATCTCATATTTGCCTATTGCATGCTTCATTCCCAACCTCACCACTCAATTGGCCACGGATGACTGGTACATCACAGCATCCATCCATTGTAACATGCTTGGAAACGCCCGAGATGCTACAAAAACATTGCCTAAACGCGAGCTGAAATAGAATCCAAGACAGATACCCGAAATTTTGTAGGGGCTGACCCTTTCCCAATGATGAACAAGTCCTTAAAGAACATGGGTCCGGCGCAGCTGGTCTGAATCGTAATCCGTAGCTATAAGTTGCGTGCCTCTGTCGCGAGCCTGTCGTAAAGCTGGTAAGTGCCGTCTTCTGGCATTGATGAACCAGTTACTAATCTGAGAAGATCCTTAGAATCAAGCAAAGGCTTCTCGTCTTCCAAATTTACTCACTTGATTAATCGTCAATCCTGTACGAGCCGCAAATGCTTGTTTGTCTTCCTCGGTCGGGTATGGATGATCGAGGTGCTCATGAAACCAGCCACGCAAGATGTCCGTGACCGGCTTGGGTAAATTTCCTCGGCGCCTTCGGTTTCGGCTATCCGGGTCCCCACAAACAGTTGGTGACGAAGGATGGTGAACTCCTATATTTGGAGTGGAATACTCGAGTCCAGCGTATTGTGGGGGCTGATAAGGGGTTCCTGGTTGGGGGAATCTGTAGTATTCCATCTGTGCAGAGGGCTGCGGCCTGTTCACCTGGGGGCAATTATGACCATAACGTTGCGTAGCGTCATAGAAAGATGGTCTATCAGTGGCATAGGAGCTCGTATCAAGACCATTGTGACTAATAGTAGGCGGCGCATAGGTCTGCGAATATGGGGCAGTATCTGAATGATAATTATGATCAAAGCTATTGGCAACATCACGGATTGGCGGCAGACTGGTCCGTGAGTACTGGAGGCGTTGTGCATACGGAGGACTGAGTACATCCGGGAATTGTGAGTTGGAGGCCCAAGAAGAGCTCAGCCTATGATGGCGGTGGTCGTGGTATGAGCCATCGACATTTCGGTTGGAGATATTGTCAAATCCTTCGGTGCTCGTACCAGGCTGCGAGTCCGGGGACTGTTGGCCGGATCTCCTTACTCCAGTGGCAGAGTGATATGACCGACCTTCGTCCTGCTGGCCATGGTGAAGATGCTGATTCGAATAATGGTCGTGAGATGCCATCTCGTGTGACTGCAAAATCTTCGGACAATCAGCTAGGCATTCCATTACTTCAGAGGGCAGGGCAGAGCCTACCTCGGAGAAAGAGGGCAGTTGTTGCTGAGGAGCCTGCTGTGGTAAAACCAGTGATTGTTCTAAGACCACGCTTGCTCGCGATCCCGTGCTGATGGAGTCAAAGTTAGTCGCATGAGCATACGAGCTGTATGAATCCATCAAGAGGTAAAACGGATAGATGAAAGCTTTTCGCTGCAAGGGCCAGTGCGAAGGAGATTAAAAAAGAGAACGGCGGGAGTTGGTGCTCGAAAGTGTCAGACCAGGGGAGCCGCTTTCGCAGCAGCCACGGGCCTCTGTGCCACCAGACTTGCACCCAGACGGAGGACAATGAAGAAATAGAAGATGTGCATGACCGAAATGCCAGTGAGACGATTTCAGAAGATCTGTCGGCAGAGCTGGGCATGACAGAAATGACATGGCCTCGTTGACAAGCAGCCATGGGAGTGATTCTAGCCACGGGGTCGTGCAAGAGAAGGGAGAGGTGGATGGAGGGCTCACCAGGGCTAGAAAGGGTCGTTCGGCAATGTTCAATAGGACTGGGTGGGATGTTCTCAATGTTGAGTTCAGACGATTATGTTTTGACCTCAGAGTCAAGAGCAAAGTTCAAGGTAGAGAGAAGAGGGGGTCTGGAGCTTGTCAGAATAAGGACATTACTATTCGTGATATAGAAGCCCTTGACGTGGAGAGCTTTGCCGCTCATGGTGGACGCCTCCCCAAGCCCGTGGACGGGTAGATTTGAGCGTAATGGAGCTCCGGCACGAAATGGCAGGGACCAGGAGGGCCCGAGCCCTTGAGCCATGGACTTGCAAGGATGGGTAATCGGACAAGTTGCGGCATAGATGGTAGCATGCAAAAGATCGAGTTGAGAGGGCCGTGCACGAACCGAGACTGAAGCGTACAAAGGGAAAGCAAATTTCCGCATTTAGGAGCACCGTCTCTGAAGGAGGTGAGGCATTACAGGGCGTAAGGATTGGCTTGCCAGAATACGGAGTATGTTCTGTGGATTGGACTTGAGGCTATTGATGGTGGAGCTGTGGACTGCGAGGAGTTGAGCGCAGAGTTCGACCGTTGTTTACTAGAGGATCGAACCAGCCACGAACAGGGGGTCGATTGGCGTGGGCTTACTCGTACCCTTGGGAGGAGGGGCTTCTGGTGGAGACACTGGAGGGTGGTCTGTGTGAGATGAGGAGCATGTGGACAGGTGGAGTGCAATCGTCGAGGAAGCGTTTCTGGCAAGATAGGATTAAGACATGCTGGTGCTGGCGCTGGTGCGGAGGTGGTAAGAGGGATGAGTTGATAGGTGATAAAAAACGTGCTGGTGCTGGCAACTACGAACTGAAGGGACGAAGGTAATAGTACCAAGTCTAAAGCAGCCAGAGAACAAAAGACGCCAACAATACTCGCTGCAGTACGGAGTACGTACGAGTACGCAGTACTGTAGTAACGATTTATGGAGGGATCCGTACTGTATCTGTCCTGAGTACTCCGTACGGAGTCCTGGTCATGACATGTTTGGATGGGATTTGGGAAGGTGGGGGGAGGTTTATGTACCTACATAGCTAGTAGCCGACGGGGAAGGGGCAGACAGGCCAACAGCGGGGCCGAGGGGGGGGGGGGGGGGGGCAATTAGCTCATTGAACTCGAATCTCGGGAAGGATGGATACCAGTGGCGGCAGCCTTAACTACTCGTATGACTCGTAACAGCAAGAGGTTTAGAGAGACATCCGAGAATGCAGGGGTAATCGCACCACTACAACATCCTGCTTTGAGTGCCTCGCATTGACTCGCATCTCTGAGGGGTGTCCTTTCGCTAATGGATGAGTGATCGACTAGCCCCTCGGGACGAGGTACGGGGTACCCTGTACTGCGCAATATCTCTCGTCATGCAGCATCCCCGTTGTGGCTTGTAACCAGGCTCGTAAACCGACTTTAGCTACTCCGTGCAGAACTTCGTACGAGTATCTGGCGTATCCTTCCAGCCCATCGCCCAGCTTGCTGTCAAAAGTTGGCACAATGATGTACATATCAATGTACGTGTACGGAGGACATCTAGCACATATGCCTGCTGGGTTAAGTCTTTGTCACTACCCACACTTCAGCTCCGGATCTGTATTGGTCTAGCAACCTTAATCTTGACGGCAGCAAATCCAAGATTATGTTGCATTCACCAGGTCAACCGCTTCAACGGTAGTGGCTCCGGCTACCCGGGCAGCCTACCGAGCACTCGAGATACCAGAGTCTAGTCGATCCTCCAGACTACTCCGTGGTGCCGATCGACTTACAAGGTTATGGAGAGTCGGATCGTTGAGTTGGACAGTCCAGTCCAGTGTCACATGAGCCGTAAATAGCGACAACGTCCACTTTTACGACCGGAAAATGGATGACGATGAGAGTTAGACGGAGGCCCAGGATGTTAGCTAAGAGTTAAAGTGTGCCTCTCTGCGCCTGAATCCCGCCTTTTTAAAGTTCAGTTCTAGCATAACACATGCTCTTAGCGAGGCGTGCATGGTACATATTCAATACATCCTCGGTTTACTCGCCAATCCAGGGATACTCTACTCGGCATGGAGTCCTCCGTCCTTCCAAAGAACCAAGATTGACTTGACTTGAAACTTGAACCCTACCAGAATTCTCGCTGCAGGCCTTGAACAAAGTTCCAGGCAATCTTCGCTTGATCGACTCGAAGTCGGTTCTAGTGTGTGCCATTCGGTGAGTTTGAGTGGCATACAGTACAGGCCACATCGCTGTACGCGCACTTTTGGCAGTCCCTACCGTCGGTAGGTATCTACCCATAAGGCAGCAAGAGCACAGGGGAGGGTAGGCGCCCAAATGGGGAAGCCTCATGGAGAGGGCTTGGTACCTCACATAAGTGCGTAGAGGGCGTCTGCTACTCCGTCTGACGCTCGAGATTGCCAAAACATTACCTAAAAGTCTCTGGGTAGTAGGCACCGTAGACATCCAACCTTGAACCAATGCCCAGTGTCCTGGCCTTTGTCATCCCTACCATGATGGAGACATATCACCGTGCGGCGCGGGGAAATGGATTGGTGCTTCCCACTTCGCCACTGAAAGCCAAGTCTCAATATCACCAGAGACTTGGACTTGGACTCGGGAGGCCTGCAAATGCTAATCAAACGTACCCAATAACTGCATAGCACTTGCTACTCAGTACACTCTCGAGTCTTGAACATCCAAAGAGACCTGTCTGATTGTTCTGATTGCAGGTTCGATCAGCTGCAGCCAATCAGCAGCCATAATACGCCGTGACGCGACTTGCATCCATCGACCCAATAGAACACTGCTAACGAAAACCTCCTGGTGTTCCCGTCGCGCCTCCGGGTCCAATCCGTCTTAGGTGTTCTCGCTATCACACTGTTACGGGACACTGGTACCCCCAACTGTTCCCTAGAGACCTGCCGTTGCCGTACCCAGCCCACCAGCCCATATCATCGGGCCTCGCCCATGCTCCGGACTCCAGCGGTCAGGATCTCAGTTCAGGTACTCCGTCCCATTGATAACATTGATCAGGGCGCTTGTGTCACTATGCCGTTCATGCCGGCCCGCATTGCCGCTTTCAGTGTCACATCAGATCAATTGCGTTTGTACCGAGATTCTCTCCGCCCATGGTGGCACAGGGCTGATGCTGTGGTACGACTTTTCGTTTCCCATCCTCCATGAAAGTTCGTGTCCGCTGCTCCTCTCGGCGCTGTCTTGCACACTTTGACCATGTCACCCGAATTCGCCGCAGGGATAATTCCTGCTTCAATCCAAATCTGACTGGTCAACCCAAATGTCGTCGCCTGACCGCCTCTCTGTCCTTCAATCTCACAGCGCCATCTGCTCCATCTTGGATCAACCGTGCGCCTCCACATCTCGATACTGGGGAAGCATACTCTGATGGATCTTGATGCATTGGACTTACCGTCTTGATCTTGCATCCAATCAAGTCTTTGTCCTCTCTTGGGATCCTGGACCCCTGCTTCCTGACCCATCGGTCCACGATACACGTCAATATGCAATCACCATCCTTCTTCCCTGGGGCGATTCTAACACATGGCCCTTGAAAGCGGTGCTCACTGCATTCACCACATGAGCCACATAGGTCCTAATTCCCTGAATAGGAGTTCAATGTGCGAAAACGCACCACGAAAACAATTCCTTTCTCCTGTCTCATGCAGCACCCACTGATGATCTGCTTCCCATACCAGTCCACTCTGACCTCCAGAACACAACATATGTGAGGCATGACTAATTCGCAAACTCCGGCCAGCGAGTGAGTGGCCATCGCCTTGATTCGTCTGCTCCGGCCTTCAGCCTCGATCAGTCCCGCGCAGGGATCTTCTTTTTCGAAGCGACTCCCAGGCTTTGCTGTCGGTATTTCTTCCCACCTCTGGCTTAGCACGATCATTATTAGGGCAGTCCTTTAGGGCAAAGGCCGTAGGACATGGTCTTTGATTATGAAGATCCGAAGAACCGCCGCATATTTTCAAGGCCTCTAATCAGTACAGAGGCTGCAAGTCAGGGGTTCCCTTTCAAGCAAACAGCCTGTCGCTCGCCTCCAACCATGTTTTTGGCATGCTGATCATTTGTGATCTTGAACTTCAAATTGGCTGCAATGAACTGCCAAGCATTTCTTGTACGGGAAAGCAAAAGGGCCAAGATGGAGTCAGGTGACGCAGCTGCCGCCACCTGGAGACTGACTAACTTGAGATAGCTAGTTAGGTACTGGATCATTAACCTGACTCCACTTCCGCCGCAGCGGACGAGTACGAGTACTTGTCCTTTTCTTGCTTCCAAACACTGCGCTCCAACACTCAATATGTGTTTATTACCGATCTACTGGGCACCAAATCCTAGGCTGGTTATGCGGATGGTCTGGTATTCACAACTCCATCAGATCTTACCAGTCTCTCGCGCTAAGGCTTGCTCACGACTCTAAAAAGAGACGACATTTACCCGGGCTCGCAAGCCTAAGTCAGTGTCAATCTCCCACGCATCTGGGTGGCGCCGAGTACACAGAAAATACAATCCATTTTAGATTTCCCGCACCCCTCTGCGCCGCGGTTTTTCTTTCAAGTCAGCGTCGCCGACGCAACGTGTCTTACGATCTTCTGTGCGCTCTCCCACCTTGTCGAATGAAACCCCGGGACCCAAGAGCTGTTGTGCAACCCGACCAGTGCGACGCTAACGCAGATCTCTCAAGGAGCATCTGTACCCAGCGCCATGGTTTGAGCCCTGCCTCAAATTTAACCTACAATCAACGATCCGATGCCTGCGGCAAGTAGCCGGCATGTGGTGGCACTACCGACGGCGGCTCCTGAAATGAGAAGTTGTCCTCCTCGATTCTAACCAACTGTATTTCCTGATACCCCGTAATTCAAGAGAACTCCCAGATTTGATCAATCCACCTCGCTTGCATCATTAGCTGGCTTCTCTCCCTCTCGATCTCCCTCGCTCGCATTGTCTCTCTCCGTGGCCAAAAAAAACACCTGAAGTACAAGGTACGATGCCATCGAAGTGTGCTTGCTCGTTCGCTGACCAACTCAACATAACCCCGACCGAGTTCACTTTCCCAGACCAGTTCTACGGTGAGCTCATTAACATGCATCGGGAGAATCCACGTCATTTTCAACCTTGGACTTTTCTCGTATTCTCGATGGCTGGTCCTCCCCCCTTCCCCCCCTTCTCTCTCACAACTGGTCCATCAGTCAATCGGGAAACGGAAAGAGAAAACAGAAACCTCACACTTAAGAGAAAGTTCCATGGAACGAACACCTGATCGTGTCATGCCCTGGCTGGATTTGAAATGGAATACGGACTGGCGTTTGCCATGCCCATGCCCATGCACGGCCGTGCCCTGCATTGGCATTGGCATTGACATTGACAGTCCCAGGCATGCTCTTGCCTCATTCTCTCTTTCTGTCCCTGCTCGGACTCTATGGCCGGCTGACTTGACCTGCCCCGGTCTAGCCTGCCTCGACCCCGACTTTGACCTCTCCGCACGCTACGCTTCGCTGCCCAATGACGCCATTTCAATCCTACTTCGGACCATTGCTCCGAAGATGCAAATACCCAAGGAAGAACCCCTTGAACAGAGCAGCAGTTGAAGCCGCGTGAGTTCCGTTGGGGCCTCCACTTCAAGCTCAGCTCTCTATCCGTACATAGTTCGTGGGCTTGTGACAATGCTGTAAGGGAGTTCCCGATATCCATCTACATGTGTCGAAATAGGGCGGTGTCGACTCGTCCGATCTCAAAATCATCCCCATCACCACCACCACCACCACCACCATCATCATCATCATCGACCTCGTCCTCCTCTTGCTTGTTGCTCCTCCATAACGAGTGTGCTGAAGCACGAGACTCAGGGAGATGCCACTGGCATTCAGAAATCGTAGTAATTCCCTACAATGATTGATCTCCCCCCTGTCCGGAACATCGAGCAAAGATCATTAGTATATGGAAATCATTTGGTATAGATACAGTTCTACTTCTAGAACAAATCGACCCGTTTCAATAAAGGTAAAGGTCAAAACCATCTTAGGAGGCTTAACGCATGATCTACTTATCCCACATCCAGCACATCCCAGTGTTCCCCCAGTCTCACACTGATCTGAACATTCAGGAATCATTGATACACTGCGAAGTGTACAAGTACCAAGGCTGATAACAGATCGATGGGCCAGCTAAGAATGAGGTAGAACCGCCCCGATCGCAACTTAAATCATAAACATGATTCACGGTCACCACATGCCATATCATAGCTTGTCTTGCCTGTCTTTCACCGCAGCTCTAAATCCTCCAGATCGCCCGAGCGTAC
This sequence comes from Exophiala aquamarina CBS 119918, assembly GCF_000709125.1. NCBI lineage: Eukaryota > Fungi > Ascomycota > Eurotiomycetes > Chaetothyriales > Herpotrichiellaceae > Exophiala > Exophiala aquamarina. The sequence goes on from NW_013550585.1 coordinate 3,843,871, forward strand.
TATCTGGATAATATCATCCTCACTCATGGTAGTGCGATCTAGTATCGTATGAGATTCTTTCGTTTGCTGCCGCCGAAGCCGTGGCTGGGGCCTAGGACTCCGGGATTTGGCCCAGTACAGATCGTCGACGCGATTGATCTCGTTGAAGGTCGCATTCGACACCACCGCTTCGTCTGGGCCTTCGAGGCTCTTTTTATATGCTTCCTGCCGTTTTTGTCGAGCAATTGAGCTCACTTGGAGAAGCGTGGCGGTATCTGCGCCCTCGGCGATTGTGATTTGCTCCAGCACCCACTTCAGCAACTCCCATGATGGGCCTCGTCCACCCCTCTGGAGCATACAGACATACCACAGCGCTTGCGTGAATTCCTTGGTAATCGGAGCTCTTGTTTTGTGTAAGTAGAGATACAGCCAGTAGAGCTTGTTGAGACGCCCTCGAGGGCTAAACATCTCTGTTGTCGCAATAGACGCCGCAACGTGGTTGATGAAGCTGAGAGCTTCGAGTGGCGTTGGCATGCCTTCTGCCTGCAGTTGGTGAGTCTTCTTATAGTGTTGGGCGATTCTGAATGGAGTACCATCGGGTCCCAGTTGAGACAAGAGTACTTTGAGATAGTGATTGTGCCTGAGCAATCGCTTGATTACGAAGTAAGACTCCCATTCGTGATAAATCCATTTTCTTGAAAGCACTTTAAACAGGGCAAGATGTGGATTTATAGACTCGGCGAGGTCAACCAGCTCGTAGGGGTAATTTTGCCAAGCATTCCGAAACATGTTGCCGCCAACCAGCATAGAATAGTCTCGGTTGATCAGACCTTGTAAGGCTGTTCTATGTTGCGATTGGGAAGTTACGAGCTTAGAACGGTTGAAAATAAATGGTGCGATGTTGGAAATCAAGAAACTTTTGTTGGGAATCGCGAGCTGGTAGACCTCCACAACAAGGCGACCGAGACGATCATTGGTGAAAGGATTAGACTCAGTTTGAGACACCTGACAGAAGACTGATGCAAATCCCGCGTGCTGTAACAGCGAACGGGATTCCGCGTAGTCATGGCACATGCTAATGTAGGTCCAGGCAGCTGCCAGAAGCTGTGAATATTGCTGATCAGGGCTGCCATTGAGAATATTGGTGAACAGATTATTCTCTGTGGTCATATTGCTTGTAATGGTCCCCAGGTATGCTAGTGTCAGTCTCCAATTGACCAAGAACCTAGGTACTTTCTTAAATTTGAGGATTTTATTGAATGTCAATTTGCCAATGTTGATCTTTGTTGGTCCGTGTGGATGGTTACCGAGAAGGTGCATCGATACCTGTGGAAGTGCTTGCAGCAGTACGGCTGTCTTCAACTTCGAAAGATCGCTGGCAAGGTCGTACGTCGCATCGCCCTTCAATTCTTGCGTTCGAGGCATATCTTTTAGTCGCATGAGCACAACACGGATGAAAACATCTGCGTTCTCTTCAGTTGCCCACGGACCAAGAACGAACAGAGCGTTGCTAAACCTTGCGTGTTTTCCCAGAAGACTTATGAGATTCTTCAGACATGGCTTCCCAAGGTCACTCAGGTGCAGGACCGAAGAGCGATTGATAGCCATTACTAGGCCGTGAAGGAAGTTTCCCTTGTGTGTACGTGCAGTAGATGCTTTGGGTAATGGCAGTTTCATGCTGCCAGCTATGGCGAAGATGTTGCGGAGATCCGATGGAGAGACCAACCCCAACGTTGTAGCTTGGAAAATGGAGTTCCGTATAAGTTCCCACGTGTGGAGTGCCAGAGGGAGCCCTTGTAGTTTGGTGAAGAACTTGAGATGCAAGGATGAACCCGCAGGGTGGAATTCAGGAGCCGTCAACAGTGCTGGAATCTCTTTGGCCCAGTTAGGCGATTTGAGGAGGTGGTCAAGGACGGTGTCACAGAAGGCTGGAACACACTGCAAATTGATAGGGCGCTGTTGTATTCGAATTCGGATATCGTCTAGTGTCTGGCATCCCTCTATATTTGGCAGCAACGCGTCTGCCACAAGCCCGGATAACAGAGCTGGTTCGGGCTCACTTATGGTATGTATAGCATCAGGGGCCACGGCCTGTACAGGAGGAGGTTTCGGAGGGCGTAGTAGCCATGAAAGCAATGAGTGACGGGCTTTCCCTTGTTAGTTCAAGCATCATCTTATAAAATAAATCACATACTCTGATCCGGACTCCAGTTCACACCATTCTGCCACCATGCAGCCGGCTGCGCGCCACGTTCTATAAGCTCGGACGGGTTGGTGAAAACATCCCCCCAGGAAGGGAAGGCCAGGCTTGTGGTCTTCCTGCGCGACGCCCTTCTACGAGCTTCCAACGGGCCCGGAACGCAGCTACCATGGCGTCGCTGCTGGCAGAAACGGGAGAGAGTCTGCGTCAAAAGGGCATCGGAGATCCATACGAAATTCGCGGGTTGGGAACTGATTGAATGGGAGATGCAGTCGGCTGCATGTTTTCCCCGAGTCATAAAATTTCGAGGGTTGTAGATGATTCAGTGTCTGTCATGTTCGCCTTGTGTAAGAATGTAGTGAGTGTAGCGACATCAATTGATGGACTTTGCTTTATGCATCAAATTCGGTGAGTGAACACTAAAGAGACCTGGAGTTCAAGCTCAATGGAAAGCCGGTTTTGTGATTGAATTGATTGGAGCGCAGCTCAAGAGTCAGGGAGCCGCAAGGCACAATTGCCAAGTCACTAACTAGTGTACCGAGGATTGATGCTAGCAGATTTAGGCGTCCACGTCCTTCGGCACGTGACACAAAGAGTCGGGGTAAGCGGTATGTATCTCCAATGGAGTGGCATTTAACTGTGACAGTCAGTTAGATGTCTTGCGTCTACCATATTGCTAGTATTGCGATTGAAATACCAACTTATGAGTTCTATGAATATAGAACCGGTGAGGATGTTGAGAGATCTTTTCAGAGACCTATCCTCACATCAAAGTATTTTTGCTTGCAGATCACAGCCGCCGTGAACTGAGTTGTAAATGATCAAAGTTGTTCTCGTCCAAGTTGAGACCCAACACTGCCAATTAGTCCCCTGACTACCCAAGCAGTATGGCTCCGGAATCGGCCGCTGATGACGAAGATGACTACATGAACATGAGTTTCGAGGACACTGCTCCTGACAAGAAGAATGAGACTCTCACACAAAAGAAGCGACGACTTGCCCGTGAAGCTGAGCAAAAGGCGCGACCGAAGTCCAAAGCAGAGCTGGCTGAGGAAGAGCGCAAGAAACGAGACGGGGCCTTGAACAAGAATGCTCTGGATACCAACAATAAAGGGTACAAGATGATGACGGCACTGGGATACAAAGCTGGAAGCGCACTCGGAGCAGCACGAGAGCCAGCGGATGGTGAGAAAGATACCCGACTGCTAGAACCCATTGGTCTAGATATGAAAGACTCGAGAAGCGGTATAGGAGCAGATGCCGAGAAGAAGCGGAAATTCAGGGAGGAAGTCGAGGCACAACAGCAGGTGGACAAAAAGAGGAAAGTCGAGGCCGGCGATTTCAGAGAGAGACAGCAGAAGGAGCGAGAAGAAAAAAGAATGGAAGGGCAGGTGTGGGGTGCAATGAAAGTGTGCGAAAGGCTGGAAGAAGAAGAAGAGGCAGAAGTGGATGCCGCAAGGGGCACCCCCAAGCGAACGAAACCATTGCAGTGTGTCAATGTTCTATGGCGAAGTCTTGTCAAGCAAAGGGCGATCAACGAACGGGACCGAAGGATGAGGTACGATCTCCATCAGTCACTCTCCAGGCGAGCCGATTACAATGACCCAGAAGAAGAGAGCGAGGATCAGATTTCCTTCGCGAAGAAGGCTGACACCGAGGAGGTCGATATCGCTTTGGACAATGGCGACGAGGAACTTGATCAGTTTGAAGCCCTCGAGGTCTCTGAGAAGTTGGCGAACCTGGTTGCGTACCTCCGCGAGCGTTGGTATTACTGCTTCTGGTGCAAATATAGATATTCGGACAAGGAGTTGGAAGGTTGTCCAGGTGCCACTGAGGAGGCCCATGACTAACGGTAGCCTTACTGGAATTAACTTCCTGACATTTCAAGTGACCAAGCTCATAGACTACCGTACACTCTTAGTATATAAATCCCACACCTCATTGCGTGTTGTCATTTGAGGCTTGCTTCATGAAACGTGTTTTTAATCGCATCGTTTCTCGCGCACGGTGGGATAGTCATGACTTCTTGACCCTGGGACGGAGTCACACTCAATCACATGTTTTGAACGCAGGCGACTTGTTGGAGCGACGCTGGTCGGGAATGCTAAGAGTCTTTGTCTCGTGTTAACGTGCGGGTTGACCTGCTTATGTCAGCCACCTCAGCCTGGTCTGGTGGGTCAGCGGCCACCCGCACCACCTTGATCCTCTCACGCAATCCATCTCTTTCGGACTGGAGCATCGATCATGTCGCTTTTTGATTCAAACCGACTGTTATGGGCGCTTTTCCTGGTAAGCCTCGGCTCAGCGTATTTCACTGTCCCGACGCTTCTACAGAGAGTGAAAGATGAGGCACGGGCACCCGAACCAGATCCTCCACCTCCTCCCAAACGCCTTCAGAAAGACTCGGAAAACTCACTGAAAATTGAGACTCTTCGGACCCTTGCAGATGGCCACAGCTATGAATTGCGCACTTCTGCAATCAAGATAGTTGCGAGCCGGACGATTCGATCGAGCACCAAGAATTTGCTGTTTCGAGATCTCGCCAGCAGTGACTATGTACGGCGCGACAATGCCATCAATGCAATGTGGATGCTTCTCTACCATCCAGCACTCAACGACACGAAAGTGACGGATGAGTTGACCGAATACAGACCAGTGGCTTCCGTGGTGGAGGCACTCATCCATGGGCTGGCTGCACACGATCGGAGCTCGACATGTCAAAGCGAGGAGGCAGGTAAAATGCCCCCATCTCCGCTCAAACCAAGACATCGGCAAGCTCACGAGGCCTCACTACTCATCATCCTCAACCACATGCTGAAGCATCACGTCCTGCAAAGACTGGGTAGGTATAAAACGAGTTCTGCGATGGACCACGCGTTGCGTGCCGGCCTGGTCTCCCGCTGGCTTGCCAAATATCCTTTTCCATGCTCACTGCCAGAGAACGCAAAGTACGGCTTCAGACGCTCTGACGTGGCGCGGCTGTGCGAGCGGTCCTCTTGGGGCATGGATGATCCTCTCATGGCAGATATCGTGAAGGAAGTCATGAAGTATCTTCCGGGACGCCGACAGATGTTGGATGCTGGCCTTAGAGGAGTCAATAGTTACGTGGAGAATGTTGGCAGCACCGATGGTTGGGCTCCGAGGTGGCATGCTTCCTACGACCACGATTATGTTGATGATGATGACGATGATGATGACGACCACGACCACGACGACCACGACGAAGAGGAGGACGACCACGACCACGACCACGACGATCACGATGTGGTAATGACCGGTGGCGAAGACACAGCCGGGGTGCCTCTCGAGCGTGCTCAGACGGGGTGGGAGGAGCGTCTGCTACCGGTACTCAACAGTGTTCGCCCACGATCAGTTGAACGCAGTCAAGAGGAAGAGCATCTCAGACGCCGACACCGTGAGGCTATCGTGGTGGCTGATCCAGGGGCACCACTACGACGAGAGAATATCCTTCAGCGAGAAAATAGCCAATTTGGATTACGACCTATGAATGGTGTCAGTGAAGTTGAGGGTGTCCTCAACAACCTTTTGAACCTGTCTGGCGCACATGGTGGCGAGGTGGAGGAAGATGGAGGCGAGAATTCAGATCTTCCTGGCCCCAATGAAGCACGCATCCCTACAATGGGGTACCCTGCGAACCTTCAACAACCCATAGCTGCGCCGCAAGCCTCTTCTGACGAGGAGCAGGAGGCGGAAGATCACGAAGAATCAACTCCTACGGATCCTAGCACGTGGAACTAATTTCCAGACAGTTGTCAAGAAGAAATCGACGGACAGTAATCAGCATAAGGCGCACAATGAGGTCTTTGGCGCAGATGAATTTGGCGGACATTTGAATCTGGGAGGGGCAGGAATTTGTATTTCACAGCGAGGCGTTCCGGGCATCCAGCGGGTAGAACATATCCGCTCTAGCAGCGATCAGCCTATGGTCCAGATCGGCGCATTGGCGAGCAGCCCTCTTCGCAGCAAATATTGTAGTTTTCATTGACAGTCTTCTGACCATCGAGTCATTGCTAGGCATGAGATCCGTTGCTTTCATAGCAATACAATAGAGGGACCGTCAGCTTTCTCCATGCTTGTGACAATATCCTCTTTCACCCGTGCACCTCTCATCCGCAGAAAAAGCCATTTCGAAACCCATCTGCCACTTCAACAACTTCTACTTCAGAGGGATAAATCGCGAAGAGTGAGTAGCACCAATACCGGGTCGACCGTGCTTGACAGGCTTGTATGAAATGGAGAACTCGCCGAGGTAGTGGCCGACCATCTCGGGCTTGATTTCGACTTGGTTGAATTCCTTGCCGCTGTAGATACCAATGACGCTACCGATCATCTCAGGCACAATGATCATGTCTCGGAGGTGTGTCTTGACGAGGTCGGGCTTCTCGTTGGGCTTGGCGTTCTGCTTGGACTTCCGTAGCTTCTTGATTAGACCCATGGGGCGGCGCTTGAGGCCTCGGTTGAATCGACGGCGGGCGCGGGCATGGAGGATGGTGAGAAGTTCATTGGAGGGGATGTCGAGGAGTCTATTAGAAGAAAAGCCAAATGTTAATCCTGATCATCAAGGACTTTTCTTTTCTTCCCAGGCATGGAAATTCAGGCCTCAAGACGGGCTAGAGAGGAGAACACATACTGATCGAGATCAATGCCTCTGTAGGAAAACTTTCTGAACGCTCTTCTCTTCTTGAGCTCGGCGGCCTCCTCGGCGTTCTATCCATTGGGGTCAGTTGAATCGATCAGGCTCGCGAAAGGATCCAGAAACGTACGTATTCGGTGTCAGCCATGATTGCGGTCGGAGTGCAGAGTCGCTTCTCGATGTGACAGTCGAAAAGCGAGGATGGTTGTAGTTGTGCAGGTGGGTGCGGTTCAACATCGAAGTCTGATTTGGAAAATGTGTTCGCTGTGGGAAGGGGAATCTTGGCATATCAAGCAGGAAGGTATGCCGGATAACTGATTTTCCTTACAGATCGCATATCAATTGAAAGGAGTTGCAGTGCCCTTGAAATGCGTTCGAACGCGATGTTAAATATGGGATATAATGCTTACAATGACTGAGGCTTCATCAAGATCAAAATCTAATGTATTTGGAAAAGTGATTTGAATTGCATTGGCTCTTAATTCCATGAAATGACGAGGCATTCATCATTTTAGCGGAATGGACTCGCAATTCTACAAGAATTTGTCTCGGAGTCGAGTCTGCTATTGTATTGGCATTGCACAGTCATAAATCCTGCTCCGGCCTTGCGCGGACTTGTCAAAAGCAAGGCTAGCCATGATTGCATCCATCTTAAACGTAGCAGCTCTGGAAGGTTGACCAATGTTGACTGCAGCATTAATTCAGGCATGCACTTCGGCAACTCGCGAGTAAAGCTGCTTAGTCGAAGAGACCGAATCCCATGTCATCATCAGACTCTTCCTTCTCCTCCTCCTTCTCGGCAGGCTTCTCCTCCTCAGCGGCAGCGGCACCGCCAGCAGCAGCACCTCCAGCAGCGGGGGCGGCACCTCCACCGCCGCCAGATGGGACGGATGCGAGTTTGGTGGATCCTTCAGCGATCAACTGTTCAAGTGTTAGCCTAATATTTGTGGGCAGTGTCATCGGGTTGTCCTTACCTCGCCAATATCCTTGCCCTTCAACTCTTCGAGGAGCTTGGAGAGACGTTCGTCATCGGCATCGATTCCGACAGAGGATAGGACCTCCTTGATATCAGACTCGGAGGGGGAGCTGTTGCCAGCAAGGCCAAGGAGGAGATAGGCTGCGAGATGCTTCATTCTGAGTATTTTCTTGAGTGAATTAGCACTTCAACCACCGATCGTTGGCACAAAGTGAACATACAGATTTTGACGCTGTTTCGAACAGGAGAGACAATCAATTTAACCGCTAATTGAGCGGAGACTGGCACGTCAAGTTCTGAGAGATGATTGTGGAATCTAGGTGTTGGTGAAACTGGGCGCACAAAAGAAGTTCTGATTGTGCGTCAAAAAGTTCGCGGGGAGCGGCCGAGCCAAGCCTGGTTAAAAGCAGCGCTCATATTCGGGGCTAATGATAATATCGTACAGCCTAGTGGCACCAAGCGGATCGGCTAACTTGCCATTAAAATCCACGAAAACGGGCGGGTGAATTTGGTCTTGCGGGGAGTCACTTCTCTTTGTTCTTCTGTCTCATTCTTCTCTTTTGCTGCTTGCTCTTTGCACTCATATCCCCTGTATCATGCTTCACTCAATGTTCTAGTCGTCACATTGTTCTTCTCACTCAAACACGACGAGGTTCCGTATAAGCTGATGGAGCAAATATGGTGATCATGCCTCACAAGCCAACTCTTCAATACCTGACATAATTACATTGTTTCTTCTGGTTTCGGCCTCCACGCACCAACATGAGCTTCCTAGGCGATATCGTCAATTCAATTGGCAGTGGGAAAGCACCGACCCCTCCAAAACCACTCGCCCGGCCGACAGGCGCAAATCCACAGCGTCAGACGCCAGACGTTAGTAGACCTGGCATACGCCCAGGCTTTCCGGCTATACCCTCGCCACTGAACGGCACGAAACGAAAAGCCGACGACGATTCAGTAAAAGTACCTGAAAAGCACACCAGACCAAATCCTAGCCCTGGTTTAACTGGCACCGTGAACAGACGCACCACTGCACCTCCGCTCAATGCCCCAAAACCTTTAGCTGACAAGGTTGCCCCTGCCCCCAAGCCGAAGATTGATACCATCATTACTATGTCTAAAGCTGGCACGACTCCTCCAGTGACACCGACGACTTTAAATGCAAAGCTGCCTGCGAAAGGATCATACGCAGATATAATGGCACGTGCGAAGCAGGCACAGGAGGCGAAATCTCAAAATCAAGTGGGAATGATCAAGCACCAAGCCACAAATCGAGAGAAAACTTCCAAGTTGGCCGAGAGGAAGAAGCAAGAAGAAGAGAAAGCAAGAGCGGCAAAGGAGAAACCCACTATTCGGTCAGCAAAATCCGCCAGAACAGAAAAAGGACGCAGTGTCAGCCCTGCCAAGAAGTCAGATCAACCGCGGGCTCCAAAAGTAGCTCGACCACCTTTACATGCACCATCCACAGGATACAAAGGTACAATGGGGAAGTCTGCATCAAAACCGCGACTCCCGCCTGGTCTCAAGAAGAACCGATATGACGAGTATCTAGGCACTGACGAAGAAGAAGATTCCGAAGCCGAATCTGAGGACGAGGGAGATTATGACTCAGAGGCCTCGTCTGATATGGAAGCAGGAGCTTTTGACATCGACGAAGAGGAACGTTTCGCGACGAGAGCAGCTAAAGTGGACGATGCCCGAGAGCAAGCAGAGGAGCAAAGACTCAAACGCGAAAAGGAGGAGCGACGTCGGAGGCTTATGAGTCTTGCAGGCAAACGCAAATAGGCCCTTTCGTCTGTATATGACCATCACCGATGACGTTCGTAACTAGTAAGCAGGTTGGGAGACTGGTGTTTTTGGCTTTCTTCTTTTAGCCTCCTCTTTTCAGCAACGGTGTTGGGGATAACTACATGAGAATACATGGATGTGGTGGGGGCCGGCAGGTCTTTTGAATAGCATATCTGGCTGTGTTGAGTTTATTTAGGATCTATACACGTCAACTGGATAATACGCTTCTGGCCAATCACTCTCGTCTTGGGGGGGGGGGGGGGGAATTATTGAGCAAGCTGGTGCGAAACTTCGGAAACAAGAAACTTTTTTCTTGTCAGTCACCATCAAGTCTTTGCAGACCACCGATCATGTTTTTTCATGGAAAGACGTGGCCTGGTCATTATTTGTTCAAGCTTCAAGATCGTGCAATCTACAGATTTAGATATCATTTCAAGAATATTACACGAATTGACAGTCAGAGCACAAAAATGTCGGGCCAATGTCCAATCAAGAGTTTGAAGGTGTATATACGTTTCTCAAAATCGGGGAATCACATCTAGTAATGACTTATAAAACACAAATAGGTTTTCTTCCAACTTCACGCAAATGCTTGCGTTGCAACAGAACAGTTCAGTGGTGAACTGTGATTAGTCCGACACAAGGGTTTCGACATCGACACCCTCAACCCGATAAAATCCAAGGGAGGTCAACATGGGCTTATCGTGGAATCTGTACAGATACACAGTCTCCTCACCCTCCGCGCTGTGCTGATATTTATTCCATGCCGGCACGCAAAAAGTGTCACCCTGCTTCCACTGGATGCGTTGTCCGTTGACTTCGCTGTACCCTTTGCCAGTGACGATGTGGTAGACGGAGGAAGCCGTCTCACGCACTGCAGGAGATTGAGTACCTGCATTGAGTCGTTCAGCCGATCCACCAAGAATCTTTGAGACTATAAATTGACGGAAAGGTTAGCCAAATGTCCGGAATGCCATCTGTCGAAGCAAATTTGAGGTGGATGTGGCTTACCCGATCTTCCATCCTTCTTCAGATAATCCTCCGACGTCCAGTTGCCTGATTTCTCGTCCAGTCTTTGCTGCATCGCCGTCCAGGGGAAGACAATTGGCGAATCGCTTGAGTCAACGTCCTTGGCTGGATATCTTGGGTCTTGGTAGTGTTCGACGAAGTGAACTGGGAAATGTCGGAAGTTGGGAAGGTCAAGCCCGTCTAGCCAGATCATTGGACCTGAGCCGTCCTTGCCGTGGTCATGCCAATTCCAGGTGGGTGTGAGTATAACGTCCCCCCTTTGCATGGTGATACGTTTACCGTGAACGGCGGTGAAGCCACCTGTACCCTCGATGATAAAACGCATCGCAAACGCAGTGTGTCGGTGAGCCTTTGCTGTCTCGTTTGGCATAACAAGCTGAAGTCCAGCGTATAAAGTATCGGTCGTATATGGAGCATCTTCTTGTGGTTAGCAATGCGATCCAAAAGGAATGGAATAGATAGAGACTGACCTCTAGCAGGATTGACCAGCATCAGCACCCGCCGTTCTGCCTGTTCTTCTGGAACAATCTCCCCAGCGCGGAGCAGACTTGGTCGAACCTCATCGTATCGCCAGATGTGTGGGATACAGGTAGGATTGGGAGCGGGAGGGTTTAGCTTTGCCATTTGCGTCCATAGTGGTTTGGTGTGCACTTTCAGAGCATCCTCTACCAATTCCTTGTTTTGCTGGGCTGACGTCCGAGCCGGAGCCTTGGTTTCTGAGATGGTGGTGGTCTGCGTTGCCATGATGTATGAAGTAAGTATCTTGCCTTATTCAACAATTTCTTGACGCTTTAGCACTGTTCGTTGCCCTTTATTTGTTGCTGGTCAAAACTTCAAGCTACCAGGAAAGATGTCCTCTATTAAATGCGTTCGGCGTTAAAGATAAGTTAGAAGGCGATTCCGCTGCCATTGTCTGAAGAGCACAATATGGGTTGATCCATGCTGGGCGAGATTCACTTCCCGATGCTTCCCCGACGGATCTCCCCACAAAAACGACTTTCATCTTTCCGAACCACTGATGATCAACACAGTCTCCGAATATGTGCGGGTCAATATCGGCTGTTATACTCGGAACACTGGATCATCATCCTAGACCTGCAACAAGAAATTCTATACAAATCACCAAGACATTGGCTATTTCCTGGACCAAATCCCATAGTCTCTAAAACTCAAATACATTCCGAACATCTGGAACCAACGGAATCAGTGATCTCAGGATGATTCAACCCAGTTCAGAAACAACGGCCAATGGAAGGGGCACACCCACTTTGAAGTCTGAAGACACTGCGCAATTTATTAAGCTGCCTGATGTGAGCCTTTAACCAATGGCCAGGCAGCATTCACTTACCATGGTGTAGACTGCTTCATACCCAACGGGCAGCTTGGACTTCCTCACCAAGCTAAGGAAGGAACAGGCGCAGCAAGAGGCAATGGATCATGCATCTAGACTGCCACGTGGCGACAAGTCCTCAAAACTGAATCTCAAAATTGTCATCGTGGGTGCCGGTCTTGGTGGACTAGCGGCAGCGATAGCCCTTTCCCGGAGAGGCCACAAAGTGACTGTTGTTGAACAAGCACCATTCTTAGCGGAGGTATGCTTCAATTATAAGTTGACATGTGTCGGAAACCTGCTAAAGTTTCCACTCGTCTAGGTCGGCGCTGGCATTCAGATCCCTTCCAACTCTAGCCGTCTCCTGATCAAATGGGGACTGAAGCCGTATCTTGCCGCAAAAGTGGTAACCCCTGAGAGCATCGCCTTCAAACGCTGGCAGAACGGTGAAGTCATTGCTCTTACCAAGCTTGTCCCTGAGTTCCAAGAGAACTTTGATGCTCCGTACTATGTTGTACACCGAGCACATTTCCATGATGCACTATACCAATTAGCTCTTCAATGGGGTGTGGAAGTCATTCTCAACTCCAAGGTTGTTGACTACGATGAACATGCCCCATCAATCACCGTGGAGGATGGCAAGATCTATACAGGAGATCTAGTCGTCTCTTCCGATGGCGTCAAGTCGATCGGGAGGAGCAAAGTGCTCGACGGAGTTGACCAGTTTCCTCTGCGGACCGGCTTTGCCGCGTATCGGGCCACTGTCGATGTTGAGAAGATGAAGGCTTACCCAGATACTGCACAACTTCTCTCAAAGCCAGGCTTGAATCTTTGGATTGGAGATATGCGGCACGTCATGACGTACACCATCTCTGGTGGAAAGGCATTCAACATGGTTTTGTCACATCCGGATCGTTCTGACCCTGCAACCTGGACTCAACAGGGCCCTGAAACCATTCTTTCCCAGATGCGAGAGCACTTCACAGGCTGGGATCCGACGCTCACCAGAATCATTGATATGATAGACACCACCCTAAAGTGGCCTTTGCTGAGTGGTAGCCCATTAAAAAGGTGGATTGCCTCCTCGAATAGACTCCTGATCATGGGCGATGCAGCGCACGCCATGGTACCATACATGTCACAAGGTGCTGCGATGGCAGTCGAAGATGCAGCAGCACTGGCTGAAGCGATCGACCTTGTCGACGATATGGCTGACCTACCCCAAGCTCTGGACGTCTGGCAATCCGTCCGTATCTTAAGAACCAGCCAGATGCAAGAGGCAAGTTTGATCAATGGAAAGCTGTGGCACTTCCCGGATGGACCCGAGCAACGTGCCAGAGATGCTGCCACTAGAGCTGAGGTCGAAGGCCGTCAGTTCACAACCAGTGCTAATCAGTGGAGTGACCCAACCACCCAACGTTGGTGCTATGGTTACGATGCTGAAGCTGAGATCAAAACGGCTTGGGAGGCTAGGCTACCTAGCAAATATTTGCTGAATGGTCATTGAATAGATCACAATTTTTTCTTTTTGCATGGCGTTCAGGTGAGACTTTGGTAATTCGGATATCTGAAGGGCCATTAGGGCAATTCAAGAAGACATTTTAATTGCTTTTTTCGGCATACTTCGCGAATTAAGCACGGTTCGCTCCAACAGGAACAGCCTTGTCCTCATGGCAGTGGACAACATCATCTTATATCTAAGTCTGTCTTCATATTGGTTCAGAAAAGCTTCCAGTTTAACGCAAAGGTCTCAAGGCGCCGTATCCAATATGATACTAACTTGCAACACGAGCAGAATCTCCGTCTCCTAGATATGGTAAATATTCGTCAGCCATTGCTTCATATACCGACATGTCAACACTCCCTATCGTACGGAGATACAACAACGCCCCTCTGAGGGAAGTCAGTGCAGCCTCCTTTTCCGGAAGCTGGGCCGTGGATCGAATCAAACCCTCACTATCCATTCGCAGCTGAATTTCTCGAGCCTTGACACACGCAAGATAGAATTGCATTTGTGCGACCCTGCCATCGTTCTGCGACTTGATCGCATTCTCCAATGCGTATTTCCCGAACTTCTCGGCCTCACTGACATAGGTTACGCGCTTTGACGCTGGGAAATCAAGATAATAGCTCAGCCTGAGGCAAGTGGACATCAATTTTTGGTATGTCCGAGCCAGGTCCTTTGCGGATGGTGGAGGAACTTGTTGTCGCTTCGCACGCAACGCTCGAGCGAAATTGTTGTACGCGTCCACTAGGTCCTTGTGACTGTTCGAGTGCTGGTTACGAGCCAGACTGGCATTGCCTCGTCCTATCAATTCTGCTGAATAGTTTTGTTAGAACCCGGTGCACGACGATTGATGATACTGCTGAACGGGGGGATTTTTCAGCTCACATATTTCTGTTGCAGTGATGGATTGGGTTTCTCGGTGCTTATTCTGATCCTCTCTCTCTTGGGCTGCCGCCTGCTCTAAGCAAAAGTCCTCGTTAGGTGAGTCTGCAGTACTGGTCAGCCATGAAGCCATAGCTGTCGATGATGGTTAAGAGGAGTACAAACACCTTTTGTTTCTCAGATTGAGAACGCAGGTCCGGACTCTAGGACCAGTCTTGCCACTCTCCAAATATTCATCGGTGGCAGCTGAGATCAGCGAAAACTGCTGGTACTCTGCCATACCAAGATTTTGAAGCCCCTGCTCAACATTGAAGCGAAAATATCGAGCGTCTAGGTGGCCTCTCCAGCGACTTGAGAACATCTCCTCTGTCTCGGTTGTTTCGGTTGCGACTTTGACTATGCTCTCAGATACAAACTTCCACGCGCGATCACTCACGGGATTGATCCCTGGATTTCCTGTGCCAACAGAGATGAACATTTTCACCAGTGGCTCCAGCCTACCGGAAACTTCACACCAGATATTCGATGCTTCTTTCTCTACTTCAAATGAAGGGTTGTTGGCCCCCATCGCACCATCCACGTAAGTACGATCGCCAATTTGCACAGGATCAAAAAATGTTGGGGCGGCTGAGGTAGCAAGTGCGGCCTCCCATATCGTAAACGTGTCAGGAGATCGACCACGAAGGCGATACGCCCGCAGACGGCTGATGTGGTTTGTCTCCTTTGCCTTAACACAAACGAATCTACACAGAGTTCGAGATTAGTTGAATGGACAGAAACTCTGGAAGGAACTTCTGGGCTCGTACACTTTGCACTTGCGCAACTGTTCATCCTCCACTTTGACGTAAAATGGATCATCGACCGGAATTCCGCGAGCCTCGATCACCGATTTGATTGCCCTTTCGAGCGCCTTGGAAGAGAATCGAGCCTTAATGTTGCCTGTCAGTCCCACCGAGAAAAGGCTTCGCTTCTTCTCGAACACCGTCTTCATCAGAGTTTTATATGCCGCAATGCATTCGTCGACGTCCATTTCAAGTCGCCCCAGCATGATCGCGATCAATCTATCGGCGGAAGTCTCAGCCTCTCTCAGCACCTTTTACCAAAATAACCCACTCGTTTAAATAAAGGGAGAATAGAGCGCTTACCCGCCTGTACTGGTACCCCCAATGAGGTCGAAAATGTCGCATGGCTTCACGCGTGGTAGGTTCGACTCTTCGCGTTCGTCGTTGAGTCGCTGCATCAAGCCCCTAAGGATGTAGAGAGTCGAGAGTCCACGCACGCCTCCGCCGTCCAGCGATAGCAGGCAAAGACCCCTGGTCTCCAGCTCACTGTCACAACCTCCATCAAAAGGTACCCCATTTGCTTGTTCGTTAATCTGCGACATGTCTATGGTGGTTAGAAGCAGAATTCGGTATCGAAGGTAGAGATATCGAACAGACGGATGCTATCAAAAAGGCGATGCAGCGATGCAGCGATGTCTAGGTTACTTGGTATACTATTATTATTCAGCCTAATGCATTGTCCAGAATCCACCACTATTCCTGCCATGGCCATGTGATTCAGGGGCTCGTTGAAATTTAGCGCCGACTTTCAGCCTTGTCCCAGCTGGTTTGGACTAGACCCCTGCACAACAATCTAAACAGAAACTCGGGCAGCGTGCGACACGGATAGGCTGTGGAGGAGGCGACGTCAATGCGAGGTGACGGGTGTCTTTCTGTTTGGATTTGCAAGTATGCATGATTCGAAGACGCCACAAAGGCGAGGCTTGCAAACTTCTTGCACATTATGTGGCAAGGAGGTCTCAAGGCAGATTCTCAATGGGTTAAAGGGCCTCGTATAGGAACCGACAGCTGCCGACAAGTTCACAATCTGTGAGCGAGATATGCCTTGGCAGGGGATATTACGAGGTCATTAGTGAAGCTTGAAGCACAATGGCTTCACGGAGCTGCAATCAAAGTCTCATGTTGCAAGGAGGCTGCAGACTAGACCGAATTGGATTGCTATTTCGCTAGACCCCTTGTCCGCATTAGGCACCCCTGCTTTGGTATCTTTGCATGAGCGCAAGCCATCTGGTAGAGCTGGAGCGAGTGACGATGTGCAACAGAGTACACAGACTCCGTATTGAGTCAATCGAGGTCTGGAAATACTGGTCTAATGAAGAGAAATACATAATATATCCAGCATAGGACTAGGAAAGAAAATCTCAAACTGGCAGGAGAATCTCCAAGGAATGTCCCGAGCGCCTTATACAAACCATCATGGACTCATGAAGCGAGAGATCTTTCTATCCCATCACAAGTTCGATCTCACACTAACACCACAAAAATCCCTAAAGACTCTAGAACTGGGGACGGTTTCTCCTGGTGCCGATACTCGACTCATCGGGCCTGTTTGTCGAAACTAAACTTGGGAGGGACGCTGGGTACCGCGGAAGATTGACGGGTTCGCCCAGGACCGAGGCAGATTCGTGGGGAAATATTGTTGGAGCATCATCGGACAGGCGGCTGCTAACTTGCGAGCGTAGATAGCGTGTAGAGGGTGAGTCCCCGACTACCGATCGATTGTAAACATCATATGGCGCGCTCCCTCCGTTCGGGTAGCGTTTCTTCTGCTTCCTGAGTTTCACAAAGCAAATGATTGCAATGATAATGGCGATTCCCGCAACTGCTCCCACTGCTCCCAAGGCGGTAGTCAGAGTGTTATTGGTTGAGGATTGCGTTGAGGAAGTAGAATTCCCGTCTGACGCCCCGGTCGAAGCCGCGGAGGTTGTGCCCGTTCGGCTTGCTGGTGAACTCGAGGCCCCAGAGGTGCCTGCAGTAGTGGTTTCGGCGGTGTTCTGCGCAGGTAGTGCAGCAGTAAAGCCTTTTGATGTGCAGTAGCCGGCGTAGAGACTAGACGCACTGGCTATATTGCCAGAAACATCGCCCACCGTACAAGACTCTTTGATACAAGAGGTAAGGAAGCTCTCGGCCGCGGGTTGGAGGTCCGAACGGCAGTAGCAGTCGTCGACGGCCTGAAATGGCTCATCGCATGGGTTGTACGGGCATCCGATCGCATCAGCGAGCACATCGGTCGTGCAGCCACTCAGCGAAGTCGTGAAGCAGTATTGGACGCATGTCTGTTGAAGAGAGAAAGGGTCGAGAGTGAATATCTCTTGATATGCAGTTTGCGCTTGAGTAATGATGGGGAGCAACAAGGCGAGTATCACGACATGAGGTAAGAGCCTGTAGCTGAAAGAATCCATGGTATGTTGCATATAATTGTTCACTATTGAACGCAATGAAGAGTGTTGAAGTTAAAGCAGGCACTCAGCAAGCGAAAAACTTGCTCTATTAGTAATTGGTCACGAGAATCCCTCACCTGTACCAACCTCCCCGTCCAGATGCAGCGCCTCTTCGGGGGTCATGTATCGAGGGGGAGGCGTTGTTTTGAGTCAAAGCCATATCCGGAGTCCTTCGTATTGGAGGTCCTGGATCCTTGAAGATAATACAATTTGAGAACGGTCGAGACCTCTGTGCCTAGAATCACACCTGCTTAAGCGCCCTGTGGTCGATAGCCATTTGCCAAGAGTAAAAAGGGGCGAGCAACCAGGGGCATCGCAAGGGCTTGCACTAGCTGTGGTAACCAGCCAGGACCAGTTAGAGTAGGAGTGTTTCCAAAGCGGTTGGGATCTCTTGGTTAGACGGGGTTTCTTACTCGGAGAGCTGAAATGAGCGAGGAACTTGAAGCATAGGAATACGGAGTATGCATTCAGTGTGTGTTGGAAAGTCAATGAGGCAAGCTCACGTTGCTGGGATCAAAGCCGGCAATCAACCATATCACCACCAATGGAATAGATTGTGGGATTTAGTTCCTAATTTATGGTTTCAAACACATCAGCGGTCCCATGCAATAACATATAACAAACCAGGTGCCTCAGGTGTTGATCATCGGCGAGGCACGGTCACATCCACAACAGTCGAAGATAGAAAATGCAGAATGATGTGGATGGCCGTGTTGCATCTTTGTCGTTCTCACAATAGGATACTAGGGCATATCTAGAAAAGACTCAAGCTTCCGATCCTTTCTCTTGTTTCAGCCATTGCACGACAGTCTGAATGCTACAAGAAACTTTGGTGTTCAATCACTCAACGAGTGATGGATCGAAGGGTGACGGACAATACTTATTCCAAACCGAAAAAGAATCACGTGCATATGAATGCAGCCTCGGGCGTGCCCGCCAAAAGATTGCCAGAGTTACTTCGGGTAGCAGTTGCCAGCAACCTCAACCGTGTGGTCACGGCAGTCTTGCGTCACAGAACCTTCTATATCATTTTCGTCTATGACACGACAAGTACAGTTTCTTCCTACATTCATTTCATCATGTCTATATCTTGACGAGGATTACCTCAACCAGTTGATCATTGGCATCGTTTGACACCCACAACACCATGCCTTCCTCCTCCCCCTCCCCCATGAAGCGACCGTCGCTAACCGAGCGTGCACCCTCAACACATTCTCTATCCTCATCAGGCAAACAGACAACGATGCACAAGGTCCACCGTCCTCATGTTGTAAGTCGTCATTCAAGAAACGTCTCACACGGGAAGGGGCTCGGTAAATTGGGCAAAGTTCACTCGACAGCGAACATTGCTTCAGACGCGCATCCACACCCACACCAGAGGAAGAAATCAACTGGCTCCACGCCCCCTCAGAGCCCTGGGGTCCCACTGGTGCGTCGGAACGCTTCGCAAGCTGCATTGGCCAAGAATCTTTCCCATGGCAACCTGCGGAAGAATCATTCGGCAAATACCCTGGCAAGAAACCTCTCCCACCCAGCATTAAAGAAGGTTGGTCTAGCGCCTGCCCCCAAGAGGAAGAACAAAGATAGAAGAGATAATGTCTTTCAAATCGGCGATCACTCCTCAGAGGATGAAGAGGAGGCAGAATGGGAGGATTCTACAACACAATCGCCGGAAGCCACTCGCAACAACTCAAAGACATCCACCCCAGCTAGGACGGCGACCCCCAACGGCGAGTCCATCCCCAAGGAACATCATGAAACTTCCATCAGTCATCCTTTGCACACATCATCACCACCTCAGCCTTCTCTTAAGAACAATAACCGCTCCGCACCCAACCTGTGGAAGCAGTCTGATATGTCTCCCTCACGGACCCCGCCTGAACCACATTTGCTTCAACAGAAGACACGTGGATCTCGAGCACCTCCTGCAATGTCCACCATCTCAGCACATGTTACACCAACCCAATTGACACGAACAGAGTCCTCCAAGTCCTTCTCCCAAATCACCCACGCCGAAGCAGCATCTATGAATTCCACGCCAACCACGCCCGGTCCTGGGCAGTCTTCTTTGATCGATGGCGGCGTATCGCATTTTCTTGAGGACCCAGCTTCTTCACAGCGAATCATTGATGAGGACTTGGACTCGGGTTCACCTTCAGGGTTTCTTTCAAATTACAAACCTCAGCCCTCGGAGAGTCCTGAGAAAGCACGGACATTTCACAAACCACGAGGCCAACAAGCCCCCTCGCGGACACAGCAGAAACTTGAACTACAGAGGAGGGAGATGATACGTGCTAGTGCATCGACACCAACCACACCGCCCCCCTCAGGAATGGGATTGGACCTGGGATCTTCGACCTCTTTGCAAAGTAGAACAGGATCAAGAAGTCGAAACAGAAACCTAGCAGGCGGCCGTACCATTGCTGGAGAGATCAAAGCTGTTAAGCAAGACTACGAGGGTGCAATCAAGCAGCTAACAGTGGTAAGAAGGTTTCGAAGCCCGATCGTTGAGAGCATGATCAGACTCAAAGAAAGTGGAACACTGCCTCAGGACGTTGGGGCAGTCTCTGTCGGTGGGGCATTCTCCAAGAGCAGGCCACAAAGCAGGCGCGGACAGAGTTCGAATAATGCCAACGGACATGCTGCGAAAAGTGGTGTTAGCCGCAGCCTAGAGGACAGAAAGCCGTCCCCCTTGGCTTTGCGATCGTCCAGTCGAGGAGGAGGGAGAGTCCACTTCCAAAGACAGACCAGTCATGACGATATTGAAGTCACTCCATCACATGGCAGCCTGGACGAGTTGCAGGACGATGAACAAGACGGGCTCTCACCGGAAGAGGCTTTATTACGCCGGATTTGGGACAGCCGAGAAGTGTATGATTCTGGAGAGCAAGTCGGACCACGATGAAGCTGGATATCCACAGAGCTTGTTTCAGACATCAGTCTTTAGCGTTAGTGCCGAATGACTTCTTTTTTGCTGCGTTTGAGCGGGATGCCGTTGAATTGTAATTAATGTGGAGCCTACAGCTTGAGGGCAGCTATTGACCACAATGGACGGTATCAAGCTGGACACCAAGGTCTCCGATAAAGAGGATTCAAATTAGAGCAAATCTCCCGCTTTTGCGTGTTTTTGCATGTGTAACTATGCACCGAGAACTTGGAAGCTGCATCGTCATGCCCGTACAGGGTAGTGGGTACATGGTGTGGACTTCGTAGTATGGAGAGGTCAACAAGCACCCGCGGGATTCCTTAAAGCTGTCCTAACAAAGCCGGGGTTAAGTTCTCTGTTTCGAGCTCACTACGGAGTACCGTCAAACACCCTGGATTATTCCGCTCAAGAAGCAAGCGAGAGGGCGGCCGCTCGCTTGAGATCGCCCACAAAGGATTAGAACAACCTGCTCTAACGGCGCACCGGCAACTCCACGAGCCTGGGACGTTTCCATCGATGGTACTTTTGCTCGCATCAATCCTGGCGGGTCCATAATTCCTTGGCGTTTTGCGGGTTGCCAAGCAGGTGGAACTGCCAGAGAGCCTAACTGGTTTGGGGCCGAGGGGTCTGCTGCCCTATGCTTACGCCTACTCACTTCCAGTTTGCCGGAGGCACCTGCATATAAATTGCGTGTCGTGAGTAGTAGTCCTCAAGAGGCACTGGTTTGGGAAAGAATCGCGTAAGCTCAGTAATACAGTTTGAGATTAATAGTGAGCCAAAGATTCAAAGATTCAAAGAAACTGGGCTTAAATATGACATGATTGTTTAGAAATCCTAAAGTCAGTAAAGTCAATGGACAAAATACGTCGCTAGTACCACGGTCACATAGATTTTGATCAGAAGAGCACCGGCCAACCAATTCGACTTTCCACGTTGAACAGCGTAAGCAACAACGATCGTCGAGACGGAAGTGATCAGAACTGGAAATTCGTCAAAGTCTAAGGACAGGTCGGCATTGGACAGGGCCCAGACGATGATTATCAGTGGTGGGGATGGTGAGAAGGGCCGTCGGCATACACTTGTCGAGTTTACCAGTTGTATAGCGAAGGTTGGCCACTGTTTAAAGCTGGAGAGCCGTACTATAGATCCTCTCTCCTTGAACGGTGCCGTCCGCCAACGTCTTACAACATGCCTTGAGGCTGTAAAGAGGTGGATGCGTCAAAGCGTGGCTGCGTGCAAGTATATTACATTGTGCATGATCGAGCCACATTAGCACACAATACCTAGCCAGCGGTGGACTCGGTTAGCTGATTCCAGCCGCGAGCTAGGACGCAGGCAGCACTGTCAGTAGTCTATAAACCTCGCCTCATCTGCGTCATTTCCGCGTGGGGTAGGAAGGTACGAAGTTCCTTACCTCTAGTTATACTGTGAGGGAATGCGGCAGTCAAAGGCTGCTCGGCGAAGACTTAGAAAGGTGGCTCGTTACAAAAGACGGAGGGAGGACGTTCTGTAGACTCGGTCTCGAGGGAATGTGACGTCACGGACCAGAATATTTAAAGCGGCAATCGCAGGCCCAGTCTTATCATCTCCTGCGACATGTGACTCCACCCTTTGGAGCAGATTTTATTCGCCTTCCATCACCAATCACGATTGTCTCTCAAGGTTCGAGACTGTTAGTGGAGGTTTTCGGTGGGCACGACGGCTGTGTCTTCTGAATCTGGCCCTTTCGCTTGTCCTGCATCTCCCGCCTCTCCCCTGTTCCATCTGTTATACGAGGTACCGAGGACCTTGGACGTCTCTAAGTAGGTGAAGCCACTGCCCACTACCCAAATTATTTGTGCCATCTCAGCAATCATGGGACGGGACGGATCTCAAGGTTGTCCACTCGTTCTCGCTCTCGTTTGAACATCCCATTCAGGGCTCTGTCAGCCGTTGCCACTAGTCCCTCCGCGGTCACATCTGTCGCGCACTCCGATAGAGTGCTGGACTCTTCTTACAACTGTCGCTCATTTCACTGGTGTCGATCTTACATTATTTGTATCACTTATTTCAGTGATGAATACATATTTCACCCACTTCCCATCCTGCGAAATTGGCATGAAAGATCATTCAACCAAGGAAGACTCGACGCATTTTCCCTCATTACTAAATCAAAACTCCCAATCGACCATGACCGCTCTGGCGAGCGCCTCTGCTCCCGCATACAGCTCTCCACCTACATTCTCCGCCATCATCGAACAGGATCACAACAATATCAACAAGTACGCCGGACGGCTGAAGAAAGCCCGCACTGCCGCTGACCGTGGCCGGTTATTACTTGAGGTAACCTGGCGGCTCGTACGTCATGACGTCTCCGAAGACATCGTCATGCGACCTGCATTCATCCAGCAGCTAGGGGATGAAGGCAGAGAAATGGCAGAGCATGACCGCACCGACCACGACCACGCGAGGCTCGAACTTCTGGCTCTCTTCGATTTGTCCTTGGAATCGGATGGTTTTCCCAGCGTGATCGACAAGCTCTTCGCCGAACTGCTCGAACACATGAAGGTGGAGAGCGGGGAACAGATCCCGCGATTAGAGGGCATGCTAGACCTCTTTGAAAGCCAGAGGCTCGGCAGGGAATATCTTCGGACCCAGATCCTGACGCCGGACCTGGAATATTTAGACAGTGAGGGTGTGGGGAGAAGGATGTGGAGAGATGTAGAAGACTATGCTCGTACTGAGCTGGCCAGGTTCAGGGAGATATGGGAGGATTTCCTCGCGGGCAGGCTAAGGCTGTTGGCAGACACTAGTGGTGTCAGGGTGCCCGTCGCTAAGGGCAAGTTATGATGAGAACATGGAACTTAGGGAGGGGCGTTGCTGGGTTGCGTTGCTGGCGCTTTTGATTATCCCCCAGGCAGCAATTGTACATGCATTATTCAAACAATAAGTCCACCTGTGGCTGAATATCTTCGCGATCACCTGAGCGCCTGAAGTCGAGACGCCAGAGGTCCAGATTCCTTTCCATGCTGACGCCCGACACGGTTCAATGAATTCAAAGTGACAGTCTTTCGTTCCCCACTCTGCCCTCTCCCTTACCAATCGTCTATCAACTCATTGCTCTCATGGCTACATTCGTCCACGACCTTTCTCGCCGCCTTCTTACCACACACTGGAAGTCTCTCGACCTCTTGCTCCCTCCCTTCTTCCGCCGTCTTGAACGACTTGGGAATATACTCTGGATCGATCAGACCAATCTGCACCAACACTGTGGCCTGATCCCAGTGGACATGTTTATGGTACAGCTTGCCACCTCGAATGCAGACCACACTGACGAGCACGATTTCCACCCTCTTCTCCGTCGGCGGTATCCCTGGTAATATCCAGGGCATTTCTGTCGTGTGGGTAAACTTAACGAGCATCTCGTCGACGACGCGGTCGGAGCCCACGGTCCGCGAGAGGAGTCGGGTCTTCAGCGATGGCGGGTTGCCTGGCATGAAGAAGTCTGAGTAGAAGCGGTGTAGATCGTCTTTCCCGATGCCCCCGGTCATAGTGGGCACGTGGTTGACATACGGCTCGGAAACCATGTTCGTCATGGCCTTGTCAGCGTCCTTCTCCGTAAGCTCGAGCTGCTGCTGGTGGTCCCAGATGCCCTCCAGGTCGTACTCCGGCATGTCGAAGGAGCGGTGCAGTAGGGCTATGTCGCGTGACCATGCGAGTCGAGCGGCGACTTTGTTGAACTCCTCCAGGTCGTGCTCCGCGAACCCCTCGTGCGTGTGCTCGTATCGGAAGCTAGGATGGCGTGTGCCGAATTTCTGCGAGCCTGCTAGATGGATTTGCACATTGAGCGTCGGGGGGAAGTTGGTCGTCGTTCTCGGCATGTGTGGCGGGTAATATGCGATGACGGCGACCAGTTTGGGCATTGGCTTCATACATGCTTCGAGGACTAATGCTGCTGCATCTCCGTAGGCTAGATAGTGTGGTATATTTATGTCAGAGAGTCCGTGATGTATGAAATCTTGTTTTCTTATTGCACGAATGAAACAGAATGGCTTTTGATTTGAACCAAAGAACCTACCTACGATTGCATACTTCTCGCCGAGTTCCAACGGATCCTGGAGATGCTGCAGTTTAGAGATGTATTCGTTGTGGTTTCCTTCATATGCCAGATACGCCAGCTGGAAGCCCTCTTCGTGGAAATACTTTACGATGGTCTCGTCGAAGTCTTCGGTGTCGCTCGTCAGCACGATCCGCGGGACGCTGGTGTTCCAGCTCATCCTGATTGTGCTCCCCCCTTGGCCCCTCATGTTCCGACGAATTCTGTTCTTCACTCGAGTTATTTCGCCCGGTCCTCCATTGAGGTCGATGGCTGGAAACCCTCCTAGATCGATGCGGACCATAACCGCTTCTCCCCTTTTCCTTACGCGAGGTTTGTGGCTCTGGTGGTGTTACTTGCTCTCTGGTGCTTGGACCAGACTGAGTTTGAAGACTTTGGTGTGAAGCTGCTGGTGAGTTGGTCTGAAGGAATTATAACCCCATGCATCCAAGTTTCACGTCGATAATGACGTTGATCGTCGCATCACCATGTCACCCACATATATAGTGCATACCACTCACCATGTGTTCTCCCCCACGGCTGACGTAATTTAACGTGTAAATTAGATGTGGAGACAGGGAAATACGTTCATCCGTTTCCGTTCTCCAAGGTCACCTTCCCAACTAATCTCGCAATGAATTTCTACTTTCTCCGTTGGAAGCTGGTGAATCAGTCCCCCTTGTCGCGGGCCTACCCCAAAGAACATTGCTAAAGGAGTACGCTTTCCTGTTGCGGTCAGGTCTTGATCTACCCTCACTCGTCGCAAACCTTGTTGGCGAGCATTCTCGAGGATAACGGGTTGGAATGCAGTTCGAATCATCAAGCGAAAAGAGTCATGCGTATTAACCGGCCCTGACTAGCGCTCAGTCCCCAGGTAAGCTACTACCAAGGTCTAGGCGTGGAGTGCCTGGGGTACAGAGTACTTGGGTACTGCACTCCGTACTTGGTAACCCACCTGGGCCTTATAATAATGGCCCCTCGGGCCCCCTCGGTGCTCAGTGGTTGGAGGTTAGGCTAAAGGGCACAGTCTCTGGCGAAGCAAATAGCCTGGGGACTTCCATTCTCGGCAAGCTCACCTGGGCACTCACTGGGCACGGTTTAAGCCATCTGAGATTTAACTCAACGTTTCCGAATTATCGTTTCTCTTTGCTAGCCTCGGGTTTCGATTTCGATTTCGATTCCACATGGCTGGGCCCAGCAACTCGGGCGAGCTCAAATTTTTTCTCAATGAAGAAAGATGGAGGGCCCAAATCCATCACCACCGTTGACTTCTTCAGACTCAATGGGTAAGAAGAGGAAGCGATCAAATGACCAGATCTCACACACCAGGACTTTAGCCGCTTGCGAACACTGCAGAATCAGCAAAACACGATGCGACTCTGCTCGCCCTGTTTGTTCGAAATGCGCTAAACGTGGTGTATCTTGTGTCTATCCTGATAAAGACCCATCGTCAATGTAAGTAAGCAGTGCCTGAGTTCCCCCTGACGCCGCTCCGGATCCAGTGTGCTGATCATACTACTTTAAGATTCGAGGTTTGGGCCACCAAAATTTTAGCCGCAATTGACAATCAGGGCCGTGTTCTGTCCGATCTTGCTCAAAGTACCAAAGATGGCCTTCGACAACAGCCATCTCCCCATCCGTCACAATTCTCAGCCACCGAAGATGATGACCTGGAGACAATGTCGCGGAAGGATATTTCCTGGACCTCGATTACTGGCTCTGATATGATCCTGAGCTGGGCGGTGTTCCCAGCCGAAAAGCCTGTTGACACATTCCCAGCAGCGGCATACGTGGAAAAGCCACATCTTCTCGCCCTGGGTATGTGCATACCTTCCCTTAATAAGTACTGGAAGCCGAGTGAGAAGAGAATGTGCTGACCAATTGCATGCAACTAAAGAAACAGCACATCCATCACCGTCGCGGATTTTTGAATTGAGGGATATCTATATGACTAAGATTCAACCCAAGAACCCTATCATAGACGCGGACCAGCTAGAAACGCATATTGCCGATGTTCTCGAAAACGGGTTCGGTTGGACAGCTTCGTCCTGCCTGGTGCTTCTAGTATTTGCTTTGGCGGCAATTTGGGGAACTTATCCCGACGATGAACGTCGATTAATCGAGTCCGACGAGCAGGGAAACCCCTATCCTGAACAGTATATTACAATGGCCGTGCCAGAACACCGTTTGAGAGAATCACTCAGCTATTTTGCAATGGCTCAGAAGCGAATGTCCGCAGCCCATCTGGATGCGTCGTTGCTCGGGGTAGTATGCTTCTGTCTCTTCGGGTAAGCTTTCCTTGCATGAACGCAAAGCCCGTGATTTTCGGTGCTGAGGCAGACTAGAATGTGGCATCAGTATAACATCGATCCCATCCCAGGATGGAAAATGTTTCGTACTGCATCCATGTTGTGGGAGTCGTATAACTTGAAGCACGCTCATGGGAAAACACAAAGATCAAAACAGGAAGAAAGTATGCCTTGAAATTGCGGTCACTTGACTTCTAGTGCTATCTACTAATTATCTATAGGTCTTGAACAGCGACTATACTGGACGTGTCTGAAGTCTGAGTGGTACGCGCTCACAGCATGACTCAAACGATATACACTGACATCGGTGGACTAACTAGTGAGATTCGACACGAACTTGTTGATCTCCCCTCCTGCACGCTGCAGGAATCATCATTCCCCTTTTCTCTCCCAACATTCCCCACTATTGAAAGTTTCGAACAAAGCCGTGGAGACATCTTCTCCCAGGATTCTCCAACCTTTCAGACGACGATCGAAGGTTCTTATTACTTTTACCTGGCCGAAATCTCACTGCGACGCTTACTCAACCGTACACGGACCGCAGCAACCATGCTTTCACCCACTATCGATTCACCCACGGCCAGCAGGCTAGCCGACACGCTGCAAAACCTGGAACACCAGCTTCAGCAGTGGCTGGAGTGTCTCCCGCCAGTGCTGCGTTTCAATCTCCCGCCGGATGTCTTCCCTTCACCAGACGAAGGGGAACTCGTCAAGCTCGTAAGAGAAAGATACGTTGAGGTCCGCGAGCTCCTTTGCCGGGCGTACCTGTACATGTGCCTGCACGGTGGCACGCGACTCACTCCGGCGCAAATCGAATCATTCGGAGCTCGCGCATCAAACGGCCTGCGCCTCAGTATATATCGGATCCAGACCGAGGTCCCGTTCTTCCGCCACCCGGGCTCGTGGGGTGCGTGTCGCGTGCGTTTCAACCACGCACTGTGCCTGATTGCAGCGGTGCGTGCGAAGGAGCTCAACATCGAGTCCGCAGCCTGCGTGGTCGTGCCGAACCTGTGGAGGGACTGTGTCAGTATGGTTCAGGACCGTCTGCAGGCTTGGAGCAACGAGGGCGGTGGCATATCTGAAATGGGCATTCTCTTGGACTGGCTGTTGAAAGGCCCTACATAAAATAGAGAGGAATAACAACATCAAGACCCCATGTACTTATCTCTTCGTTTTGGGAGCGGCGACTCACATATCATGCTGTTTTTCCTACCACATACAGTACAGCCCAGTGGCAGATTCCTCCTACTCGAAGGTACGAATATACTTTATCGGACATTTATTTGATCAATACTTCACACTTCGTGACTTATTTGGCGTGTGATTCCAAGATGAAGGTACGGGTCTGCCGCATCCCATTCCATTTCCACACGGTTAATTGAGACCTGCAAATATAAGGTGCGAGGGAAAAAGCCAAGCAAGCCCCCCAGACACTCCCCACAGACAGCATCCGCAAAGCGAGAGGGCGGATTTGGCGGTTATATGGTATATCTAGAGCTCTAATACCCCAAAGGACCGAATTCGTTCTAAAGACCCAGCCAATACCTCGTCTCAGGCACGACGAGCGTGCCCTTCCCAAGGATCTCCTGCGACGACGTGCCGACCAGTACCTCATAGGTGCCGGCCTCGCTCTTCCACATGCTCTCGATCTCGTCCCAGAAGCTGGTGGCGTACTTGTCCACCGCGATGGTAACCTCTTTTTCCTCGCCAGGTTGCAAAACAATCTTCTCGAATCCGTGCAGCTCTTTCACCGGCCGCGGAGTCGGTGATGATGGCGCGGCGACGTACAGTTGCACGACTTGCTGGCCGGCGACGGGGCCGGTATTCTTGATCTTGATGATTGCTACACTTGGGTTCTCGGGCGCGAACTCCACGGGGTCGACCTGCACTTCGGGGCTGGTGAGTGCGAAGGTCGTGTATGAAAGTCCGTGTCTGTGTGAGGAAGGAGGAAGTTAGTTCATGTCATCATTCGCGTTTAACGTTATTTAGTTTTGTCAGGGACTGGAGAAGGAAGGAGGAAGGCGGCGTTACTTGCCCGAATGGAAAGAGGACTTCTCGGTCCGTCTTCTCGTAGAACTTGTAGCCGACGTAAACGTCTTCTCCGTAGAGGACACGGCCACCGACGCTGGCGTAGTTGAGATATGCTGGGTTATGCTTGACGCTGACAGGCCACGACAAGGGCAGCTTCCCGCTAGGGTTGACATCGCCAAAGAGGACGTCGCTCATGCCGTGGCCAGCCTCGTTGCCTCCGTACCATGCTTGCACAATGCATTTAGCCTGGTCCGCCCAGGGCATCGTGATCGGCGTGCCCGACTGGTTGATAATCACGGCAGTTGGGGCCACTGCGATGACTTGGCTGATCATCTCGTCAATCCCAGGGGGGAGGTCCATGTGTGGACGGTCGAAGCCTTCGGACTCCCACTCGCCACTCAATCCAGTGCAGATGATCGTTTGCTCCGCGTCTTTAGCTGCTTGCACCGCCCGTTCAATCATTTCATCGGGGCCTAGCCGCAAGCACGCTCCGAGATGTGCGGCGCCACCGCCAAAATTTACCATGCCGATGGTTTCCATGGTTGTCGTATTCGCGTTTCCAAATTCGATCCGTATGTTGTAGGACTTGCCGGCTTCTAAAACTCTTGAGCCGAATTTCTCCGTCGTTCCTTTACCAAAGAATGCAGTGCCTCGTGTCTGATGAATGGTGTTTTCGATTATGAGCTCGTCGTCGAGGTATAGATTAGCAGTGCCAAATACAGTGAGACCGAAGTCCCACGTGCCAGTAGCGTCTGGGATAAACTCTCCGACCAACGAGCCCCAGAATAGGGCTCTATTCAGCGCTGGGATTCCGTTGTAGTCCATTAACTGGAATGTTGCCGATGTGACATGTTCGATACCAAGTAACTTTCGATCTGTGACTTTTGGAGGTTCATTGTAGAAGTTAATCACCGCATTATGTAACAATGAGTCGATAGCAGGGAGCATGTTGTGGGCGTACGCACCGACCTCGTGCGTGATCGTGGCTTCTGGTACGGCTTCGGTGACGGCATCGTGTAGAGATACTGTGTAATACGGAAGTAGGGTCGCGCTTCCCCCGCCAGAAATCGCCGGCATCTTAACATGAGATCCAATCAGGGCGATCTTTTTCAGTGTTTTGGGGAGAGGCAAAATTGAGCTGTCATTTTTGAGTAGAACAATACTGTTCGAGGAGACAAGACGGTTCAGGGCACGGTCTTCAGGGTAATTACGTCCTACTTGTTCTTCGGAAACCTTGACCTGACTGGCTCTGTGGACGAACTTAAGGACGCGGCGGGCGCGTGCATCTATCGTCGATTGTTTGATCAGGCGTGCCTGAACTGCAGATTCAATATATTTGCCTCGATAGCGTGAAACGCCAGGCATTTCGAGATCGAGACCTGCCACCATGGCGTCAATGGTCGTATATGTCCCATACCAGTCGCTGACGATTAGTGGATCCCACTTCCATTCGTCTCGAACAATGCCCTGGAGCATTTCTGCGTTGTCCACGACGTGGCGGCCATTGATCTTGTTGTACGATGTCATCAGTGCTCCAGGATTGGCATCCCGAGCTACTATTTGAAATGGGCGTAGGTACACTTCTCGAAAGGCACGAGGAGCAATCAGACAGTCCACAGCTCGTCGCTCGTGTTCTTGATCGTTTCCAATAAAGTGCTTGACTGTAGAGATGACACCGGTGCTTTCGCAACCCAGAATCATGGAAGCGGCGATTGTTCCAGCAAGATGGGGATCCTCTGAGAACGATTCGAATCCACGGCCGCCGAGTGGTGATCTTTGCATGTTGACTGTAGGACCCAACCATCCATGAGCGCCTTTGGCAATGCATTCATCTCCAAGCAGCTTTCCTGCTTGTCTCAACAGGGCCTTGTCCCAGGTAGCTCCCAACGCTGTACCACATGGTAAACATGCGGCCGGTACACCAGCGAAGAACTTAGTCCCACGAATGCCATTTGGCCCGTCAGTGAATCGTACTGAGGGCACGTTGTGTGCTGGAATTGGGTGAGTGTGCCAAAAATCAATGCCTGTGATATATGATCATTAAAAAGTGTAGAGATACGATGTTCAACTCTTGATTCCCTACCGGACAGCAAAGCAATCTTGTCAGCTTGCTTCAATTGTGGGAAGACGGTATCGACGTCAAAAGCCATGGCTGGCTCGGAATCTGAGTCTGCCATCGAAAGAGTCGTCGGTGACAGCCGTACTATCGGTTCTGCTGAGGACCTCACCATTTGGTTTGTAGTGAGTTGTATGAGGAGTGAAACGACCGAGATGCCATTGTGTCGAAGTACTATCATCCATCGTTCTCAGCATCCTCGACATGACTGGGTCGGAGTGGATCAATGTACCGAAGGAGGACGGTATATCCTCAGGCCAAGCCCTTACGGCGTGGGTTTCGGCGAGGATACCCCATTCACAACGGAGGAAGGAGACCTGACGGCGGAGTCTCCCCGAACGATTTAAACATCAGGCTGAATTTTGGGATCAACCATGTTTGCAATTATCCGGGGCAAGCAGCCTGACGTTTGCCAATGTACGCCACAGTTAAGTAAGGTCGACTTCCTCGAAAGAAAAGCGCTGGAGTTTCAAAATCAAGCAAACCGTAGAGACGGCAGCTTTCGTCGCCATGGACGCCATCTGTTCAACCTCTGTTCAACTCTGCAGCACGGCGGAGCTTCCCCGGCCTCCCCACCATCAAGCCACGGAATCTCCGGGAAAAGTGAAGCTACTGCGCGACATGCATTATTGCTTACCGTTACGAGGTATGGGGTAGTCTTAGAGACTCCATCAAAGGCACTTGCAAGAAGAGACGCCTCTGCGC
Source organism: Exophiala aquamarina CBS 119918 (assembly GCF_000709125.1). Classification (NCBI taxonomy): domain Eukaryota; kingdom Fungi; phylum Ascomycota; class Eurotiomycetes; order Chaetothyriales; family Herpotrichiellaceae; genus Exophiala; species Exophiala aquamarina. The sequence goes on from NW_013550585.1 coordinate 3,875,661, forward strand.
TTACTCGAGATTCCGGAGTACTGGAAGCCTTGATTCTCCTCAAGGCTCCATCGTTTTGAGCGACTGGCCCTTAGTGGTGGCAAGATTTCATGGGACAACGTCGAATTGAACGACTCCACGAGATAGGCAATGAGGAATGGAGATACCAATTTCCTATTCGGAAGAAGCTGACGTCTGAATATAGTGGTTCCTCTGGTCAGTCATGGACTCAAGGTAAGTGAGCGCCAGAGTAACTGCCGCGCCTTCTCCATATGAGGTGCCTTGTGGTTGATTGACGGGCGCTTAACCATTTCAGGGCTGCCAAGCCTTGTAGCGTGGTGTCCTCAAAGCGCCGTCAGCCTTCCCCAGCTCCTGCCTGCAAAGAGGCAGGAACCCAATCTGGGGAGTCGGCTATTTGGCCACGCGCTATAAAACGGGCCTTGGCCTTGAATGGGCTTAGCTTACACTACTTTATCTTGGGTTGCCGAATGAGATTGTCTGCACGGTTATTTTCCACCTGATCCTCCACAATGGCTGCCGCTCCAGATCACCTTGTTCCCCGCCTTCCAAAGGGTCGTCCTGGAGGTTTATTCTGCATATCAATACCGGCCATCTCGTCCTTACCAGGGACCTAACACGATGTTCCTTGATGATGTGCCAGATCGATGCCACCAAGACTCCAAGAGTCCGAGAACTCACACTTTGCCTCCTCCCTGGCACCATCACGTCTCCTTCTCTTAGGTTTGATCTGCAGCTCTTCTTCATGTTCACGAGGGCTTCTACCGCCTGTTCTTAGCTTGGCATCACCTTTGGCTCTCTGCCCAGACAGCATGACTTCTAGACAACACGAGATTTACACATGTGGCGCATTCCTCGTCCAAGGGCTGGTGGGGATAAAAGTTGCGAGAGAGGCAAAATTGTTCTACACCCTGCTTCTAATAGATATTGCTATATCTCCTCCAACAGGATAAAACCTGTGCATTCTCCCTCAATTCGCGATCCCTCACTTTCTTTGCTCGTCTCTTCAGTCCCTCTCCTGCATTTGAACTCACCATGACTCTCCTCAAACCTGTGCTCAAGCCTACCGGCGCATCTGATCCCATCCTTACTACCATCGTACAAGAAGACAAGGTGCCATGGTACAAGAAGCCAAATCTGAGATATCTTTATTTCATGCTCTTCCCAACTTGTATGGGCATTGAATTGACCTCTGGCTTTGACTCTCAAATGATAAACGCTCTGCAGATTGTGCCTTACTGGATCAAATGTAATGCTTCCTAGTCCAACTCCTTATGTGAAATGCCACGTGCTGACCGAGATCACAGACTTTAACAACCCACAAGGCTCTCTAAAAGGCATTATTGCAGCCGCTTACTCGCTGGGAGCGATTCTCTCTCTGCCTTTTATTCCGATTGTCAATGAGAAATTTGGCCGCCGCTGGTCCATCTTTGGTGGCTCTGTTATCATGTGCGGTGGCGCAATTCTACAAGGCTGTGCGCAGAATGGTGAGTTCTTGTATTCTTCTACCACCGTTTCGCTGATCTAATAATTCTTTCAGTCGCCATGTATATTGTTGCCCGTGGTATCCTCGGGTTTGGCATCCCGACCTGCATTGTATCAGGATCATCGTTGATCGGTGAACTGGGTTATCCTAAGGAGCGACCAATTCTTACCTCATTGTTCAACGTCGCCTATTTCGTCGGTTCAATCGCTGCAGCTGGAATCACTTTCGGCACCAACAGTATTGCAAGCAACTGGGCATGGCGTATCCCGTCTATCCTGCAAATTGCTCCGTCACTCCTGCAAATTGTATTTGTCTTTTTTCTACCTGAGAGCCCTCGCTGGCTGGTCACGAAGGATCGAGCAGAAGAGGCCTACGAAATTCTCGTCAAATACCACGCCGAAGGCGATCACGATTCCGAGTTTGTTCGGGCTGAGATGGCTCAAATAAGGACTACTATCCACCTCGAACTCGAGGTATCGAAGCAAAGCTGGCTCTCATTCCTCAAGAGTTCAGGAATGCGACGAAGAGCATTTATCTCCGCATTTTTAGGATTATTTACACAATGGTCTGGCAACACACTCATCTCCTATTACCTCGGCGACCTCCTGCAAATGATTGGAAAGACAGATTCGATATTTAAGCAAAAGCTTAATGTAGGATTAAGCTGTTGGGGTCTTGTCTGTGGTTTTACAGCTGCCATGCTTGTTACTCGGTTCAAGCGGCGAGCTATGTACCTTGCGTGCACAATCAGTTTGCTTATTGTCTATATCGCTTGGACCATCTCTATGCAACAGAGTATGGAAGCAAGAGACGCTAATCGAACCAATTCCGCAGCTGGTGTGGCTACTATCTTTTTCATCTTTGCCTACACGCCCTGCTACAACCTTGGCTATAATGCTCTCACATATACATATCTTGTGGAGTTGTGGCCATATGCCGAAAGATCCAGAGGTATCGCACTCTTCCAGTTGTTTGGCCGCCTAGCGGGCTTTTTCACAACATTCGTCAACCCAATTGGCCTGCAAAATATCAAATGGAGGTGGCTCATCACCTACTGCTGCTGGCTAGCATTTGAAGTATGCTTCGTCTGGTTTTTCTTCCCTGAGACGGCAAACAGGACTTTGGAAGAGTTGGCCTTCTGTATGTTGACCGATATTCCCTTCCCCCCCTTCCCCCCCGAGCATCTAGGCTAACATCCATCCCACAGTATTCGAAGATAAGGCTTTGGCAGATCAGGCAGTCCTCGCCGTGGAGAAGGTTGTGCACCACGAAGACATGAATCCTGTCTCAGGCTCGCCCAAGCATGTCGAGGCTGGCAACGTGGATATGGTAGAGACCATTGCAAATCATGGAAACCCGCCACCGAGCAAGGTCTAGTTGCTATTTCACAAGTACAACCAAGCTGTGAAGTTCCCGACCTATGACTGGATTCCGGCTTGAATCGAATGTGAAGATGAGTTATGAGGTCATGTTTAATAGCAAGTAATGGTGAGAAATGGGAGGGTTCTAGACTCTCTGTCTTGTTGAATCGATACGGATGCATGAGGATGCATGCCCAAGGCATACTAGCGGCGAGTAACACTGTCCCTTAATGATTGCTCAAGAGGAAAGCAAGTCCGTTCCAGCGACATCGTCGCTGCACCAATTCATGGTTTGATCCGAACATATATGCCCGTTCCAAGGACCAGATATTACCTCAGAAGGAAGCCACGGGCTGAGCTTGCAAGTTCTTTTCCTTCCGACCGTTTAACCATAAGTCAAAGCATACCGTACAGAATGAAAGGGGCCTCCATCGCCTCCTTCCGGATGAGACGTCTGCAAGTCGCCCAGCACTCCCGTTTCCTTGCCAGAGGATTCTGGCAACGGCCACGCTGAAAGCGATGGGATATCGCAGGTCAACTGCGATCTTGAGTGATATTCAGAGCGAGCCATTTACGCTCACGCCAGCTACTCAGACTTTGAGGGCATCCTGGCCCATAGGCTGTGCAGATCGGGTGTATCCTATAGAAATGATGATATACAGCCTAAGAGCGCCACCTCATCCGGAGCACACTTAACTAGTCAGGATCATTACCTTTCGCTTCCTTCTCCGGATCTGCAGACTTGGTTAGGGCCTCTAGCTCAGCAGCCTACATAACCCAGCTGCCCTAAGGCCACGCACCCCCACGAATCCATTGGAGAGCCTAGGGCACTGTGTCCGATCCCTACTTCGTTAACGGGCTAACCCACAGCGGGGGAGGGGTGCAGAAGGGCGTGCATGGGTAGTCCCTTATATCGAAACTACGGAAAACAGACCACGTCGACAACGCGTCGATTGCTCCCCGGCAAGGATTTCCTTACTGCGGCGGTCGTTCCCCGTGGGATTCATGAAGCTCAGCCAGTAGAAAGAATCTCTATCAATCAATTGGAGTGCTTTTCGTTGATAGAAAAATCACTCAGATTAAGGAGGGGGGAAGTATTCGTATCGTTCTCCGTTGGCAGGTCAGGTCTGTAACCGTTTGTTCGTGCCTCGACTTTCAAGAGGTATAAATTTATGGGTCTGGTCTCGCTTGCTGACCTGCTCTCAACTTCGTATTTTTGGCTTTCGCTTCGAAGCTAGCTCTCCTGGAAGCGGCAGACGGATTTGACGAGATTGTCGTCAAGCCTTGCACCCATCGCGTTGTTTGATTACTTATAGCAGACTTTGAGCACCTCAACTGAATAAATCACGGCGTCGCCACCCTCCGCTACCATGGCCAGTCCAACAATCGACGAACTCCTCCAATACCAGAGCTTCAAGACGCTCACCCCTGATCAGGTATCGTCATTCATGAAGCATGGCTTCCTGCGCGTGCCAGGAGCCATCCCACTAGATAAGTGTGATTGGTGGACTCGAAATGTGTGGCACCGGCTGGGGATGGATCCTAATGACAAGTCGACATGGACGGCTGAGCGGTCTCACATGTCCAAGCATCATGTCGTTCCGGCAAAGGAGATTGCGCCTCGCGCCTGGGCCGCTATTTGTGAGTTGTGCGGCGGTGAGGACCGCATCGCTCAAGGGGGAGAGATGTGGACAGATGGATTTATCGTCAATCACGGGAGCCCGGAGACCGAGGGCAAGAGGGTGCCACCGAAGGAGTTGACCGGCTGGCATGTCGATGGCGATTTCTTTATCCATTTCCTCGACAGTCCTGAACAGGCGTTGCTCGTGATTCCCTGCTGGAGCGATGTCGATGAGAATGCTGGAGCAACGTGGATTTGTGACGAGGGTCCCAAGCGGATTGGGCAGGTTCTGGTAAGTTCCTCAATGGTAGTAACGATATCTCGTAGATTGAACTGAAATGCTAATGTGTCGAGGGGTTAGTATGATCATCCTGAAGGTTTGAATCCAATGATGAATGAGCGTGGGCAACCGAAGGTGCCCTACAATCAGCACTCATTTTTCAATAAAACAATACGGGAAGCATCTGACGAAAGCTTTCACGAGATGACCGGCAAAAAGGGGGATGTTGTCCTCATGCATCCGCTTATGTTGCACAGTGCCAGTAAGAATGGTTTGAGATCAATCAGTGCGTGGTGCTGAATTCATGTCTAAACACTGCTCTGGCGCTTGCTGATTCCTTCATCACTATCCAGGAATAATCACAAATCCACCGGTTTCACTTTCGGCTCCGTTCCAGTTCAGCAGATCAAATCCAGCTGAGTATAGCCTCGTCGAGCTAAAGACTATGCAGGATCTCGGAGGGCCGGAGAAATTCAGAGACTGGAAGATCACGGGCGAGAGAGAGATGTTCCTTCCCGAGCGCTTCTCTCTGCAAGAGAAGAAGCGACAGGCAGAGAATGAAAGACTTCGAAATTTGGGATTGCCTCTCGCAGATGATTCCATCAATCAAATACCCCATCTAATGGCATCGAGACAACAAGCAGCGCAGGCAGGCGCGTAGTCAGAAGTCTAGTTAGTGCTTGGAAGTTCCAGAATAGTCAGTGGAGGGGCCTGTTAAGCAGACGGGATGAGTTTGGAAGAGGTTCGTGAATCTGAGCAATTGGTAGATGGAGTGTCCTCAGTCCAGAAATGAATCGCAACTCAATCCTGGCTCCTATGAACCAATTCCAATGTTTAGGCAGCATACAAAGGTCTGCACTCTTGCAATTATATCGCGTGACGAAGGCAAGAGACCTGCCTCTCTTACCTAGGCCAGCGCGAACTAGATCGCCAGTGCGCGAGACCCCACTTTATCTTTGGTTATCAAGAATATGCAAAGGGTGTGCGACCGACCAGAAGAAGGGACAATAGGATTCTAACGATCGTGGCAGGGGTAGCTGCATCCTGAAGGTCCCATATCCCTGTCTGCGAATGTTCATAACTCAGCCACCAAGCCAAGAATGAGAACGGCCCAGCAAATATCAGAAATATCAACAGGTGAGAGCACCCCAGAAGTAGGAAGTACGGTTCCGCCTTAGTCTGAATACCCCAAGCATAGTCCATCTCTGGTGTCTTGAGTAGCCATCCTGAATGCTTCTGTGGTATCTTTGGGAGGAAGACAGTCGAGCCCAAAGGGAAAGGTTCCACACAGTCGTGGAACCATGCTGGCGGGCAGGTCGTGAGGTTATACCCACAAAATGTACGGTTGCTGCAGGGCCGTAACATCGCCATCTCCAATATGTGTCGATCTGTAGCGAGCTAGAGAGTCCGGAGGTCGAGGGTTGTAACTGTAGTCCAGCTCGCATAAGGGCAGGTCCGTCGCCATCGACACGATTTGGTTGGGTCTGAGTCACTTGAGCGCCGTATCAAAAGAGCAGAATCAGTATCCATAAAGCTTGATTACAAAGGGTTTACGGCGAAATCTACCTTGACAAAGTCACAGTACCTATCAACAGATAGTACCATCATTTCAAGGAAATATTTGGAAGAGTACTCCAACATGGCGGGAAATTGCTCCGCCAGATTATTTCCTTTTTGACACCCTTAACTGCCGCTTGCTGGCCTAAGTAATTAGTTGGGGCTTGTCACTGTGGAGGGTATTGGACGGGGCGGCCGGGAGCTCCTGAGAATGCTTCTTTCGAGGGTGAAGCTTGATATTCGCGGCGCTGGAATGTTCGCTCGTGTTAAGAGATCATTCCAATGGAGAGGGACTGCCACCGCCATGGCCGTTCGAACCGAGGACATTAATGATACTCACTAACCCGATGCCAGTCCCACTCGACTCCACGAAGAAGTTGCTGACAGCTGAAACATCTGGACTCGCCTTTCACACCACCATGAAGTAGTTGCTGACAACTAGAACAGTCGTACTCGCCTTTTACATTACGATGAAAAAGTTGTAGGCAAGTAGAACATTTATACCGCATTTCGTAACATCGCTGCGGTGACACCCGTTGTAGTCAGCAATATCTTGCCCTTGCATTCGTTCCCCACAATGCTATCATCAACAAGAGTCACTTCTATTTCTGAGCAACGCGCGAGATGAAGACTTACTGGGCACATGAACAGGGTCATCGCGAAGCTCCTTTCCCGGTTGTCTGTAAGTTGGATGATAGTTTAAGTGTTTAATTCAGCGTTGCGGCCCATAAGAGCATAAGAACAACTCGAGAAGCCAGCCGAGTCGACCAGTGTGAGACGCAAGGAGCCATGAGAGGATAGTATTGAGTCAATACTAACAAAGGAAAACGAATAGTCCCAGTGGCTAGAACACAAATGAGGCTGACGCGCGGTTGAATCTGCCTGACCGTCCGCCTTCCGCGGGCTTTGCATACCTCATGCTGCATTCAGCCCCAGGAAAGCCGAGGGCCTCAACATAGGTAGATGAGACGAAAAGGGCGCTCTCTGGAGATTGGAAGGCATTTCTCTCCATCTGAAGATGTGCAGCCTTCCAAAATATTCTCGACAATCTATCTACCCATCGAGCTGCGGCTGGAGAGAAGGAGACTTGCAGTTCCAGTCACGTGAAGGGATTCTCACGTGGTGATCTGGGTAAATCGGATCCTAACCTAAAATCGACAAGCGTCCAAATTTCCCATAGCCTCTTGGCGGTATTTAGACATTCAACCTTGAATGTCGAAGTCGGACCTAGATTTGCTCGAATACATTTTCATAATTTGGTATTGTAGGACGCCATGAACGGATAACCTTACAAGTCATCGACATGCTCGAATACGTTGTACTCCTTGTGTTACAAGGTCATGAACACGCCGCTCTCTTGCTCTACGTAGGAAGCTGCCCCTGATTACAATTTTTTTCTTCAACCGCGGCTAGAAGCCAGCTCAACATGGTTTTGCTCAACTAGGACCTGTTCCGTAGAAGGAACAACTTACTACTGAATCCTCTACCTGTACAGCAATCTCGGTCCCTAGATCTACTATCTTCCACGGATTTCGATGGGTGAGTCTCTCATTTCCTAACGACCACTCACGCTCTGAACACTGCCCTCATTCTCTCACATCTTTGCAACAACAAATCAATAAACATAAACATGATGACTTCAAGAAACCTCACGGCATTAGGAAGAGCCGGAAAAGGATTCAGGCCAAAAGCCCGGGCAGAAAAGAAAAGGGCAACCTTTCTTACCCCTCCGCCGCTGTCTATCGCTCACTCCAAGACCGAGCACACATTTGCCCGTTTCGAAAAGGCATCGTCATATGCCTTTTTCGGTCGGGGCCGTGTTGCTCGGTTTGTGGGCGATTTTTCTGGTGGTTGGGTTGGGTGGAAAAAGGCGTCTTTCTACTGCTTTTGAGTGGTATGGTTTGTGTCGATGCTTAGAAACAGGTTCTTCTGATATTGATATTTCTTTGCTCTCTCACCACCTTTTGCATATGGATGGGCGGCAAGGACGTTCTTGTTGCCTTTCTAAGGATTCTTAAAAGATGAGAAGAAATGCTAATTCCTTCTGGTCCTTTTCTCTCTCGAAAGATTCTAGGTCCCCATTTTCGAAAACCGAGCACCATTGGACAAATGCGTAGTATCACAACTCCATAAGTGGTACTAAATTTGCAGGGACACGCAATCGACGGCTACTCACGAAAGACTTCGAAAAATTTCTTCATTTTTCATGACCTAAGAACGCCCCGTGACCGATGCAGCAACCTCCATAACGCGTACATAGTCAGGTTCCCAACCATTTGAAAGGGGATGTGGAAGAATCTCTCTAGTAGTAATGCTAGTTCTTCTCCTTTTCGAAAAAAGAAGAATGGTTTTCGTTTTGGTTTTTCATAAAAAAAGTCATTTTCATTCCCATCTTCGTTCTCTCTCCAAATACTACCCAGTATGGACCTTCTTTAGCCTGGTACTACCCTCATAGACGCCACGATCAATAGCCGCCGCAACGGTAAGCGTACCACCAATGACGGCACACACACCAGTGAGGAAGTTCGCGAAGGTCTTTGGACGCGCCTCGCGGTTGACGACCTTCATGGGGCTGATGTCGTAGGAGAAGAAAACACCGGGGATACCGCCATGGGCATGCAGCCTTTCCTTGTGGCCCTCAGCAGCGTCGGTACCACCACCCAGCGACCTCTTATGCGACGTGACCGAGTACTGGTGTGTCTCGATAGAACCCTGGCTGCCAGCGCCCTTGCCCTGCATTCCGAGAGGGATCAGGTCCGCGAGGCTGGAGTGCTGTTTCAGCGAGCGGTCCTCGTCCCAGCCGAGCGGCAGATACGAGGTCGATACGACTTTGATGAAGTACATGAAGTTGAACCCGGCCTCGTCCGTCTCCTGCTTGTTCCCGTCGAGCGGGTTGGAGTGGTGGTGGTCGCTCCATTTCTTGGACCCCGCGTCGTCGAGCTGCGGCCCAAAGCGTAGCGAGTGAATCTCGTGCGTGAAGGTATGGCCGCCCTCGACGGGGCTGTCAAAGTAGTTGTTCAGGTCGTGCACGTGCATGTTGCCGTTGCTGAAGCTGCGCCCCGGCGCGATGTGGAAGTTGCCCACCACCTTGTTCACGCGGATCACGCCTTCGATCCGGCAGCCCTCGTGCCGCTGGGCGTCGAGCCGCTCGCCGTAGCCCTCGCGCTCGCACTGCTCGACCCCCTCGCCGCGCCCGAACGACCAGCTGTTCTGTGCGTACGCTTCCCGCACCTCATCGCACGTGTTGCAGCAGCCTGCCTTCATTGCGTTGGGAGGCGAGGGCGCCGAGTAGCAGGAGCCGCAGTATTCGGGATCGAGATGCGATGCACCGTCCTGCGCGTGGAGCATCAAGGCTTGTGTGTCGATCACCGAAGAGCCGTCGCTGACAGACGACAGCCGCACTTTGTTCACCCCATGCACCACCCCTGTCTGCTGCTCGCCGGACACGTCCATAACATCGAGTGTGAGGAGTTCGCACGGTATTCGCGGGAACGTTATGTTCAAATGAATCTCCATCTTCTCTCCTACAAAAAACAAAATCCAACTCCAATGTCAGCAGCCCGCGCAAAGACAGAAGTAATCCAAGTGCGCATGCACACATGCGTAGTGCAGTGATGGACTCACCTCTTCCCTTATCCACAATCAGCTCCGGCTGGACCAATATCCTCCTGTAGTCCGACCATTCTCCCCAGACCAGATAAAAGATCAAAAGGATCGAGGTGATCGTGACGATCCCGCCCGAAGTCGTACGTATGCGCGCATCCTCGACCGTCTTGGTGAATGCGTCGAGCCGCGTGAATCGTGACTTGGCAGGCATGTTGGCGGGGAATATGAGTGTATATGGATTTCTTCCTCTTGTTCTTGTAATATGTAGTCTTCAAGCAGTTTGTCTGATCAAGCAAAGCAAGGGAAAATGCAGAGTGCCCGCGGGCAAATTGTAACTAACCACTCCGAGTCCCCAGAAACGCCCGTGCAGCATTCAATTTCGTATTAAACCGCGCGGCGAATGACCATGGACGTTGGACGGCGACATAGTCTGGAATCTGGATCAGGCCAAAGATTCAAGTTTCCATGTGGACAGCATGTTCGGTTCAGTCCCTGCGGACCAAAAGCCCAACAATGCAGATCGGAGAATTCACGGGGGGGGCGGGCTTGGCGTACAGTAGGCCGAATTGGAGATCAAACAGTTGGGTGACAGTCAAGCTACGAGAGTATGAGGTGGAAGGGTGTACATTACTGAGGATCAATACCTGGTTAGAAGATCCTACCACGTGAACGGCAAATTGTACGCAGGTTGCTCTGATAAAAGCATCATGCATTGAACTGACTTCAATCTCCTTCAAGACTGCAGTCGCTTTCACTATCTATGCCTAAGGCAAATGTTTCCTATTCCACTTTTTGCCCTGAATTCCTGTCTCTCAAACCATTCACTCATTGCTGGGATATCATTGATGAAAGGGAAGACATGTTGGACACCAAACGCCGATGGAGATGATACCAGGACAAGCTAAAATATGCGCCTGCCCGTGAGACATCTATCAGGAAGAGATTTAGTCGACTTCCTCCATGGTGCTTTCACCAGCTTCAGCCACTGGGGCATCATCCTCGGCCTTCTCAGACGAGGTTTCCGCATCCTCATCAACGTTCAGGCCAAGAGAGACCAGCTTGTGAATGCGCTCAGCAAAGCCAGCGGGTTCCTCAATGGTAAAGCCAGAAACCAGGAGAGAGGTCTCGAAGAGCAGTTGGGTAATGGACTTGACCGTGCGATCGTTCTCACCGTCAGTCTCGACCTTCTTCTTGAGCTCTCGGATGATGGGCGACTTTGGTGAGATTTCGAAAGTCTTCTTGGAAGACATGTAGGAAGACATGGAAGTGTCGCGGAGAGCTTGAGCTTTCATGATACGTTCCATATTGGCAGACCAACCAAATTGACCAGTTCGGATAGCGCAAGGGGACCCGATAAGCTTGTGAGAAACAACGACCTTCTCAACCTTGTCACCGAGAACATTTTTGAGACTCTTGGCGAGGCCTTCGAACTCCTTCTCTTCAGCTTCACGCTCCTTCTTCTCCTCTTCAGTCTCCTCGAGCTCAAAGTCTTTAGTGATGTCGACAAGCTTCTTGCCCTCAAACTCTTTGAGCTGAGTCATAGCATACTCGTCGATGGGGTCAACCAAGAACAAGACTTCGAAGTTCTTCTCCTTGAGAGAGTCAAGGAAGGGAGACTTCTGGACGGCCTTGAGGGACTCGCCAGTGATGTAATAGATTTGTTTCTGATGCTCTTGCATACGTGTGATATAGTCTGTAAGAGAGGTGGTCTCCTCGCCAGACTTGGTAGAGTTGAAGCGAAGAAGCTTGGCAAGAGATTGGCGGTTCTGGGAATCCTCGTGGATACCAAGCTTGATGTTCTTGCTGAAAGCAGAGTAGAACTTGTCGAATTGCTCGCGGTCCTCGGCAATCTCATTGAAGAGCTCGAGGGTCTTCTTGACGATGTTCTTCTTGATGACCTTCATGATCTTGTTCTGCTGCAGGGTTTCACGGGACAAGTTGAGGGGAAGATCTTCAGAGTCAACGACACCCTTGACGAAGCTGAGCCATTCGGGGATCAGATCAGTAGCATCATCGGTGATGAAGACGCGACGAACATAGAGCTTGATGTTGTTCTTGGTCTTCTTGGTCTCGAAGAGATCAAAAGGAGCGCGCTTAGGCACGAAGAGGATAGCACGGAATTCGAGCTGACCTTCAACGGAGAAGTGCTTGACAGCCAAGTGGTCTTCCCAGTCGTTGGAGAGAGACTTGTAGAAGGAGGCATACTCTTCTTGGGTGATGTCCGAAGGGTTACGAGTCCAGATAGGCTTAGTCTTGTTGAGCTCCTCCTCCTCGATCTTGGATTCCTTGATCTTCTTGGTCTTGGGCTTCTTCTCCTTATCTTCCTCCTCATCGTCAACTTCTTCGATCTTGGGCTTCTTCTCATCGTCATCCTCAACTTCTTCAGCATCCTCATCGGGAACCTCCTTCTCAGTCTCTTTCAAGACATGGAGGTAGATAGGGTATGAGATGAACTCAGAGTGCTTCTTGACAACCTCCTTGATCTTTGACTCATTGAGGTAGTCAGTCTGCTCATCCTTCAAATGAAGGATGATCTTGGTGCCACGGCCAAGCTGCTCGCCTTCAGTGTCCTGGACGATCTTGAAAGTACCACCTGCGCTGGACTCCCAGATGTATTGCTCGTCATCATTGTTCTTGGAGATGACAGTCACCTTGTCAGCGACCAAGTACGCAGAGTAGAAGCCGACACCGAATTGGCCAATCATGGAAACATCAGCACCTGCGCTCAATGCTTCCATGAACTGCTTGGTGCCAGAGCGAGCAATAGTACCGAGATTGTTGACGAGATCCTAAATGAAATGTCAGTCATATGTCGGGGCTCGGTGAGTTTCAGGAAACTTACAGCTTTGGTCATGCCAATACCGGTATCAATGATTGTCAAGGTCTTGTTCTCCTTGTCAGGGATGATGTCAATTCTGAGATCCTTGCCGGAATCCAGCTTGCTGGGATCTGAGAGAGCTTCATATCGGATCTTGTCGAGGGCGTCTGAGGCGTTGGAGATCAACTCTCGGAGGAAGATCTCTTTGTTCGAGTAGACGGTGTTGATGATGAGGGAGAGCAACTGAGAGATCTCAGCCTGAAACTCAAAGGTCTCTGAAGACATGATTGGGGTGGTATGGAGAATGTATGTCTGTCTACAAGAAGCCCAGTGTTAGCAGAGATGATGTTGAGAGTGGTTGAGCTTAGGTGAAGGTTCCGGGAGAGTGAAGGTCGCGGTCAATCAGATCGGCCTTACTTGAAAGTAGGACGAGCAGCAAGGGCAACAACAATGAGGCCGACTCCAAATTGGAGTTTGCGAGGTTGGGGAAGAGATGGAACACAAACAGCAAGTACGACTTACCTATTAGGATGTGTATAATGAGAGGAAGAAGACAACCAAGTGTCGTATCACGGGTGAGAAGCTTGAAAGTGTGTGGGAGAGCAACAAGTGGAAGAGGCTGGTGGTGTTTATGTAGACACAAAATTTAGCCTGCCCATGGCCGTGGAAGATGATAGAATTCTGGTTCTCATGGCAGGCTGCCGAACTCAACCCGCCAAGACTGCGACCCACAGAATCTTGTGCACGTGACTTCACCCAGCCCCCACTGCTAGCCTCGCCGTACCTTGTCTGGTTGCCGGTGGAAATGTCCAGAACATTCAACAGTCCATCAACGAACGGGACTTCACGCATTCGAGGGCCATGTACAATTTTATTGCTTCTTAGGTATTTGCTACACAATGGTCTCTCTCACGAGGACATCTGCTAGTTAGGCTCAATTGATGGCTAACGACGATGAGAAGCATAAAACACAATCTATTTCGGTGCCAGTGCGGAAAGTCAACTTCCACGCCCCAACCGATTTTATGTCCAATGCTCAAATAAGTGCACAGTAGACCTCACCATCATGCTCATCTGAGAAGTTCACATTTCTGTCAGTAAATCATCAAACCATTTACGCCATTAGATCCATCACGTCTTGAGAACGTCTCGGTATCACAAGGGTACCGAAGCAGGAGTTCAGCCATTATCCCTCCGAAGCCTGGCTCTCTGCACTGCTGGCGCCGTCTGCGAGTCGTTTCTCTGCTGCCTCTAGTTTGTCCTTGGTCTCTGCTAATTCGCTCTGCAAATTCTTAATGTAAACAATCGCCATTTCCACTGTACTTGCCTTGCTGGTCCCCTGAGCTGAGGCCGCTGCCGCTGCTTTGGCCTCTGTCTCTTCATTCTCATGCGAGCTTGCTCGATCCTTTTTCCCATTAAGTCCCAATATCGACGCTGGCAAAAGTGCCTCAATCTCCTTCAATGCCAGGTTGATTCGATTGCGTCGCCCTTGCTCGGCAATCTTGTGAGATGTGCGTTTCGATGTGAGATTTTCGGCTAGTGTCTCGGGGTATGATACTCCGGGGAGATGTGTGCCCTCTAGAATGTTTTGGTAATTGGACTTGGACGCCAAGTAGAGAGCACTAGCGTCAGGCGAGATGTGCGGCATGCCAGGGGCTATTCAAGAATCAGTCAATTGCCCACCGTCTATTCTTCAACAACCTTACCAGACGCAGGCACCAGAGGGCTGATGCTCGGCGAGATCTTAGGCCGCAGGGCAGGGGAAATGGTGGCAGACGAAGTGCTTTGCCTTTTCTTACTTGCCCGTCCACCACGGCCCTCGACTTTTCCTGGTTTAGCAAACTTCTCTACTGACTCCGATCGGATCAACGTGCTCCTCGGTGTACTCGAGGCACTGAGCTTTGCAGACTTGGCAGATATCGTTGGTGTCGTCTCGCTGTCTTCTCCAGCTCTGCTAGTATCGATCGTCGCCAGCACAGGAGGGGCAACGGAGACTGCCGCAGGCAACATCATATCCTCCATCAGCTCCTCTCCATCCTTGGGAACCCTTGGCTGGTCCAATGCCTTGGACGACAGCGCCTGATCGCTGGGCATTCTCATCAGAGTTGCTGGGGTGACCGCGTTGCCATCTGAACTCTTTTTGCTTAGGGCCGCCGGTCGTGGCGATCTTCCCGGTTGTGGGACTGGTGGAGGTCGCATTGCAGCCTCTGACAATGGCTCCGGCGAAACCGAGTCATCGCTTGTTTGGAAAGTAGCGCTCCCCGGGCCTGGTGGCTGTAAACTGGAGCCGTGAGATGCTTGCGTGAGCTTTTCGAATGAAATCGAGTTCATTGATGGCGGGCGTTGTCGCAACTGAGGCTTCATTGCTGGGGATGGTTTCACACTCCGCGCAGGAGTCCGAGTCGCATTGCTCACCTTCCGTCGAGATCTTTTTTGGCCCGAGGGGGTCGGCTTCGTAGTTCCGAGATCAGTATTGAGATCTACAGGAGATGCCGTGGTGTCGGTGTATGCTGCCTGTGCCTCGATGGCAGGGGATGTTAGTGGGCTGAAGAAATCATCTGCTAGCCCATAGTCGGACATGACGAATCCTCCATCCATGGGAGTTTGGGCTGGAGAGACCAAGGGGGTGAACGAAACCTGTGAAGATGAGCACATTTGAAGTTAGCAGCACAAGATAAGCATACCTGCTGTTGGTCAAAGAGGATTTGTCCATTGTGTCCCATTTGCTGGACGTATTTGGTCGCTTGCATGTCTGCACTGACGGGAGTGAGCGGGACATGATAATGAGGCTGCATTTGCATCTGCGAATACGGTTGAAATTGCGAGTATGCTGCGCTTGAGTGCATTGGATGACTATAGCTCATTGCATTGTGGGATGGCGCCATTGACATGTCCATCTGATCCTGGCCACTATAATTCAAGGCAGTACCACTACCAAAGGCCAGGCGACCCATAGGAGTGTCGAGGCCAGAGGAAGTCTGAGTCATATTGGAGAACTGGGAGAAGCCACTGTCATCCAGGTCGAGGAATTTTGTGAAGTCATCGTCACCGACCCCAGCGACGATATGGTCCTCTTGCATATCTTGCGGCCATCCTGAAGCCTGATTGCCTTCTTGAGTCATCATCTGAGTGTTTTGCGAATAGGAGAGGTGTTGCGCCCGCAGGTGGGCCGGCGGGAAACGGGTAGAGACAAGGCGATCAAGACAGGTTCATTTTGGCGTGGGGACGGCGGGCACTGGTGGGAGACGGGAAAGATCCGTGCTGGTGGAATAGAGGACCGGGATCCGTAGCAGACACGATGAATTGTGAGCAGAGTATGCGATGAGGGTCAGTCGTCAAGGAAAACGAACGGAATGGGACAACGAAGTGTGTCGTCGACGTACGAGTAGGCAGGTAAGTAAAAAGAGGTCGGCGTGGTGGTTGCAAATGCAGCAAGCGCAGATGATTGATTGCTGCAGGTCTGGTGGGCGCAAAAGTCAGAGAGCCCAAGGGCAGGATCCTTGAGGAACTCCACAGGCGGCGGGGTCTTCATGACTGGCGTGGGTTGTGGGAGCTGTCAGTTGATGGTTTCGGGCGTGAGGGCCAGCGCAATTGGTGGGCCACAGTGGCAGCGTGGGCGGCCGACCAGGGGGAGGGGTGGGAGGGACCGAGGGGCTTCGCTTCCTCCTACGATTACGGGTTCGACTGCTGCAGGTTAGCCACGGACTCCCAAGTACGGAGTAGCGCAAGTGAGTAATGGGATTGGCATCACGACATTACCTATGAGCACTATTACGAGTATGTGCGAGTACTTAGTGATAGACCTCGGTGGGCCCGGGGCAGCCTAGGTGCCTGGGTTGGGTTCGAGGGGCGTCCTCGGTAGTAACCGGAGGTGCCGAGGGTGCCCTTCCAACGCCCAGGGGCCACATTGCACGCCCAGAAGTATCATTTCCTCACCTATCCTCGTGCAATTATAGGAACAATCTAACCAACTTTATCCCTGCTGGAACTAATCGGAATTCGGGATTTGCACCGAAAGCTACGAGTAAGTGCAAGCACCAATATTGTTGATTTCGAGCAAGGCTATCGTTTGATAGCTCGTGACGGTGCCCTCGTCTTACCTCCGTATCTGTATCTCATGTCAAGGCTTACTGCACGTTCACGAAGGAGGGTGGTAACCGGGTTCTGCTCACACATAGTTGTTCGTGAATGCGTTGGAAGAACTATGACCATCTCTGCAAATGAGAATCGGTGGTGCCAGGCAAAAGGTACCACATTTGAATAATTTGGTGGGGGGTGAAGATTGAAAATTTTCCACGATGGAGACGATGGGCTTCCCGAGATCGGTCTGACGCAGCAAATGCGATATATTTAAGCTTCGGATTTTGTGTGGCTAATTTACCCGTGAAAATGGACTCCGCGGGTTGAATGTTCCAGCCATGAGAAAGGTGTTCCTCGCAGTCGGCAGTGTTGGGTGAGTGTGTATGATACTCCGCACTCCGTATTAGTTTGGAGTAGCCACCCAAGTAGCCACTACTCCCTTCGGCTTACTGCTGCCTGGTTTTGCCTTCGAGGCTCGCGACCGTCGCTCACCCTTGGTCTAATCCGGCTAATATTCAGGCCCAAATCTGGAACTTGAATTGTCAGACCACCTAATCGAGGGGCCAACGAGCACAATTACCACCCAGCAGTCAGGAGTCAGGACTTGGGACGGAGTACGGAGTACGACTCTGAGTAGGCTGTCTAACAAGTTAATTGGCCACTAATCGTCATAGTACCATCTTCGAATTATCTCCAATTGGCCCCTAATGCACGACACACAACATGACTTAACTTCCACTCAATTTTGACGAACGAACCCCCTGTCGAACGTGATGGTATTTTTGGATTGATAGCGAAGTTCTTCTCTTCTTTCTACCAAGATCTCTTGTACATTGTTCCTCATGTCGACCTCAAAGCCCAAAGCCATGCTCAAGCACTCCAAAGGCAAGAAGAAATCAGAGCAGGTAGGCACCCAATATTGAGCTAAGGAACTCCTGTAGCATATCATTAAGATGTTGTAGGCCCTAGACACTGTCGACGACTTTCAGCAAGGTCGGTACACTCACTAGACGGTATTGCGTGAATTCATTCTAATCTTCCCTCCAGCCGGAGTAGATCTAGAAGAAGCCGCTGGGAAATGGAGGGCGGGCGATGCAGTGAAGTCTATGCGCTTCTTCACAAGGGCAGTCGAGACCTATGATCAGGGGCTCCGAAAGTTCCCCAGTAGCCTTGACCTGGCATACAACAAGTTAGTCTTGTTCAACCCAACCTCCAGATGTCCGATGAGACTAACTCAGGTGTCATAGGGCTCGAGTTCTGCTGGAGGTTGCTACTCATCCCATCTTAGTCAACCAGCTTCAGACTTCGGTGCTTGAAGCCCTTCAAAGAGCTTTAGAGGCACATCGATATGCACTAGATCTGGATCAGAACAATGCGGATAGTCTATTCAACACATCCCAGGTTCTGACCGGTATTGCCGAGATACAGGCCAGAGACGGTGCCGATCAAGAGGCGTTGCAAACACTGGAGCAAGCACTGGAAGTTCAAACCCGCTGCCTTGCTCTTCAAGAACTCAAATTGGAGGACTCTGCTCAACAGCAAGCAAATCTGGAAGCACAAACTGATCAGGATTTCGCAACGGCCAATTCTCCAAAGCTGGGTGGGTCAGACCATGCATTATCGACGGCAACCAACGACAGCGAAGACCAGTGGTTTTCTATTGTGGAGCCTGTCACCAAAGATACTCTGATTGATACTATTCTAGCACAGCTCGGGACTTTGACCACCCTCTGCAGCATCCTTTCCTCCTTGGCAAACTCTACGTTGTCAAGCAGCCTTGCTTGGGTCGAAGAATTCTCAACCAAGCTTGTCAAGACGAAACTTCCTGTCCTCCTTCAGGAAGCGGCTCCGGATCGAGTCCAAGAAGTGGCATTGACCCGCGCGATATTCATCTCGAACTTGCTCGAGGCTGGCTATCGAATGGGGTCCATTGACGTCGAAACATATAAAAGGGAGCGAGATGACGCATTCAAATCATCAGAGCTTAGTTTGGACGGGTCTTTTGCAGCTCTTTCAGCGAACGCAAGTAGCTTAATTTCGTTTAGCACTGCTATCAAGGAGCGTGAACAACCATTGATCGCCTCTTATGCGCCGAAGAGCTGGAACGCGTTGTCAACAGCAATGGCGAGTCTAGCAGCCGCAGCCAAAATTGCGGAGCCTGTCCCGGATGAAATAGCTGAGACGCATTTATTGCGTGGCAACTGCTCTTTACTGCAATACCAGCTTGGTCAGCCACCAGTATCCTACCAAACGGCTACGAAAAATGCGGACCAGCTTTTGAAGAACGCAGATGTGTTCTATCGCAACGCAAGTAAGCTTTTCCAAGATGGTGAGCAAAAACTCATCTCTCAATTCAGGGCCAGTGTTGCCCAGTCGTTACAGGAGGGAAATGTTGTTGCCACCGCTGCACATGCAGCTGGTCAGCAAAAGGGCCAGGCCTGGATTGAGAGTCAGCTTGATGATATGGCGGAGGAAGGTATCATCAGTCTTGCTATATGATATAAGAGTAAGGCTGCAAGGCGTGCTCTTCAAAAGCGAAGGCCCTACACGGCAAGGCTTTTGTTGGCAAGATATATGAGTATCTACCTGGTATTATTGCGAAGTGCTGTTCTGGCGGCACCAACAGGGGTACACGAGTGGCCAAGTAACCATGAGTGCAGTGCAATGTTCAGTGAATGCGGCCTACTGCCTAAATGTTTGCATACTGGCAGAATTCACCGTCACAAGCACTACTTACTATAAGATCACACCCCCCTTCTAGGTAGTTCTTGACGCAGCCGGATCGAGCACCCGGCAATTTGTCTCATTTGTCTCTCAACAGGCCATTTAGCTATGGGGATCAACAGCACCCCTGCTCATATTAGGCAAGTTCGTGGCTGCAACGGAACAAACAGCATTTACAGAGATGAATTCGTCAAAGTGCAAAGTCTCTACCGAGACTGCAAGTACAAGCAATGTGCTACACTGTGCGAGGATCTCCTAGGTTTGAAGGTAAGTGCAACCCTGGGGCCTGTGGTTTCTTCTTCTACTTAGTTGCTTTGAGTCATGAATGACACTAATGTCCAATGCAGTTGCATCCATTGCACGAAGGCTTCCTGTGGTACTACCATGCCACTTGCTACGAGTGTATGGGTCTGGCTGCCCATAGTTTCTCTAAGAACAAACTTCATTTCCTAGAACTAGCGAGGGATGGTCTCGACACGACCTTGAGAGTACTCCCATTAGCTTATGCAACCTCTGCCCGTGGCATCTATGAGGAACACGAAGAATCGCCTCTTCCCACTACGATCCCGACCAAAGCTGCAGCCTACCGTTACAACATCATTTACCAACCAGAGACCCCTTCCGTCCGGCCTTCTACCGCTCCTATCTCAACTTCACCAGACAGTACCTACTCTGTGCACTCCCACACTTCGGAACCACTATCTGTTTTCGACGGAGAAGAGAGCCCTGCCCCGTACCAGACCTACATGCCACCGCCCAATCCCACAAAACAGGAGGATCCGCCAGGTTGGACTCCACTAGTGGTTCTAGATTCGACCCATAAGGATCGCCTGATCAAAAGCCTTAGCACAATGCACAAATTGGCGGATGGTCTCGTGCCTTCACCACTGTTTAGCCGTTCAAGGAGAAATACTAGCACCTATAAGGAAGCTCACGGAGAAGGTGACGGCACGCCTCGGCCCTTGCCACCATTGCCCTTCAATCACACTGTAAAGTTCCAGATTCAGGGCGACCGAATCGTCCAAATCCCCAATTCTACTCCCGTACGCAAGACAGCTGTGCAGACTCTCATCAGCCTCTTTGAAGGCTCGCTTCCCCTTCCGCTTCCGCACTCTCCCTCGTCCACCAACTCCTCCTGGTCGATATCTCCATTCACACCCAGGTTTACACAGATCAAAGAAGCCTTCAGCCCGGTCCCCCACAACCACCACCTTGAAGCGTACCTCGACTCTGCTGACCTGAGTTGCTACAACGCCAGCCTGGCAGAATTCCGCCACCAGCTGCGGAAACAAATCTCCTTCATCAGTGACCAGATCCACCAAGTCCAGGCTGCTCAGGCGGATCATGCTAAATCCAAAATCTTGACTCAAAATCCCCTTGCGAGTTTCTGGTCCTTCGAACAGGCTTCCACCTCTAGCTCTGACTCGATAATATCAGGAGATGGTAGAGAGGTCGAAGACCTACAAGCGGTTGCCAAGAAAGCTCGCATCGAAAAACTACGCCTCAATGGATGGGCAGTATCTAAGGAACGCCACGGGTTCAAAGGGGAGCAGTATTACGAGAATCTCAGACGCGTCGCAGAGCGTGAGCTCAACGTCTGTGCTAGGCTGCATACACGAATTGCGAGTTGAACGCGCAACATTCGAATTAGTACGTTGCAACAGTGTGGACTGCAGTGTTTGATGTCGCTGTCACTCACTGGTTCGCTGTCGACTCCTTTCTTCAACTCCAACTCGCAGTGCAGAGATTGTTCCATTGAAAAGGAGGAGTACAGCTATCCGGTTGTCATATCAGTCTCTGTTATAGTGCAGGCCAGAGCCTTTATGACTGGCTGTCATAATCCAGTACGAAGAAGTGGAAGATCGATCTAACAAGGTGGGTCGGTCAGCAATGGAAAAAGAGATGATGAACAGAAACCTGCTAGGATGGTCTCGTTTGGATGCTTCTTGATGTCTTTGTTCAAAGGGACGTTCCAACTCAGCCGCACTGATCAGTGCTCAGTGCAGGCCTTGATGTAAGGAAGCAAAGCTAGCAAAAGCAACAAACCACTCAATCAATGAAATTTCCGAACCAGAACCAAGGCCAGAAATCGTGATTCCTAGACACACGATGTAACCCGGCGCTGTTAGCAAGCCCTTGGAAGACCTGCGCCATGGAATTTTGCTTTTTCCCCTGGTGCCCCTGTTTTCGCGCTGCCTCGTGACTCCTACCCATACCCCAGTGTGGTACTTGAGCGACACGGATATGCCACCCATATGCCTCGCAACGAATTACTTAGTCATCACATATCTTTCGGCCCAAGGGTGCCAATGAGGTGATGTTGGTCTCTGCCAGGTATTGAAGATGTATCTCTCCCTCCCACCTGTAACTGTGTAAAGACGAACTCGGAGAGGCGTCACAAACCAGCGTCACCGTCGCCGGGCGCATATCCACACCATACTCACAGCATCAAGATCGTCGCGAAGTCCTTCGACAGCTCCAATGATCTCCGAGATGAGATTCATGGGCTCGGCGTAGGCTGGTTCTCGTGACCAGAACCAACTTTCAGGGCAATTTGAAGAGCCACGAAGCTTTTTGCGTGCGCCTGAGTTACGAGTACAACTTGGTCTCTGACAGTGAGCAACGCCCTCCCTGCAGCAAAGTCTTGTAGGATCACAACAGCGCACCATCCTCAAACCTTATGCCTGCATGTTGCGCGTGAAATGTGCAATTGATCAATAAGTCACTGAACTGTGCCACAGGTCCGCAACATGGCCACGGAAACGCAACTGCAGACGGCGGAGCACGTAGGGACCGTAGGGTGTCTTTGTGAACAGGCCGGGGTAGCATCCTCTGCTTGACACGTAGTATTGACGACGCTCACAAGGAAGGGCGAGAGGAATAGACCAGACTGAATAGGTGGCCGGAACTACTAACGACTCGTGAAGAGGCGGCGTCGAGGGACGAGCAAGGCATTAGGTAGTCACGCTCTACTGGTTGGGGTCGCTACAATGACCAGCTAGAACTAGACGACTTAACTCACAGAAAGTGCAGTGGCAGGGGCAAGGTATCAGCGAGAAGGATGATAAGTGATGAGAAGATAGGTATTGTTTATTTAGTTGGTAATGTAGATCAGAGTCAGCAACTGACTCGCGCATCCCATTCCCACTTTGGTATAACCTTGCCTTATCCCTGGCCCAAGTAAAGTTGGCTTCATGAAAAAACGTATTGAGCTGCTTCGCCTTCTTATAGTACTGTGATTGGAACAATCTTCCGACTCCAGCCTTTCCATCCTCGGCAGCTCCCCAAGTGCGTGGCACTTCTGTGCTTGAAGGCAGCAGTAAGAAAAGTGTTCATTGCATCATCAAATATCCGAAGACCGCATAACCCGTCAAAAGTAACACGCTCCTCTCGACACCTCACATCTCTTTTTTTTGAATCAATTTTTTCGTAAGATGGGTGGAGTAGGGGAAAAGGAAAAAAGACTTCGGATTTGGCCTTGAATAAAATATACAATTGGCCAGAAGGGCTGGCATGACCTGGCCTTATTATCCTCTAGTTACCCAGAGGCTTGGTGTCCATGTTGAAGTCAAACATGTCATTTTCCCACTGTTCATTGAACATTGGATCGTTGTCGAGGGTGGCAAAAGCTTCTGGCTCACTTGGGAACAATGTAGCATTTGCTGCGGCTGGGTTGGAGAAGGCACTAGAGCCTTCACCAGAGAACAACGAAAAGTCGCCATGTGGGAAATCATAATCATTGATCATAGGCTCATCACCAAATGACTGGCCAGAAGGACCAGCAATCATGGGAGAATAGTCGGAGATGGATGGATTACGTGAGTGTGCCTGGAGAAAGGAACCTGGTGTTGGGAGTCCAGTGCTCCAGAGTGTTGGATTGGTGCAATCCATTGTGATATCCATGTGAGCGCTATATGGAGAGGGCTCGGTGATGTTGCTGTATGCAGGGGTAATAGGCGTACCCATCATGTGGGGTGTGATTGGAGTTGTGTTGGTGGGAGAGATGTAGGCCTGGGCAGGATTTTGGTAACTTCCCGAGAATGAGTTGAAATCAAAATCGTCTCCGCCTTGAGCATATTGCATAGTGCGACTAGCTCGTGGGAAGATTGGATTAGAATAAGTGACCGGGGCCTGGGCAAAGGCATTGTCAAAGTTATTGAGGGGCTGCTCAAATGGCGTCATAGAGGCACTTCCGGCCATACTACCGCCAATGCTTCCAGCAATGGAGCTAGTGTCATCCCAAGTTCTGATCGACACAGCTGGGCTGGGAGAAAAGTCGATGCTCGGGGTCCGAGGTGTCTGAGCAGGAGTCATCCTGGCCACGGAGGGAGCGGCCTTGTCTTTGCCCTTCGCACGCTCGTAATGCCAGCCATGTTTCTTTTCCATGTGCTGTTTGCAATTCGATTCGCGCTTCGTGCGGAACTCGCAAAATTCGCACTTGAAAAACAGAGGGCTGTCGCTATGTTTGTCGTTGAAGTGACGCTCTCGCTCCTTCTCTGTAGGCAGGCCCATCTCATGATATTTACAGTTTTGGTCTGGGCACTTGAAAGGACGAGAGTGAGTCTTTTCGTGTTTTGCAAGGTCGCATTTTCGGGTGAAGATTTTTCCGCAGGTTTTATCAGAGCACTTCATCTCGATGATCTCAGGTATATATCCCTTCTTTCTGCGGGCCATTGACCTGGCGACATCTTCATCCAGAGCGGCACTGCTTTGTCTCTTCAGACCAGGAGTAGCTTCGTAGACCTGGCCAGTCCTGAGCGAGATACCTTTGCCATTCTTCCAGCGGACTAGTTCAGCAAGGTGGCCTGTTTGATCGAGGCCACCTTCCAAGGTGACCTCGTCATCAGCGGAGTAAGCCATCTCGTCAGAATCTTCAGCAGATCCGGCCTGCTGAGCCGAGTTGGAGGAACCGATATGGCTAGCTAGTCTGTTGACTTGTTGAACCAAGTCAAGGAAGTAGCCGTTGTTGTAAGAACGATCAGCGGCACGTCGTTGCTCTGATTCAGAAAGATGTTGATATGTATCGACAACAAGTTGGATGGTGAACTCTCCAAATGATCGATAGAGTTGTGTTGAGATGGCAAGTGTCTTGTTGGCTTTGTCAGACCAGAAGGATCGTCGTGAAGTCAGGGTGCTTACCAAGGGTTGGAGGATGAGGCTTTGTTCGAGGTCACGCAGGCATCGAACAGTCTTGTTGGTCCGAGAGCCAAGAGCAGTGACAAGAGGATGCAGACGATCAAATCGAGACTCCTCGAGGATGGGAGTGATTATATACTCGTTGATCTTCTTTCGCGCCAAGTTGCTCAAAGGAGGATGGCGGGCAATAGGTCGTGTGATTGGAGGAGCAATGCTTTGAGTGACAGCAGATCGGGCGACGTCGTTTGAAGTTCTAGATGAGACTCGCTGCCGTGCGGAACGGAGTGTCGAGTCTGGAGAGTCAGCTTCTGCAGGGGAGATGTTAATATCATCACACATTATCATGCAACGGGCAATCCAACCTTGAATCAAGTCTTGGACAAGACCATCTTCTTCAGAGTTGTGTCCAACAACTTGCTCCACTGAGTCACCAATCGAAGTACCCAGTGCACTATCCCTGTTCGACAATAGATCCAAGGCTCTTTCAAAGGACTTGGAAAGTCCCTTGTCACTCGCGGGGCTCACAGAAGAACCAATCCCCTCGTCGGATGGCAATGAGAGGCGGCGAACAGAGAGCTGTTCGAAGTTCTGTGCTGATCGACGACGGGTTGTAGACTTCTTCCCACGGGCTCCGGAGAAGGTTTGTTCGAAGTCTAAGATGGACTGTGCGACGTCTTCCTTTTCAGACAGCCAGCTAGTGAGAGCGGATGGAGAGCACGTCGGAGAACGACGGGCCAAGTGAGGAATGCTCAGAACTGGATCATCCTTGGTTGGTCGAGAGGATGAATAGTGAAATGTGGCACCTTTGGACAAGGACATCTTACGCAGAATGCATGCTGATGACTCTGGAGAGGTGGGGGGGGATTGGGGAAGATTTGTTGTGATGACTCGATGTGACCGGCGATGAGAAAAGGGAGTGGGAGGAGGGGGCATGGTTGAGGAAGACATGGTTGGTATTTGAGTAGTTGAAGCAGGCGAGAAGAAATGCAGCTGACACGCAAGGTGCTAGTTGAAGGTTAGCATGCAGCCTATTGGACGACTTTGAAGAGTTCTCCGTGGCTTATGACTCACCCGTACCAATGAATATCGACCAAAACGTTTGAAATAGTACGGAATCCCAATACCGGTGGTTTTACTCACAGATGGTATATGCTCTTAGCTCCTTTGGTGTAGAAGTGCAGGGTTATTCTTTGCTAGTGCGGCAGAGTTCGTCGAAATGGTGGATATCTATCCGTGTAAATCGGGCGCAAGGAATGTGTCTGATGAGGAAGAGGGTGGACAGTCGGTTTGTCGTTGGTGGAGGGGTTCAAAGAGGCTTTTCGGGCAGTGCCAGTGGATCAAGAGACAAAACCCTGTGTAACGTGGTCCGTGATAGGTTGGGTTGAGGGTCGAGAAGTGCACAGGTGTTCGGTAGAGAGGTACCAAGGCACGAGGTGTCTTCAAGTGACGATGGATAGTGAGATGAAGTTGATGTTGGATAGCGATGGCAAGTTGCGGGCGAAATGGGCACAACCTCAGGCCAAGTGGCAACAACTTCAGGAGTGTACTTTGGAGATTGTGGCCGAATGGCCGGATTGAGCAAGCACGAGGCGAAGGACAGTGAGGGAGGGAAAGTATGGTGGAGGAAGAGGAATGATGAGTCGAAAGAGAGGAGATGATTGTGAGATGCGGCATCAGGCGCTGATGATGGAAGTTGAATCGACCTGGTGCCTATTTTGCCAAGGCCTTTAAGTGACCAGGGTTCGCGGTGGGCACACTTACCCTGCCCTCCATGTCATCTGCCAAATAGTCCGTGGTCTTCGCTGCGCTTCTGCGCTTCTGCAGGAAGTTGGAACCTTTGTGGCGCGGACGGTACGGTAACGATATTGTAATTCTGCCGTCTCCGTAATCAACTTGGGTGGTGTGCACGCCTGACTACAGGTCTTTTACCGTGTCTTTACGGATACCCGGGTACTGGTACACAGGTCCCAGACTTCCCGCGTTAAGGTGCTCGGCCACAATCTGCTCAGGTGTCGGCCGTAACGTCTCCTTCGAGTCCGAACTGCACAACAGGGTGTCTCAACTTAAATTGATCCTCCCCTCGCTCGCCCATGTATGCACGGAGTTGGGAGTAGTTATACAGAACCTCGCCGATGCAATCAAATAGAACGCAGCTTTTACAGCTATTACTGCCGGGTGATATTACGAGTAGACCTCAACCCGCCAGTGATGTTGTCGTCACCATAGCCAAGGCAGGCTCCCGAATAGAAACAGTATTGACGTGATCATTCAGTCCTCCGTACATGCACCCTGGCAGCCCCTGGCGCTCAACAACTGATGACATATCATTAACTGTTCCCTTGGGTGCTGCTGGGCATCCTGGGGGCCTGCGCACTACCGCTTACCAAATGATACGGGTACAGATACCAGGAGCAGAGAACATGGGACGACTTGGCTCCACTGTGCTCTGTTGATCACAGTGGAAAATCAGCCTTGCGCAATGCCTTTCAGCCACTTACACCCGGTCTAACTTTAGCACTTCCCACAACTGTGCATCACGTGCCCTAACCGGCCCAAAGACGCGCCGTTTCGAAACTCAAGCCACACATTTATGCACACGCTATCGCTGCTCAGAGTCCCAGAGCGGAAATGTGAAAATGCCCATCAGACGGCCACAAGGTACAACTTACAGTCCAATCCGCCGTGAAACCTTGTTTTCGGAAAGCTCAAAAC
This sequence comes from Exophiala aquamarina CBS 119918, assembly GCF_000709125.1. Classification (NCBI taxonomy): domain Eukaryota; kingdom Fungi; phylum Ascomycota; class Eurotiomycetes; order Chaetothyriales; family Herpotrichiellaceae; genus Exophiala; species Exophiala aquamarina. The sequence continues at coordinate 3,903,039 of NW_013550585.1, forward strand.
ATCCACCTGGCATTTGTCTCCCAACGTCATTCAGGAGAACGGGTGGCCTTACTCCCTCGGACCTGTGCTCGTAGTCTTGTGGTGCAATCGCTTATCATCCACTCGTAGACCTTTTTATTGTTCAACCTCTCTACACCGGTTACTGTATTGCAGTTTCCACGCCAATACCGAGACACCTGAAGCACTAACTTGAAGTCTCCGTGCAGATGCAGTGTCGTGAATGCACGGCGTTCATAGCACCAAAGCGACAGAGGGGTTTGAGTGAAATCATTGAATCTTGCAGGAGGGGTACTCGTAGTCCGTACTTGGTACCTCACAGGGATACGGCGTTCATCCTGTCCTGGACTCCTGGAGTCCTGGTTCATCACAGAGCCACCCGCGAGGATCCGTAGAAAGCTTGGTTCTATCTTTTACACTGCCGCAAATGGTTCAGTCGCTTCAGTCCCCTCACAGGTTCACAGGTTCACAGCCCACAATCCGCTTGGTCTGTGTGTTCGTTTCTGACAAAGCCAATCACTATCAGCCTATCAATCGTTCCACTCTCGGAAGTTCTGTAACCAGCGCCGGATCCACACAGCAGCTATCTGGGTCCGCCTTCTTCTGGTTGACTCATGGCTGAGCTTCTTGTAAACACCAACCTTGCCTCGTATTCTGGCCCAATCAAATTGCACCGTATTTTTCTAAAGCCTTTGTAACTCCTGAGGCCCAATCATTTCTTACCTGGACGTGCGAATGGTGCCAGCTGCCGCGAAACTCGAATTGAAACCGGGTACTCGAATTCACGTGCACATTGAGATGCAACGCAAAGACAACCTCGTACCTGCAGTCGGGGTGGTATCGAGACTTGCTTTCTTTTTTTATTATCGCCAGGTACGGACTATCTCGTCCTCCATCCTCCAATACCCAAAATGCCTCCATCTTCGGCTTCGCTATCCATGCTCCAACTGCGCTGGGGCTGAAAGGCCATGTCCGAGTGATATCCTGCTTCGAACATTTCGATCCCTGCCCAACCAATCATCGCTGCGTTGTCTGTGCACAGTTCCACGGGTGGAAAGTTGAGACCAACGTGTCCCATTTTTCTCGCGTCGAGTGTTCGTCGTAGATGAAACCGCAGGAAGTCGTTGGCTGCAACCCCTCCGCTCACCACCAGCGTAGATATCTCAACGCCACGATCGCGGAGCATCTCCAGGGCAATGATAATTCGGGAGCCCAAACTGTCAAACGCTGCACCAATGGCCATTCTTGCTAGCATCAATCGCTCTTCCTCGCACAAGCCTCGTCCCTGTAGGTCTCCTGTCTGATTGCTTACAATCTTTCTCACCGTGCTCGATATGCCACCAAAAGTGAAAGCCAACTCTCTGTTACGGACCATTGGAATAGGGATTTTCCATCCGAACTTGGTCAGAGGCTTGTCAATCTCCGCGCTTCTTGACTGGGGGATCAGCCAATCCTCAAAATTGTAATTCCCAAAAGCATATTCCGAAAGGTACTTGGCATATCCGGTGTCTGGCAAGCTGTCCAGCACATGCTTGGGTAAGATCATCCGCCCACATTTGTCCAATTCATCCCCAATAGCGTTGTCCTTTGTTGTAGCGATTATTTTGTGCTTGACCAAACCTTCCGAGTAAACCAGCATAGTATGGCCCCCACTGACCAGCAATGTGAGAAATGGAAATGCTGGTTGAATCGAGTTCGCTGGCCTCTTTGCGTCTCTGTCGACCGCATCCACCAGCCTCGAGGTGAGCGTATGTCCCTGCATGTGATGTGCCCCTACGATTGGTATCTGCCATGCTGTTGCGAGTCCCTTCGCAGTATTGACGCCTACCCCTAGGTTGGCCTGCATTCCCGGCCCGCGCGTAACAGAGACGAAATCTGGTTTTTGTCTGCGCTCCCCATTCCGGAGGTGCAATATTTTTGAATCGCAAGTCTCAGTTGCAATGAGTGGAAGGGATGCCAGAGACTTGTCCACGAGCTTGGCTAAGTGTTCTTGATGACTTGTCAATGCCTCTGTGGGGACAATCCCACCCTTTCCAGTATTTATATGGGTAATTCTCTCGTTGAAGTGCACGTTTGCCACTGTCCTTTCATTCCTCCTTTCTTTTGATAGAATAGCCACGCAAGTATCGTCGCACGAGGATTCAATCGCCAGCGTCAGGAGATTGCGGCGCAGGCGCAAAGGGTGTGTTACTCGGGGCCATAGTGCGGTGCATTGATTTACACGCCCGCAGGTAAATAGCATCGGCAGAAGAAACGAAGGGACGGATACGCTCTCGACAATAGCTGCGTCTCATCAATGTGTTGCCATAATACCGAGTCCAGAGTCATCGGAATGGGAAAATTTAGCTTGGGGCACAGTAACCATAAGCGCGCTTCCCACTGTGGAGCATTGAGTCCTCCGCTCACATCAGCGTCACTTCGTCTGCTCTAACACCGTGTAAGCTTATCGTGCGTAGTTCTTCCAATCAAAATACCATATAGTTGACTTCACTGATGGCCATTAATCGAGATCCTCCCATTCTAGGTGTCACATGCGCGAAAAGCTGGGCGGACAGTCCCACGGCGCGTGAATGAGGACCCAAAATCGGCTGCGAGTTTGGTCAGACGGTCATTTGTGAAGAGCGATGTGGCATTTCAAGAGCAAACCGCGCAGGCACTCTTGCCTTAGAGGCAACCGTCAGACCATTGTTTACCACGAGGCTGCAGATTTGGCAAGCACGACCTGAAACCGGACCTTCTCTTGCAATTGCATTCTCGATCTTCTCTCAACTGCTAATTGGTCCTTGGAGATCGTGAGCAGTGGCACTCAGGCACAAGCAGAATCGATATCACGTGAGGGTGGGTATCCTTCCCGTTCGAGATGAAGCATCAGTTTCCTTCCAGGCCGCTTCGGCAGACCTTGTTGCCCTTCTCAACGATTGAGCGATTGAGCATGCACGAAGCATACCTATCTCACCACAACAGCCCTATCAGCCTGTACTCAAACCTCCCCCGGTGTTGCCAATGGAAATATGGGATCGGATCCTCGGCGACCTTGGAACCTTGGCATTGAAAACCTTTCAACTAATCTGCCGCGACTGGGCAAGGCTTGGTGCTGAAAGATTGTACTCTACACTCTATCTCAACGATTTCTCCAAATCCTGGTCAGGCTTGATCGCCATATCTGAAAGCTGCTATGCAAGCCTGGTCGAAAAGGTTGTCTGGAATCCAGTCGTGCTTCTTGACGAATGTGTCGATGGGGAAGCATGTGCGGATCGGTATCAACCACTACTGAAAGGTCTTAGCCATTCGGAAGTTCTCCAAATTCACCAGCAGTATCTGCAGATATATCGCAATATGGCAGACTTCTTTGCTCCGTTATCGATCGAAGCCATTTCAAATGCGCTTTGCAAACTCACAAACTGCAACGAACTCGAAATTTCCGAGGACTATGACTTGGATAAGTGGTGGTCGGATTCTCACTTTATAAGCCGGCTTCAGAACGATAGTTGCATTTTGCATCAGCCGAGCATCTGGTGTCGTCCTCAGCAGTATTGGTTGTTCGGAAGTGCTTTTCATTACAGTATATCCAACAGTCTCCGCGATCTGATTGATGCTTCTGTCGAATGCTCCACGATCACGCATCTGATAGTAGATCTTGAAGATGGAAATGTGGACCATGTTGTCGGCTACTATAGACATGCTGCTTTGAGGCATATAGAACATTTGACATTGAGGCTGAGCCATTTCCCGATTTTCGACGACGAAGATACTCGGCACGATCTCGCAATGGCCCTAGGAAATCTGTTTAGGTGGACTTGGAAATTCCCTGGGCTCTCCGAACTCAGTATCGAAGTAATTTTCAAAAGTCCCCGCGTTGACATGGCTCGCGACCTTGCCTATCTCGAATATGACTCCGATGGCTCCGATGATGTGGATGACGTGGATGACTTGGATAGCTCCGATAGATCCCATGGCTCTCTTGAAGCTACACAACTTGCTCTCACATCGTCGACTGATCGTGGTCATTTCCACGCATTGACCAGGAACCCTTACAACACTCTTAATGCAGAGTTCATACTCGAGCCTCAGATACTTCGAGGGTTGAGAACGCTACGATTAGGCAACATCATTCTGGATATGAGGCACTTGATTGGCATGCTCTGCATGCAGCCACAGCTTCCAGATTCGCAGATATCTATCCACCTTATCGGCACAACAATATTGTATGGACTGACACCGCCTCTTTTTCTCGCCCTGCTAAGCCATTGAAATGTTGAAATCCACTATGAACCTCTGGAAACATACTATTACCCTGACTTTCCGCATTTCGGAGATGGAGTACCCATGAAATAGTACAGGGTAGTACTCAACATTTTGGAAGAGAAAGAAGCCTTGTCTTCGGAACTCCGGCTGTTTAGCAAGACAAGTAAGTTGCGCATGCCGAAGCCTGATTCACGATACTCGAAGACCGGCGGGGTGGACATTAGAAGTCGACTGATCTTGAAGCCGTAGCACTAAGCCTCAATGCGGGTATCATAACCCTCCTCTCACCTTGGGACTTCATAGTCTTAACCTACCAAATCCGCATCGACAAACACGATACCACTTGTGAATGGGTGCCGGAACAATCTCAAGGGGGTGCCGATTTAAGTTCGGGTTGAATCATCGGTCCAATTCTTCATTCAAGCTTAAATTTAATAGACGTCGGATATGAGTGTGAAAAAAATGTCTTCGACATTGCTCACAGTCTCAAAAATGACGTTGTGTTCGGCCACGGAAGCATCGAGGATCAGCACCTTCTGACGCAGTACGAAATCGAACACCTCGGCCTTGATGTGATGGAAGCCAGGCTCAAAGATGAGGAGCTGCTTATAGAGGAGCGCCGCCACAAGGACCAGGAATTACAACTGCATTATGATAAGGAGCTTCTCAGCTGCAATCTCTTTGAAACAGAAGGATAGTCCTCCTCGGAAAATCAGAGCAGCCAGCGTAATCTCGGTGTAGCTGGAGCTTATGAGACATAGATGAGTGCTCAAACTTGTGCTCAGGCATTGCTTAGGTCTCGTTACGAGCGCGACTTTGTACGGATAGAAAATCATAGAAGAATAATGAAAGCCTTCGCAAACAGCAAAAGAGGAAAGGCCAGATCGATGCTTGCCCTGCAGACTCCTGGAAGTCGATGTTGAAAACCTGCATCACCGTTGGTCCTCAATCGCATGCACCAGCCCCAACTTCAGATCCTTTCTTGCAACGTTTGAATTCTCATTTCTCCGCGAATCAACGAGCATATCTAATTGGAGCGTAACACTACCGGTATTATGTAAGCAGTCTCCCCCTTTTCAACTCTCAGCCTCGTGGCGCTGGTCATGCATGGTATTCCGCCGACCAAAATTTGAGAACGCGAGGCCGAGTATTATTCAACCACAGAGTATTCGATTCTATCCCTGATACCCCATTCTACTGCTTCAGCAAACCTTGTAAGCAAATCATCATACCTTTTATCGTCAGGGAGAAGTATTTTGCTCAAAGGTGATTAATCCGGCCTAGCTCCTCAATGTGCCGAAAAGCTAATACTATCAACGTGGATGGTAACAAATCGTACACAATAGTTTCCTGAGATACACCATGACGAATTCACTATCGTTACTGATTGTCTGTCACACAGCGCGGAACTAGGTACGCCCTTACCCATTCCGGCTCCTCTTGCCAGGGTCAACCTGCAAATCAGACCAATGCCTCGGATTTGTTCTGGATGTGGCTAGCGGGAGCATGTATGGTACGACGTGTGGACACCCAAGTTCCAAACGCATTATTAATTGATTCTGATCCACATCAATTGCTCGTACTTAAGATGTGTCAAGCAAGGAGGGATGCAGGTGTGTGCTGATATCGGTATTCAATTCTGGTGAGCGGCAACGACTAGCCCCTCGCGATCAGCAATTGACATCATGGCGCCACGTACGGTTTTGGTAACTGGAGCCAACGGGTTTCTGGGAAGTGCAGTAGCAAGGATATTCGCGATATCAGGATGGCAGACATATGGGCTTATACGAGATGCGAAGCACGCCCCAGGACTCTTGAAAGACGAAATAATCCCGGTTGTTGGGTCCGCAGCAGACACATCCTGGGTCGCAAATCTTCCGGCGCTGAATGTGATAGCATCGACAACTGAAGACGTGGTCAACTACGTCGGGCATTTCAACGACTCTATCGATCTCTTCAAGGTCATAGCGGCACGGTATCGCGACATCCAAGGACGGGCAGCACGGCCACTAGTGATCTTCACCAGTGGATGCAAGGACTACGGCACCACGCTATACGACGGGCACCCAGACCTGCAGCCGCACACCGAGGAGTCGCCGCTCAACGGGCCTCCCCAACTGGCGCCGCGCACGAAGCACTCGCTGACGATATTCTCGCACAGCGAAGACTTCGACGCCGTCCTCACCCGCCCAACGACCTTCTACGGCCGGACCGGCACGTACTACGGACCGATCTTCACACTTGCGCAGCAAGCCAAAGACGACGGCCTCACAGAACTCGTCCTCCCATCCGACCCCCGAAGCATCATGCACGGCACGCACGGCGACGACGTCGCGTCAGCGTACGTTGCCATCGCAACAAGTCCTCGGGACCGTGTCGTCGGCCAAGTCTTCAATATTTCCAGCCACCGCTACGAGACGGCAAGGGAGGTCGCCGCTGCGATCGAGAAATCATACGGGTTGAAGGTCAAATGGTCTGGAGAGTTCGCTTCGATGGGCGGAAAAGGTATCGATTTCGTCCATGTCTTGTTTGGGTTCTCGCAGTGGGTCGGGAGCGAGAAGATTAGGAGAGTGACCGGCTGGACGGATAGGAAGCCGCTGTTCGCGGAGATGTTTGATGTGTATAGGCTGAGCTATGAGGCGTATCTTCGCGAGAGTGATTCTCAGGTGGTGAAAATGAAGGCTCGGGTTGCAGATGGGAAGTCCATTTCCTCTGGAAAGGAGTAAAAGGGACGGAAAAGGCAGTTTGAGGATGATGGGGGGCTCTTAAGGGAAAGGACGGTCCCGATGAAGGCGATGCGCCTCCTCAGGTGAAACGTGTCTGCCGCAACAGAGAAAACAGCAGCATATTTATTATCGTGAGCCTTGGAAGTTTCTCCCAGCGCTGACGCAGCCTGTTTATATGGTAATTCTCTTGGACCTTTTCCGCACCTAGTTCTTCACCAACGCATCAGCGGCCGCCAGCGCCTCCTTGACCACAGCCAATAGCTCTTGCGTATCCTCCAGGCCCACGCCGATGCGGACCTGCTCCGTTACGAGACCGTACTTAGCCGCCCAGTCCAGGTCCTTACCGTAGATGCCTATAGTGTAGCCCATACTCAACGACAAGTGCGCCCCGAAATGCGGGCCCTGGTGCACATTCAGATTATTGTAGAAGGCAACCGTCGCGTCCAGCGTGTTGAATTCCACGCTCAAGAGTGATCCATATCCCGGCTTGAAATCTGGCGTCGTCTGGCGCATGAACGGCTTGTAGTTGTCCAGTGAAGCCGACACCGTAGGATAGTAGACCTTCTTCAAACAGCTGTTCGGATTTGCCACTTGAGCCTGCAGGTATTCGACGACGCGTTCGGCGTTGTTGTTGAGCACCGCCGAGCGCTCCAGGTAGTTGCGGCTGTTTTGTTCGAGCTTCTCGGCATCGGCGGCGAAGAAGTTGTTGACGTATTGGTTGCTGAACAATTCTTTCAGTTCGTCGTACCGCTTGGAGGAAGGATTCAGCACCGCGCTGGCTGCCATCAGGTCTGCATAGCCGCTGAATGATTTCGTCAGCGAGGAAACCACGATGTCGGCAACGCCGAGGAGGTCCACGCTGCAGAAGCTGGCGATCGTCTCGTCGATGATGAGCAAAACCCCGTGTTTGTCGGCGAGCTTCCGCAGTCGAAAGAGATCCGGCGTCACGAGTAATGGATTGGACGGAAATTCGGCCCAGATGGCTTGAGGAGTCTTGCCTTGTTGTGACAGCACCGAGAGGTGTTGCTCAAGCTTGTCAATCTCCTCGCCTGTCCCCAGCCCGAGGAACTCGGAGCCGGGGCCAAAGTCCTCTAAGATATGGATCGTGGAGTGGAAAGCAAATCCGAACAAGACACTCGTAGAGTTATACTTGCTGAGCAGATATTGATGAACCCAGTAGATTGAAGACATTCCGGTCTGGAAAAGGTAGACATCGTGCTCGCCCACTTTCTTCTCCCGCGGAGGGCCCGCAGGAGCACGTTCCAGGAGCCCTGCAATTCTCTGCCTCAGGGTAGTGTGAGCAGGGCTATCAGCTGCCCTGACCAGCCTCGGGTCGTCGACTTGCATTTCCGTGAGCCTGTCCAAGTGTTTCAAGGTTTCTTCTGCCAGACGCGAAGAGATCCCTGATCCAGCGTGAACCCAGAACCCATGAACCACACCTGCGGCGGGGGGAGGGAAGAAAACCACAAATAATGGGATCTGTGCCATGAAAATCCGGATCGCAATCTGATCAGCCGGCACCGCGTCCTTTCCTCGGCCAGAAGAGGTAGAATATGCAACAGCATGCTCAGCTGTCTGAATCGATGGGAAGATGAAGCACGCTTTCTCCTTCTCGCCTGCGAACTCGGTGATCTTCGATGAGAGCTACATCCCCAAACCACGAGAAGGTAAGTTTTTGGCCTCGGAATGGAGCGTTGACCATGCAAGCTTGGTTCATCGCCTTGCCACTCACCTGCACAATGTCTGGGTGGATCCAGAAGCGAGGATACATGCTGGTGAAAGAACTCATTAGCACTGGATCGTGATCTCGAAATCGTTCGAGAGATCTCCAGGTCGGCACGTGTGTGGTAATAGCATGTCGAGGCGCCGGTGGCAGGGCATGGCCAAACGACGTCTGGATCTTGGTAGACATATTGTTAGGCAGATACTCGATGTTCAGATGTCTGGGACGAAACAATTGAAGACTTCTACGCCGATCGTGGGTGTTGAGATCGTGAATGTGCGCAGAGAGAAAGATGAGCAAGTCCAAGTATGTATATTATCATGAGAGAAAAACCCCTCCTTGGCGCGAGGACGGACCTCGTGTCCTTTCTTATCTCGTGTCAGCTCAACAGACGCCAAAGGCACCGCACGGAGAGTTTAAAAGTTGTATTACGGCGACTTTGTGAAGCCCGTAATTTGAATGCAGAGTGTTGGTGGTCCCCACAACTGACTAGTGACAACATCGGGGCGTAATCGCGGGGTTAGTAATTGGCGATATCTTGACCAAGGATTCGAGGTGACGACGGCTTGTGCGGTCTAGCCCCAGAAAAACTCGTATACGGCACCTAGGGTCCGTGATGGACCTGTTGCTTTAGCCTCAATCATAAAATGGGGAGTAGACACGATGCGGCCTATCGAGCTGACAATATCGATCTGTTCAGATGGATCTTCGGTAATAAACACGGATCGATTGCCAAGTTTTGGGAAGCGATGCAACAATCCTGGAAAGGATGGACACTAAGGTCTTACATCATCCAGCCCCCTGCACCTAACCGCCGTCCGACTTGACTCTAATCGAACGTTCGAGATGCATGGCCTCTTCAGGGATTAGATCGGTATCTGAACATTGGTTGATTCTTCCTCATGGATTATGTCTCCACAACCAGGAAGCAAAGAATAGAATGAGGGAACAAGGAACAAGAAGGTCTGAGAGTTTCCAAAGGGCATTTCGTCAGCGGGATTTGGTTCATCAAAGCAGATGATTATCAAGACCTGGGATGCATCGAGGGATATTGACTACGATGTGATGTTTGCAAGATTATGAAAGACTTGGTTCGCGAACTTTGGTCCTATTGACTGTAAGAATCGACGAGCCCTACTCATGTTGGCAAGGCGAGGATTGTCACATCCTCACACCAGTGGCGCACCACATCAGGCATATCGAACTTTGATCACAGAATCGGGCGGATCTCGATCGCAAGATCTCATTTCACTGAGCTTCATCGCATGGTTAAACGTGTTCATCGCACGGCATTCCTGGTGGTTGGATGGCCTTGTGCTAAGAGCACACTCCACATCTCATTATCAAGCGGTGGCGCCTTGGATGAGGATTGGAGGGAGGTTAGGGGCCTCCGGAGAGGCTATTCTCCATCCTTGTTGATTTCGACAAGGAATATTTCTTGCCGTAGAAGAGATTCAATGTACTGAACGTGAGGCCGTGGAGTGAAGTCAACAACCGGCTTGTAGATGACACCGCGGCATGCATGTTGAGAAATTGTACCTTGGACGACTCGCCAGGTATGTGTGACCTCCAACGCCGAAAAGGACATGATCAACAACTAATTCACTCAACAGCCTTGGGCAAGCTTAGAGAGCAGGTCTGCGAGTTAACGCCGGAGCCCAGGTCACGCGAGATCTTGGTGGTAGATCTGGTTCTCTCCTCGCCAGCGGCTATCGCAGTTGTGCTGCGTCTGATCTGCCGATGCCTCATCAGCAAGACGCTTTACTCGGACGACCGTGCCCTTCTAGCGGCGATGGTAAGCTGTTCTGAACTCTGGAAAACAGACCAGCTAGTTCTTGCTAGGTATTTCTTATTCCGAAGGTTGGAATGAGCATCTGGAGTACGTCTTCGCTATTGGTAATTCTCACGGCTACTGACGAGTCACAGTGACTACCCATGGTCTCGGGAAGAACACTCGGAATGTGGAAGCGTCAATGGAGACCAAGATATTCCAGCTGTGTACGTTGAGATCATCTTCCCAGTGTCCTCACCACTAGTTTTGTAGTCTGGGTTGGCGAATCATTTCACGTGATTACCCTCGTGGTCACCAAGGTTTCGCTTCTCCTGTTGTACCTTCGAATCTTTGCAGATGAAATATTCCTCATCTGGGCGAAAGCTGGTCTTGGTTTTGTCACCGTCCCAGGAGTTAGTTATACCTCTCATCTTGCAATTGCTTCAGTGCCTCCCAGTGCAATTGAATTGGGACAAGTCCATTGATGATGCGAAGTGCCCCAACATCAACGCGTTGACTTTCTCACACGCGGCAATCAGCATTGGTAAAGACTTTTTTATTTTAGCATTGCCTATCCCTGAGCTCCTTCCGTTGAAGCTCAGTCTGCAGCAGAAAATAGGATTGATTGTCATGTTCCAAGTGGGGGATATTGTGAGTGAAGCTACGAAAGATTGATGTTGTTACCAAGACTAATCCATGTGCAGCGCATGCGTCACATCGGGATCATTTGATCTTGTCTGCCAGCGATTCGAGCGCTGTACAAGGCGGGCCGCAGTATTGCAAGCGAAGCTGCGTCACATCGGAAGGCTACACATGGAAGTTCTCGGCCTCAACAGGGTAAATTTTCACAGCCACCAAGCAATGATGACTAAGGTTTCGGCCTCGACGACCGCATGAATGAGAAGGGCGAGGCCATGCTCCTACGAGATATGGGTGCAATGGCTTTGGCGCCCTCAAGAGGAGAGACCCAAAGGGTTGGGCCATCGGTTACGACGATTTCGTATATCAACATGTCTCTAGCATGTCAGGACCTGTAATGATCGACGAGTAATGGCGATGTGAAGACATACAGTTTATCGAAGCATCAATTGATACCCCTGTGCGATTGAGCGATCGCCATGCAATTGTTGATAGTCTAGCTTGGGACATCTAAATGGTGGCTGCGCCTTTTGAAATCTCTTCGAATGGACACCGACATTCATGCTGGCTTGCATTCCCCGTCGTCTCACGTGTGCTTTTCTTTCAACTCGTCATCCAGGCGTTTTTGTACGTTAAGCTGTCAACAGAGGGTGGCTTGCTGATACCTGAACTTACATTGAACAGGAACTCAGCAATCTCCATCAAAGTTCAGATACTCGTAGAAATTGGCCGACCTCAGCTCGCGAACTCAGAGCATATTTACCTCCGGCTCTTCCTCACAGGAAGAGAAAACACTAAGCGCCCACAACGCCGTCCGTATGGAATGCGACTCTTTTTCGTTGAGCTGTAAAGGTCTCCTGTGATGGCCCTGACCTGGCAGTATGTCTCCTCGTCCATCCACAACAAAATCTTAAAACCCTCTTCCTCGGCCTCTGCCCCGGCCTCTACCACCGCCGCCGCGCCCTCTGCCACCACCCCTTCCCCTTGCCCCTCTGGCCCCAGCCCCACCTCCTTCCTGTTCTTTCCTCGCCTTGTTCTTCGGCTTCGGCTGATCATCGATTAAGAGCGTGTCCAGCGGTAACGAGTCTGGCAGAATAAAGTATCGAATCGTGCTCCCTCGGATATTGATTGTGTCGAGCTGAACCGTATCTCCCGGCGCCGAGGGGTTACTCCGGTTCTTGACCGTCATCTTGACCGCGCGCAGTGCTGTGTTCATCTGGGGTGATACGGAGGTAATTGTGCCAGACACGATTGTGCCGTTCTTCAGTTCGATCGTCACGGATTCGTTGGCGCATTTCATAAGGAATCTGGAGACGGAGTGTGCCTATTAGCGACCATTTCTTGTCCTTTATGCCCTTCCACAGAGGCCAATCTCCACTGTGTAGGATCATTGCGACCCTGGCAACTGAAAAAACGGCAGATTCGCACATCCACGTACCTAACGAGCTTCATCTTGCTGATCGCGGGCCGTCACACGGCGCAAGGACTTTGGGGAGCAGTCTCGTACTGTGAATTATCAACTCGTAGACACGAGTCAACACGATCTGCAAGGTCACAGGTGGACCGTGGATGGCGCTTTTCGTGTTGAGGCTGCACCTGGGGCTCAATATTGCTGTCTATGGGAATATGGTAGGCCCGCGACCGCAGCCTTGACCTTCGAGGGCTTCAAAAGATTTGGAGATGCCAAGATATGTCTTGGCGCCTGCCCACGCCTGCTCACGTGCAGGACTCTACTCCCCCTTGTATGAAAGCGCCTTCCACCACTGCACCCATGTGCAGCCTCACCCGACATCTCTGATCAAACGACAGTTTCAAGCATGTTGAAGGTAATCGTTATCGAGTCTACATTCGAGACATGCATAACATGAGCAGTCTTTTGCCCAGATATCATGCTTAAGTGAAAGGTAAGCAGTCCATCAATCAGACGAAGCTGGACCGTACACGTCACCTTGTGTGATACGGTCCTGCAGTAAAGGGGATGTTTGCGTTCTCAATGCCCATTTCCTGGTCGATTTTGGCCTCACACCCCTCGTATGTGTTATTGATGGGCGGCAAAATGGCCAGCTAGGCTCGATTGATCGGTCCATTCTCAACGGACCCATACACCAAGCTGAAGACAATTGAACTCGTTCTCACTTACCATCCAACCACACAGTATTGAGGGAGCCTTTTTGAATGTCATTTCTACTCATTGTGCAGGCATGGAAGACTCAGAAAACTCTCCACCCTCTCAAATTAGGCTTCATGGCTTCAATTCCCTAGATGTGCTTGGTAAAGGTCACCATGGTGAAGTCATTCTCGTTCAAGCCAAGACCTCGAGGAAGCTTTACGCAGTGAAGGCAATCAACAAGGAAACCGTGATCGACAACAACGAAGTTCAATGTATCAAGTCTGAAACACGCATATTCCTCCTCGCTAATAAAGAACGTCACCCGTTCCTCCTTAACTTACACGCCTGCCTCCAGACTGACACCCACCTCTATTTTTTCATGGATTATATGTCTGGTGGTAACCTTATGCTGGATCTTATGCACCACCCGTTCAGTCTTAAGCAGACTCGATTCTACGCTGCTGAGATCTGTCTGGCAATCAAGTGCCTTCATGGGAACGGTATTCTCCATCGAAATTTGAAGCTTAGCAGTATTCTCCTGACAACTGCAGGGCACATTAAGCTCACAGACTACGAGTTCTGCACGGAGACCATGTGGTATGGATCTGCAACCAGAACATTCTGTGGGAAGACTGAGTTCCTCCAGCCGGAAATACTCCTGGACAAAAGTTACGGCTGGAGCGTGGATTGGTGGGCCCTTGGTGTAATGCTATAACAGATGCTGTTGCAGCAGTCGCCGTTCCGAGGCGAAAATGAAGACGAGATATATGATGCTATCCTCTCCTATGACCCGCTATACCCAAGCACTCTGTCTGAGGACTGTGTATCGATTCTACGGAATCTGCTCGCACGAGAACCGAGCTCGAGGCTTGGAAGCGGTCCCACGGATGCGCACGAGATCATGACACATGCGTTCTTCAGTGGCATTATCTGGCAAGATGTGTATCAAAAGCGGGTGCAGGTTCCGTTCACGCCCACAGTACAGCATGCCCAAGATACAAGCAATTTTGGTAGCGAGAGCAGGAACACCTTTACTACACCCCTAGCAGACCAGATGCAGAGAGGTATGTCAAATCTAAACGCTTGTGGTGTCACTGGTGGCGGGAATAGGATCCGCAGCTCAGTGTATACGGATTTCTACTGATCAATAATTCAGTTCTATCCCCAGCTGAACAGGAACTTTTTACCGACTTTTCATACGTCGTTGACGATACATAACGTCGGAAATCCGTTGGGCTTTAATTTAAGTCGCTGGCAATCGAGAATATTGCTCATAGCTTCACCAACTTCCCATATGACTTTGTAACGCCATTGATATCGCAATCTATATCAACTCTCCACCCCAGCTCCACTGGGGCGGACCTTGTAACCGATTATCATATCATTTGAAGGGACGGAATTCCGATCTCGAATTTTCCGCGCGGTGTCCAAGCCGGTGATGGGCAGTCTGTACTCGGTTTTGGTGCCTCCTACAACACCTGGCACAGGATATGGGAAGGGCATGTAGTCCGGTAGCAAGCCGAGCTGCTTCAACGCCGTGCCTTGGTCCCAGGAAATATGTTCATGATAGAGGCGGTCCCCACGAATATTCACCACTGCGGTAAAAGGGAGTTGAAGCGGAAGATTTGTGGCTGGGACGCCGGGAAGCCTGAATCGGAATTAAAAGCGTGAAATTCGTCAAGCAAGGTACTGTCGGAAAGTGGTGGGATGGGTATGTGCGAGACAAAGTGACATTGAACTTACATCCAAGGGATCTCCTGGGTGTGAGTGAACTTGAAGATGAATTCATCGATGACGCGATCAATACCGACAGTCCGGCTGATGAGCTCCAACTCAGTATCGGCGGAATTACTGAAGATGAAGCTATCGCGGTAGAAATTCGAGAGTGGTTCGCGGCCCACGCCACCAGTGAGCTGTAATTTGCACGAGTCAACATCAATCCCCACTGTAACCTGTACAATTTGCAACCCTCTTCCCCTGATGCACCTCGTCAAGGGGACGGGACGGAATGTGATGACTCACCGTGGGAACGTGGTTGACATAGGGTTCCTGCACCATGGTGCTCATGGTATGCTGGACCGAGCGATCTGCGAACTCGTAATACGTGTGTTCGTCCCAGATGGTCTCGAGGTCGAAATAGGGGCCGTTGACTTTCGGTTTCAGAAAGGTCAAGCTGCGGGTATGTGAGACCGCTTCAGAATTGTAGTGAAAGTCGGCAGTGAATGGCGTGGCAAAGCTGGATGATTTCACCGTTGGGTAGTAGTACCTACGATCCTGGGCGGGTCTCTGCGCGGAGGCGTCTGGCTGGGCTGGTGGTGCGCCAGCGACGTGCAGTAGCGTCGGGACCGATAGCGGTTGAAGACTGGTTGTTGAATCTGTATACACAATTGCTCCTGCGATCTCGGGTATACTAGCAATCTGGGAGAGCTTGGCCAGCAGTGTGTGGTCATAGACTGGCCTCAGTGTTAAGATGGACACCCAGCGGACCCTCAACCTGGTAGAAGCAGAATAATACGTGGATACGTACCGATAAGGCCAATCCTCTCCGTGCTCTCACACTTCTCGCATTGCTGAAGAGCAGCAACGGCATGCCGCAACACTTCCTGGTCGGCGGCCAATGCAGAGGCCTGGATCTCGGCCACGACGTATCCTTCCTCGGCCCACTTGATGAGCAACGAGGGGACGCCGTCTAGATGCGTTCTTGCCTTGTCGACCACGTCCGGAACGAGGGTGATGATGCCAGGGCCATTTTCCCGACTTCGCAGCAGAGGCGTCTGCAGCGTCAACCCTGGTCTGATCTCTTGTGGATTTGGCTGCGGCAGCGCCTTGGGTGGTTTGCTGATATCAGCGTACATTTTTGTTCGCGGTTAGAACCCGTGGGTGATGATTGATTTCTTGCTCGAGATTTCTTTGGGGTGGACTCAAAACTGACGGGGTTTTCTGAACCTGTCACTGACCTAGCTTGCCGGAATGTCTGTGAAAGTCAATTCTGGTGAGTTTCTACCTTCGCAAGCCAGTATTTTGCTGTTGTTTTCTATCTCCTGATCAAGTGGCCAAGGCGAGCACGTGAAGCGTCATGACTGAGACCAAACTCCGCAACTAATTACGATGGGAAGCTCCGCACCAGCATTTCTAACGTCCTACGCGATGGATGATGGCCTAAGCTGGAGAAATACCCGATAAGGTTTCAAGTGACACTTACAGGTACACTACCCGACAATCTTCTATAAACCTAACAAGTTCACGAGCATCCGCATCCTATTTTAGTGGACGAAGGGTCGATTTCGAGCGGGAGCAGTCACGCAACCTTACCGTTCAGGATTCAGGAGGGCACCCACCAGGGCCACACAGAACAAACCTACAGAGTACAGCCTTGCGAAGACTTCTGCGTGTGCGGGGGTGGCTTTCCCCCTTGTGTCGCTCCAAGCTTGTCCCCCTTCATATACCACAAATTCGGATGAAGGAGAGCCAAATAAAAGCAGAAGCAGGTGTAAACGAAAGCAAGCAATCTTCGACCTTCGGACCGTCAACGCTAGAGAGGAAGGAGAAGCCCCCAGGCTGAGACAACCTACGCTAACTCATAACCAACACCAAAGCCCAAAATGTCATCCTCGCTAGACAACGTGCGGCCGATGTTCGAGCTGCGAGGGCGAAACTACATCGTGACGGGCGGCGCACAGGGCATCGGGTTCGCAGTCACACGAGCAATCTGCGAGATGGGCGGCAACGTGGCGGTGCTGGATCGACAAGGAAAGCCCGCGGAGCCTGAGTTCCACGAGCTGGCGACCAAGTTCGGCGTCAAGGCTGGCTACGTCCGCGTCGATGTCACAGAGCACGAGAGCTTGACCGCCGGGTTCGAGCAAGCACTGGAGTTCCTGGGAGGAACTGTCCACGGCTGTGTGCCTGCGGCTGGCATCGCGATCGATAAGCCCTTTATCGAGCAGACTTGGGATGAGTTTACGAACATCCAGAACATCAATGTGGGTCTACTCTCCTATGTGGTTCTCCTTCGGCAAAGAGCTAGTAATTTACTAAACATAACAACCGGTCATAACAGGTCCGCGGCACCTTCTTCATCGCACAGCTGGTAACTAAGCAAATCCTTAAGCAAGGCGGCAGCGAAGGCGGAAGCATGGTGCTGATCGCATCGCAATCCGCACACATCGCACTGCCCGGGTACCGCATGGCCGCATACAACGCTTCCAAGGGCGGGGTACTGATGCTGGCCAAAGCACTGGCCGTGGAGCTCGCGCCGCACAACATCCGAGTGAACACGATTTCACCGGGCTTCGTCGACTCGGAGATGACGCGCAAGGTCAGAGAGTCGAAGAGCAAGCGCGAGGGCGAGCAGATGTGGATGTCCCCGCCACTGCAGCGGCTGAGTACCCAGAACGATCTGACGGCCGCGGTTATCTACCTGTTGAGCGATGCCTCGAGACATACCACTGCGGCGGATATTCAAATTACGGGTGGACTGCACGCGGGGACCATAGATGGCTTGATTAGCTATGATAATTGACTACGTTAGAGCTTCAGCCAGCATGATACGAGGCACTCCTTGGTGACGGTTCGGAATGGATAAGACGGAACAAGCCGTTGTTGATTGGACCCTCCCCCACCCTCGCTTTGATCAAGTCGGCAATGGGACCCTGAAGTCGGGTAGAGCACCTACACCCCTGCTCATTGTCTGAAGAATTACATAACCCGGCCCAAGATAAGCCCTGGTGGGCTGGACCCTGGCTGGGCTCCTAGGCGAGCTAGACTTCGTGTAAGGTCTCAAGTTGGCATCAAACTGGCCATCCAGAGATCTATCTTTTGACTGCTTCCTCCATCCGAGGTCAGTGGTCCGCAAGTTGTTTCCAAGCTCCGACTAGTTGTCGACTAGTTGTGTCCAAATAAGATGCTCCAGATGGATAGCAGTGTTACTGCTGAAACCTAACGGCTACAAGTCATGCCACCTTCCGCGCTGGCTTCGGCCTTCGAGCTTCGAGCTTCGAGCTCAAGCTCGAACTAGCTTTATCGCAGAGTCTGGAGTAAGTTTGGTCGGGTCTGTCCATTCTAACCTTGGGGGACATGAGAGCCCCTCAGATATATCTTTCTCTTGAGGAGGCGGTAGGGGTTTCTTTCCATCAACAAGTTCCCCATCAGGTTGTTCTTCTTCTTTGCTGCTGCTGCTGCTGTTGTTGTTGAAACTAGTCCTGAACACCTATCCTTTTCCTAAACTATTGCAACCTACAGAATCACCCATTATGAGCGAAAGGTATGACATTGTAGTTGTTGGTGCCGGTAGGAACATCCCTCAATCTCCCCTCTGAGGCCCCATTCTGACCCCATTTCACTTACAGGCTGGTTCGGCCTCGCCGCCGCCAAAGCATATCTCGAGATGTATCCCACGGAGAAGATGACCGTCTTCGAGAGTGCCGACACCTGTGGCGGCACGTGGGGACAAGCTCGACTCTACCCGGGATTGAAGTCCAACAACATGATCGGAACCTACGAGTATCCTGACTTCCCCATGTCCGAGGAAATCTACGGCGTGGGCCCGTTCCAGCACATCCCAGGAGCCGTCTTACACCGTTATCTAACAGACTACGCCAAACACTTTGGTGTATTTGAGCGGATTCAATTCAATACCAGTGTCGAGAAGATAGCGCCGAGTAGTTCCAATGGCTGGACCATTACCCTTCCCAGGGCTAAAGGATCTCGGATTATCGAAACAGCAAAATTAATCCTAGCGACAGGTTTGACGTCTTCTCCAAACATGCCTCAGTATCCTGGGTCGGAATCGTTTGGTGCACCCTTATTCCACGCAAAGGACTTTTGCAAGCAGGCTCCCCACTTGGGCAAAGTGAACAATGCTGTGGTGGTGGGTGGCGCCAAGTCAGCGTTCGATGTAGCATATGCCATGGTCGAGGATGGTGCAACTGTCGATCTAGTTGTGCGCCCGGACGGCCATGGGCCCGTGTGGATCGCTCCGATGTTTGTTACACCTTTCAAGAAGCGGCTCGACCAGTTGTTACATCTGCGATGGATGACTTGGTTCAGCCCTTGTCCATGGGGAGGCGAGGACGGGTTCCCCACAATCCGGAACTTCCTGCACGGTACGTTCATCGGACGATGGCTAGTCAACACATTCTGGAAAGTCCTCAGCAACGATGTATTGACACTGAACGGCTACGACAACCACCCAGAGCTGAAGAAGCTCAAACCCTGGCACTCGGCTTTCTGGATTGGCAGCGGACTCAGCATCCAAAATTACGACACGTCTCTATTCGACATGGTGCGGCAAGGCAAAATCCGCGTCCACGTTGAAAACATCAACCATCTGGAGCCCAAGGCCGTCGTGCTTGCGTCTGGGACCAAGCTCGAAACCGACGTAATCGTCTGCTCGACGGGATGGAAAAAGGAGTCTGGTTTGAAATTCGACGGGTTGGACGAATATGCGCTTGGGTTGAAATACAGCAAGGCCGAGAAGGAAATGCTCAACAGAGAAGCCGACGAGAAAGTACTCGAGATGTTTCCCCGCCTGAGAGACCAGCCTCAACTCAATTGCGAGCCCAAGAAAGGCGATCCCCTACGGTTATATCGATTCATGATCCCGCCGACCATGATCGGAGCGAAGAACATCGCCTTCGCAGGCATGGTGTCGACCGTGAGCACATCCATCTGCGCCAGCGTCCAAGGGCTCTGGATCTCGCTGTACCTGCACGGCAAGATCGATCGGCTCGCACAGACCGAACAGGAGGTCACTGAAGAAGTCATGCTGCACACCCAATGGGGCAAATGGCGGTATCCGTGTGGATATGGCGCCACGCTGCCGGACTTCGTGTTCGAGGCTCTCCCGTACATGGATCTTCTGCTTGGCGATATGAAGCTGAAGAACCATAGGAAAAACTCGTGGCTCGCCGAGATCAGCACCCCTTATTCTCCTAGAGACTTCAAGGGCTTGTTGGATGAGTGGAAGGTGAGTCATTCGCAGGCCAGATAGCCTAGTTGAGAGATCATTGGGCGCGGGAACGAAGTCCAGGAAATACGCGTTTGTCGGGAATGCGAAAATGGAGATGGCTCTCAGGCGCCCTGGAGTTGGAAGACACGGTTTGCCAATTTGCCCGACTTGAACTTTGAAAATGGCAAGAGTGCCTTCGTGTCCCAGGAGTTGACTTGTTATATGGGCACTGCTCTGAGAGGCAGGTGAACGGAACAGCTGTTCAAGGGAATAACAACAGCGGGCTGAGGATGTTTTCAGGACTATTTGAGACTCAACGGTGTACTCCCTGTTACATGCCAGCCTGCCCACCAGCGCCTGCAACGTAAGAAGGAAATAGTAAACGGAATCATGCCATTGAATGCATTTATACACCAGAGTGCTAGCCATTTCTTGCAATTCGGATAGTACTATGAACACTGAAGGACGCCCTTCCCACCTCGCTGACAAATGGGTTTTCACCTCCGCTTTCTGACAACGAGCACAGCAACAGCACTACCAACATCCATCCAATCCCTATCCTTTCCCTCCTCGACCTCGGCGAAAAGCTCTTTGATTTCTCTCATCACCTTGTCCAGCAAATCTTCGACTTGTCCGTTCTGTAACTGCTCCTTGTACGCTTCCCGCCACCTCTGGACCGGACTAGCTGTGCCCATGAGTTTCTTCATCGTGTCAAAGTCAGACCGACCGCCTCGCACGAACGACTCTCCTGGCGCAACGTAACCGTCCTTGTTGTACTCCAGCCTTGTAAAGTCCTTGGGGTCGAATACTTCCAGGACATCCTTCAGTTCTTGGTCATCTTTCACGCAATCCCATGGTAATTTTAGTCCGACATAAAGGTTCCTGCACAGGACGTTTCCTTCAGTAGAAAATGGCTCGAGCACTTCCAATTCGAAACGATCAAGAAGCTGTCTAACCTTGTCATAATTCGGTGTATTATTAGCATCAATGTAGAAGCCACCTGCACACCAGAGAATCACGCTCCCACCCGGTTTCAAGATCTTGGCCGCCTCCGCCCAGAATGGCGGCATGTTGAACCAATGTGCAGCAGTCGAGGCGGTGATAAGATCCACACATTCTTTCCCATGACTCTCGGGACTGAGCTGCGCCAAAGCCGGAAGAGAGCTCATTTCCTCCGCTTTCCCGACTTCGTATCTTACGGGCTCACCGCGAGCCGTTGAGATGGGGATACCGCGAGCAACCTCAACCATGCCTGGAGAAGGATCGACCCCCAGAGCGCTCTGAAAATGCGGGGCAAGGTCTCTTGTAGAATTGCCCGGGCCACAGCCGATGTCCAAGAGGAGGCCGTTCTCGCCACCGAAGGAAGTGTGTTGCGAGATGAGCGTCTGGATGAGGGAGTCAGACCAACCACTCCGGTACTGAGCATATCGTTTCGCAGCCGAGGTATCGTAGTTGCGGAATGTCGCTTCCTCCTGATGAGGCCTCTGGGCTGAAGTCATGTTGACGTGGTAGGGTCCTTTTCCACTTGATTTTGACTATTTTCACTGCCACAGATTAGACTGTCTCTCTGGCATGCAGTCAAAGACTTGCGGCAGGGAAGAATGCCCTGCTAGGCTCCCGTGTTATTGAGGTGAACCAAGAGTGGAGACGGATTCGTAATCTTATTATTTACCGAGATCCAGATGTGCTCGTATATACATAGTGCGAACCTACTTGCTGGAAAACTCGACAGCCCATGTAATAGATTAATTAACGAGGCTGCCGCATCTATATTCTATACTTGCAGCCAACCAGCAACACGGATCCAGGGATCAGGCACCTAATACCCATATCTAGACATCAGAGGCCCAGGGACTTGTCGTTGTCGTTCTCTCTAGGCGTCTCCTTCCCAGTTTGTTGAACAGCCCTTGGCCCTTGCAAGACCGGATGCTAAGCATTCGGCAAGTGCCATAGCCGACCCTAGAAAAAGCTTGGTATTGAAAGAGCGACTCCAAAATCCAACACCCAACCTCGCTCCTCATCATTTTCTAATCTAGTCATCTCGACAGAGACCAACCAAACCAGCACGACTTTAGTTCCAACAGGGTCTTAAGGTCTGTAGGCATCGGATAGCCTTCATCCCTGTTCTACTGAACGGTAAGCAGGATCCACCCCGCTTTCAGTAAGATCGGAGAAGAGACTCTATGTCTTAGTATCGATGCTTTAAGGGCAGATAGGTTTGGTGTATTACAAGTATATTCTATAAAAAGAAAAGACTTTTACTTACTAGCCTAGTCGAAGAGAAAGAGAAGAGCTGAAGCCTCTATCTCAATCAAGGCAAAATAAAAAGCCAGCAAAAAAAAAACCAAAAACCAATGCTTGCAAGCCGCCCTAGCCGTACTAGGATAAGGGTTGCAAGGAGGATAAACTGACAGGTCAGAAGTTCCCAGGGACGACTTGTTCGTTTTTTTCCGGATCAACTTATCGGACATCATACGGTTTACTCTCTCCGGTAAAAGCAAGGGCACTTTTGGTGCTTCTGGTGGAGGCGAGGTACGGGATTCGCCAAAAGCTCACGGGTGCCGCAACTTAATCGGGCTTATCCTATTATTCATCCAGCTCGGAGACTGACGTGAGTTGACTTGCCGACCAGAACTACAAACGATATGTCTGGCTTGATTGTTGGGGCGATTTCTGGGGGAGTGATTGATAAATCCAGCATTTGTCCTGGCGAGGCTGAGACTTTGGCACGCTCTCGTGTCCCGTGCAGCATGATTTCGGACGTGGAAAAATTGCCCCGGCGCTCCTAGTACCAGTGTCCATGAAGCATCTCGCTCATGCATGGCTTGACTCCGCGTATGGAAATACTACGGACTCGCTGTGGGCTGCAAAGAGTGGGAATTGAACCTGGGAACTTTTGTGCTCACCCGGAGGCAGAGAGGGCTATCAGACTGGCTGAAAAGCTCACTTAGCGGAGTGGTAAGAAGTGACAGTTCACGAACCCGCGATCTGGTGCCTGGGTCACGAGAGTGCGAGTCACTGCATCTCTGTATAATACGCCTACGGATTTCCTCAACCAGCCAACCAAACAATCAACAAGACCTTGCCATCGTCTAAATTTTCTATATGAAACCTGTGAGTTGCCGAGGATACAAAGAGAACAGCCAATTATCTGCTCATGAGGCCAATACCAGAAGGAAGGCACTCTTGGTAGTGTTTGGTTGTGGACGGAGGGACTGTAAACAGCATACTCTTCATGTGACATATCCCAGCGTGTCTGATGCTATCTCCTCACTTCCAGTGCCATCCATGCTATATACACAAGGAACAAGAATCAGAACAAGTAGAACTTCTGTCGGTCTGTATGTCTACGCGATTTGGCATTTGCTTTTACCCCTGACCTCTAGAAATGCATGCCAGTGCCAAAGCCATGTCCGAACCAAGCCCCGACCCATCGTCGTCCATCGATATGCAATAAAATCTCGACGCTTATCCCTCCCGCATGCCAAACGATTTTAATGTCGGTTATGATCCAAATGCCTCCGGCTTACACCAACAGCGCGCACAATGTAAGACCAATAAACCTCTTAATAGGCGTTCGGATGCGCGATCGCATTGCCATTGCCATTGCCATCGAAACTTCCCGCGGGAGAGTGCCCCCCGCGGCGTGAGCGCGTGGTAGACCTGTTTCTGGTAGACCTGGGATGTCTGCTGGCCGCCACCGCCGTGCTTGTCACTCGGGTATGGTGGTGTAGTGGGCATGGGCACAGCGGTCGCAGTGCCGAGGACAGGGATGTATTCTCCGATGGGCGAGACATACGGGTTGGCATTTCCCGTTGGCTGCTGCGCACCTGCAGTCTTGTCGATGAGATACACCTGCTGCTGTGCGCGGCCGTCTCCCTCTCCAAGACGGGTCCACTGCCTCCCGAGGCGCGGATGCGCAGGATCAACATGACGGAGAGCTGCGAAGACCTCTTTCGTCTGCGTGACGGGCACCGCGCCAGCGAGGTTCGTCCACGTGCCGCCCATGCCGGCCTCCTCGAACATCATGCGCTGGACCTGCATCTTCTCGTCCATGACCCACCGCACGCGACGGTAGCTACCTCCGTCCTGGCGGTGCCGGAACCACGCCACGCACAGCTCGAGCACCAGATACAGCAGGATCGCAGCGCTGCCGACCGTGAGGATGATCACGAGCCCCAGCACGGAGAACGAGATCGTGTCGCCCACCAACCCGACCTTCTGGCTGTAGCACATCGCGCGCGAGATGGGCGTGTCAAGTTTCCCCGGGTGTGCGCCTGCAGGGTACTCGGACTTGCGGAGGCTCGGGGCTGCGTATTCGACAGCGGAGCGCTGCAGGCGCGCCATGCTGACGCCGAGCCAGCTGGCGACTGCGGCCTGCCACTGGCTGTGCGGGATGTGCACCATTTGGTTGCGCTCCTGGATGGTTTCCGAGACGCGCAGCGCCTGCACCCCTCGCCCGCCGATACTGTGGTACATGCTGAGCGTGCGGGTGTTGAGGATGATGCGTGCTGCTACGCTTTCCTGCACGGCGTTGAAGTCCAGAGTGGTGGAGTTGAAGATGGCGGCGTACGCTTGTTGGTAGGCAGTCAGCCGGGTGCATCTGTCGAGGGATTCGCCGTTGCAGTATTGGTATTGGTCTTGGCAGGCCTTGGTGTTGACGTATTCGTCTGCGGAGCAATAGGAGAGGTTGACGCCGTTGAATGAGCCGAGATCGGCATAGTAGTTTGCGCTGAAGAAGGGGGTGTTGTCGGGGTAGGAGTATTTGATGGCGTTTGGGGCGAGGAAGATTAGGGTCAGGTCGGCCGAGGTTTGGACGAGTTGGGGATGGACTCCCAGAAAGCCGATTCGAGGGACGCTTCGGTTGCACTGTCAAGTGAGAAAGCTGTTAGCTTCCTGCGCATGGGATAAACAGGGGAGATGATGAGAAAACTTACACCGAGTCATAGCCAAATCCATCAATGTAGGCGTGCTGATTGTACATGTAGGTAACATTCTTGCCCAGACCCGTACTAGAGTATGTGCCATACTGATACTCTCGGATCCTGTCATCTTCGACACCCAAGCGATCAGTACCAGTCGACGTAACGACCGATCCGTATTCAGGGGTGACTTTCAGGGGTGAGCAAGTGGTGACCTTTCGGAAGCCGACGCGTGCAGAATCGGGGGTGTTCATACCCAGATCCATATGTGAGTCGATGATTTCAGAATCCAGTTGAAGCGCAAGGGGGGCAGAGCAGATGGAACCGGCGAAAGGGTAATCGACTTCCGAGGCAGTCCAAGCGATGGATCGCTTGGTGTACATGCTGCAGCGCAACTTGTTCAGAGCAGCGTCCTGACCATAACACTGTCTCGCATAGGTCGCCGCGAGGATCGTGTCATTGTGGGCCTTCGTCTGCATTGCGAGTTGGCGATCAAGGGCACTAGCCGACTGATCAATTGCCCAGGACCCACAGTCTTCGCTGGCAATGAGTCTCTGTGAGCCAGCAGCACGAGTGACAAGACCGGTAAGGACGCAGGCGACGCTGAAGGCGAGAAGGAAGACGAGCGAAAAGAGGGCAAGAGGAGTGCCCGCATCCACGCCTTAGGGCCGTTTCTTCTCCAGTGCCAGGCGATTCCACCAAAGGACTTGGCTGCTTCTGCAGGAGATCCTGTGTTCCGTAACATGAGCTGGTGCTGGTGATGTAGGCCGTCTTTGGCGTCTGGATTGGAGGAGTATTGGTGGATGAGGAAGCTGCATATCCTCTAGAGGCAGGACCCGACTATCGTGACGAAAAGAGCGAGAAACGCAGTGAGTACTGACGCATAGCGAGCCGATCGCGTAACAGTACTACCAAGGACTGCTCCGCGAGACCAGTCGACCCAAACACCAGTGTATATATCGGCTTCTGTGATGACAGACATAGCGAGAATGTGGGCTGGGAGAGGGAGCTTTCCGCATAAGAAGACTATGCAAAAAATGTACCACGAGGTGCTGCAGCTGTGGTGCCTGGAAACCTACCAGATAGACGATACGACAGATCGACAGCCATTTTATATGAGTTAGAAATCATAGCCCATCATGGCGGCGCTGGGTCTGTTGGTCCCCTTGAGACATGGAGAGAGCCAGGAACCCATCTCGCGCCAGAGCTGAATACGAGCCCTGAAGAGTCAGGACATCGGATTTCAGTCAGAATGGCATTGTTCATTCGAAAAGGAGATGCCAGTAAGATAGATGGTGCTTGGTACATCCAGTTCGAGACAATGTGACCAATCGCAAC
Organism: Exophiala aquamarina CBS 119918; assembly: GCF_000709125.1. NCBI lineage: Eukaryota > Fungi > Ascomycota > Eurotiomycetes > Chaetothyriales > Herpotrichiellaceae > Exophiala > Exophiala aquamarina. The sequence goes on from NW_013550585.1 coordinate 3,929,456, forward strand.
TTGCATGTCCCCTCCCCGTAAAGGACAGAGACCGAGCTGGTTTGTGAGCCATGTGGCATTCAGGGCTGTGTCAGGGTTACAACATCCGATCTGAGCTATCAGGGCCTTTGAAGGTCTCAAGACTCCAAAGGAGAAAGCTTGAGAAGTTGAATCAGGGAAACAAGCAGTCTGAGAGACCTCGAAATAGGGTCTGGGGATCAAGCTAAGAAACCCTAGAAGACGGGATGAGGTCCTAGGAGATGGGGCACACTCAAACAGCCCAAAGGACCAAAGGTCAGGTACAAGCGAAAAAGTATTACAGTATCTTGAAGGCGTCTCTCCAGCGAATCGCGACTGGCCGGGCTGGCAGTACGAGAGTGCCAAGACCGGCCTTACCTAATTTGGCAGTTCTATACCAGTGCCCAGGCAGACGACGTCTTTCAAGGGTTTCGAGTGGCTTGAACTCTGGCCCGACAGGACTGGTACAGTACATCAAAAGTCACTTTGCGCGCAGTGCTACCGTTGCTACCATACGACAACTCAAGAGTCAGTACAGGACTCTTTCCTCGAGTCTTGGGTGTGTCTCGTGGTATTGTGGCTTGCTGCTTAGAACCCGACCGTTGACATAGGGCGGAGAGGCCGACCCGATTTCAAACAGATTAAGGGTCCTAGGAGGGTAGGTAGGCAACGAAGTTCTTTTATATAAAAACACCTGCGCGACACGGCACCCGAGTACGCATATTATTGTTAATAATATTGACTAGTTCCAGGTCCGGGTTGTTGTAATGTTGCATTTTCTTTCTCAATTATGCTATCTCGCGTACTCGCGCCGTTGCCTACTTACAACGCAATGAGCGATCCGTCTGACTGACTACCTAGCTACCTAGCTACCTAGCATGGCAGCGAGGATAGGTGACGGTGGAGGGGGTGACGTCAAAAGGAAATTCGGGGTGGGATAGTTGGAAAATAAATCAATCAAACATCGCTTGTACGCTGGACACTGAACTTTCGCTGTTGAAAAAAGAACCCTCACGGGGGAACGCTGTTCGTCGAGGCTGCCTTCACCCTCATCTGATCCAAAAAAACACCGACAACAACTGACGCTGTGATATGAGTGCTATGTTCAGGCCGGCTGGTCAAGCTCTCTTCTTTCTTTCATGAGATCCTATGTCCTAATGAACTCTGCCTGCCACCTCCAACTGGAACTGGCAGTAATGACATTCTTTTCCCTTTGTTATTTGCCAAAACACTACTTGGCCTGGTGATCGTTCTTTTCGAAAGCGGACTCGAATTCGGCTCGGTGATCCGATCATCCTCGTTTTCGCTGGCTCGGTCCAGCTCGTCCGAACCCAGAGAGTCCTCTCTGTTTCGTGTCGCTTTTCTGTTATCCGCTCGAGGATTCGGCGCGGTATTTCTCAATGGCAAGGTTTGCGTCGAGTGATAACTCCGGCTGAGTGACGACGGAGGTCGAGTAACTCCGCTCATGGTGGGTTTTTGCTGACTATGTACCGCAAGAGACGAAGGCGATCTGATGGTTCCTGTAGGCGCACTCGAGTTGCGTCCTCGGTGATAAGGTACAGGATCCATCAAGCTACTCGTTCTCACAGGTGATGGATCGGCAACTCTCTCAGCAAATGACTTGAATTGCTGCCTTTCCCGTTCTGCAGGGGTGGGTAATAAAGCACTTGGTGAAGCTGAAGTCTCCCGACTGAGGGGGCTTCGTAGTGGTAATGCAGTACTTGACGATATCGACCGGGGTGTGTACCTCCGCATTGTCGATATGCTTGAAGGTGAAGTTGATGCTGATGACCGATAGGTTGGCGCCAGCGTTGAATCATGCGATTTGACCACCGCTGACCATCGTGGTTTGCTTGAAACAGGTGTTGGCCCCGGTCGAGGAGCAGGCGCTACTGGTGGGGTATACACGCCTTGACGATAGACCGACGGAGGACCCGGTAAAGGTGAAGCCGTTCGTCGCATGATCGAACTGCTAGCCTGGGACATCGGAGTCGTGGGCCGTCTACTCTGTGGGAGCATCGATGATCGTCGATTCGACGAGGTAAGAGGGGGTGGTCGACTAGAGGATGCAGCCCTCGGCTTACTGTATCCGTTGAGACCATATTTGGGAGTGACTTGCTCACTCCGTTGAGGGGGCAGATCTATCGAGGACGGCGGCGAACTTCCTGGCGTTCCCGGAAATGTGGTACTGGTGAATGAGCGATCGGCTGAGACGATGCTGGAGATTGACTCGCGTAATCTCGAGTTGTGTCGAGCGGTAAATGGTTCCAGTAAGGAGTCCATATCCTCCATCGTATCAGTCAAATCTCTCATTCTAGATGAGAGGTCTTTGTGTAAGCGTAGAATCTCGCCGTTCACCGTAAGCCGGTCTTTGAGGCCCTTTTGGATAATCGCAAGCACTCTGCCAATGGCAGGGACATAGTGCATCTTCTTTGCTTCGAAGCTCTCAATCCTTTTCGCTAGAGCAGCAGGATTTGTCGGTTGATATTCTTCGCCAATGGCCTCTTGAACCTTGACGATGCTCCTTTCCACGGACTCGCACATCTTTTGAGCTTGTCGACCAGCATTGCGAAATACTATCACCCAACGGTCTTCACTCAATTCCCGGCGTAAGTTGTCCGCTTCTTTCGACAGGTCCGTCCAATTTCTTTCTAGTCGCGCACATTTGTCATCAAGCTCTCGGCAGGCTGTTGGGAAGATTTTCTCGGCTCGTGATTGAAACATCGACAATCTCATCGGCAGGAAATCTAACGATGCTCTCAGTGGTTGCATGCGCGCGAAAAGAGCAAGCAAGTTCGAATCGTCGGCAGGGTTCTCGATGATGGGCGACCCCAGAGGTGAGGATTCAAAGGGTGGGAGACTGAAACGTGAGTTGGGCGTCGTCTTTTTCTGAGAGGGCTCGTCGATGTAGCTTTCCAATTCGTTCAAATCGAAGACTTGACTCGGGCCGGCTTGAGTTTGTGTCTGATAGGCTGCGTGTCTCTTTTCTTCCATCTCAAAGACTAACTGACTCAGGCTATCCATCTCTGCTCCGACGTCACCTAGTACTTTTGCCCACAGCTCTTCCCATTCCATGGCCAGCTCGACCTGTTCGTGCACTTTCTTCAAATCATGGCGGACATTTTCCCAGCCTTCCAGGGTGGACTCCATCTGTTCCACAACGGCCTGGAGCTCCTCGGTTTTGGCATCGCCAATATCCGGGCGGGATTGTAGCTCCTCGATGGAAATGACATAGACATTGATCAAAGTCTCGAATTTATTGATGGTGTTCTCCGTGTCATCCAAACCTAACCTACCGGCGGCGGCGGCCCATTCTACATCCTCGTCGGCATCAAGATTCTCCAAAACCTTCAGCGCCTTCTTGTTCCACTGTTGAATCTGCTCAGCGGCACTGGTTAGGGCCTTGACGGCCTTTCGGGCGGTGGGGAGACTTGTCACGGTGGCTGCGAGGGATTCGGCTTGGGGTAGGCTCATGGAAGTCAGACTGGCTAATTGACTGCTGAAGGAGGCTCTGGAGAAGGAGTAGACGGAGTTGCTTCTGGACAAGCTGTCCGGGAAAACAAAAGAGCCAGCATCGCTGCTGGGGCCGGAAGAGGCGGAGGAGGAGTGATGAGCTGGAGGGACATCGTTGGTTGGGGTGGGAACTAGAAGTTGATGTAGGTCGAATTCACTCTGCGTTTCCACCATCGAAGGACGGCGGGGAGCAGAGGTCATGCCAGACGGCATGCGCAGATCGGTCTGCTCGTGGTTATGAGATGATACGAAGGGCAGCTGGGCCAGCGCAGGCTGGGACTGCTGTTGGTGCAAGGTCGGTCATATGATTGAGTCCAGGTTGGGGTAACAACAACAATAACACTGGCTGAGTCGAGTCAGCGTGAGTGAGACAAGATGGCAAATGTGATGTGATGATGAAATGGTTTGACTGCGGGTGAGTCGAAAGTCGTATGAGGTTAGGAAAAAGCACAAAGAGATGTGGGTTGATTAGGCGCCGCAGATTCAGATACAGACAGGTTGGGGTCGAGGAACAGTGAGGTGAAGTTTGAAGTTGGCAGTTCAGTTACAGTTACAAGTTAAGGTACAGGTGCCGCTTACGGTTGTAGTCTTAGTTAGAACGGTGCCTAAGGTGGTTAGTAGCTAGGCGCTTAGGAGCAGGGTGCGGGTGCAGGCATCAGGCAGAGCCACGGGTACAGAGAGTGCGCAGTTGGCAGCGGGCACTGCGGATCCCGAGGCCCCAAAGCCCCCAATCATAATGGTGACCAGGCGGTCGATTAACGAGTAGCAAGCACGCCCAAGCGTGCCCCAACGGCGTGTCTCTAGGCTCGACTTAGCCCGCGGCGCAAATCTGTGGCTGGACGAAGAGGGAGAGGGAGCAGGCCCACTGCAATCCACCCCAGTCCGCTCACTCCCACTCAGTGCCACTCATGGACTCCATGGCCACTCATGGTCACCCATCGCTGCCCCCCAAACGCGTCCTGGGAAGTCAAAACTTGTACGTGTCCAGCCACTCACTGACGTCCAACTTGCAGCCTGACATAATTATCATCCACAAAAATAAACAAATCATCTCACTTGGACTAAACTAATCAATTAGTTGGTCCATCATAATGCTATGGTCCCCATGCCTGCCCAGTCGATCATTCCATTCGTATTCCACCAAAGCTGGACCCACCAGAATCTGCGGCAGATTCCAATACAGATCTTACGTGCCTACGCGTAAAATGTGCGGAATTTTTCCAAGATCTGAGCTTGACTTGAATTGAATTTGCACCTGAGAAAATCTTCCTTTTGGTTGCTTTCTTCTACCTTGTACCTCACTCATGGTCAATAACGATAATGCCAACGGACGGTGGCCACCATCATAATATGTTGTGGCACGCAAACGAGAGCTTGCTGGAGCAATTGTTATTGACCGACCATCTTAACTCCGGAGTCCACCAGTCCAGTTCCGTTTCCAGACCGTCTCTGTTGTGAAATCTGCAACTTACATTAGCCAGATTGCAGACGGACCTGCAACTCGGTACCCATGTCGAATCCGAACCCGAACCAGTTTAGACTCCTGTCATCAAGTCATCCTACTTGTGACTTGACACGCCAAACCTGAACGCCCAATCAGCCCCCCCACACCTTCGGTTGGAGCTGGAAGCCCGTACGGAGTACGACCAGTGCCTTGATCGACACACGTTTGCGGCTCAACAACTCCAGTCCCCGAAAAGGTTCGTTTCATTATCCATCTTTATCAACTGTACATTTACACGCGCGTGCTGTTTTGGGAGTTGCATTCCTCAGATAGTACTGATACAAGTCTTGGATGTGTGTATGGTCTCACTCAAATGACATCTTTTCGTTCCCAACCGGTGGATTTGAGGTGCTCGATCCCCTTGCTTGGATGGGGCTTTGAGTCATCCTTGTACTCGGACACAAACGGATTGGGGTCTTCGGCCTGGTTCAGGTTCGCAAAGGTGTGATGGATTTCTCGGTGCTTGGCTTCATCGGCTCGGATGTAGTACAAGAGATCCTTCATCGACCGATGGCCTTCAGGCATGTGCCAGTAGTTGATGGCGATTTCGGGTGCCTCGAGGTTCTCCCACCCAGGCAGTTTACCGGATTCGAGATCTTCAATGGCATAAGTATAGGTCTTGGTGGCTTCTTCTTCCAGGTAGCCGACAAAACGATGACACATCTTGGGCGCCACCAGGTAGGCGAAGAAGAAGCCGTTGGAGAAGACACCTTGGGCTCCGAGGATCATGAGCTTCATGAACCATCCTGGCTCGGCCATTTTCAGGAAGGTCAAAAGATGCATCCTCTCGTTGTAAGCGTCTTCGAGTAGTGTTTCGATCCTGCAGATGAGAGTCAGTTACGGACGAGTCACCACAGGTCCCGACCATGCCTTGGAAACTCACCATCCATTATCCCGCTTCATCCTGCGAAGACTCCGAAAGTGTCGGAGCATACCGCCCACCATACCTGGGACACCTGCGACGGTCTCGAGGAAGATAAAGCGGATCAACCACTTCCTCTCGCTCATTACATAGGGCTTGCTGGGATCGTGACGATAGCCGGTCGCTACGTCGGTCGCCCAGCGGAGAAACCGTATGGCGTTGTACGCCCACCAATCCGAAAAGCTACGGACCTCTCGGTGGGCAACCTCGACCTCTTTGAGTTGTTTCTCAGTAGCGTCGGGATGTGGCCATGATGGTGGACTGCAGTTGCATCACTGTTAGCATACCAGACGTGGGAGAGGCTAACACGGTTATACATGGTCAACGTACGTTAGCTTGATATGAGGAAGGTTCTTGGGCGGCGGGAAGAACTCGAGTTGGGCTTTGTGTGAGACGGAAAAGTTCCTTTGGGAGGCAACATTCAAGGGTCTGATTGCCGCACAAGAGACACGAAGACCTGCTGTTGTGGCGGTTGAGGTGTAGAGGCCCTTGGCGGCTGCTCGTGAGATATTCGCAGTGAATGCTGGAGCGAAAAGAGTCCTCGATGGATTCATGGTTTGAGATGTGTAGACGAAACAGTGATCCCGTTAGGAGGGTAAGAGCGTAAGACGGAGGGAAATGTCCTTTGGACTGTATGTATGTGGATTGCCCGAGCAGGACACCGTGCGAGGGGTCACGGCACATAATATAGGATTGCCACAGAAGCCAATCCGCATTGCGACAATTTTCAGTCACCAGTCATCAGGCGTCATCAACGAATGCCAGATGTCTCCGTGGAGACACAGCATAGAAGCGAGTGCTCAGTGCTCAATGCTCAATGCTCATAGCGTAGGGAGGAGTGGGATGGCTGAGTGGACGCCGTCCCGTTCGGCTGAGAGCCACGTTTGAGGCCAAGCACGGACGGGTTTCAATGGAATCATACCGAGCTCGTGCCTTAGCCAAAAGTATGCCTCCACGGGCCTGCGAATTGCATAGACCCGACCTTTGGCGAAGTTTCCCGCCCTCGTATTCGAACCGGGCTTTACAGGACAAGAGTACGGAGTACTCGTACGCCTTGACGGAGACCTGGTGGGTGCCTGGGGCCTGGCTACGGAGATCTGGGTGGCTCTGGGCCTCTCGGCCTCTGGGAGGTCGCTTCGACTAAGGCCCATTCTTGCTTCTCGTGCCCCCCCCGGCAGACGTGCAGCTGAAGCTACTCGTATCTAATGAAGAACTACCAAACCAGGTGCTCGTAGCTCCGCAGGCCAGTCGCTTCCAGGCCTTGCATTTACGATTACTGAGCATGAGTGCCCTTGATAGGTGCTGACTCACCAGCGAGGCCCAAAACACGAGGGAGTCGTCCCTTAGTGGCCCTGCGATGTCTTTCACATCATGCACTCCTGATGACTAACACAACTTCAAGCTTATGTGGAGACTACGAGTATGTATTGCGTTTTACAGGGTGCTTTTGATTGCAGCCAGGATCGGGCCACGTTACCGGGCCCTGTACTGAGTATCGCTGCCATTGTGAAAGATTGCATTGCTGAGTAACAACTTACAAGACATGTTTGGCCCTCCCAAATTTGATCTGGTTGTGACCTGTCGAAGAATGGCATGTGGGATAACGGCGAGCAGGCTATGGAGACACAGCCATCATCGGCGACTATGCACATCCACCTCTCCAATCTTGGATAACACACTGCTGGCTCCCGGGGTTCCACAGGTGGCTCTATCCAGGGTAGCTACCGGAACTTGGAACTGGGAAAGTCACGAGGAGCTTGCCCGCTCGAGTAATTCTGCGCGAGAGCCTTGAGCGATATCTCGGGACATATCGGGGAAACAAATGGCTACCCAAGGCTGAGTACGAACAATCGTCATGGATTTTGCAATGTGCTCCTGTCGAAGATTATTTGATCGGTCAAAATTTCAAAATTTCACGCTCATGGCCATTATTTCGCAAACTTGCCCCCCGTCTTCTTCCGAGGCCCAATCACGTGCACACTCGCCATGGAATTCCTTTCTAGTCGAAGTCATCCTGGCCTCCTCTCCCTCTTCCATCCAGCCAATCCCTCGCCTTTCTCAAACTGAATCCTCTTCGTGGTTTGGGTTCTTTGTAGGCTTCAATCCCAGTATAACCAAGAGATCGTTGGCCTGCGCCGGTGTCACCGCCAGGACTACCTAACCCGTACGGTTTGCCAATAATCCCGTTCCCTCTCAGGGGTGGCGCATGTGGCTCAGGATCTGACGATGAAATTCCCAAGATCCTTTCTTGTTTGCTGAGACGACGCTGAGGAACATTTCCACTGGTTCCCACAGGAGCCGGTCCCGCCAATGTTTCTGCCGGAATGGCAGCAGCTTGACCACGAGGCCAGTGAGGTTTTTGAAAAATTCCACTCCCCGTGTCGTCGGTGTTCCACTCGGTGGCGTCTTGCCTCCCGGTGGATACAACATGACCAGACCTAGAGCCTGTAGTTGTAGATGATGCTGCTCGTGCAGGAACGCTGGAATGGTCATTCTTGACTTGTGAGACCTGCTGATTCTGGTGTGATGGTTGCTTGGAACTAGACGTGATTGTGAGTGATCGCCGGACGCTAGGATGCGGTGCAGGTGCAAGGCTGTGCGAATGTGGAGGGCGTGTTTCTGTGTCGTAGAGAAAGTCGTGACTTGGAGGGCCTGCCATATTATGTGGCAGATAATACTTCTGTTGACTCGCACTATTGCCACCAGTAGGTTGTGGAGGCGATTGTACTTGCCCCGGCGTCTGTGCTGGCAACTCATCCTCATGCTCCGAATCTGTCTCACTCAAATACTCTGCCTGGTTTCGTCGTCTGCTGCCAAATAGGCTGAATCTTCGTCGTGGCAAACGCGTCCTTTCCACGTCGTCATCCTCGCTAACGCTTTCTTCTTCACTGTAGTCTTGGCCCCAGTTGCCCTCTCCTTGCTTCCGTGCCGCTCCATGGCTTCTGCCAGGCCCAAAGCCGATCCTATTGAGGAACGTTGGCCTTCTCTGTACCCCTTCAACCTCATCAAGCTTTTCGCGATCTGAACTGCCATCGTACCAAAGCGCGGGGATCAAGAGGCGGTAAGGCATAGTTATACCTGAAGGGTCTTTCTGGTTGATCTCCACGTTGAGCACAACGTCGAGCCCCCCTTCGAGGTTGACACTATCGTTCACATCAATTTCGTTGCCGTCAGCATCAATCGCAGGAATGTTGCCCTTTCTGGCGGCCTTTTCTGATAGATTCGTGGGACGACGCCGAAACATACCAGGACGGACTGGGAACCCAGAGGAATTATGGTCGAACGAGGACGCTCGCTTCCCTGGAATGGCTTGGAAGTCAGCCGAGGACTGCCGTGATCCAGAAGCGTTGCTACCCGGACGAAAAGAACGCGCTTGGGGCTGTGTGGTACCATCATAGGATATCGAGTGATCCTGCTCATACATTGTGTCACGGTACGACGTTGGAGGAGCTTTACGGGAACTCAGCTTTCGGAACAAAGCTCTAGGGTTAACATGTTCTTTCGAGAATGAGAAGCGACGAGGACGAGTCTCTTGATCAGGTGACTCCTCGGGCTCTTCTTCATCCTCTGAAACTTCTGGACTTTCTGGGGGTGATGGCGGAGGGGTTAAACCTGGGACATATTCCCGGATCGAGCACCAATTCCTCCTAGGCAACATGTGTTTGTTATTGCGCTTTTTGCTGTCAACGTCGTGTGTGAACATCGGGATCATATTTTCGTCGGTATATTTATCGAGATGATGAGTTTTGTTCCGCTTGTTGAGTATGTCTGCCAACATATCCGATGGTGGAGTATTCACAATTGCCGAAGAGATCACATTCGGCATGTACCTATGGTCTCGATCTTTGGGAATCTTGAGCTTCGGGTTTGAGTGGAATTGCCCTATCGCCGCGAGATGAACATCACCACTCAAGATTGTAATTCTGCAAGATTTCTCTGCCGCAAGATCTTGCAGGTCTTTGACCAGATCATTTCGTTCGTGCTTGTGGTTCGTTGCAGTCCAATGGTCATCCAGGTCGTCCAAGATTTCGACGCCGCCGTCGAACTTATTCAAAAACCCTCCTTTGATAATGCCCACCCTTCCCAGGGCTTTCACAGGGTCCATGAATCGACTGGTGAGCACGTTCTCTAGCCACACGAGGCGAGGATAAGCGATAGGGACGCCTAGTAGAACAATGAGGTGTTTCGTCTCGCCCTCCACTAATTCTTTGCGACATCTGTCAAGTATAATCTCAATTGTGTCAACACTGAGTACTTCATTCCGCATCCGTTCAGTTCGACAGTCAAGACCTAAGAATGCAACATGCTTTCCCATCTGCATGAAGACACTTCTGCTGAGCTGTTTGATATAAGGACCAGGTTCGCGCCCAAGTAACCAACTGGGTTCATGCGCCGTGGTCTCTTCCGGGACGCTTTGATGTTGGAAGAGCATGTAATACTTGAATGCAACATTTCCAAGTCCCGAGAAAACGGGTGTCTCCATGAAGTGGTTGGGGTATGAACCAAACCCATCAATAATATCATGGTCATCCCAAATGTTCACCATGGGGATTTGGCTGGCAGCCATTCCAAATAAACCTTGCGAAAACCATGAAGCATACCGATTCAGATAAAATGTTTCAAGTTCTTCCTTCATTTCACTGGTGAAAAGCGCGTGATGTTTGTGGCCTGGATTCCGCATTCGTGTCCATTCTCCAAAATGTTGGGTCTCGAGCATTACCCGGTCGTTGTAGATTTGATCCCCACCTCCTATCATGACATGGAATGGTCGAGTTTGATGCGTATTTAGAACATCTCTCCATAATGGATCTGGACCACTGAAATTATCGGGATTGACAGAGAGACTGAAACCGTTGCAGCTGTGGAACATGATGTTCATCGTCTCACCTCGCGCTGGAACCCAGAAACCAATCGCAGGTCCACGATTGATTCGGTATGCAATGTGTTGCTGTTGATCTTGGAGCTCCACCTCGATATTAAACCTCCAGAATGTGACATCGCGATCTGGATCTCCAAACAACCTCGCACCACGCACTTCCTGGTATCTTCCGAGCCGCTCTCCATCCTTGTCGAAAATCCGCTTGTTGTTGGCCATCGATGCCGTGTCATGAGATCCACCAAGATCCAACGGGCTAGGAGAGCTTTCGAAAAGGCCATCATCATCCTCAATCTGCGACAGGTCCTTTCCCTCCTCCAAATGATCGACCGGACGGACATATAGAGCTCGGCCAGTTCTGGAGAGTTTTGTTAGGCCAGCAATAGGGTCGACGTATTCCGGATTGAGATCATTTTCTGCAACTTTGTCCGGCGGAGGTGGGAGCAATCTTTGCGGTCGTGCGAACAGGCGTAGAGTGGGGGGAGTATCATATGAAGAATGAGAATCCTGAGTCACAATCATAACACTGCCGCGCCAGGATTCCCGTGCAAGTTCGCCATTTTCCGCTTTCGATTTTTTCATACCCGTATAGCGCAACAATGGTCCACACCGAAGAAAAAGTTTGGGCTTGAATTGGGCAGTCTTGTCGTCAATAGGACCATCCAAATGGGCTGTTTCGAATGCTCTATTAGACCTACTGCCTCTGCGAGTGGAAGTTGTTGGCCCCTGTTCCCACCAAGGTTTAGTCTTGTCCGCGGAAGGAATGTCGTCGCTCAAGAAGTCGCTGCTCGTCAGCTTTGCGGTACCTGCCTCCTTCCATTCATCGACTGGGCGACGAGTCATGGGCTCCTTGAAAGAGACACTTGATTTGCGTTGTCTTTGTCGAGTCACATCGGCTACCTTTGCTGGTGGGGATTGCGGGCTGCTCGGATGTGGTGAAGACTGCAATCCGAGGCCGACTGGAGTATGAGGACGAGGACGGCTGGTCAACGGTTCGATTTTGGAATGGTCTGGAGCAGGAAAAGGATTCTCGACTGCGGTGCCTGCGATGGCTGATGATTCAGTCGGTACCGGAATCCTGCTAGGTATCCTGCTCGGTTGGGCTTTGGCTGCTTCAACGGATGCTGGTACGTTTTTCTGAAGCTTGCGTGAACCGCTCCTTGCAACGGGAGGCGATACTCCCGTCAACTTCTCTAACGCTGCTTTGTGAGACGCATTTCTCTCGCGATCTGCTAGTCCACCGCTTGCAGGTAGGCGAACATTTGTGGGCTCAGCTCTTCGCTTAGAAAGAGTCCGGCGGCTAGGAACCGCGTCTGATGGGGAACCTTCTGCATTTGGCGGAAAAGTTGCTTGCTGCTGAGACATGTTTGAATTTTCCAGCCTTGCAGCAGCTTCGTCAAAAACCTCTTTGGAAGATCTCGCCGGTGGATCTTCTGGCGAATCTCCCCGTCTATACTTATGGCTAGCTCCTCGGGAGTTAGCAGCTTGATCGTGCAGGGATGCTGAGATAGTATATTCGAACCCTGGGTGCTTTTCACCAGAAAGACTTCGGATATCCGGGCGATGACTGTCGACGGTAGTACTATGTTGTAGACGTTGTCGCTGTGTTGTGCTTAGATTACGGACCAGTACAGCATCTTGAACAGACTGTACCTCATGTTCAAGACCACGTTCGCGCTTCGCGCTGGAACGTCTTGCCGTGACTTTCGCTTTTGTACTCCCCGTGACTGGCGATGGTTTATCATTAGGGGATTCGGCAGGACCACATCCCAACTTGGCGTCCCGTTCTCGCAACAGCATTTCTGCTTCCTGAACCCTGGCCCTCTTCTCTTCTTTGCTTATGTCGTTTAAAGTGACTTCTAGCTTCTGCAGAGGCGACCGATCCGGGGCCCAATCTCGTCTTTGGGCCTCATCACGGAAAGCACTCGATCGACTGACAGCTGAAATTGGCTCCTCGTTATTCCGGGGCGTGTCGGAAATGCGCCTAGGCTTGTGGACTGGTTTTTGATGGTCGGTCGGTGGTTGTCTTGCTGACTGAATCTCCCTTCGTGGCGCAGCAACAGCTGGAGTGCCGTTCAGGTTGGAAGTGTTAAGGCGGAGACCTTCTGTCGGGGCAGGCTTTCTGGGAAGTTTCGCAAGAAGGTCTCTCTGGTTGCCTTCTAAGGCGACTTGCGGCTTGATATCCTTGTCTCGGGGTTGGTACAACTCTTCATCAGCAAATGCTTCTTTCGCAAAAGGGCGACCTCTCGCTCGTTGGGAAAAGGATCTGTGGATATTGGGCTCAGCAGGGCCTAAGCCACGATATGAGATTGGGGGCCCACGAGGAACCTCGGGCGCAGCTGGGGGAAGAGCAGAAAAGTTGACGTTCTCCGATGCTGAACGGCGATGCTGGCTATTGCTGGTGCGACGATCTGACCCGTGGCTCTTGGACGGAGCCTTGGATTGTGTGAGTAATTCATCGAGGGTGGGGTCGTGGTACATCCCGACAGGATTCATCGTGGTAGCCATGGTCTGGCAATTGCGCGAGGTATACTTCAAGCTGAAGTCGCCCAGGGCAGCAGCTCAGAGCACAGGGCGCTGGGGGAGATATAAGAGTCAAACTCAGTAGTGGCTAGGAGTGGTACGAGTGAGGCAGAAGTGAAAGGTAGCACAATCAGGTTGGAATGGCAATTGAGATGAACGAGCGGCTATCTGGAAAAGGCATTATTATGTATGTACAAGAAAGAAAGCAGCCATGCTCAGTAAATTGATAAGTGAGCAAAGGAAGCGCAAGAGACAAGGCAGAGCAGAAGAAAAAGGTGGACGCGGAAGATAGACCCATGTTCAGAGTGGCTGGTAGATGCTTGAGAATGGATGCGAGGTGTGGTTTGTTCGATGACCACGTTGAACAGGAAAATCGGCAACTTGCCCATAAGGCAGGTTACTGGCGCGCTTTAACTGGGCGTGAGGCCTATCATTGGCACCACCCAGCGGACTGGAGCTGCGGCCCGCAGCCTGCGAGGCACTAGCAAGCCGCTTGTCCCCAGGTCATGGTTAGGCTCCTTATGCTGCAAGCTTTAACGAAGTATCCGTATAACCACCTGGCACAGGACGTACGAGTACATACGTACATAATGGTTCACCGACCACGCTCACTGCTCTACTCCACCGTATCATTCTTCTCCTCTCAATCAGGTGAACCACTCCACAGTAATCACCACTGGCACGTGTATCCACGTGATCTAGGTACCATTCTCCCCCCTAACTAAACCAAGATGTCCACCGTGCCGTTTTAAGACCTTCAATTGGGAGTCTGGACTTGGGACCGCATACTACTCGTACTCCGTACTACTTCAGACTCTGAGGCTGACCATATGAGACAAGATTCCACCCATACCAACATCGACATTTTCCTCAACAGTCGCCTCTTCTCCCAATATTCCTCCTAAAACCCTGCACACCTGTTCCCTCCCGGAACAACTTGGGTATTGTCGGTCTATCTCACGTTCTTTGTTTAACCTTTCTTAGCAGCGTTCCAGATTTTCAACTTTGCCTGCGCCCCAAGTCCGGACTTGCCTGCGCAAGCCTGTTCTTGTTCTGTTCCGTTCATCAGCCTCACCAGACCAAGCCATCGAGCCACTCCTTTGGATTTACATTGACTCCTCTTCTTTATTTCCCGCTGCTATTTTGCTACGTATCACCGTTCACCGCCTGGCTCTGCCGACGCCTTCAAACACGGAGAAACAAGTCTCTGAAAAGCAAGCCACTTCCCCCTGGTTATCTTTCCCGTGAACAGTACAAGGAATGAAGAGTTTCCTCCAACTGTGACGATCCCATAGTTGCTACCATGCGCCTGTCGTCATGGGTCTGCACATTGTTGTTTGCTGGAAGCGTTCATGGTGGTCAGCGCCACTATGAAGAAAACGACTATTTCGCCATCCATCTCAGGTCCTCTGCCGATCCCTGGGACGTCGCCCATCGCCTAGGAATAAAGTATGAAGGCCAGATTGGAGAACTCCTCCATCACCACACTTTCTCCTGTCCTAAGGGCTCATGCCGTGACCTGGATGACTCCCTACAAGAATTAAAGAGACGGAAAGCTCGCAGGCGGCGTTCTTTGGACAATGAGGCGCCTTCCTACAAGCGACTGATATCCCTCGACTTGGACGATGTTCTTTGGTCAGAGAAACAGCAAAGGAGACATCGACATGTGAAAAGAATCCCACCACCCCTTCACTCCACGGCGCGTTCCTCTCAGAATTCGGGTGACTCAAAGGTGACCGAGGAACTCGACGAAGTCCACAAGGAGGCAGCAGAACGTTTAGACAACATTGCCAAAACGCTCGATATACAAGATCCAATTTTCAAGGAACAATGGCATCTCTTCAATCCTACACAACTTGGGCATGATATGAATGTTACCGGGGTCTGGCTACAAGGCATCACAGGCAATGGCACTATCTCCGCCGTTATCGATGACGGGCTTGACATGTACAGCAATGATCTTAAGGACAACTACTTCGCTGAAGGCTCGTATGATTTCAATGAAAACTCTCCCGAGCCAAAGCCGTTGCTATTTGATGACAAGCACGGCACTCGCTGCGCTGGCGAAATTGCTGCCGTGAAAAACAACGTATGCGGCGTGGGTATGGCTTATGATAGCAGGATTGCGGGTATTCGCATTTTATCTAAGCCGATTAGTGATGAAGACGAGGCATCCGCCATCAATTATCATTATCAGGAGAATCAAATCTATTCTTGCTCGTGGGGTCCCCCGGATGATGGTGCCACTATGGAGGCTCCTGGGATCCTTATCCAACGAGCCATGGTCAACGGTGTCCAAAGCGGTCGAGGTGGCCTGGGATCAGTTTTTGTCTTTGCAGCTGGTAATGGTGCTTCTGCCGAGGACAACTGCAATTTTGACGGCTACACCAATAGCATATACAGCATCACAGTTGGTGGAATCGACCGGGCCGGCAACCACCCTTATTACTCGGAACCCTGCTCTGCCCAGTTGGTCGTAACATACAGCTCTGGCGCCAAGGATGCCATTCACACCACTGATGTTGGCACAGATAAATGTTATAATGGTCATGGTGGCACCTCTGCTGCAGGACCACTGGTCGTTGGAACTGTCGCCCTTGCTCTCAGCGTGCGACCAGATTTAAGCTGGCGAGATCTCCAATATCTATGTATCGACACGGCCGTTCCGATACATCTTGACGATGATGATTGGCAGGACACAGCCATAGGGAAGAAGTTCAGCCACACGTTTGGATATGGTAAGGTTGATGCATATCGCTTTGTGGAGGCTGCAAAACAATTCGAAACAGTCAAACCCCAAGCATGGTTTCATTCGCCATGGCTCTCTGTGCAACATGCCATTCCACAAGGTGACCAAGGTCTCGTAGCCAGCTATGAAGTCACAGCGGACATGCTGCAGCAAGCAAACATAGAACGACTTGAGCATGTCACCGTTACTATGAATGTCCAGCACGGCAGGAGAGGAGATCTGAGCGCTGATCTCATCAGCCCTAGCGGAGTTGTCAGTCATATCGCAACCGCTCGGCGCCCGGACAGTTCTAAGGATGGTTATGATGATTGGACGTTCATGTCTGTTGCACACTGGTAAGCCTTCACTCTTCAGCCAACAAGATCAGCCTTTCGACGACTAATATCTGTCCAGGGGCGAAAGCGGTTTTGGAACGTGGACCGTGATTGTGAAAGACACCAAAGAAAATGAATTCAATGGAACATTTATTGACTGGCGACTGAACCTCTGGGGTGAATCAATTGACGCCAAGATTCAAGGGCTGCACCCTCTTCCTGATGAGCATGACGATGATCATGAAACGGCGACAGCAGTAGTGAGCACGACCAGCTTTGAGGCAGGAACCCACCCCACGACACTTCCTGCAACCCCCTCCGACCACATTGATCGCCCGACCAAACCTAAACCAGGGGCAGACACAACAGAGACGGTGACCACTACCAATACCATTGCCATACCGGTGGCAACCGAGACTTTGGTCTCTGGACCAAGCACTGCCGCAGACTCTGCCGCAGAGGCAACTCATACATATTCTGACAGCTTTCTTCCGGCCTTCTTTCCAACCTTTGGGGTTTCTAAGCGAACACAGATATGGATATATGGTTCCCTAGGTCTCATCATCGTTTTCTGTGCTGGGTTAGGAGCATATTTCATCGTTCAACGTAGAAAACGACTGAGGAACAACCCTCGGGATGCATATGAATTTGAGATGGTGGGAGATGTTGACGAAGATGAACAACAGGGATTGAGATCCAGAAGCGGCCGCGGTGGCCGAGCGCGACGAGGAGGCGAACTCTATGATGCTTTTGCAGGGGAAAGTGATGATGATCTTTATAGTGAGGATGAAGCATACCAGGATACACCGACCGAAGACACTGGGTCAGGGTCAGGATCAGAAGGAAGGGAAAAGGCATAAAACACATTCGGCGTTTGGCATTTATCGTTACGAGACTTCAGGGTTGGGTCCTGAAGTGGTTGACATTCTGGACAGTGCCTGTAGCAGGACAGAGAGTCTTGAAGGGCAGTTAGACATCGTTCACTCGAGTAACTTCATGATCTTATAATAATCCTTGACTTGTTGTTCCAGCTGGCTGTCGAACGATAATATTGGAAACTGGCTGTGCAAAGGAGGCAATAGGAGGCAAGGAGCAAGGGGGAGGTTGCAGACGTCATAAAAGATGGGCGGCGTTGGGGGCACCGGTTTGCAGGTGTTTGCAGGTCAGACGCTCCCTCAGGGAGCTTAAGCAGCCTAGGGAGCGCCTAGAGGACCATAATTATTAGCCTGGCACGCCCAGTACCTCAGCACCCACCCACCGCACAATACCGAACACCGTCACCAGCAACCCCCGGCAGCATTGACACCAGCCGTTCTATCATTGATAGCCACGGGCCTGACATTTGCATCGACCGCAACTGCAGCATCATGAGCAGTAGAACATCTAACATATCATGGTGGCCGGCTCCAGGTCGTCATTGAGGCGTCCTACCCTAAGGTCCAGCGAGGAGACGCCGCCTCTACTTTCACAGTCTCGTGATTCAGGCAACGCTGTTCGATCAAAACGCGTTCGAGCATCGACGGTCATAGGCCAGGAGCAAAACCTCAAGAGACGTCGTCTTTCAGAGAACAACAACGAAATCCCCCATCTTCGGATTCCACTGAGATCACGAGGCGGTCCCAAACTTATCTCGCCTGCGGTTCCTCCTACCGGCATTTCAACGACCGATGTATCTACAAACCCTTCCATTGGTGCCACTGCACTCGAATCCCCCAGCGGAAAACCTCAATATGAACAGATCAAGATCATTGAAGCAAGAGCCAAGGCATCAATTCGCGGCGGATCACTTGCACCGTCTCATGATGATCGTCGTAAACTACGATCTGAAGATGGTGGCTCCAGAGCCAAAACAGAACTTGCTCAGTATTTCCCCGATTTTGAAGAGATGCTCAGTCTGAAGCCTGTAGACCCAGGTAATATGATATGATATCCTTGAAACCAGTTCATGTCACTAACGTCTTGAAGAAGCATTGACTGTCAAGACTAGGGTCATTCTTGTCGACGATACTCCGGACTTTGAACCGAACCCTCCTAAACCGGATCCTTTTGGAGCTCGAAAGCCACTGCACCGAACAGAAATTATACAACTATCCCAGCGCGGTACCTCTAGCGGTATCTCCGCCGTGGATCCTCTCGACGGGGATGTCTACATTAGAATCCACTCTAAAGCAGAGAGACACGAGAAACAGATGAAAAATGGTGATCGAGAGCGAGCACAGCATGAGAAATACCAACTCGAAAAACTCTTGGACGACCTTCGTGGCCCGGACTGGCTGAAGACGTTAGGGATCACAGGCATAACAGACACCGAGAAGAAGCGATACGAGCCTAAACGACTACTTTTTATCCGTGAGACGCAAGCATTGATTAACAAGTTCAAACGATGGAAGGAGGAAGAGAAGAGAAGGAAATGGGAGAAAGAGCAAGCTCTTCTTGAGGAAGAAATGGAGCAAGAGAGTGCTGAGAGTGAGAGTGAGAGTGAGCGAGGGAGTGTGAGCTCGAGCAATGAGGGAAGCATCCAAACCATGTCTTCGCAAGCACCTAACTCGAGCGAACTAGATGCCCTTGCCTCACAACAACTCATTGAGGAGGCGAATATCGCCATCAAGAGGAAGAGGCCAGCAGTGTCACGGCCGGTCGACCCTCCGCCGCCACCACCACCACCACCACCACTACCACCACAACCTCTTCCGCGCAGACCATTTGTTTCATTCTTTGAAAAGCGTCATTTGAGAGACGCGGCTGTTGCAGGTCGTCAACGTGGAAGAGGCATCCTGGCTTTTGGCCTTCCAGTTCCGGAACTGTTCGAGCATGATTTTGTATTGCCCGATGATGTTCTCACCGAGGAGGCTATCAAACAAAGCCAACGTTCAGGGAGGCGAAAGAGAAGAGCGGTGGACCCTTAAGACGCTTTACCCCGGTTGGGAGTGGGTGTTTTGTTATTCGAATGTATGGGTTATAAATCAGGCTTCAGGGAACACAGTCCACCCGGAGGCAAAATCATTTATTGGGGGTCACATCATGGATTCATTATTGTGCGCGGTATTGTGATATCATCTCACCGACGGGCAGTCAATTCGCGGTTGTGATATTTGAATTGATTTTCGGTACGGTGGCTGTGTCCACCGCTGACGGGATACAATCACTGGATTGGAGTATCAACAAAATGTATCGATGACGAATCGGGATCTCTACAATTTTATCGCCCTGGAGTTTGACAAAACGTGACCTATGCGAGGGGATGGAGCAGGGAGATTAAAGGCTCTGTAACTGTAACTTCGCGTCCCAATCCAGTTGTACACTACTGTTTCACCTGCACTCTTTGCTAGAAGCTTTCTCCTAGTAATAATTACTACCAATGCTTCGTCCATGCAGGTTCTCGGGGTGCGGTGCCCGATAATTGGCACGTCTAGGGTCCTCCGGTCTTCTTACACAGTTCAGCATGCTGAATCCTTCGGTCTATCTAGCAGCACGTCTTACATTTGACATGCTGTAAGGCATCCTAAGCTAATTTTCACATTGTCGGCAACTATGGCTGAGGGTTGGGAACGGTATCAGAAATTTATGGATGCCCTTGAGCTCCAAGGTCTCAACGCCATCGATGGGACTCAGAGAGCCGCCAACATTCTCTCTGGATTTCCCAATATGTCTGGCCCGCAGGTCACACAAATCACAGGCCCGTGACCCATTGGCCGAATGCAGGTGTAACGCGACTCACAAGGCGATCCCTTCAAACCGAAAAATTCACGTGCGACTTGCAAGGCTGATCAGTGACCACTGATGAGACGTCGAAAAGAGGGAGGCACCAAGTCCGGGAACCGAAACTAGTGCTAAACAGGGGGGATTGACCATGATCCAGTCCAGTCCTCCAAGTGCCTTTACTCGTACGAGCACTCCGTAGACGGGGCACCCAACGGGCAACGGGAACGGGGAAGTCAGCATGAGCGAGCCACCTTTATTCGTCCCACCAGGCGCAGCGGCGTAGCCAAGGTCTCCAAACGAATCGTCCAGATTTGGGTCCAAATTTGGTTGCTTTATTGGGGGCGGGGGTCATTCGTGTCTAAGCCTCAGCCGCAGCTTCACCTGCGACTGGACCGCTACCGCCACATCCTCATACCCTCGATCAAACTCGAGTCCGCTCAAACACGAGGCACAGATCCAGACTGTGATGAGAAGGGTCAAGACAGGTTTCCTGACCGTCCTCCGCCTACACGAGGTTTGTGGCTCGTTTATGTATCTTTGCCCTCTGCCCACCATGTGTACTTTCTACAACTCTCGGACTCTTGGGCACCACAGCTGACTCGGTCATCGTCCACACACGCCATTGCATGATCAAGACGGCATCAACTGGGCTGCTGCCTCGCTACGATCCTTCGAGCGTCCGGTCAAATTTGCTTGTTCTTTGCGGCCGTTCCTCAACTGTCGTTTCACCACGCTCCGTTCGTTTTGAATTATATTCACTGCTAGTAGTACCCCGCCCTGACCATATCCGATCTTCCTCCAGCGGTGCTCACTGAGCTCCCTCGTTTACTGCCACGATCGCTATAGAACCGAAGAGTCCCATTGTTTGTGTTTGCACAAGCCAGCCCATCATGGCCACCGGCTGGCTACGAAAGTGCCTGATTACAGGCTTCGCTCTATACCAAGCTTCCCATGGCCTGGCCATCGCCACTGCCCATCCTCCTGAACCATCACTGGCCCGTCGACAGACAGAGACGGGTACAAACACTGCCTGCGCAGTTGCTGCGAGCGCTGTTGCTTCGAACCTCGTCGCAAATCCTGACGGTATTCCGCGCATGGTATTGGGCTGCTTGTTCAACTGCTAACCATTATTGTAGCCCTTAAACCTTTGATTCCTGCCGAAATTGCGTACGAATGTCTACAGAGCGTGCCGAACTACCAAGAGCCTGCCCTGCGGCTCCTCCTCTCGTTGCGAACGTACATTGAGTTTCTGAGCACCAAAGAGATCCTCAAGAATCCTCCATCAGGTTACCTTTTTCCTCCAGTGGATATCGACTATGCCCTTGCCGCCATAGAAGAGAAGGTCCTGGCAGGAGAATATGAGAGCGAATATGACTTCCAGAACGAGCTGAAATCATTGACCGTGTCTGCCAGGGATGGGCATTTCTACTGGCTTGGTGATCTACTCGGAGCCTTTACCTTTGCCAGGTTTGCTGCCGACTTGGTAGCTGTCTCTTCTGACGGCATGGAGACGCCTGAGATCTATTTTGCTCGTAAGTGGGGACTATTATCTGAAGGGCGCCAGAATATTGACATGTGCCAGTCGATCTTTTTGGAGCGAACGCTACCACCGGGAGTCTCATTCCTGTCAAGGGATTCACACCATCCCCGATCGTGAAAATTGATGGTGTGGATGTGGTGTCGTTCCTGCTTGAACAATCGTTTACCAAATACGAACAAGATCCCGATGCGTTGTGGAACGAGCTGTTCTATCAGCTGGGTAAAACATCAGACACCACTTTCTCAGTTCCAGGATTTTACCCTGGACCACAGACTATCCTCACGTTTGCCAATGGAACAGCACGTACCATCAAAAACGTGGCTATTGTCAACATTGACCTAGAAGGCGTTACCAATGGCGAAGACGCTTATAAAGTCATGTGTCCAGGCGCGTTCGTCAATGACACTGCTGCTGCTACAACGACCACACAAAGCCTTCCTGCTACATCCACCGCGACCGAGGTCGAAACTGAAACAGCAGTGCCTACGTCAACTAGTTCTCCCAATATTCCCCCTTATCCCTGGCCTGTCATCAAACACAGCGCAGATTCTGTAGCAGGCTATTATCTGAATGGCACTGGCCTCACTGATGTCGCCGTTCTCAAGGTCGCTGGTTTTTCGCCTAGCAACGGTCAATACTTGGATTATGAGAAGGAATTTCAGGCTGTGGTGCAAAAATTCCTTGATGCCGCTGTCAAGAGCAAGAAGAAGAAACTAATCATCGACCTTCAAGGGAACGGAGGTAAGCTTGAATCTACATTTGAAGATTTTCATGATGATGCTGACCCAAAGACCTAGGTGGTTTGATTGATCTTGGAACCGATTTGTTCGCTCAACTATACCCATCCATTGCACCGAATTCAAAATCGAATATGCGTGCTCATCTAGGGTTAGAAATCTTGGGCAATGCCGCCAGTGATAAGTAAGTTCTAGCATCTCCTACACTGAAGAAGCGAGATGTTTTGTGGTGGACTTGCCTTACTTGCTGGACAAAGAGATCGATACTTCTGAACGCATGCTAGGGCAATCTTTGCTAACCTGTTGCAATCTGTAGCGTGACGGCCGCAGAGAAGACCCCAGATGAAACAGACGAAGACACTTCAGAACTCCTGTACACTCCTCTTGCATTCCAATCAATTGTTGACCCAAATATGAGAAACTATCCGACCTTCGAAGCCTTTTTCGGACCTTACCCGAAGAAAGGTGTTGACTATACCGGATATTTCCAGAATAATTATACAGACCCAAGCGCGTCTGACTTCCAAGGCACCGGCATTATCATAACAGGTACCAACGATCGGAAAGGGTTCAGACAGCCCTTTGCGCCTCAAGATACCATTGTCTTATACGATGGTGTCTGTGGAAGTACCTGCGCAGTCTTTTCCGAGTACCTAAAGAGCTATGCTGGTATCCAATTCATATCCGTGGGAGGAAGACCCCAGGCCGGACCTATGCAAGCCGTTGGTGCAGTGAAAGGCTCCCAACTCTTCCCATTCGCGGACATGATTTACGCCTACTGGATTCCACTCTGGCGCAGCACCAACGCATTCCGCAACTCCATCAATGGCACCATCTGGGAGTATTTCACCGGTGACCCAGTCTTCCGATCAAGCGCCGGCGGCGTCAATGGACGCAACCACTACCGCATCGGCGACAAGTCGGAAACCGCTCTGCACTTCGTGTACGAAGCGTCCGATTGCCGCATCTGGTGGACCAAGGAGATGCTCTACGACCCGACTTTCCTGTGGAACCGCGTCGCGACCATCGCTTTCATCGACCGCAAGGGAACCCAATTCAACTCCAAGTACTGCGTCAAGGACAGCACGGGCCACCCGACCAGCATCTCCGGCGGCTGGAAGAAAGGCACGCTGGGCCCCCAAGACCCACCGAAGAACGCTCCCGCTTCAGCCAAGGGCTGGCAGCTCGGAAGCAGCACGTTGAACCTGACCAACACCACCACCGGCGACGCCGACGGCAAGTCTGTTGACGTCGACGACGACGATGACGACTCAGCTGGCTTGAACTTGAACGATACCCTTACTACTGGCACTGGCACCGATATCGAAGGTAATGCCGTCGCCGACACGCCAGAGACAGAACTCAACTCCCTAATGGACGCGTGCCACAACTACAAGGGCGACGCCTGGCTTGTGGAGCTGGTCTGTGGCGCGTTGGATCACCTCCCTGGGAATAAGAAGCGGAGATAACCTGTGATTGTGATAGGGCAGCTACTGTAGCTACATAGTATCTAGCTTAGATTTTTTTTATCCTAGGGGGATGCGTTCATTGCGGATGGATGTCTTGATTATATTAGCCAGCGAGCATTTTTGGGCGGGGCTAGGCGTTACTTGGACAGCAAATGGTGGAGTAGATAGGATCGGATACTGTATGGGGCCGACCCGGGATTCTTTCTGGATTCAATCACATGTAGTGCGAGTGTACTGAGTGTGTAGTTTTGTTCTACATCTCACATATCTCTCACATTCACAACTTCTCCGATGCCTATTGTTTTCTATTGAGATTCCATGGGGAATCTCACGTCCATAGGACTACGTATGTATAAAATCCTCGAACATTCGTCCTTAACTACCCTTTCGCTGACCAATCCCCTGTCGCTTTTCTTTCCGGTAACGACTATTTAGTCCGCTCGCTCCCTCGTCCGCTCCCCTCATCTCCCTTCCACTCGCTTCTGCTCCCCCTTGTTGACAAAACAGGTATCTCAAACGGCGACTGCCCAACAGCGACAGTTCAACCTGACAGTGCCATTGACTAGCCGTTGTACGAGACAGACTCAGCTATTTTAGGAGTACTAATGCTGTCATAGTATTTTACGAGAGCTGTTTCCAAAGCTGATTTACATACGGAGATATGCATATCCATATAATAGCGCAGGAACAGAGACTTTCATATCGCGCCCACGACATTTGCCAGCCATTCAGTACTCAGAATTGCAATAAGAAATTCACCACGAACAAGGACCATGCTCAATTGGCAATGGTCTTTCACTAAAAATATGAGTTCCATAAGGATCGGTATAAGCACAACAGCTACCTCGACGCCATTTCCCTCCATTTACCTCCCAATAGCGGGCTCACTCCGAGGAGTCGTGACGTTAAACCTGCCAATCATCCCATGGTCAGGAGATGCGTGTACAGACGCCGCAGTGGCTAAATCTGGTGTTGGCTTGGCAAGCCTCTGGGACAGTGGTACTGAAGACCTATTGACGGAATTTCCCAGTAACCTGACAGGTTTCGCACCGATTAAGGATTCGCGCCAGTCGGGATTGGCACTTTACCCAATTACGTCTGGGATAGCCTACGGCGCCGTGGCCTGCGTCATCAGCATCGCTGTATATCTTGCTAAGAGAACAGGATTACAAGCGTATTCTATACAAAAGCGTTCGATACACGAGAAGAATTATAGTTAAGATATTGGTTTATCATATAATAATAAGCATTTCTTAGCTACATAATAACACTAAGCCTTATTGAGCAATTCAGTGAGTACTAATTAATTAAGCTCTTACTCGTAGCAGAGTGATCACGCGACCCACCTTTTATGAGAATACCAAAGATTACCTCGCTTAAAGGGGTTTGGAATAGAGCCAAGAAGCGCTAGGAGCAACCTTGCTAGGGACCTGGGGGCAGAAAGTGCTCTTGCTGCTTTGCTGACCCATAGTTACCCTCTTAAGCGCCTAATCCAATCGATTATGGAGCTGCAATATCCTGTACCGCTAGCAGAAATGCCAGCGATACCTCTGCCCTAACCATCATACCCATGCGTCGTTCAAGCTTGGCGCACTTTGGTGCTCTGTCCGTGAACCAGCCCTGATCTATCGGAACATGGTGGACGCGTTTCTAAGAGGATTTGCGAAAGGCTCGCGATACGGTCCGCAGCTCCATGAACTAAATCACAAGTGCAAGTCCAATGGTGCTCTATTCTTTCCCAAGGACTGGTATATTGGTACGAGTCTTGACGCTCGGATTGTCAGGGGGAAGCTTTTGCTTCACAGTGTCTACAAGCTATCCGTATCCTTGTCAACTCGACCCCCCTAGTGCTCTAACCTCACAAGTTGACACCAATGAACTTGTCCCGGATAGACTTGTGCCTCCAATCCATAAGTTCAGGAGCGTTCGGCTGCGCTCACACTCGAGATACACTCCCTGCGGTTATCCTAGATGCGTTGCAGCTCCGAGTAGGCTGCGCCGGTGATCAGACGAGAAGCCTGGATCTCTTGAACTGCGGTTACTGCGCCACCGACCTGCGGGTCCGAGTGGAACTAGAATGCGGCGGTACTTGCATTCAAATTGAAGTGAAAATATGGAAATCTTTAGGGAGTCGAGAGCCTGACAATAGAGATGAGACAGAGGATGCACGTTTCCACTACGAATGCAGGAGGTATGAGCCCTTCGTATTAATTCTCCCACTAATAGCAACCTAGAGAAACTGTCCAAAGAAGGAGTTAAAGGAGAGTACAGCATGGTGGGGTTCACAGATCAATTTCAAAGGCGTCAGAATTGGATCCAGTTGTGGAAATGGTACTATGACCCGCGCACAGCTCAATTGGGTAGATACTGTGTCCCTTGCCATGGGGCTGGGAGGTCAGCTCGAATTCAAGAACATGCATTGCCTTTACAATTTGCGATACAGTGAGGAGGGGCAACCAAGTAGAGAAATTGATGGAGTCTTGGTATGATTGCAGACTCCAGAGTCGCAGTACCTAAGAGTGGACGATACGAGAGGTTGGCAGTGGTACTTGAACTGACGACAGCGGTATGGTCGGGCGAGTTACACGAGAGCTTCATTATAGAAAAGCCAGCAGCAGACTACACTATTGATGACACGACAACACCGTGCTGAAAGCTGTACAGAGTCCCGACGTTCAGCCAAGTATATCCGTGTCTCTTACTCGTGTTCAACTCGCTTCCAAGACTGCTAAATGATTAAGAGATGCCCGTCTGCTGCCTGGCGTACACATTTAAATCCATGATTATCCGAAAGGCTGTGGTTCCCAACGACCGGACAAGAAGCGTTGTGCACGGCTTGACAGTGTGGTATACAACAAGACTCGTGGACCCTGGGCCGATCTCGTTTTGTCTTTGACGCTCCCTCTTGAATTCGGCTGCAGAACATGATTGGTTAGAAGAGGCATGAATAAGTGGAGTAGAGGGTGAGGCAGTGGAGGCCAATCGCCGGCTTGGACAGCGGTCAACCGACATCAGCCCTGATCCTTTCGATGGTGTACAAACGTACCGTCGAGCACGGTAATTCTCCTCAGCACACTTTTTCAGCCACTTCATTACTCTCTATTTAGTCTAGTTGGATTACATCATTTATCACTTTATATGGCTTTCGAGAGCCACGATAGACTATTCTATAATACGTTAATATATGGTACGCTAGCGGAAGGAGGTAGCTAATCTACTAACTAATCTTGAATGATACTACTTACGCTTGTGTCACGGGATGCCAAGGAGTACGTATATATAGTGGATTGCCAGAGATATCGACACTTCGTGTCGATACTCCACGTCTTTTTAGCTTAATCGCTAGGGGCTATGGCATCCGCTCTGACAGCTTGGTTCTAAAAGCATAGTCAATACTCTTCCCTAGTCCATCTTAGCGTCTCACCAATGTCTTCTGTATAAAGCGCAACAGTTCACTAATAGTTATAGCTACTCTGTATAGCACCCCTTTTCCGGCCTTGATCCAACGAGACCGATACTTGCTTTTGAAGTTCGAACAGACACTACCCCCACTGCCAAGCGACAGTTCATTCAGCTCATTAATTAACTAGTTAGTCGGGCTTGAACATTTAGACTGGAGTTATATGTGGATGATTAGCCTTCTGCCACACGTAATTGCCCCCATTTGCCTTGTTCCGATATCACGAACTGAGTTTGTGGGAGGATGCATAAACAGGATATTGTACCGCTTCTCCACTTCCCACCCGTCATAGGCTACCAGCTATGGTAGAGATCCAGGAATCAGCGTTGGCTAATCGTCTTCAAGGGAAGACACACCGAGGCTCGAAATCTTTACTCCAGATCTGCATAGAGCCGGAGGACAGATGCTCACTGCCTTAGTCGCCCGACCAGAAAGGTAGCATACGTTGTGGGTCAGGTCTTCGAGTAGATCTACGGCATTCTGGAAAGCTCGTGATACTTTTCTACTTTGTAAGACCTTATTGTCTTGGCGAATGTCCCGCTTGCATGATAAATGTGCGGGTTACGATGTGCCCACCACGGACGTCCAACCCATGGTTGATGGGCTCAGCCTTGTGGCTGCAAGAGTTCCCCCCATCCTCATTGCAATTGGCTGAGAGCGATGACGTTGTCGAGGTGAGACAAAAAGCTTGCATGACCAAATGAGTCAATCCTGGTCACTGAGTGTTCGCATGCATCGCCCTATATCCACCCCAGCATATAAAAATGGATGGGCTGTTCATCCTCACCTCAAATTCCCTATCCTTTCCCACTCTCCTTCTCAATACACCATCTTTGCGTCCCATCTGGCTGGGTGACCTAGCCTGCCCAATACCTTCTGCCACTCAATCTAACTTTCTCGTCTTCCTTACGAGCACTCATACGCTCCAACCCTCGCACGTCATCACATACCCCATTGTCTGTATTATAAAGCACCATCTACACAGCAACAAGCGTGGAAGTTTCCTGCGGCATCTTCATCTTCTCATTAAGAGTTCTCCATTTGAGTATGGCTAGAGTTGAGAGGGCCATGATCTCCGCGATCACAATGCTGATGTAAAAGCATACCACCGCATCCAGCAAGATCTGAGCGCTAGAGTAAGGAACGCCGGAGATGGTTATGATGAGTAGATCAGAGATCAAAGCCACGAACGCTATCGCTGCGTGAAACCAGTTACCCCTCCAAAGTGCTGGTACAAATGACGGGATGGGTGTTCCATTCTGGGTGACAAGAATGGTGGCTTCGGGCTTTGCTCCACCTTGGCTTCGACGTCGATCAGGAGTCACTACCCGGACTTGGCGCTCGAGATCTTTCCAGCGCCCGTCGAATAGGCTGGCGGTTAGAGCGAGCACCAGACGGCTTTCTGAGTGTTGGTTGAAGAAAGTTGTTGATTGGAGTATCGCCAGAAGTGAGAATATAGCTGATGAGGATCGGGATAAGAGCGAGAATTGCCACAAGGAAGACAACATCCTGGAGCATGTGGCTGGTCAAGGGTATTCGCGAACCGTTTGAAGATGCTTTTCTTGAAATTGTGGCTGCTAGGGAAGAGTTTCGTCGATGCCCGGGTAGTGGTGCCACCGCAGTCTCTGATATTTCTCCCCCCTTCACAACTCCGTAGCTCAATCCTTCCACCGAAGTCGGACATCGACCCAGTCTATACCGGAAGGAAACAATGAACTCCTTGACTGCGGAATGGCTTGAAGTTTACGGAATTCCCCGAAGAGTTGCTCGCAAGGGTTCGTCGTTGAGCAAGGAAGTAAGGGTCGCGATGGAAGATGGATTCGAAAATACGCCCGTGCGTCGGCTGCTCGACAAGATCATTATAGTAACAGTGAGCACAGCCACGACCCAAAGTATGTCCTGGAGAGCTCGTGAGAAGTTGATGTTAAGATACCACATCGGATTGCAGCGTATCCATATAGTTTCGGATGAGCACCAACCGATGGCTCTAACCGTTGTGGATTGCGTAGCCAACGGAGGAACCAAACTAACAAGCAGGGATACCGCGGTAGATAGCGCGGCGACTACACTCCCTGAAAATATTCTTTGAAGGCTTTGAATTAAGAGAGATGAGGAGAGATGCTCCAACTAGGCAAGTTCCCCGGCCGATATTCCTTGCTTCCCATATAGAACGGAGAAAGGCTCCATCATTTTTGTCGATGCGAAGACAGTCCCCTAAAGGAGTTTTAACGGAATCGCCGCGAGAACAGGAAGGTAAAAGGTATCGAAGTATTGCAGGCCGGTAAGGGTTAGTCCGAGCTGGACTTCTTCTGCTCTTTGCTGGTCTGGAGGGCTGGTTGGGGCGGGAAGGCTAGGGACCACCAGAGAAACGACCACCAATGGGTTGGTGGTCAAAGAATGAGAGGTCACTGTTGCCCCAAACTCTGATGATCGACCATTTGAGTCTGTGATAAGCTGGGTTCTGACAAGAGCGGAGAAATAAGATGTCGTGCTCGCAACTAAAATAAAGAGCCCACCAGTAGAATCGCGAATAGTCATGGTTGTCACAACCACAGAGTACAAGACAGTATTTGGGGCCGGGAGCTGGGGATGGATGTACTAGGGTGACGAATCTGGTTCCGACATCGCCATTTGAACTCGTGATGAGCATGGCAGACACGATCACTACGTTCGAGCCTTTTACCGAAGAACCCGGAAGTTGGATACCAGACGCCGCTAGTGGAATCAGAACCAAAGACGAGACGTCAGAAGGGCTGCCTTGGTGAGCGGGAGGGGATGACGATAGAGAAGTCTGTGTATCCAGTAATGTGGTGGGCTCATTAACCCGCACAGCATTGATCTCGACGATTGCCGGTGGATCTAAAGGCAACTTGTTCCTCTATCTTTGGGCGCAGCGGACTCGGTAGTCTATTGAAGCACATACTGTAATAGGACGGCGAGCAAAGACAGCGAAAGGCCACTCTCAATGAGTAACAAGTGGATTATGACTGTGTCATCTTCGATGTTGTCTCCCTAAAAGGAAGAGAGAGAGTAGTGAGGGTTAATTGAGGGGTGGCAAATGAGTGGGTGGCAGGTGCAGAGCGTCCTTTTGTACAGTCTGGGACAGGGCTGAAAATCCAGAGAACAAATTGAGCTCTACAAAACAAGGCCTTGAGAATCTCATGACGGGGAGATATATACTTTGTTATCAGGCGGGTACCAGCCATTAATGATGCACTTACAAGGACGCGAAACGTTTGTACTTTATTGATCTAGCCAGGGGACCTTCTGAACAAGCAAACTACAACCTCTCAGCGCTCTAGCTACGCTATGGGCTGGAGAAGAGGCATGGACGACGTGTACCTTATGTTGAGGTCAGCCACACCTCCTCACTCCGAGGCTGAAAGTCTTTCATTTCTTGATCTTCATCCGGAGTGTTGGACTTATAACCGTAGCAAGCTCTTTCAGGCCTCTCGAACAAGCGCAGAACTGTCGGATTAGGGGATGGTAGGATGGAGGTACACACCATCCCGGCTATCCTTGTGGTGAGATCGATCCAGTAGTATATATTTCCAAGGTCGCACCAGACGCCGCTGCCCGCTTTGCGATCGTCCGGCACGTCGACATGGTTTAGTAGCAATCCAGCTGACCAGCCGCTGGCCTTGGAGGGCAGGGTCGGCATGAGCGGACCTTCGAGCGAAAGAAGCGGAATGCTAGGTCGAAATTCACCAAGCAAAGACTTGTCAATTTCCGAAGAGAGTAAATGCGTAAAGGGTAGTCCTTGACTGTTTCCTTCGCAAGGATGGTTTCGCCTATCCCAGGACTTGTTCCTCCATTCAGGACAGTAGGAAGCAACGTCGCATAGTCATTAATTGTTGAGTAGATAAAAGCACTTACACCGAAAACCTGGGTGTTTCGGCGTTCTTCATATTCGCTTCGCTGATCAGGTGGTCGTTCACCTTGAAGTGAACGATGTCCTTTGTCCCTTCCGGCCTTGGAATTGCAGCTGTGTCTTTCATTCCTAAACGTATCAGGATATGGGAGTTGATATAGTCCGGGAGTTGCATCTTTGATGCTGCTTCAATCACAAAGCTCAACCAGTCTGTACTAATCCCGTAAATGTACTTCGTGCCTGGGTCGGCTACCAAAGGGCGTTCGAAGTCGGCCCAATCACCAACAGTATAGAATTGCGTCGGCAGTCGACCTGTGGACGTCCGCCGCGCCAGTGTTAGTTGGTCGAGAAAGTCGTAGGAAAACCCTGCTGTATGGGTCGACCCATAAGCTGAAGAATGGTTGGTTTCGAGTTGGGCGGTCGAAATGATGGTGCCGATCCCTCCTTTTGCTGATTGCACTCGAGGACTTGGACTTTCGATATCGCGGAGACATATTGCTCTACATAATCTGAGAGTGTCAGCTTGCCTTGCTCAATCAGCTGCAGCGCCGCGATCGTGGTCCAAAGTGTTGTGCATGAAAACATCGGTAGGACGGTATCCACATCAAACGTAGGTGCAGTCGGATTCTCTATTTGAGTCGATCCAAAAGCCTCTCGGAAAAGAAAAATGCCTTTTTTATCTACTAAAAAGGCTCCGATTCCAGGCAACTGTCTATTTTTGACGGACGCCTTAAAGAATGGCCTCAATTTTGCTTCCATGACTGCGCAATAAGGAGCTTAAAGGAGCTCCCAGCAAGGCGGCTGCGATGGAAGTTGAGTTGATGTGAAGACAAGCTGATCAGCGGAATCCTCAGAGGTAAGTGACCTTATCAAGGAATGAGGGAGATTCAAGCAGTAATGATGGCCAGATATCTACAGCATCCAACCCGAGCAAAGGGACCAAGCTTCACAGGCCACTTCTGCCTCAAATTCGTCGAGCGTTTGTTCCTGGGTAGTTCGTACCTATGCCACTTAACCCCGGCCAGAATGAGTCTGGAGTGTGTGAGGTTCTCCGGGGTTGTAACGAAATTCCCAGCCTTTCCCCTTTTTTCCCCGGATGGAGGAACCCGAGCCGCCTCTTCATGTGAATAGAAATTCATCTATCGTTCTTGCAATAGCGATTTCGGCATGCGTGCGGGACTTGGAAAGGGAAAGGCAAGGCAGTCAATCTGAACTATGACTGTGATTCTGCTAGACTGTTCTGAGATGTCGAAGCTTCTCATATCCATATTCCCTCCAGCACTTGCATCACAGCTCTGAGGCCGGAAAGCCAAGGAGCATTTTCACCGTGATCTTGACAGGAAGCTGGTCACTGGCAGTTTGCGCATATTTCTGGATTGCCTCGCGCTTAGTGAAGATAACCTGGGGCACGCGAATCCCTGAACGGCCACCTGAAAGACCTATTTCAGGACTCTACTAGAAGTTCCGCCATTTCACAGCTAACTCAAGTTTCACGAATGGAGTCAGAAATACGGACGTCTGTTTCGGCTGAGCATCGCAGGCCGGACCCGCATAATTGTGTCCACGGAGGACATTGCCAACGAACGGTTGCGAGAGCGCGCTTCTATCTACAGTGACCGCGAACAATTACCGATGGCCGCACTACTAATCTGCCGAACCTCGAGACCCCTTTCCTTAACTTAGGGTCATACTTGGCGACAGGTGCGAAAATTCATGCACGATTTAATCAACGTCAGTTTGCTCGTACATACGAGACGTTGCAACTTGCAAGAGCAAGAAATCCTTTGGGTGGTGCATTATTTAGCCCGAAACCGCAACTCTCTATCGCATGCTGCCTAGAGAGATAAATAGTATGTATACATTCGGTGTTATAACCTCTTTTGAAGGTTCTCTATTTTGTTGACTTCCGCCAGCTGAAAGGGCTGTATAGGGCTTGAGTAGCTATTGTTTCTATGGCACACACCATTAGCCTTTGGCGAATGTTGTGTAATGGCTGTATAGTAAAGTTGATAGCGAAGGTAAGGGCGATTTCTATTTTCTCAGCGTTGTTGTAGCGGCCAGCAGAGCTGGAGTAGACAATATTAGCGGGCTATTAGAGTATACTCGCGGTTATCACTCTAAGGATGTGCCGCAGGTTAGGCTAGGAGTAAGATTTGGGGTCTGAATAGTATAAATAACGATTTATACGGCTTAATCGCCTGCTATAAGAATGATAGCTATGGAGTAACATCCTCTAGTATAGAATTATTCTCTCTACTATTATACTAAGTTTACTAAGGAGCAGAGTGGGTACGGAGTATTAAATACCGTAAGTGGCAAGTGCGCTTGGCACTATATGACACGTATGAGGAGGTGTAGAGGGAGTAAGGGGAGTAGTACGAGTAGTGACAGTACGAGTCATCGAGATATGCAGAAAGAAGGTGAGCGAGGCGCGCCAGACGCGTTGAGTGTATCAAAACGAGGAATTCCAGTATTGATAGAGGCTAATACTATTAGGTAGTAAAATGGTGCTAACGAAAACTGCCCCCGTCGACTGTTTACTAGATAATGCAGTGTTCGGAGTAGAGTGGACTCCTCTCAATCAGGGTTATACTTGATGGCCACACCATTCGAAAAGGCGCAACCTGTTTGGCGGCGCCTCCCAAGAATCAGGACTTGGGAAAGACTATGGTTGCCTTAGGAATTGAATTTTCTATGGCTGCCACCATCCTCTAGCATGGGAGAGATGGCAAATATGTCATAGCTGGCTTGTCACTGTAGTTTAACCATACACACTGTGGCAATGATTTGTGAAAGTGGTAGGTCTCCCTCTTCGAAGGCTTGTGCCTGCTCAAACCCCTTTAACCAGGTTTCTATTCCGCAGTCCAGCAGCAAAGCTACAGGAGCGAAGAAGGCAGGCAAGAAATCAACCTGAAATCCCAATACTGTAGGCATTCTGACGCACGCAATTTGACCTTTCGATCCCGTGCACTACTCGGAGGAGTGGTCTCATCCAGTAATCATTCTCAAGAACCTCGTGGTTGAGGTTGATGGGATTGGTCGAATTAAACTCCTGATTATTCCATGAAGTTCGCATAACACGGGCTGGGGCGTAGTATGCGACATTGAGTGAAAGTTCTTATAGTGGAAAGTGGAGTGGCTCTAATCCTGCGATTGCTGTGTTTGGAAGTTCTGAAGGCCTAGACTCGGATTGCCATATGTCAAGTCTTCTAGACTCTTCGAGGAGCAGGCGTATATAATCTTCTTCATGATGAGACGAGTCCAAGCGAATATCAGCCTTGCTGGACAACAGAGTCGGATGGTTCCACCACCGAAGAAACGACTTGGAGCTAAGTCGGTAAGACTCACACAACGTTGAAAGGAAGTTTGTAGGTCCAGCGCTTTGATGCTTTCAGGCTCTGGCTGGGTAGTGAGATTCGCAAGGCACTCTGACTTTCCAGGAAACGAAGTATACTGAACTGGATTCTAATCCACCTGTCGTAATATTTCAACTGCTCCCATGTCACCATTAGCTCATTTCCACCAAGGCTGGTTCGAATCTATTCCACCTCGGCTGCGAATAAACTCGACATGCCGTTCATATGGCAGCTATTCCCACGTAGATTGCACGTAGCAGACTCCATATAGCAAAAGAGAAGCATGGCTGCGAGTGTACAGAGGAGATTATACTGGCATTTCTCTTTGCTAAGTCGAGCTAGCCTTCGAATCGCTGAATTGTAGTATATTTGGCTTTGCATGTGGTGAGTTAAGTGGGGTTGGTAAGCCAGGTTCTGGTCACGCGAGGTGTCCGGTCCCTGGAACTCTGGATAGGCCAACTTAGATTACAAACCGAGAGGGACAAGATGGCGTCAACAAGGACTAGCCACAACTAGCTGAGTGCTAAGAGACAATATTTTGCATACAAACAAGATCTCTCGTAGTGCAGTCGTGAAGCTGAGAGAGAGAAGTCGAGCGGCATAGAGGAAGTCGATCCAGTTCCGATGTCGTTTATGTAATTGCCAAGTGGTTGGACGTAATGTAAATAGGAAGGCGACGAGGCGTTATATCCATCGATGTCGAAGAGCTTAGGAACCATTCTTGCTCCACATTCTCCACGGATCCGGCGGATGAAAAGATGATGTTGGTAGTCCCTCCTTGATCTCTTGAATCTTCGGTAGGTACCAGATGAGCAGGCGGTGCATAGTCTCGGATTCGGGGCGGCCCCTCCCCGCTTGGAACTTGTTTGTTGGTGGAAAGAGTGATGGTCCGAAACTGAGAAGGCTTTTGATAGTCACAGTCCCTGCCCAAGCGAGCTCATGTACTGCAAGAAGGCTTTCCCTCATCGCACTGCCTCGACTAGATAAACTGCGCTCGGTTGTTGGTTGTCCAGTTAGTGACAAGCCTTGTATCTTTGCTGCCGACAATTCTTATAGCCATTTCGTGATCGCGGAATGGTTTTTTTTCCGTCGGTCTCATGCTGGCTTACACATTTAGCTTACTAACCGATGTACCGTGTTGCTTGCTTGAAGTAGGAGGAATTCGGCATGGCTACATGAGGCTGGCAGCTATGTAGAAAAAATGGTGGGAAACCGTGTGATCTTATCGTAATCCGTAAAACCTGCTCCTTTAAGACGCCAAGGCTTTAAAATGGCTTAGCATTACTAAGTAGTCCTTTGGAATGCAGGTGGTTGTGGATGCCAAGACCCGATGACACATTAGAGTTCAAGTCTCGCAGCTTGCCTTGACCACCGCTCCCTCAAAGTGACTGACCGACCATTGCTATCTGCATTATTGTAGCGGTTGCAGGTGCTCTTTTCTGTTTGATTCTGAGACTTCTACCTGGCTACGACATGTAAACAGGTTACCAACAACACATTTCACATTGTTGGCCTCGCTTCTGATCGCTTACTGCTATTGTTGGTCACTAGGGCTGTCCGTGCTACTTTTGGTTTTAGATTGTGTTTAGATACGCCTATCAACTCTAGGATTTGAGGGCAGTCTACCATGGATAGCCGCAGTACTGCACTACCTCATGCCCAACACAGTCTCACAGGGGACTCGGATGAGGAAGCGGACGTTTATGTGTATAAATCGCGGGCTACGGGCCTGCAGGATGAGCCACGACAGCAGCAGCGTGCCCTCCGCAAGGCTTCCGTGAAAGACCTTGAGGAGGACGATGATGAGCAAACAAATACCCCGGGGACTGGTGATACCAACTCATCCGAAGAACTCGAGCCGGACGATCAAGTCCCGCACCCATTCTATCACTACGCTGCTGAAAAGCGAGACTCTTACGCTGATGCAAAGCTCATTTATCAACGCCATCGAATGGATACCAAAACTGAGAAAGATTTCGAAGGCTCCCAATCACTGTCTAAGTCATTCACTATGCCTGTCTCGTTAGATGGGGATCTGACGCTGAATCGTACCCCTAGCGTGGCATCCAGGCAATCCCGCCTGAGCCAAAGGGCGGGGGGTCCAAGTGGTGGCTTAAAATTGAGCCATTCTCGAGAGAATTTTCCCAATTTTCAGAGCAAAGGAGGGAGCCAGCATGCAAGTGATGCGGCATTACTTGCTGATGCCGCAGCTCGCAGCCACAAACATCATCCCGGCCTTCCGCATGAGTTCAAAGACCCATTGATGGCCCATGAAGGAGTCCATGGAGCAGGGGCAGGCATGGGTCTCGGAAATGGCCCTGGTGGACTTGCGGCGAATGAAGACAGTATAGTCAGTGAAGTTCAGTCCATCTGTGACAAGATCAAGACATTGCTGGACCTGAGA
Organism: Exophiala aquamarina CBS 119918; assembly: GCF_000709125.1. NCBI lineage: Eukaryota > Fungi > Ascomycota > Eurotiomycetes > Chaetothyriales > Herpotrichiellaceae > Exophiala > Exophiala aquamarina. Next base: position 3,966,393 of record NW_013550585.1, read on the forward strand.
CAGAAGTATCTTAAGACCTCACTCCAGTGCAGGGGAGATAATCCCAAGGATGACGAAGACTGGGAGATATATCCACCTCCACCAAATCCTGTTTGGAACGAACACAAAGCCCGGGAACCCACGGTGGACCTCATACCTCCTAACAGTACCTCAAGCAGTCTCTACATGGCCGACGCTAAAGGAAACGCAGCCAGCAATACCAATGAATTGAGCAAATGGTCAGCAAGTGCGAGTCAAGCTGGATCGGAGAGGGGAGCTCCATCATCGCCCACGTTTAAAAAGGCTCGAAAGGCAGGGCACGCAATTGGTGAAGATTTCGACCTGAGTGAATGTTTTATTCCTGGCAAAGCTCGTCGGAATTTGAAATTTGCCATGGATGAGGGAAGTGTCTACCAGGTTTATGACGAAAGTGACAAGCCGATTGTCGAAGTACCGTCGCTGAGAGACTACTACATGGCTCTAGACATCATCCTCGAGATTGCGTCCGATGGGCCTGCTAAGAGCTTTGCATATCGACGTCTTCAATACCTGGAAGGTCGGTACAACCTTTACTCTTTGCTGAATGAGTATGAGGAAGTCGCAGATACCAAGAAAGTTCCACATCGCGACTTTTATAATGTGAGAAAGGTCGACACTCACGTGCATCATTCTGCTTGTATGAACCAGAAGCATCTTTTGAGATTCATCAAAAGCAAGATGAAGAAATGTCCCGATGAAGTCGTACTTGACAGGGATGGAAAAAAACTAACTCTGAAAGAGGTTTTTGAGAGCATCGAACTCACAGCTTATGACCTCAGTATTGATACGTTGGATATGCACGCTCATACGGATTCTTTCCATCGGTTCGACAAGTTCAATCTCAAGTACAACCCTGTAGGGCAATCCAGACTGAGAGACATTTTTCTAAAGACCGACAACTTCATCAAAGGTCGGTACCTGGCGGAGATCACTCGGGAAGTCATCTCGGATCTCGAGTCGAGCAAGTATCAAATGGTGAGCTTTCTCTTCTGACGTTGCTGATCACAGCTGATTGGATCTAGGTCGAGTGGCGGATCAGCATATACGGACGTAACCTTGAGGAATGGGACAAGCTTGCAGCCTGGGTGGTGGACAATCGTCTCTTCTCACACAATGTCCGTTGGCTCATTCAGATTCCAAGACTATACGCCTTGTATAAGTCGATGAAAACCATGGAGAATTTTGAACAATGCCTTTCCAACATTTTCCAACCACTGTTTGAAGTCACGCAAGACCCATCGACTCATCCCAAACTCCACATCTTTCTCCAGCGGGTGATTGGGTTTGATAGTGTGGACGATGAGAGCAAGGTGGAAAGGCGGCTGTATCGCAAGTTCCCAGCACCGAAGGAATGGAACACGAAGCAAAACCCACCATATGGCTACTGGATCTACTACCTCTTTGCGAACATGACTTCCTTGAATGCATGGCGCAAACAGCGAGGATTCAATACATTCCTTCTGCGGCCCCATTGTGGAGAGGCGGGTGACACGGACCATTTGGCTGCAGCACTTCTGTGTTGTCACAGCATTAGTCACGGAATCATGCTTCGAAAAGTGCCTTTGCTCCAATATATATTTTATCTGGAGCAGATCGGGGTTGCCATGTCTCCACTCAGCAACAACGCTCTTTTCTTGACGTATGATCGAAATCCGTTCATCAGTTACTTCAAGAAGGGGTTGAATGTTTCACTCTCGACAGATGATCCTTTGCAGTTTGCCTTTACCAAGGAGCCATTGATTGAAGAATATTCGGTGGCAGCACAGATCTATAAGCTGAGTGCGGTCGACATGTGTGAGTTGGCAAAACACTCAGTGGATCAGTGCGGCTTTGAGCTTTCCTTGAAGCAGCGCTGGCTTGGGAAGTACTGCTACCTTCCGGGTGTGCTTGGGAACGACGTGGCGAAATGTAACGTGCCGGACGTACGAGAAGCTTTTCGACATGAAACGTTGAAGGCTGAGCACTCGTTCATTGCCAGGTATACAAATGACTACAGTCATTTCGACAGATGCACTCCCAACTTGCCCGACCCCGCTGATACGCTTACACCGATTGAGGAGGTGTACAAAGGATTGGAATCTCCTCGACAATACTATGCATCAGTTGCTGATTCGATTCAACCGGCTCAGTCAGCCAGACAGCAGCCTTCCAAGACAGGACAATTGGCAGACCCTACGCCGGTTAATCGATCACCCACCAGGTCGCGAACGACATCGAGCGCGTTTTACACTCCAGGAGCTCACACAGACGCGCACATCTCTGGACAGGAGCCACGCGCGTTCCCCGGACTGCATCATCAGCGGGAGAGGAGACGCAGCCTTAGGGTCAGCTCTAGTCACTCGGACATGGGAGGGTCGGATGCAAATGCAATGAGCACAAGCTTGCACATGGAACCAGGGTTGGCGAAGATCATGGTGAGGCAGGATTCACAGCTGGCCCAGGTGGAGGACTCGGACTGATTGATGATTTGACTTTTCGATGTTTGGTTCCTGACTTGACCGCTTCGTGTTATTTCTATCAACGATCGCGAGATACGGAGTACGGGAAGTTGCATGATGGCTACAGCACGAGTCGTCAGAGGGAAGATACCGCGCGGGAGGAAGCATGGAAGAAGGGACAGCTGCATGAGGAAACCTTGATATCGGGAGAATTCGGGTGGGTGATGATTGGACATGGTAAATACTTGCCGGGTGCCATGTCAGACCGCAAGAGTGATGGAGATGAGCCAAGTCCGGATAGATGGTAGGTGCTGCAATGAAAGCTTGCCTGCGTGATGATCTTGTTTGTCTCGTCTCAGCCATTTCGTCTAGAGGAATGTGTGGTCGGATTCTGTACGCGCCCTCGAAGACTACTGTACGGGCGGCACCTTATCGACCCTGCAATGTCTTATGTACCAGGATGCTAGCCAAATGCTTGAGACGGATCTGTTACGAACGCATGCTGTCCTGAATTGGTGTCTAGCGGCAGAATCGTGTTAGCCACCACTATCCTAAGATATATTCTGTTCTTTGCTGGAATGAGATGAGTTTTAATCAAGAGGCTCGCACAAATGGAGGCTTCTCTTCAACACAGCAGGTTGGGATGAAGCATTGATCCGGTGTCCAGGGAATTGAAATGACAACCTTGTGTTGTCCCCATGAGAAGGTATTCCGTACCTGTATGTGCTCGACAATACTCACCGCCTCTGGATTGAGCTTAGCCTCCGCGGTTCTAATACAATGAATCTGGGGAAGCAGGCCATCACTAGGACGGAATACGGAGTACGGAGCACTCGGAGTCCTTGGCCAGGGATAAAAAAAAAAGGAAGAGAGAGATCAGCATGGAGACGAATTATGAGTAAAGCCTGCGGAGTCCTCCGTATTGTATTGGCTGCAAGCCGCAGGCCACCAGAGTAAGTCGGGTTATTCATGCCGAGCAGAAGGGCTGAGTCAGGGTAGAAAGTGATGAGGGGTGCACCTGGCTTATCGATTTGGCGCGGGTTGTAAACAAAAGATTGTTGGATTCTCAACTGGCAAAACAAAGCGTTGAAATGCACGGTTCCTTACCCAGTCGTTGTCAGATCCAATCATGGATTATACCATTGTCGTGTAATTGCTGTCCCAGACTTCGCTTGCAGCACCAAAGCTCAATTCAATTGCTGGTGAGGTGACCAGCCAAATGCACAAGTCCACATGTCGAGGACGCAGAAGCCAACCCCGAGGCAAGCGGCACGAGCACGAGGTACCGCAGACGTTGATTGCGCTGTTCATCCATTAATCCCCTCCGCTCTATCCACAAATACCCGAGCGGCCCAGTGGTCGGCGGGTTTCGACCTACTGGTAGGCGTCGATCGCAAGGGGTGCAGCCGCTAAATGGCGCCGAAGGGGCCCGCTACTCCACGGCTGGGTGCCTGTAAGGGGAAGACTGATTAGTTAAGATGGCGCCTAGGATTAGCGGCGTGTTTTCTGCATTAGGGAGGTGTGTCATAGACTCATAGAGTCATAGCTGGGCCCTGGCCCACTTCGCACCCCCTAGAGCCCTGGACTGCTGGGTGCCCCCATTCCACCAGCAATTCCTCATTCCCCGTACCTCCATCATCATGAAGGCCATTCCTCATGCCACCATCGCCCACGCCCTGCTTGGATACAGCACTGGCACTAATAATCACCGACAACTTTTCCTTTTGCCAACCTTGCCCTTGTCGTCATATCCTCTTACCACTTACTGCTCGACTCACACCCAGAATTCTCGTCTCGGGATCCCATTCCAAAATACTCACAGCTGAGCTGACTCTCTCTCCCCTTACGGGTACTTGATTCGTTCCTTCAATGCTACGAGTGCTGCCGGTGTGCTTGCCCTACGTAGTCCTTCACTCGCTCCGACCCTAAACCGCAGTTCACCACCACCAACACCCGTGCGTCCGCCAGTCTCATATTGATTGATTGCTTGCTTCGTCTGAGCAGCAGCCTCACTGTTTTCTTCTGTCCCTTTGTTTCTCCTTCACCCTTGCTCTCTGGGACTCTTGCTTCGCTGTCCCCCCACCGACCGACCTACGAGGATCCACCATCCTCTCCGTCCTACTCCTCCTCGTCTTCTCCCTCTTCTCTCCTCGACCTATACATACCACCTCCGTATATGCCCGATATCCTACCTCGTTGCACGCCCTTCCCCGCATTTTTTAATCCTTGAGCATGCTTCTGGGCCTGATGCTCGTGTGCTCCTAGTTTAACAAGTCAGAGGAATCGGACAAGGGAATAATATGCTTATCCATCTCCCTGCCGACGCACGCCATGTCTATTTCCCCGCCTTCTCCCAGGAGTAGGACTCCCGATACGATGGAGACTCCTGGCACCCTTCCGATATCTAGCTCAGCTGTGATCCCCTCAGGTGCTCTATTGTCAAGTTCGTCTTCCGAAGCCACAGCACGCAAGACAGATAACGCAGCCATGCCTTCCCAGACCAAGCCTCGCAGGTTCCTTCCCCAGCCAATCGAGGAAACAACTCGTACTTCTCACAGGAAAACTGCGGAGTCTGGGAACCGTGCTCCAGATTCAGAAGCTTCCGCTCGAGACACGCAGGACAAGTTGCCCTCGTCGTCTTCACTTACCTCAACTCTATCAAGCAATCAAGACTCTACTACACCAAGACGCTTCAAACCAGAACCTGTCGAGACATCTACACGCACCTCACGGAGGAAATTTGCCCCAGAGCCTATTGAGACAAGCACTAGGAAGAGCAAAGACACGCCCAAGCCACAGGAAGAAGACAAGCCGACCAAACCGCGCTCTCGATTTGCCCCGGAGCCAATTGAGACCACCACCAAGAGCAGTAACGACAAGAAGCCTCTCAAGGACGAAGTCGACACTGAGAAAACCCCTCGCCCCAGACGAAGATTCGCCCCGGAGCCGATTGAAATCACCACTACAACACGGCGACGACGCCGGAAACTAGACACGAGGGATTCGGATGAAGAGACTGACCCGGACCCTCAGTCAGAAATTTCCCCGGCTTCTAGTAGAGAGTCCTCTGGACCCCGCAAGTTCTCTCCGGAATTGCTAGAGACCGCTAAAGGCTCATATCGACGTGTCCACAATCCGTCTCCAGTCCTACAAAGCCCTCCGTCTTCTCAACCGGATCCTGCTTCGGGAAAGGAAGCGGAGGAGGAGGACGTGGATGAAGTGACTGACCTGGAACAATCCAAATTCTCCGCCGCTGCCTTGGCTCGAAAACATCCCGAGATCACTCGGCAGCATTCATTTGTGGTTCCCGACCTGCCTATGATAGAGTCGACTGACGAAGGTGAAAGCTCTGATACTCCATCTCTGAGCGATTCTCCTTCATCTCTGGACATTGAGAACCGAAGGAACACAAATCAACCCGACCCTAAAGAAAGCTATACCGACTATGTCCTTCGCCTGGCTGCAGAGACGGTGACAGAGAAGGAATTGCAAGAGCAGGCCATGGCTGCCTATATCAATGAGAGGCCGTACGAACCAGTCGATCACTTTGCCATATCCCATGACGAAGATGAAGACGGCCCATTGCCAGTCCCAATGTTTCAAGGCGAGAAGGGCGTCGATGTGAAAACATTCCGTCGGTCATCAGCAGCAGAACTTGATCTAGAGATGGCGAATATGCGTAAACATCACGAGCAGCTGGAGCAGGCGAAGCGTGAACTCAAAGCCGACACTGCTGGGCAGAGCCGCTTTAGTGCAGCAGCTTTAGCAACTCGGCATGCCATTGAGGCAAAGACCGTCAAAAAGGCCAAAAAACCACGGCCAGATGAAGACTCGGAACTTGCAAGAATGCGTGCAGCTGCATCACCTCCAATGTTGGGGTCAGATCTGCTTTTCCCTTTCACAATTTCACCCAAGATGACCCGATGCGATCCAGATCAGGCTCCAAGACCACGAAATGCAGATAGTGACGACGAGATGCCGAGTCCACAGTCACCTCAGCTATGGAAAACAGATTCAAAGCCTCAAAATAGTGCAGGGGCTGGTCTATGGATGGGTTTGTGCCAGGCATCGCAATCTCGACCTGCACCCCAGGAAAACGGCTTGCGAAGTGGGATTCAGACTCCTGTTCCTCAAACTCCAGCAGGGGATAGAAACAACCCATTCGAGGTGTCTCTTGCTATTAGAGGTAGCCAGACACCTGGTCGAGGGAATCAAACACCCGGGCGTAAGAGGCCGTACACGGGGTTGGCATTCCTCCCATTGACTCCTCCCCGCAGTCAGGATGGAGATGACATCTTCACTAGCACAATCGATCGAAAATTACAGCTGGAGAAACAAATTGAAGATGAATTTCCCACCCGTGTCATTACCCAGATCTACAACTATTTGAGCCTTGGATATCCCAGCCTTGCGCACATGTTCGACGAAGAATTAAGCAAAATTAGCCGCATACCACTAGAAGAGCTCAGACGAGACGACTACAACGTCGACGCGAAGGGCTATGTTGGTGCTCCAGAAGGCGACGGCGCCGACGAACGCGAAGTTATTGGCAAATGTAAGCGCTGGGAAGCCTTGAGACTATATATCAAAGAGTGGGCTCGACAAAGTCCCAATTTTGCTGATGACCGTGCCCGTCCTGTTGGTGCAAATGAAGACTGGGGTGCACGAGCGAGAAAGGGCAGCTGGGGACACTAGCTACCACAATCGACATCTTTCCACTTTGAATTCCTATGGCGTATGGCCTTTATCTGTTATGCCCAATATTAACAGGTGAGGAATACAATAGCCCAGGCGCTATCTTTAATTTCAGAAAGACATTCAGCATTACGATCAGGGTTATTCCTCGGGCTTGTGCTGTTTGGGCCGATAAGATGGTGACCCGACGCCTGGATTTGTCCTTTTTTCTGTAGGAGCCACTTTTACGACGAGTGATGTTGCACGACGGGAATGAAAGCGTGTGTTTGTATAGCGTACATACATCGTTTTTAATGAGATCATGGGACTCAACCATTTCAAAGATATAACTGTTGGAGTATGATTGCTCAATACATTCCTGGAGGCCGAATGCGAAGTTAATTGGTTATATTGCCTTGGCCTCGTGGGCAACCCGCTGACTCAGCAGTATCAACAAGGGTGGCAGGCGGGTGGCACGGGGTACGGGATACGGGTGCCCAGTGAGGTAGTAGCCTTGCCTATTCTTCCTATCAAATCGGCAGTCACAGAAACTACCGAACTAGGGGTTTATCAAAGAAGAATAGTCAAGAAAGACGTTTCAGCTCATGATGTCCCAAACTCTTGATCAAGGTTTCTCTTGTGCAGCGGTGAGCCAAGTTTCGATTTGGACTCAGCTGTCAACTGCGTTCGCTGGTGTCTTGGCCTGGGCGTTAAATGCTGCTCAGCCACCACCACCTTCACCACGACGAACCAACCTCCCCCAACGTCTTGAATATTGATCGATCAAGGAACCAGGTCCAAGAGCAAAGAAAACGAAAATATAAGCCTATGTTTGATACAACTGTCTTCATATAAGCTCACCCGAGCATCCAGCCTTATCTCTGGTAGACACTCAGATCTACGCCTGGCATCAGTCGGCATTTGGTACGGTGTCTAACTGGTCAATCTGCCACTCGTGCAAAGGGGATAGAAAACTCTATCTCTACTTCATTGTTTTGAAGGTAGAGGACTTTATTTGCAGCTCTCTCAACCCTGTTCGTAATCAGACGTGTTGCCAACGTCAGGATAGCCCAGAGCAAGCTCCTTTTATTTGGGGGATCTCCATTTCCTTTGGTGTTCGAATCGTTTGTTGTCCTCCGGGAACAATATCAGTCTCAGTCGTCATCGACTACCGCAAAGTGTCCTACAGCCTCTTCAGAATGAGCACCCACGACAGCAGTTCGGGGCCCTCGAACCCGGTCCATCACATTCTGCCCAGCGGCACCGACACTAGTCCCAAGCCACACCATGGCGGGCACGGCGGGCACAGCGAAAATGGAGGTGGTGGGCTTCTCACTATCCACCACGAAGGCGAGTCCGGACGCTCAGGAATCCACCCCATGTCATTCCTACGCATCCTCTTCCGCAGCTCCTCCAAGGTCTCCATGATGGTGAATGTGTTGTGGCCACTCGTGCCGGTCGCCATTGTCTTACACTACCTACCAGGCCACCACTCGCACACGCTGCAGAAGTGGGTGTTTGCGATGGCGTACTTGGGGATAATCCCGGCCGCGAATCTGCTCGGGTTCGCCGGCCAGGAGCTGGCGCGGAAGATGCCTAAAGTCGCGGGGATTCTGATCGAGACCGCCCTGGGCAGCATCGTCGAGATCGTGCTGTTTGTCATCTTGATCGCCAAGCACCGTGATCCCGAGCCTGGAGACGACGATAACTCGGCCGAGGAAGGGAACCTGATCCCCGTCATCCAGGCCGCGATCCTAGGCTCTATCCTCACGAATCTGCTGCTGTGTCTGGGCCTATGCTTCTTCTTTGGCGGCATTCGTCAGAAGACGCAGACCTTCCACGCTGCGGTCAGCGAAGTCGGTTCGGGTCTTTTGCTCGTCGCAGGCTTCGGCCTCCTGATCCCCAGCGCATTCTACTCTGCCTTGAAAGGTGAAACCCGCGCTTTGGGCAAATTCACCAGCCAGAAACTCCAAGATGATGTCTTGAAAATGAGCCAGGCGACAAGCGTGATCTTGATCATCTCCTTCGCCATCTACATCATCTTCAACGCGCGGTCGCAGCACAGCATCTTCGACGAGATCCTCGAGGCTGATGAGCTGCGTGACGAAGACCACGCGTACGACCTTGCAAAGGAGAAGTTGACCTTCAGCGAGTGTGTGCTTGCCATCGTCGCCAGTCTGTTCTTCGTCACACTGCTCGCCTTCTTCCTCGTCGAGCAGATCGAACTCATCGTCCACTCCGGCGTGCCCGACCAATTCCTCGGCTTGATCCTCCTGCCGCTCGTCGAAAAGGCCGCCGAGCATCTCACGGCGATCGACGAGGCTTGGGACGGTCAGATGAACTTCGCGCTCTATCACTGTCTCGGACCGTCCATCCAGACCGCGCTGTTCAATGGTCCGCTGGTCGTCATCGTCGGCTGGGTGCTCGGCAAGAAAATGGACTTGAACTTTGAAATCTTCATGGTCGCTCTGCTGGTCCTGAGCATCCTCGTCGTCGGCAATTTCTTAAGGGACAAGGAGAGTAATTACCTTGAGGGGGCCTTGTTGGTGGTATGTCAAACCGTGCTAGTATCCCGCGTATTCCCCTCTCCTCGATGTTTTGTTTCTTCCTCTCTTCTTTCCCTCCTGAATGACTGATATCAAGGGCTAACGTGCAACGCATTTGCTTGCCATTGTGCAGATCGTCTACCTCATCATTGCCATCGCCGCGTGGTTCTATCCAGACCCGGACGTCGCAACCTCGAATGACTTTGAGGGCCTCATGCCGATTGCTGGTGCCGCTGCTCAGGCTACGCAGGCTGTCGTGCAGCAGTTCGTCGCCCAGCAGGTGGGCCCGACTGTTGTTGAGCTGTGATGCGGAGATTCCGTTTCCCATTGGAAGGGTAAGAAGCAGTTACAAGCACTAGGAGCATTCATCCTTGCATATGTTCCACAATACCGTGTCTACCTTGGTGGAGGAGGGGAGTAAGATAAGGGGATGATGTGGAGGGATCGGATTTTCCGGACGGGGTGTCTATGCATATGGTAGAAGCAATGTCGGGTTTGCAAGGCCATGTCTGCTTGTGGTAGTGTTGGAGGGGATTTCAAGTTGAGGGTAGTCCTATATTGATAATGAGTTGTCAACACATGCATGCCGAGAAGGGCCTCGCGACCTTCACCATGCACTGCTGAGAAACAGAATCGAGACGGTCACTGTCGTACTGCTTCAATGTTGCTTTTACTATGGGTAATGCTGCTGAGGCAGTTCTTGACCTATCCCAGACAACTCACTGCACCTCTACGGTACATATCACACTGGCCAAAGCACCGACCCTGAATCCGAAAACTTGCCTTGTTGAGCATACTATGTATCAACACGAATCGATGGCTGAGCATCCCATTCATAGAGGGGCGCTCAAAACTCGATGGCTCCCAACGAATGAAGACGACAGAACATCCTCCCTCGTTCTCGGTTGTCCCAAACAAGCGTGGGTCTTCGCATAAGATATTTCCGGGCCTGGGATGAATATGTAAGCAACAAAAACGAACGACCTATAATTACTAATTATGTACTGACTCACAACAGAAGAACAAACAAAGGAATCACCACTTGAATTAGTCTTCCAGCCAATCAATTCCATACTAACATAGGAGCTAGGGTCCCGAGAAAGACGAAGTCGAAAGCTTTCCAACATGGTTAAAGATGCGAGCTCGTGCAAGTAAGTGAGTAAGGTGGCCCTACGGAACACTCGCTTCGGGCCATAGCATAGGCATTAGTAATTACTGCGAGAACCCCTCTGCCTTTGTGGAGAAGATCACATAAATAGCCTGGTGGCCGTTGAGGTGTCCACCACGGAATTAAGGCTGGTGGGATCTGAAGGGAATCCGAAGCCCCAAGCGTGTGCTATGCGGTACGATACGATACGTTGCAGGACGGAGTAGGTACCCAGTACCTAGGTGTACTTCGTTATGTACCGAGCCCCCTTGTGGAAACTGTGCTGCTGCATCAAGCGCATCGCACGAGAAGACATACTCGTACACACATCCTATCCACATCTACCACTTTGGAGTATTCTTGCCACCCTGTTCAGGCATGTTTGTACTTAGTATCTCTTCAATGGGCAGTCGAGACGACAAGACACGAAGATACTGTAAGCAGCGGCGGATTTCAGATACGGAGGCCATGATATACGGAATACGCACCACGCACGCACCAACTGAGAACGGCGAAATACTACTATAAAAGCCGCCACGGCCGCTACGGCTAGGGGAGGCTGGGGGCGAGGGGCCCTTTGCTCGCGCCACTGGTGTATGTACTGTAAGGCTTAGCTTTGACGGCGAGAGCAGGCAGAGATGGATATCGGCGAGGCCTGGTACTCCGTACTCAGTACTCCGGACTCCGTCCGCAGTATGTGGTTAAACGGCATCTGCAAGAGTCAGCAGCTGGCCGTATGTACAAGTGCTTACGCGGTGTGTAGCAAAGAGGCTTGCATCGTATTTTGTACTCCGTTCAGAGTACATGGTTGCCTCTTATTAATAACTCCGGGGTTCGAGGTAGCTTCGGCACTGAAGCTACCATGTACTATAGCCAGCCTGACCACTGCTAAGAGACAGAAATCCAACCGGTTTCGAACGGTATTCAGCTATAGTACGTTGGTACTCCGTACTCGTGGATGCTACTATGTATCTATCCGACTAGACTCGCGCCCTTGGTGTCCGCTCAGGGTTGCCCGCCGAAATCGGTTCCAAGCTGGTCTCGAACGTTTGGCCGGGGTCCTGTCGGACATTTCCCAGCCCTTTCCTGTACGGCACCCTGCGTTCAGGTTAATTAGTTCGCGCTGGGTCCAGGCACCTCGCAAGGCCACTAACCAAGCTGAGGTCAAATGGACGGCCTTACGACATCCTTCTCGGTTCAGTCTTCGTGTGCGGAGTTGCGACATGGGACTCGTGGAGGAAGTGTGCCTTCAAACGGCACAACATTTCTCCCTTGTCAGTCGGTGATGTGGATTTTCGGCATGAAAGCTGGTCAAAGAAGCAAGTCTTGCAGGTGACTGGCGAAAAGAAGTACAGATGCTTCGAACAGTACTATGAATGGGAATACTTTGATGAAAGCTGTAACGAATTGAAATGAATTGCCATTCATACATTGGAACATTCGAGGCGTATATTGGCTTCGCCAGAAGCCCGGGATGTTAAACTCCGCATCCTCTAAACGCCAGGCAAGACCTGAGGCCTCTCCGCCGTGTACCATTTATTTTGAAGTCTTGCACTGTCGCATACATAGTATCATATAATCGTAGAAAACCGTAATCTTTGGGGGAAGGTGTTTCGGAGAAATGTGGGCATTCAAGGGCTCGTTTTGGGCAAACCCCGTTCGCTCGGTGGGCGATATCGTTTCTATTCTTACCTCATCGTCCTCATCTCCTTCTCAGCTACTTGAGCACCTAGCTAGGTATCAGGCTGTTTTATTTGGTCCTCCTCGTCTACTGGCGTAGGAGGAGGCTTGATGTCTTTTCGTTTCGCATTGGAAGCTCTGGTCGAGGTTCTGGAAGGATGGTCGGGCAAGTTCTCGATGAATGCCGATTGGCGATGATCCTCCTCGGGACCTTGATATGGCAGTGTTGGACTATTGCCCGCTATTATTTGGCCACCACTGCTCATACTGCTACCGTTGCGCCGGTGTGTAGGACGGATAGGTGATAAAGGCGAGGTGGCTAGTGCTGCGCTGGTCATGCCCACTTCACTTGCAGCCCTTTGGGTCGAGTCGGAAATTCCCAAGGGTGTGATGACGAAGTTGCTGCTTGCATTGGACTCCTGGCGAGGTGCATTCGGCGGCCGCTTTTTCCCGTAGATATCATCTCCTTCCGGCTGCGGCTTGATGGGTGAAGGTAGCGGATCGAAGTTCGTTCGCTCTGACGTCTGGAAGTAAGTGTCAATACGGCGCTGTCGCGGAGATGTGGTGACAGGTCCATTTGTTGGTAACGCCACCCCGCCGAGATAGACATTATCGTAATTGTCACGCCTGCTCTCGCTGAAAGGAAACCCTTGGAATGAGTCACGTCCCCGAAACGAACCTTCCTCGGCGCCGACGGAAGACATCCCTCCAGCAGTAGATTGCCCAGCGGTAGAGTCAGTTGCGCTCAGGCCATTGTTGTAAACTAGGGGATGATTGGAATGCCTATGTGGTTTGTAATCGGGCTCGCCCCGAGAGGACGCCGAATCCTGTTGGGTCGAGGAATCGGGAAGCTCACCTATCCTCCTGGATTCGCCACTCACTTCGGGAAGGGTTTCTGGGGACAGCGGCGTATTTGTTTGTATCGAATTTCTGGGCATAAAGATGCCGCGACCTCCTAGCTCTGCGATCTCGCCGTCACCTTGAATACGAGAACCGAGTACCGTTTCCTGGTCGCTCGTGTCCATCTCCATTGCCACAGCAGACACAGATTGCTTAGCTTGGTCTCGAAACCAGCCATGCAGGTGGTCTCCGGAGCCCTGGAGGGTCTCTGATGTTGCGGTAGAGGTCTTCGATTGACGGTTTTTCCTCCTTTGCTGCCGGCGTCGCCAAAGCCAAAACCCGAATGCAGCAACTACAAGAGCAACTCCACCTAAAACACCTCCTAGTATTGGACCCAATATGCTTTTGCTGCCAGTTGATATCAAAGTGTAAGGATACCAATTGACGATATCCCGTTGATACTCTTGGGTGAACAGCGCTGCGAGAGAAGCGTTCATATTATCGGCAGCTACACTAGGGTCTCTGGCGGCAGTGACTTGAGGAGGGATCTTATAGTGGGACCATTCCTCTGGAGTGTATTTGTCCTGCCAGATGAGTTTGTTCAAGTTGAGGACTTCCACAGACCTGCCTCGTGCAAAGCGTATATCCTTATAGTTTCCCTGGCCTCCAACAGCAAACATCTGGTCTGGGTAAGGGGTTATGCAGACATGACCCCACCGCGCACCAGCTTGGTTTAATGGCGTAACTTTAGTCCAGTGAAACGAAGGAATTGACAGAATGTAGACATCCATGTTCAGATCCTTGTTCAAGTCGACCCCGTTATATCCTCCCTGAATATAGATCTGGTAAGATTTTGCGTCCGGTTGGTGAGCCACAACAGCGCAGAAATCGGCAAGTTGTGGTGGCAGGTCTCCAGAAGTGTCTTGGTTATACCAAACGTCGTTGTGAATATCATATACCGAAATAGTGTGCATGAACCCAGGGCTTACTGCATTAGCTTCACTATCAAGCGACGCATTGGTAGTATAGCGAATGTCCACTGGATTCGTGACTCCTCCTATGGCAAGCAATAGGCCTTGATCGGACACTGGTACCCACGCGAGACTTGCACTTCCACGACCACCTACGTGATCGGGGAGGGTCTTGTTCTCCCAGACAGCATTGTGGATCGACTTCATATCAACCTTGAGCATGTTGCCAAGTGTAACGGAGATAGCTTCTGCACCGTAAGCCACAAGAAATCCCCCGGATGGAGTTTGCATTCCTGAAAAATAAAACCCTAGATGTTCGCTTGGAATGCTTACACCAGCACCGTGTGTAACATTCTTGCTTGTTGGTGGCGGAGGAAGATAGTGAGTATCAAAGTCGGGAGCCCAGTTGTTCTGGTAGATATTCTCCTTCCCAGAGTCAGGCTCTGGCATGTATAATTGATCGTTAATGAGATCTGCTTTTTCGCCCTCAAGTGTGAGGGAAAGACCACTGAGTTTTGATCAGTTATGGTGTGATATAAGGATTGGAAGATCATTCTTACCCGTACGTATAAAGCTCGTAGTCATCAGCAAACATGTGGCCATCAATAAATGGTGGATTGTTGCTAAACCCACCAGCATTCGGGAGGATTGAAAATATGTCCGAAAAATTTGCGGATAGCTCAAAGGTCTTGGAGAAGTTCAACGTGTACAGGTACCCGCGCTCCTGGTCCGGAGGAGACACCGCAGAGCCTTGAAGCCATGTCTGTCCTGTTGCGTCCCATTGACAATATTGCATTTGGCCTCCGTCGAGGTAAAGAGTGTCCCGAACCACGGCTCCTCGAGGTTGTGTCCACATACATAACCTGGGATTCGCGTCCGCGGCCATAGTAGCAGCATTCCAAAGGCATAGCGTAAGCAGCCATGCCGTCAAAGTCGTGACCATCGTGGTTCACAGACAAAAGGACGCCTAGGGTGGGGAGAAGGCGGTTGCGCCAAAGAAGAAGCAGGCTTTGCGGAAATAATTGAGGAAGAGGTGAAGTTGTGTTCTAGATTGCAACAAGACTTCTAGTAAACCTTAGAAATGCCAGCAGGGCCGAGGTGACACTGTTTGGCTCGCATGATGCAGACGCGACAACTCGGCCAGGCCGGAAGGGACCTCTTCGAGAATGTAGCATTGCGTCCTCTGGCCGAATGAATCAAGACAGGTTAGCCAAAGCGACGGCACTTTTGAGAATGGTAAGCTATCACTGACTAGCCCTTAGAAACACTATGCCTAAGGCCGCGGTTGGAGCGGCTGTGCAACACAGAATGGACAGCTTCTGGCCCCATGCCATGCATAATCGGTGCCCTGGTTGGAGGATATTCTCGGGGTCTGCATGGGTTGGAATAGTGCGTGGAATGTTCGTTCAGAATCACCCTATGAGTTACCTCTCCGAAAAACTAGGTGCAGCGAATGATGTCCCAGCCTGATGAGTACTAACCCGACTTGGTACTTGTCCTGTCAAATGCAAACGCTCCAGCAGTACGGAGCAGCCTCGCGCGAAACCGCGATCATCCCACATTTCTGCCATCGAGGAACTCATGAAATGCCAATGCTCCGTAGTATGTACTCCATACCGCGTCTTTCATCAGAAGCTGCAATATGTGTTGACGGATTTACCGTAGCCGCGGATTGGTAACCCATTCCGACATGTCGACGCTAGCGGGAAAAGTGCTGATCTTGTGTACACCTCTGAAACCCCTGTCGATCCTGGGAGCTAATCCTGCAACATAGGGATGCTTCGGGTTCTTGAGCTCCATTATTGACAGAAACCATCGTTCCCTCCATCAGGAGTTTTCCATCGATTGCACACAAGCCACAGCTCAACTCATTTACCGACACGTATAGCCACGTTATACGTGCCTAGTGCTAAGGGTTGTGGTCAAACCATCTTGTGTTGGAGTTTGTCTCCTTAGTCAAGCCATGATATTCCATCTTCATGCCCAGTATGTTAGTATTCATGACATAGACGGCGCAGTAGCGTGGTTGCCGTGCTACGTTGTACTCTGTACAGGCTTCGACTGTATCCAAAAATAAGAAACAGAGATATCATAGTCGGTCTATCGGACCTTGTATCAAGCCAGGGATGGAGAATCGAGTCCACAACGTCAGGTGCCGTAACATGTAAGAGCAGAGGGGCAGCTTTCCCAAAAGAGAAACACGCAGTAACTTGGCTGTTGCTTGTAAGATCTAATCCGTAGGCAGGTGTGCACGGGACAACATTGAGTTGTCAGTGGTTGGAACTCGCTCGCTTCAGAGAGCAGACATAGTGGCAGCGGGCCTTAAAACATCAGCGAGAACGAAACACGTAAAATACTGTGAATCGTCCAAAAGACAATGTGGGCATCGAGCTAGTAGCTTATGGCTGCCCTAGACCCCGGGCATGTTGATAAGGCCGGCGGCCATTCCTTTATGGGCTAGAGTAACGGGTACTATGACACTTTTGTATTAGCTTGAACTTAGTAGAAACGGCAAGGTATAAACACCAAGACTTTTGACGATACTAAGGCAAAGACAGGTCAATGTCTTGCCCGCTCCGCCTGATTTGCTTCTTCCAGTCTGGCTCGCCTCTCCAGCCACGGCCTTATCCGTCTAAAAGCTCCCTGCAATGCACACTCTTCCGACTCCACTTTGTTGAGCGCTTGCCCTACACTCGAGCCTCACCTCCAACCAAGACTCGTGTTCGTTTGGCCCGAGTTCCAGTCCAGGTGTTGCTATCCTGGGAATCATGTCTCTCATTACCATCACTTCATACTCGGTAGACATGGATTGCGCCTGCCGAGCGACGGGACACCATCTCATCCCCATCTGTCCGCACACCCAGCCATCTTTGTTGCGTCGGACGGTCCAAATATGGTCAATCATGGCATGGTAAGATACACTCCGTACCAAGACCAGTCCCGTCTTGAGACTGTCACCCAGTTACAGCCCTTGTCATTCCACATCATAGATTACCCACAGGTACGCGACGGTCGATTTACCCAGGAACATTGCCATCTCGACGAGCTCTCCGCTTCGGGCGAGAATGCGAAATGCAACGTGCAGCCCGAAAGAAGTTCAACTGGTGCCAAAAAGGTATGACCGACTCCACCATCGTGCGATCTGCACCTGCACCAAGTTGCTTTCAAAGGGAGCCCATCTTCCCTCTCTTACTCCCTTCTTCTTCTTCTTCTTCATCAGGGCATAGATTTTCAGGAACTCTTGTTGTAGAGCCACTGGTTGCTTTCTCGGTGAATACAGGCAGTGGTGCCATACTCTCGCTTCTCCCTCCCTTAGTGCTTGCTATAAATCGATCGCTACAATCTCGTTCACCACTTGCCGGCAGCATAGCCACTCTTCACAGAGAGGGTCGGGTCTTTCGGCAGTGAAGTGCGTCTAAAGATGCGCTCATTCAAGACTCTCGTTCTGACCGTTCTGCTGACCGCCAGCGTCAATGCAGGAGGAAGCGGAGGAGGAGGCGACGGTGGTGATTACACTCATTGGCTAACAACCACCTGTTGGGAAACCAAATCTGCCGAAAAGGAATATGTCACAGTCTGGCAAACACAATGGGAGAAACCTGAGTCTGTGACTTTGTACAACACCTTGACTCAGTGGGAGACCAAGATGATAACCGTCACCGCCGTCGAAACTGATATCATCACTACCACTGCAACGGTCTATAGTACAATCAACAAGTATTTCACGGATACTGCAACACAGACGCAAATCCAGGTTTCGCATGAGACTGCCACTGCGACAATCTACTCTACAGTCAACAATTATTTCACGGACACTGCGACACAGACACAAATCCAGGTTTCACACGAGACTGCCACCGCGACGAAGACGGCAACAGTGATCAGTGCAAGCGTCATCATCACGACGGAATTTGCAACAATTACCGATACTGTGACCGAGTTTCCGGTTTGCACCACACTTGTCGGGCTTGTGACTTGTCCTACCAGAACAATTAACCCAACCTACACCCCACCAACAGCCTTGCCGACTGATTGGCTGTGGGGTTGCCCTCCTGATACTCTGTGCACGCCCAAGCAGATTGGTTGCAACTTCGAACAAAACTTGCCAGCGGACACCTACGTTTGTAGCCCAGAAGACTGCCTCCCGGTGAAACCACTGCCACCGCTTGACACCAGCTGGGACACCCACAATTGCACGCCATATATCCCCCCAGCAGGTTATGCTAATTTGGCTCCACCCATATTTGATCTTGGGTATGACATCTTCCAATTCAACGGTCAACCGGGCCCTTACTGCCCTCCCCCTCCCTCTACGACGTGGCAAGATTGGGCTCCTCTACCGCCGCCTCCTCCGACCTCGGATTGGGTGGCGCCACCGCCTCCGCCACCGCCAGTTTCCAGCTGGGCTGATTGGCCGGTTTCGGGTCCAGCAGGGCCGGTTTCATCAGGCTGGAACCATTGGGACGGAAACGGAAACGGAGATCATGGGCAAGGTCAAAGCTGGAGACCAGCACCGCCAGGAATCACTCCAAGAGCGAATCTTGCAGAACGTCAGAACGAGACACCCGATTACGAAGTTCCTGCTGCGTGTTTCAATCCTTGTAACGCTGCTGTGCTTAATGCACAGAGTTGTGGTCTGAAGGGAGCTGTCTTGTGCCCAGTTTCAGGGGTCTTTTCACAACAGTATACTAATTGTGGCAATTGCATCGATGTAAACAAGGACAAAGCATATACTGAGCCCCCCAAGCTGATATCGTCCCTGGTGACATTTCTTGACTATTGCAGTGGCTACGTTGCGGAAGCTGCAGTCTCGACCCAGGCGAGTACCACAACCACTTCCCGGTCGTCTTCTAGCTCAAGTTCCACCTCTAATTCAGGCTCTACTTCTGGTCCAACCTCCACTGTATCGCCTTCGACATCAAACGGGTCATCCTCTGGACAAGCATCCTCGTCCTTGTCAATCGCGACCACCTCTTCCGTGTCGGCGGCGGCTCTTTCAGCTACCTTGCCCGCGTCAGCTCGGACATCGAGTTTTACAGGGGGTGCTGCGCTTCAGGGGCCCAGCTCAGCGTCACTTTTGCTAACGATATTCATGGGATTCATGGCATTATTCCCTTTTGGACCAGCATAATGGGGTTGCGGGAAAGTAATCGGGAAGTAGGATGGGAATATGCCATCCATTATCATTTGTTTCCACAGGTCTGGGCCGCCACCACATTTCTCATTCTCTAAAAGAATATGAAGTTATGAACTACTGGGCAGGGTCTGGGGCATATGACCTTGAGTTAATTAGGAAAGAGCTGGAGCAATGGAGACCTATCGTTAACGATGTCAAAATGTTTCATGAATAGCAATGATACCAATGCACATAGATGTACAATTGACATCGCTGTGGCCTGTTATTGGCTCAGCATCAAAGGCAAGCTGTCACCTGTAGGTTTGAAGCAAATGTTTACTTCGTACCATGTGAAATCTCCAGCTTGCCTTGGCTCGATCCTCGACAGTCGAGGTCTGGGAATCAAGTGTGTGGAATTTCTATGCTGCAAGGGGCGCGATTGCACGAATGGGCAATTGCAGCTGCGCAACATAGTCTGTACATCAGATCTTGCATGCATGGACTAAGTCAATCTGGAGTAGCAAGAGGTGGGCAGCAACCAGTAATCTGGAAAAGAAGTTTGGCGGCTCTGCAGAATCCGCCTTGCCAAGGGAAATTAACGCCTTGGCACAGTGCTAAGGTCGGCTAAGGTTGAGGCTGAGGCTCTCATCAGGCGGACATACCCTGTACCGTCTACAACACAGCCTTGTCGTTCAGCAGAGCAGGGACACAGGTGACTGACTCACAAGACCTCGCAAATGGCCCCTTATCTACTCCGTACAGGGAGGGCGAGCTAGTCAAGGTCCAGCTGACTCCGTGTCTTGGAATTTCTCAGGTGCAAAGAAGCAGCAGGATGTATTTGGGCTTGACGCATTTGTCCAAGGCCAGCTAGTCGTCGAGGTCGATCAGAATTCAAACTCGCCACTCTCTTCAATTGATATTAAGGCCACCTGCTCCTTCTCAGATAGACCTGGAGCGAGTTGGTGCAATCCTTCCATGGCCGCAAAATCTAGCTGGTAGATTCGCCTTGGCTCCACAACCGAGATCGATAAGGGACATGACGGGGCCGAAATCGATTACCACAAACCGACCGCTCACCAAGTTGCGGGTTGATTCCGGCCATCGTCGTTGGGCACGCCCCAGGATGCAAGTTAAAGATATATTTGGTTTGTGGCAATAACGTCTGGCACACACCTCCTGCTGAGCATCAACGGTACCTAATATGAGAGTATCCTCAATTGGAAATGTCAGTTCAGGCAACCGTGCGATTGGAAAACAGGCAGCAACTGAAGAACAAGCGTTGAACATGGGAATGGCACACACTAGCTACCTCCCCGTCTCCAGTAGTTGACGAGCCCGGGCCCGAGCCCTGGCTAGACTAGCAATGACGATATAATTACAGTGGCTTGGACGAATGGTGAAGCACATATGATGTTGGTGACAGGGGTTTGGACATCAGCCACTTGAGGCTGACCCAGGGGGAGGTCCTTTGATACTAATATCATACCAATACTGGCCCCCTCTAGTACTGTATTCTGTGGCAGGTCACTCACATCAAACACATCAATCATCACTTCCAAGTTCGCGACCCTTCTTAGCAGTTCTATATGGCCCCCATCTACCCTTACTGGATAAACCTCCTTGAATTGGTGGCAGAAGGAGGCCAGAAGAGTGACCGCATCAAGATCCGAGGCTGCTTATCTAATTCGACGCCACACCTCGACCCAAGGCTGCATGAAAACGAAACAATACTCATGGGGGGGCCGAACAGAAATACAGAGTGCTTAGCAGATTGCACCCACTAGGAGAACCCGACTGCTATACAGAGAGGGAATACAGCATGACGGTACGTGAGCTTGGGGCATGAGTGTGTCATGACCATAAACCGAGCATCAGGCTAAGTTGATCCTTGGGCGTGATTCGGCCAAATACCGTTGAGCCAAAATCACCGCATTGCCTACCCACAACCATGCGAACCAGTTCAACGGTCGCCCATTATACGGTCACACCGGGAGCCATTAGGCTTCAATTGTTTCCTCACAGCCGTGCATTGGGTCGAGATTTTAACCCATATTTTGCATTGATCCGAAATCTCCAATCACCTGTTCTTCTTCCTTTGATAGATGACCCGCTCGCACCCACTTCCACCTCAAAGTATATACTGGGGTTCAATCGCATAACCTAACCTTATCAAATCAGCAGACCGAGATCACAGCCTTGAAGGCAAGAGCGAGCACGGTGCCTCGTCAAGCGACCCTTTGTCCTTACAAGGGAACGGTCACAATGTTCTATCGTCACGGTTCTTACTAAAGGTCCCTCGTCCCAGCGTGGCTGCTTTGTCTTGGATTCTTCATCATGACAAGACCAAAGACCTTTGAGCATCTTGCGTCTTGATCAATCAAGAACTCAAGCACTCAACCAAGATTCAAAGTTGCCAATCTTCTCATCGACATCGCTAGCCCCGGTGAATATCCAACAGCCATCCTGAATGCAGAGTCTTGCCTTGACGAATCCAAGGCACGACATAACCAAACGACCATCTCACCGTCTTGACGCTCTCCTCGTTGCCTTCCACTATTGCTCGTTGAATGTCGGGTCGACGTTATAGCGAAGGTCACAACAGCTACAACTCCGAACCCATAGTTATTGAAAGGGATCCACAGGTGCGTAGCTCTTACCGCATCGTTCGACCGGCCAAGCCAAAGAAGGACCGACTGACAATTGGCTCCAAGATATACAATCTCTTCCGAACTCGCAGAAAAAGGGTTCAGATCGTCGAGGAGTCGCCCATCAGGAGTCGGCGCCAGCAGCGGCGAATCCGCACCCCTTCGCCATCGCCATCGCCATCGCCATCCCCTCCACCACCACCGTCTCCTCCAAGGGGCCCGTATCACAAAATGACAACTCGGTTGAACGAAGAGGACATCTTCGCTCCTCTGCCTCCAAGGTTGTCTCCAAAATCCAAGTCAAAGTATCGACATGAGGATGACTTTGACCCGATCATTGAGGAGAGAAAGCCTCAGCGATACCGAAAGGTCAAGGTTGTCTACAGCCACCCAAGAGATGAAGATGCTCATCCTCAGGTGGAAACTCCATCATCGCCACATAAGAAGCGCGACAGCGGCAAATACTATGTCGAGACACGGGTGGACAACCGCCCGAGCTCGGCGTGGTCTGAATTTGATCATCGTCGAGCAGACGATGAAGTGGTTCGGCAGCTGACATCCGACTTTAACAACATGCTCGCCAAAGAGCGGAAGGAGCGGGTTGAGGCCGAAAGGGCTGCTGCTGCCGCCCAGGAAAAGGCGCACAGGCTCGAAGCTGACCTGGCGCATGAACAACGACAAAGGTCTCTTGAGCAACGTGAGCGAGCTGCAGCTGATCGTGAAAGACGTCTAACCAACGACCGCGAACGGCTTGTTGAAGTCAGGCGACCCGTAGTTGTGCACAACCCGATCGCGGCGGTGGTACCTGCCCATGACAACCACCGAGTGGATCATCGAACAGCGCTTGATCGAGCTCAAGATGACTACCGACGACTCGAAGTACGAACTGAGCGTACAGCTCGTGAAGAGCAGCGGGCATCGGCTTCAGAAAGACGCCCTCGCCGGCAGAGCATCGTCATCGTGGACAACCCACGCGAGCATAGAGAGCGAGGTCATGGACATCGATAGTCTCCGGCATATGTTTTCCGTACAGGGTGTGGAGAGTTTATGGTGCAATAGCACCATTGGGTAACGGTACATTAGGACATCATTAAGGGCAACCAAAAAAAAAGGGGGTTACTGCTGCGAAGCAACAAGGTCGGGGTCTTGTGGGAAAGGACGGCGTTTTTAAACGGAAGCTCACATTCGAGGCTGTACAGAGCCAGCGGTGCAACAATTTGTGTTTCTCGAGAGGGTGAGTGCGGGATCACAAATCATGTTTGTTTTCCTTGACTTAAATTAGTTGGTTAGGCACTCAAAAGCCCAAAGGCGTTAGGATGGCGGTTGGGCATTCAGGCACAGACGCAGGTACAGGCACAGGAACAGGAACAGGCGTATGCAGCGGCGCTACGGAGGATTAGGACATTCGGATCGAGGTCAAGGGATCACAGCATCATCAAAGGCTGACATTTCAGTTACGCAGTTAGAACAGTTCGTACGTATGTAGGTAGACAGGACCTGGCTTAGCTAGCCCGTAGATAAGTCGTCCGTACAATTCCACTTTTGAAACCGTTTCACTCCGCGGTAATTCCAGAATAGCTGGGGCTTCCTGGTCTTGTTCGGCACAGCGTACGGAGGACTGCGTAGTTAGCTGACTATCTAACCATCTAGTTAGATGTCGTGCAGCGATGATCCCGCATCAGTCTCGGCAACTCGATGTTGATCCTTATGGTTTCGGACGATCCGGTCGCGATGTGGAGCCCTTGATTATTTCAGTAAATCGAACTGCGGAGTACCGAGTAGGCAGGTATACTATGGAGTCACAATATTGGTCAGGCCACGGTACGGAAGCCTAGAAGTGCCGTCAAACACCCACCCGGGACACCATAACCGTGAATCTAGGCGGATCTAGGCGTTAGGCGCCCCCAAGCTTCGAGGTGGGGACTCGCCCCGAGGCCCGGCCTTGGACGCGGACGGAGCAGTAAATCGCCCTCGGTGCTACCCAATGCCCAGTTCCCAGTGCCCAGTGCCTGCAGCTGATCGAGTCCAGGCGGGGGCCATTTACCTCGTCTGGATCAGTTTGTACCTGGCATTTGGCGCGTGACTTGTTGATCTTTTCCTGGAGCGGGGCGCCAAAATGAATGATCGAGGTTCAGTGGCTCGCCAGACGGATAATGGTCACCTCTCATAGTAACCGCGAGGGTTGAAGTCGCCCGAGTCCAATAGTCGAATGGATAAATGGGCATTGGTGATGCCTGTGGTGTGAGTGTAAGCAGACATCAGTCATATACCGTCCGCGGTCCCCAAGATCCTCTCCCCCTAGCTGGTGCCCTACGAGCACTCAGTGCTAACTTGCTAAGTTCTAACGCCTCACTGCATAGTAGGACTCTTACTGCCGTGTTTCCCCTCCACCACCCGCTCGCATCGCTTTGACCACGGCCCTTTCGATTGGGAAAAAGACTCGACGCCTCCTTCTTGACCGTGCACGGCTATCATAAAGGTCTGGTCAACACTTGGATGGCGTCTACTTCCTTCCCGCCGTCCCTCTGCCATCCCTGTCGATTCGAAAGTCAAAGCAGCTTTCCTCCCGCCAGCCCGCCAGCTCTTCCCGCTCCCCTACGTCAATCTGCCCCTCAAGCGAAGCGCCGCTTTTTTCTTCTCGCAGTTCCTTGGAGCTCCTTGCATATGTGACGACACACTCGTTACACTGAAAGAGCAACCCAATCTCGCCCTCAAAGCAAGCAGAGAGCCCTATAGACTGCGCGTGAAGGGGGCTCGTCCATGAGCACCAGACGGTCCTTGTCTCCATCCCAGCCTGACCATGTGGCAGCCCATCCGACAGCCACTCAGCCGAAACATATTCGCCTCCAATCCTGCCCTCACGATAAAGTAGGCTGCGTGTCAGCATCGGTCATACAGAAGGAATCACATCATGGGAGAACATGATAAGCGGGACTGCCAGCAAGAGGAGGTCACTGGCACCACGTCGTCGCCCAAGCTGCCCGCGCCCCCGGAGCCAGAGAATGACAAAGGCATCTTTCCCTCCATTAAAAGCCCGAACCTGGAAGGATTGGACGGCATCACCGCTGAAACGGTGGACATATTCACACTCGAGGCTGTTGCGGCCTTGAAGCTATTGTGCCGCAGTGTGGACGACCTGGTTCAGATAACCGGCGACATCCCACCTACTCCTCCTGCGCGGAGCAGAGGTACCTCTCCAGCCAAGGGACTCTCGAGGCTGCGTGAGCTTACGCCGGGTGAGATCACGACCCCAAAGAAAGAGACCTTTGGGCTACGGCCGCCTGGCTATACTGCACACGACACCATTGACGGCGTACAGTTTGGCAAGACTCCTATCGGTTCGCCGGAAGCGCAGGCCCACGAACCAGTTTCGGCCTCGCAAATCATCGGTGCTCATGCACAACCTATCTACATCCAACACGGTGCTCTCGCAAGGAAGTTCTACTCGAAACGCCCTCCTCCAATATCGACCGAGGACTACTTGATGCGCATGCACAAATATTGCCCCATGTCGACCGCTGTGTATCTGGCCTCCTCTCTGTACATCACACGATTGGCCATCCAGGACAGAATTCTCCCCGTGACACCAAGAAACGTGCATAGATTGCTCCTGGCATGCCTGCGCGTTGCTATGAAGGCCCTCGAAGACCTATCCTGGCCGCATGCCCGGTTCAGTAAGGTAGGTGGGGTATCTGAGAGCGAACTTGGAAGGCTTGAGATCACCTTTTGCTATCTCATGGACTTCAGTCTGAAGGTTGATGCGGCCATGCTCCAGCGCGAGGCTGAGGATTTGTGCCGCCATGACCGATACCAAAACATCGTCCTTGAGCGCCCGCTGAGCTTGCTGGAGCTACGAATACCCGATGATAGCGAGAGGAAGTCCAGGTCAGCTGAAAAGCGAAAGGCCAGCAGCACTCTTCCTTCGAGACCATTGGTTAAAGTCGGAAGTGCAATCGAGGTTGTAGGTCAGTCCTGAAGGGACATGATACCGGAAGTATAAGGGATACGGATGGATCCTACCACGCCACAATGTCTGAGGTTCACTTGTACTTTCCAAGCGGGTTGCTCCAGCGAATGGAGCAAATGGCCCTTTTAGAGTTTCTACCTGAATTACCCGAGCGCGTCTGCAGTCACATACTGGGCCAAATGCGCAACGTCGGTGATATTTCTTGCTACGCCATCATGCGCAACACACTGAAACTCGAGTCCTCGAATGCGCCTGCCTCAGCTATATCCATGATGCTTTCCATTTCCGCAAAGAGAAGGTGCGCTTGCACTACTCATCCATGGCTGTCCATCTTCCCTCCAAGATGTTCTCCACATCCGCATTTTCATCCTCCATTCTACTAGCCAGCTTTCGTTGTTCCCTGCCGAAATCATCTCCATGCACATTTCTTACAATCCATGTATCTTTCATTTTGCAGCTATTTGGGATTGTCTGGAATACGTGGCCTCCAACTAGTCAGTGGTTGTTCCACTACTGGTCGATCCTCTCTCCCCCTCAGAACCCGAATAGGAACACGGCTCTCTCTTCTGCGGATAGTGACGGGCTACCTTCAAGAGTATTCGATCTACACACGCAGATTCAAATCGTCATAAGTGTCCTGGGAGTGGCCCACCCCCCGACATCTTGCAACCACCCCAAACCGTCACCTGCCCAGACTGCTTCAAGCCGAGAAAGTGATTCCGATGTCTTCCAACGGTTGCTCATTGGCCACACCCAGGAAACCCAAAACACAAGACCTGATGCTACGCGCTCATAACCTTTGGAAAAACTCGAAGACACCGTGGAGGATGAAGAGACAGCAAACCTTGTCTCTTCTGGGGATCCCTCCGGAGCTGAGGCTCATCATTTTCGAATATGTCTTTAGCCAACGGCACGTTGTTGTGACAGGGAGGTCATTTTCAAGGTCGTGGGCTATTCAAAAGTGTAGGATTGAGCCTGCGAAGCTACTGTCGGGTCTGCCCTCTCTGTTCTTGGTCAATCGTCAGTGCTACAACGAAGTGGTAAAGCCATTTTTCAGGAGCTGTACCTTTCACTTTATGGACTTCATGAGGTTGGAAGACATATTACAGTTAGCTGGTCCTACAAACGCGCGGTTCGTACGATCAGTCTCAGCCCAAGTACAATATTCCACAAATATCCGGGAGATTCAAGCAGCCTTCCCTGAGCTCCGCAAGTTAACCATCGAGGCCTCAACACTCTATGATGATCGAGGACCACACCTCATCAATGAAAAGGCTCTCGCCCGGCACGTTCTCGGAGAAAGGCTCAAGGCAGACTTCGTCAAATCGATGTCGGAATGGTATGGCGGACGACTACGCTGGGAGGAGGAGATGGCTATTCAGTTACATTTGAATCCCACTGGCCTCGATGTTTGCTTTCATTGGGACTATATGATACCTTCGCGGAGCCTTCGCGATGTGGCGGTAAGTGACAATGCAAGATGATTTGCTTGCGATATGTTGATCAAGCATCATAGCAAGTTATTCTATATCCTGAACGCGAGTGGAGAATGCTTTTGCGATTTCAGTTTGGCCACAGGGTCCTAAGTGATCGGAGCTTAGAACTTAATGAGCCTGATCCATCATTGTTAGAGAAACGTCCCAGGGGCAGTAGTCATGGCGGACAGTCTCCAGATGAAACGGCAAATCTTTGGAACGTTCGACATCTCTCAGCCCCTGATTTGGACGGAGCCGCCGCTTACCAATACTCTCTCCACAACTACTCCTAGTTATTCCAGTTCGTTGTCTCACAATTCTTTTTCCCTTTTGTTAAGTGTCCCTACTTCCAGGTAGAGTAGCCTTGCCAAAGACAGGAAGGTGGCTTGATTGGCTCTCATGGATGTGGGGCTGCTCATGATTTATATGTGACCCGAGTTGATGCCCAGCATGAGGCACAACCAAGAAAAGCGATTACTGTGTAAATTTCCAGTGCTTCTGGCATTATTAACCACTTCGGTACTTGGGTGCTCTTCCTTTCTCCTTGCCTCGAATTCAGCCAATCAATGAGTGTCCGAGCCTCTGTCTTCAAGCTCTCATGCAGGCCTTGAGAACAAGGCCGCATTCCGATTGATGTACGATGTACTCTCGGGACAAGACAGATCCACACGGATCTCGCTGTGGTCCGGTTGGCACCTATCTTGGCTACCGAAAACTCAGCGGGGAACTCAGGCGTGGTCCTATCCGTAGAAGGCGCGAACCCTTCTCAGCACACTGATCGACCACACTGCGAGGCTTGACTTCTCCCAGCGGTCCACACATTCCAGACATCCTGCCCACATCCAGCTTACAATGTACGATTATGTACCTGGATCTCTTTTGCATCCTGTGCAGGACCCGAAGTCACACAGACACCCTCTTTACCCGCAAACCTTCCATTCTGTACCAATCCTTTCAGGACGTGGACGGTGGCACAAGAGTTTGTCGCCAATGGCTCTCTTCTATCCGGGGTTTGTAAAAGGCTGAGGCCTGAACCGATGCCCGTTAAGTCATTGGACCTATGCGGCTGAACGTCCTTACCCCTCGTTCATACGAGGTTTGTCTGACCTTGCATGGCTTGAATCACCAATCTGGTTGCCTGTCATTGCCAGCCTTCCAAGACGGACAGTTTTTTGACGCCCAGCTGAAAATGTGTGCAATTCGAAGCTCTCACGTCCACCTTGTATTTATACGTGGTAGAATGGGCTTCCCTTCCGCTGATTTTAAATCTCGTGCCGTTCAATTTAGAGCCCATTCAAACGAAGCAGCCATAAAACCTACGTCAGAAAGAAGAGACAGTCAGTCTTGAGCGTCTCAGCTCTAGTTTGGACGAAAAGTACAGACTTCTTTCGCTCTGCCATTCTCCTTCTATTTTCAAGGCCGCCCGCAGAATGGGTGCTTCGAAGGTTGGCAACTACAAACGCCTGATTGTCCTTTGCGATGGTAGGTAAAAAGAACTATGCCATCAGGGCAATCCACTCCAAAATTGCCGCAATGACACCCAATTGCTCGACCCGTGTAGATGAAAATATCTGATCTGCGAAAACAGGAACATGGCAAAATGTACTGTCTGGCGATAAAGGATCGCATCCGACCAATGTCGCAAGGCTGGCACGCGCTCTGAGCCCCGTCGCTAAGGTCAAGGAGAAGGACGGCAGTGTTCGAGAAGTCGAGCAGATTGTTTATTACCAGGCTGGGGTAACGTTATGTCTTCGTCTTTCGGTCCATTGGCTTATGTCGAGCTCCCATAGCTAACGGGCGGGTGGATTGTTGGAAATAGGTTGGGACCGGTGCGGGCGACAGAATTCGTGGTGGTAAGAAATCTCCCATGGTGATGGGTTTGTCTGCCCATGCGGTTTTCACTGACCTTTACTTTACCCAATGTCTGCAGGTGCATATGGTTTGGGGATCTCGTCCAACATTCGAAGTATATACGGGTTTTTAGCGCACAACTATGATCCGAATCCGGGCGACGAGATCTTCTTCTTCGGATTCTCTCGCGGGGCATTTACGGCCCGGTCGATCGCTGGTCTGGTCACGAAGCTCGGACTCCTCACCAAGCGTGGGATGGACTACTTCCCCGAGGTGTACGACGAGTTCTACAAGAGCCCCGCAGAGACCCCTGACTTTCATTTCTCGGACTCGCTCCTCAAAAAGATCGGAAAGGATCGAGTTGACAAGGCCAAGTATTCGGTGAAGATTGTGGGCGTGTGGGATACGGTGGAGTTTCACGGTGCAGGCATGAGCGGCGAAAAGATCGAGTTCCACAACGCGAAGCTCTCGAGGAAGATCCAATATGCATACCATGCCTTGGCCCTGGATGAACGTCGTAGCCCTTACGCCCCGACGCTCTGGCAATGGCCATCCGGGTATACGCCAAATAGTGATGGGACAGGCCTTCAGGTCATGAAGCAGGTGTGGTTCAGCGGCGTGCACTCCGACGTTGGTGGAGGGAAGTACGATCCAAGTTGCTCGGATGTCACTCTCGCCTGGATGATCGCACAGTGCCACGGAGACGGGAAGCTGTCGTTCATCGACGAAGATCCCGAAAACCCAGACGACGCGAACGAGTACTATCTCCTACCTGATCGCTTGAAGAAGAACCCCAACACGAGGTGGACGAGGCTCGCCAAGGCACCAGATCCAGACCCGTTGGACACCTTCTGGGACACCGCATGGGATACGATCCAGTCTTTCAGCAGCCAGGACCGCAAGGCACTCGTGCTGGACAACACGAAGGAAAGAATCCACCGCTCGGTGCGCGATCGAGACTTGAAGGCCTGGCCCTGCAGTCTCCTTGACGGGACGAACCAAGGCGGTGCGTGGGGTTTGAAGGTCCCCGGCCAAGGTGGTAGGGCGTTGCAGGAGGCAGAACCTGATCCCGTCGCCGATGCCATCGAGGAGAAGTACATCAACAGGATCCGTGCTGCGCCCGGCCAGAAGGGCGCTGCTAAGATCTGATTGCCGTTGCGGCCAGCCCAACGCGGGTTCCGAGGAGACTCTGTGTGGTTTTAGTGCAGAGAGAGACAGAGAGAGAGGGAGGGAGGGAGGGAGGGGGAGAGCACATTTCGAACTGGATCTCCTCTGGCTATGTAGCTAGTTGCGCCGTTTCTCTGTTGGTTCTATATCTTGGGGTAGCAATAATGAATGAATGAATGAATTGAATGAATTGAACGAACCAACACAGTGATTGGGAAGGTTTGCTTAGACCGAAGTGATAGATCTCAGCAACCACTACTGGCAGAGTAGGACTACGTACAAGCCATGTGAAGCTGCAAGTGGATGGGTTGATCGGTGGCGTGGTCACCGGTTGCACAGCCCGTGGAGCCCCGGCCGAAAGCTGAGACAGCCCACAGCAATCTTAGAGGCCCAACTGGCTTTGGAGGAGATCGACTCCCTGGTGCAATTTATGCAACGGAAGGACTGCCGGGCGCTACTTGTTACCCGGCCCGCTCAGCGAAGCTTGACTGTCGTTTTAAGGAGGCTGAGTGAACCTGGGGGCCAGCCTGGGTCGGTCGCGGTCATGGTCCCGTCCAAACCACGCGTGACCCTTTTTTTGGGTTTGCCAAAGTTTTGTACTCCGTAGTTCTCAGCCTGATCCATCGTTTCCCATTTCCCATTTCCCATTTTCCATTTTCCTCCGTGCACGTTTGTTAGGCCGACGCTTCTTCTATTGCGATTGCGATTGCGATTGTTATTCTATCCCAGATTACGCATGCGGATAATGCTACCCCAGCAGTAATGGCGCAGCCGACGGAGCCCAATAGCAACAACAACAACAACAATAATGATGCCAGCATCAGCATGCTCTACAACCTCGACGACAAAAGCTCGTACGAAGCGTGCTACAAGAAGCTCAAGAGCCCGTTGGCGAGCAACTTCGGCGTCCGCTTCGACAACAACGAAGCCACATGTGCGGTTGATCTCACCCAGGCAGATGTTGTGAAGTGGCTGGACGAACGGGGCAGTCGCCGACCGACGGTGACGGCGAGCCAGAAGACTGTCTGGTTGAATTTCTGGGCTTCCGGCAGCCAGAGAGATGTCATCAAGGCGATTGCGAAGAAATACGACCTTTCGCCGAGGCTGACCGGGTTGTTGTGTCCGCCTGAGAAACCGGTGAGGAAGGCGGCGAGTGCGGGTGGTTCGACGACGACGACGACGACGACTGCTACGAATAATAGCGAGGATGGGAGCGAGTTGGCCGTTCTGGCACAACCGGGTAAAAGCTCGAATGCAACGAGCGTCGATGTGGAGAAGGGAGTGACGCCTGCCACCCAAAACCATCGGCAACCGACCACAGCCCCCCAGGATGTTCCTGGTTTGCGAGACAAGCTATCCTTCGGCAATGTCGTCGACGAGCTATGGCATTTCAACTCCGTGGACTTCGGCAGTCACTACATCTACGTGGGGTTCAACGCGCTGTTCACCGTCCCGGACGTCGACGACGACCCCGCGTCGACCAAACCGGCCGGCATCCGGATCTGGTCCTCGCTTTTGATCTGCGACGACGGCACGCTGGTCTCCGTCTTCCAACAGCCGGACGTCGAAAAGCCGTCCGCCTACGCCGCCGCCAGGCGGAACGTGTTGAACGTGTTTAAGCACCTGTCCACCCAGCATGACCACGACAGCGCGCTCGACGCCCTGATGAAAGTCCGGGTCCGGTGGTACGAACGGTCCAAGAAATCCGACGAGGACGCGAGCTACGCCAGCGAAGCCGCGAGTCTGTTGTTCTACTACTTGTTCGACGACTGGCTGACCACGTACGAGCTCATCGCGCGGCGTGCCCACCCGTACCGCGACAAGCTGGAATTACTGCGCCAGGCCATGTTCGTGTCTGCCGACGTGAACCTGGTCTCGCAGATCCACAACCTGGGTCGGCAGCTGACCGTGCTGAAATTGATGTACCAGAGCTACGAGCACATCGTGTCGCGACTTCTACACTGGCAGCGATCCAAGAAGGATGCGAACCTCGCCATGCTCTCGTCGAGGCCGACTTTCCCGCTCCACAATGACCCCGCCGCGTTTCCGGAGTTGAGCTCGTCGCAGTTGGTCCAGGATGAGCGCATTTTCCTCGAGGATGAGTCGGACTGTAGGGTGAAATTGTTTTCGTCGTCGATTGTGCGTTTCGAGAGGCTGTTGGGCCGGATTAGGCTTTACGCCTTGACTGAGATTGAAGAATGTTTGAGTGAGAAGGAGTCTCTTGTGCTGATGGTAAGTCGATACCTCATTGTTGTGGTCTCGTCTGCTGACTAGATTTTCTCGTCCAGAACTTCAACCTGGTCGCTCTCAAGGAGTCCCAGGCAGTGGAAAGGTTGACCAGAACAACCATCCTTCTGGCCAAGGCTACCATCCTCTTCCTCCCCGTCAGTCTGATGACGGCTTACTTCTCCATTCAGCTACCGGAAATTGCCGAGATGTACTCCATCAAAACATACTGGCTGAGCTTTCTGGTGGTTGCGCTTCTGTCCATAGCATTCCTTGCCATTTTCGGGTTCACAACTCACACTGTTGAAGGAGGGACCATCTACAGGTCGTTTACCACGATGGTTCTCGACAAGGGCAGGGCTGGGAAAACGAAAAAGAAAAAGCAATAGCTGGTCCAACCTCATCCGACCGCCTCCGAGGTATTCCAGGAGACCATCTCTTTCTTGGCCCTGTCCCACTTATACACTCCGCCATCGCCGACATTGTATCGGTAGTAATTCTCCGTACCAGCAGGGGCCATCGCTCGCCTCAGGGTGATATTGATACGACCCCTGTCAGCCTCAGCGCCCTTCCGCTTAGGAATACTATGCATCCAATTCGACTGAGTTTTACCACGCATTATGATCATATCACCGCTCGCCAAAGGGAGCTTCAAGTCCTTCGTCTCTAACACTGGCCCGTCGTCCTTGGGAGGTTTGTGTCTCATGAGAAAGTCCCGTTTCGCACCCAGAGTGAATGATGCGATGGCTGGGTCCGGTCCAAGGAAATGTTCGTCATCGCTATGGTACGAAATGCTATCATTGCCAGTGGCATAGTAGTTTACCAGACAGAAGTTATATTGTGTGTCCGTGTTGGCTTCAGTCACACGACGCAGGAAATCCAGACATTCTGGAATTGGTCGGGGCTTGCACTTGTACTTGTCAGCGCGAACTGTCTTGGAGGGATCGGAAGCTTCGACGATGCGTTTCCCATCATCGACGAAACGACTAGTCTCATCGATTCCGAATACGGTGGTAAAGCGAGGGGTGTTGATCACGGTTTCCTTTCCAAACCGGTTGATCGTGTACTTGACCCGATAGAAGAAGAGCTCTGAGCGCAGGAACTCGAAAAGCTCCCGCTCGGTCGACTTTGGAATGAATGGTTGGAAATATAGAAGATCTAGGTGTGGCTGGTCATTGATCGCTTTGCCTTCTGCAGTTACCTGTGTTTCTATCTCTGCTGCGATATATGATGGCAGCTGCGGAATTGGCCACGCATAAGTTGAATGACTGGTGAAGGCGGAGGGGTTTAGCGCAGGCTGACTGGTGGTAGAAGATAGTGCCTCAACTTTTGGCTTCTTGGACTTAGATGAGAAAAAACCATCAAGAGTTCGTTTCGCCATAATGTCCAAAATCCAGGAGGTCAATACCAGCAAAGGCCACCCGGTAATTGCTGTAAATTGTTCTTATTGTCTCGGTTGGGCTCTCAACCATGACTGTGTAGGACGTCATCGACAGGCGCGCCTGTTCTCTCCGCTCTCTCAACGCGTTTCGCGTCCTGACGGCTTTCGCCTGAAACTCGACGTCACGTGCCACACCCCCAAGGTCACTCATCATTGGGAAGAAATATCCCAAATGAGTCACCAAGCTTTTATGGTTGATTTGTTTTATAATAGATTCAAAGCTGGGACATTGCATGGCAAGTCTTACCCGCCGACTGTTCTCCACCGGCGCAGCATATCTGAAAACCCTCAAGATGAATTCCGCCGAGCTGCCAGAGATTTTTCGGCCACCTGTGAATCGATCGATGCAGGTACTTGATAGAGCATTTTTCAAGAAGGTGGTTCCCTTGGCGGCTGCATCGATCGCCGACGCTAAAGAGATCTCCAATGTTCGAAAGGAGCTCGACAGGGCTGCTGCTCTGCTCAGATTAAACCCAATCAAAACCCTGAGGGAGGATGATTTGAGTCCTGGTGCAAAATGTCTGTTGCTCCGTCCCGGGATTCATCCTGATCGTAAGTCCGATGGCGAAGCATTCCGAGAGATTTCACGCTGAAAGATGCTAGAATCGTCTACATGGCCTGATGCCCTTTCCATACTGGTTGACGGTGGGAAGGCCAAAATCCGACCGTTCGACTTGACCCTGACATACAATGACTGGACCATGCGTAAGTGAATCTCTTGATGAACAGCTAGATCTCAATTAGCTAAGGATCTGGCTGCCAGACAATATTCTAGAGGCCATTCTCCCAGAGCTTCCCGAGGAAGAAAAAGAAACACCAGCTGGGTTTGCTCATGTTGGACACGTAGGTGAGTCCCCCCTTGGAAGCGCCCCAGTAGAGAACGCTATACCAACTTCAGAAGCACACGTCAATCTACGAGCCGCCTATTTGCCCTACAAGAAGTTAATCGGAGAGGTACTGCTGGACAAAAACCCCACGGTGAAGACTGTGATCAACAAGACTCTAGATGTCGGCGTCGAGTCAGTGTTCCGCACATTCCCTTACGAAGTCCTGGCCGGGGAAGATGATCTCGATGTTACGGTGCATGAAGCACAGTGTGAATTCAAGTTCAACTTTGGAAAGGTGTACTGGAATCCACGGCTTGGTACCGAACATTCTCGGCTCTTCGAATTCTTCAAAGAAGGCGAGGCTGTGTGCGACGTTATGGCTGGAGTGGGGCCTTTCGCCGTGCCAGCAGGAAAACGCAAGGTCTTCGTCCGAGCGAATGATCTCAATCCAGATTCATTCGCGAGCCTTCAGGACGCCGTCAAGCGAAATAAAGTCGATGGCTTCGTCACTGCCTCCTGCCAGGATGGAAGAATCTTTATTCGTAAAGCGACCAGAGATCTTGCCATGGATCCACGGTCTGTTGTTATACCATCCAAAGTCAAGATCTCACGGAACGCGAGCGACGCTGAAAAGCGGGAGCTGAAAAAGGCAGTCGAGGAGAGCGCAAAAACACTCAACGAGCCATGTGCCTTCTCGCACTATGTCATGAACTTGCCGGCCACCGCGATAGAATTCCTCGACGCCTTCAGAGGTACTCATCAGGGCCGAGAGGCCGAATTCAGACCACATACTACCACCAAGTTGCCCTTGATTCATCTGTATTTGTTCCAGGCGAAGTATGCAAACGAAGACGAGGAACTTGACGAAATCTGCCAGAGGATATCCCATCATCTGGGCAGTCAGATCAGGCGTGACGACCCGGAATTGGAAATGACCATTCGATATGTTCGCCTTGTGGCACCCAACAAGAAAATGTTCTGTGCCAGTTTCCGAATTCCGGCGGATGTGGCTTTCGATCAGCTGCCGCTTAATCAGTCTTTGTCTGAGCTCGCCATCAAAGCTGATGCCAATTAGTTACGAAGAGGTTGTAAAATCATTGTGATACGAGAGGAACCTGTTCATTGCTTGAGCATTACGACTCTTACTGACAGGCGCACCTCCACTCCAGATGTTGAATGTTCATCGAGCTCGAAGGAAGATCCCCGATGGTCATAAGTGATCACTTAAGGAACGACCACACGAAACTGCGCATTCCACCCTAACAACGGGTCCAAAGCCTCCGTGCTGCAACATGAGAATGCAAAGCTGAGGCTCTCACCAGTTATAGCTTGGTTGCACGCTTTACATATCTTGACTCAATAGCACAGCATGGCAGACAGGGAGATGACCTGTAAATCGCTTCCCCCATCATGCTGCTGGGCATACCACTTTCGCGATGACGACCAGCAGATTGAGTCGCCCGCATATTGCTCTCCAGAACCGCTCGAGATATTTCCTTCATCATCCAAGTTCAGCAAGCTACTCCTCCCGTGTTCGGAAACGAGAACCCGCCACCTTTCCTGCTACTTCCAACACTTCCTATCAAAGCTCACGCCACGGCAAATCACAACACAACACGAGGGAACAAACCTGCCCACCTCCCGGGTTCAGATAGCTGATGCCGTCCTCGGTATAATACTCCTCTTCATCATCCGCAAAATAACTCTCTTGCCTCGGCCTTGTTCTCGATCGGATCGACCCGTCTGGACTAAGCATGCCGATTGCTTGCTGCTCTCGGAACAGAGGAAAGTCCTCAGGTCCTGACCCGGGGGTCTCCTCTTTCGTTGTCGGTCGCAGTGGTGAGCCGAGGCTTGATTTAGTGGCAGACGTGGAAGATGTGGCCACGATGGTATTGTTGTCTTGGAAAGGTCCAAACGATGATGATGGCGCTGGGCACGTCGATGTCTCCACCGTCATTGCCGTGGTAGCGGTGGTGTATCGCTCTGCCGGCCTGGTTTGTCAAGGAATTGACGTCGTCTATGAATTGGGGAATCCCTGAAGTTCAAGGAACACTTCCAAGGAGCTTGGTGTACTACTGCGAGCGTGGGGTGTTATCTCAGGGTTAGGGTTGCGATGTTCAGGCAGGAGCCTTGGTTAGAAGAGAAGCAGATCTCAAGGACTGCAACGGTAAGGCTTGATTCAATAAAGGAGACCAAAAAACCCCCATCTTTCGTTCTCTTCCCTCACAGCTGTGGCTATGTTCGAGTCAGTATCATCATTTCGAAACTCGACATTGCACCCTCTCACGCTCGCATCACGGGACCAACTGGCACCGCCTTTGGGCGAATCTAGAAATATTTGGGATTTGCGAGATTGTGACAAAGCATTACCATCATTCTCCTCAATATTCGTGCGGCTAGGGTTTGGTCAATGGAGAACAGCCTTTGCCCCGGTCGCAACCAATGCTCCAGTACTTTGTTCGGAGGAGATGGCGCATCACTTTCGTGAACGAATCATGTCCGACTGGAAATTAAGTTGTCTCGCGCAGCCTTTACGGTTGAGCTTGAGGAGTGCTACTAAGGCCAGCGACGGCCAGACAGCCTCTCACGAGGCCACGCGAGGATGGGCTCGTAGTCGACGTAGCGAGACTTTCATAGAAAAACCATTCAGGAGAAACAAGAGAAGATGTCTTGGTGTTAGTCAACCAGGGCTTGTCTACCGGTTGCGAACGGCGGAAGATCCCCTAGGGATTGATCAACTCTGCCGCCACTTCTTACAAAGTGATGATCTATCTAGTACATCAGCGTAGCTGTCGTCCCTGCTTGTCCATCAAACAACCAACTCGCTGGAGTATCTTTCTCAGCCCTCGGCAAACTCGCTCAATGATTCCACTTAGGCAGACCCAGGTCCTGTAAAGTGTATGATAGCCTTCTCTCAAAAACCTCGTAGCACATTCGAAACCAATCCCCGCCACATCAGCGGGATGTATCAGGCCGGTCTGCTGTCGGCGTTGTCTTCTCTCCAATGTTTCTCCCAAAGAGGATCGTTGGGATTCACGAGTAAGCTTCCATCCCTATGCCTTAAACGATAGACTCGGTCACCAGGTTGTTCGCGTTGACGCAGGATCGCTTCGGCTAGACGGGCCGCCTCTTTCTCCTTGTCGGGCTCTGCGCTTCCTTGTTGGGGCTGTTCGTTTCCACCTTGAGGCTGTTTGTTTCCGTGTTGTTCACCTCCACGGTGATGCTTTTCACTTCCACGTTGACTGAACGCTCCGGGATCATATCCCCAGATTCGCACTCTCATGGCCTTCATGTGTTCCTCCATGGATGCTGATACGGCTCGCCGTTCAGTTCGATCTTCGTTCGCGTTGGCTTTCTCGACAAGAGCGTCTTCCTCTGGAGAGAACGCGATACGGTATGTCCTATCGCGGTAGCTATATGGAATTGTAGAATCTGGGCGGTTTTCCGTTCCTTGGTGGTATTGTAAGAGAAAGAGTTTGTGAGAGAGGGAAAGTCGAAATATATATACCTAGTACAGTGTTGATGTAGTCAGAAGTTGTGCGTTTAGTCACCAACAGTGATTAAAGGTATCATGTCATCCATCACTGCGTTTGGAGAATGTCAATGTCAGGACATTATGATGTAGAGGCCTCTGAACGAGGCATGCGCGTCTCAGCGCCGTTCCCCTCGACGTGCATGTCTTTCACGTCGACGTTCCTCATACACTGTGATCCGCTCTTAAAGACGCCTCATCTCCTCTCGAACTCTTTGAAGCTCTGCTTGATCAGCTGCGGACCCAAATGCCTCATCCATAAGCGCCAGGATTCGCGTGCCTGCTATGAAACCATCGTCGCTGCTATCCACATCACTGCCACTGTCGGAGTGGGGTGGCAGCGCGAATGTCACTGTCCGACCATTGCGGCGTTCGGTGATTCTGATCCCTTCAGGACCTCCCTCCAGGCCGTGTGTCATGAGCCCGTTTGAGCAGTGGTAGCTGAAATGGAGTCCTCCACAACGTACCTCCACCCCGCCGTTTGGTAGAGGTCGCCATTCAGCAGTGTCTTCGTTCCCGTTCCCGGCTCCATTCTCGATCAGGCTCCCGATCAGGTTTTCGATTGCGTTATCATCCGCGTTGCCGTTCGCAGGAAGTGCGTC
Source organism: Exophiala aquamarina CBS 119918 (assembly GCF_000709125.1). NCBI lineage: Eukaryota > Fungi > Ascomycota > Eurotiomycetes > Chaetothyriales > Herpotrichiellaceae > Exophiala > Exophiala aquamarina. The sequence continues at coordinate 4,005,556 of NW_013550585.1, forward strand.
TTCATGTCGAGGGAGCGGGAGTTTATTTGTTGGCGCCAAAGTGACTATCGACGGAACAGGCAGACAATCTCGTGATGACGATCAATGAGTCAGTGCCACAGCCTCTGGAATGCTTTGGAATCATGGAAAACAGGCTGCAGGAGGTCATCTTGCCTAGTAATTATCTATATAAACCAGAACGGTGACCATAGAATAGAAGAAGACAGAAATCTCAACAACGCTGACTTGCCTGTATCGATTGGCCCGTACAGTTGTACAGTCCAAATCCTCCAACATTATTTCTTCCCATATTGTATGTGTATGTAATTCTAGGCATTTTGGGGGATTCTTGCAGCCATAAAGAAAAAAGGGATGGACAGAGAAGAAAAGGCGAAATATATACCCAGTCGATTCCCGATGTAATCGGGGCTGTGGGTTTGGTTCCAACAGTGGTGAAAGCTGATGTTTGCTGTGAGGTATCGTGTTACCAGTGTACTTTAAGAAGGTCATGTTAGAGCTCTGATAAGACACTTTGAGACATCAATTCACAGCCACCGCCTCTTGGGCTAGTAGCATTATATAGCATGGTGGCAAGGTCCCACCTCAGGGAGGATGTTGAGGTCCAGCGGGTCACCATCAATTGTGATTGACATAATAAATTTCCGATAAAGATCGTATTCTCCTTGACTAGGCGCATATACAATTGTGATGTCTTCCATAACTGCTGTGCTGAAATGAAGGCTTTGTATACAGACATAAAGGTGTCGTCTCACACAGCCCAAGGGGCACGTCAACACACTTTGACTGAAAGCCACTCACAGATTCGTCATACATCGTGGCGGATAGTTCCTCTAAAACAAACAACAGATGGAATTCTGGAGTCCCTCCACTTCGAATGGAAAAGCCTGTCACTGGTCTCGGAGGAATCAGTGGTTAACGCATAAGGGTTTGATACTTGTGAAGAGGTTGGTAGGGTAATTCTGATTGCTCAGGCGCACTGCGAGATTTGCAGACGGACTGTGCTGTTGAAGGATGTTTGGGGATTTAAATTTTCGGCCCACGAACCAGCGGATGCGGCAGCCGTGTCCGAGAATATGAAGAGCGGATGTCTTGAGCAACTCTTTCAACTCTTTCAACTCTTTCGCAAGCTTCGAAACATGTATTGGTAGACGTGTAAATCATAATTGTTGGTGATATTCTGCTTCGTCTCTCTTCACAGTCCGATGACGGAGGACTCATCATCTAAAACTCAGGGGGGCCTGGAGAGGTACTGGTTGACGAGTACAAGCCTTCACCTTCTTTTTGCTCGAGTGATGAGGGTATTATGTGGCTCGCCGTGAGTCGACGTTGAGAAGGTCAAAACTCCGCCCTTGTTGGTCCTCTAGGAGATTGGAGTCAGCGTGGTGAAGATCCTCAGAGCATATATTCAAGGGGCGGGCGGTTGCTCAATATCTACAGTTCGTGCAAATTGGCAGCACGGAATGGAGGCTAATTGTTTTTCAGATCAGAGGCAGTTGGGAAGAGAGGAACGGAAAATAGAGAGTGATAGTTGTCATTCATTCATTCATTTATAGGACTCACACTGGAAATGAGTCTCTCTCTTTTCGGCTATGACCATGAGCCGCAGCCGTTCGAGGATAGTTGTCTGTCCCCCATCAATGCATCAAACCAGTCTGTTAGATTCTATGGCCGAAGCTATGATGGCAATCATTCCGCTGTCAGTGTCCTGTCCCATTGCCGGAACCAACAGCCAATTGCAGCTTAATAATCTAGTGGCAACGATCATTGGCACTTTAGGCTCGGGTCCTTACCATCCTGGAGAATGATTTCGATGTCTGGTCAGGTCTACCAAACATGCTCTCAATGTTGAACAGCTTCGACTGTGGGTGCAAAAACACATCCGGTGAAGCAAGTCGAGGTGTTCTTCTCATATATTCCAAGCACTCCCATGTCCGATGCATCGCTTGCCTGAGGTCGACGAGGAGTCAGGAGGTTGTAATCGGTATGACTAGGTTCCCTGAATGATTGAGGAGCATGATGTAAACAAAGATGGTTGACCGGGTGGAAGCCAGACTTCTTTCGCTTTCCCTAACTGTGATAGAGATTCTCACAACTGTGCCTGGCGCTTCAGTCTTTGCAACTCTCTGCAGATACCATCCAGCTCGTCATCAGACAGTGTACCGTTTTCCACCTTCTTCTCCAAACTTGGAATCAGCGCCTTGGCCTCTTCGGAGCTGGTAGGCACCAAACTCCCTAGTTGACTCTTCTCGAAGCGCTCCAACCTCTTTCCGTACGAGTCGATAATTCCCTCGACCTGCTGGGCCTCAGCCAAATCCTTGAAGACTGCGAAGATCTCCAGGTAGTCGCGCGTCTTTGAGGTCGTTTCGGTCTCTTCGAACTGGCCTCCTCGCGAAGCGCGCGTGGACAAGGTCTTCAGGAGAATAATGCGGGCTTCGGACAGGTTCAGAGTGACTTCGTCTGCATATTCACCTAGTCTTAGATCAGCACCGGCGGAGAGGTCGGAATTGGCCGTCGGCGCCTCGCGAGAAGGGGCAGCGTGAGGCATCTTATGGAAGCGAATTCGGTGTTTGTGCTATGCAGGAGAAGCCGAACAGATGCAAGCGCCTAGGAAAGCTGTTGAGTGCGGTCAAAAGATCGATGATTTCCTTTAGAAGGATGAAGCCCGCCCACGAATGGATGCACTCGGAGAAACGATGATCCGGCTACCATCGTCACTGCCTAGTAGTTACTGGTAACTTTCCTTTATCCCATAGAACTCTTTCCCTGCCATCTACTACATGCAACCTTCACACAATACTGAGTACAGTCCCTCAGACCACGGCTTAGCTGTGATATTGCTAGTTGGGATGTATATCCATCCCTGGGAGGCATAGAGAGTTCATTGGTCAAGCCATATCCCAAAGTGCCTCCTACTTCATGCATGTAGTTTCTCCGTTCATAGAAATGGAGTCTCAACTCCAATCGGTCCGACTCTCAATGGAAGACGCAAATCGCAGTTCGCTACGCTGGCCGTGCGGTTAGGCTTCTTCAATCGGTGATTTCGTGCCAGGAACTAATTCAACGTTACCACTGTAACCTCAGACTGGCCATGATTCCAGCTCGTTATTTGAGTCTGCCGATGTCCCTTTCTTTATCTGTGTAAGTCGACATTTGCGTCCTTTGTGCTGACCTTGAGCGCGATACTATGTCTGCACCAAAATGGTGGAAAGAGGCCGTTGGCTATCAAATCTGGCCTGCTTCATATAAGGATTCCAACGGTGATGGCTACGGAGACATTCCCGGCATCATCAGCACGCTCGACTATGTCAAGTCCCTGGGTGTCGACTTCGTCTGGCTGTCTCCTACCTACGATTCTCCTCAGCACGACTGGGGCTATGACATCAGCAACTACGAAGATGTCTGGCCCAAATACGGCACCGTGAAAGACATGGACGTCTTGATCGAGGGGTGCCATTCTCGGGGCATGAAACTGCTTCTCGACCTCGTAGTCAATCATACCAGTGACGAACACGCGTGGTTCCAGGAGAGCAAGCAGTCTCGCACCAACGACAAGGCAGACTGGTACATCTGGAAGGACCCGAGGATGATCAATGGCGTTCGCCATGCTCCCACCAATTGGAAATCCAATTTCGGAGGTCCTGCTTGGACATACGTGCCCGAGAGAGATCAGTACTACCTGCACATCTGCCTCCCACAGCAACCTGACTTGAACTGGGAGAATTCCACCACTCGCGAAGCCATCTACGAGTCTGCGATAAGGTTCTGGCTGCGCAAGGGCGTCGACGGCTTTCGCGTGGACATTGTCAACCACTACTCCAAAGATCAATCCTTCCCGGACGCGCCCATCAAGTTCCCGGAGGATGAGGTCCAACCCATGGATCCGAAATTCTTTCTCAACGGCCCACGCATGCACGAATGGCTTCAAGAACAACGGCGCGAAGCCCTCGACCCCTTTGGCAGCGACGTCGTCCTCATAGGCGAACTGGCCCTGACGTCAACAGAGGAGACGCTCCGATACATCTCCTCTCACAACCGCGAGTTGGACATGGTCTTCGACTTTGAATGGCTCATGTCAGGCGTGGACCCCAACCTTCAGCCTTACGAAGCAGGCCCCCCGGTCCTCTCCGAGGTGAAAGCCGGATTCGCGAAAGCCCAGGGCTTCATCACGGACCAAGCCCTCGACAGCTGGACAACCGTCTTCATGGAGAACCACGACTGCACGCGGTCCGTCTCGAAATATGGCGACGACAGCAACCCAGCTTCCTGGTCTCGCAGCGCCAAGTTACTCTCCATGCTGCTCTGCACCCTCAGCGGCATGCTCTTCGTCTACCAAGGACAGGAAATCGGCATGACCAGCCTGCCCGAAACCTTCTCGCTGGGGGACATGCGCGACGGGCCGTGGATCCAAGCCCTCGAGGCTGCGCTCGCCAAACACCCAGGCGACGACGCGTACCGCCGCAAAATCATGCGCGGCTTCCGCCTCATGGGCCGGGACAACAACCGAACGCCCGTCCAGTGGGACGGCTGTTCCGCGGGTGCCGGATTCACCTCCGCACCAACGCCGTGGATGCAGCTGAACGACAGCTACAAGACCGTCAACGTGCAGAGCCAGCTCGGCGTGCCCGGCAGCATTCTCGAGTTCTGGAAGCGCATGATCCGCTTGCGGAAGAGCCCCGAGTGGAAGGATTTGTTTGTGTACGGCGACTTCGAACTGCTGGACCCGACAAACGAGAAGACTTTTACTCTTGTCAAGAGAAGTCCAAGCCAGGACCGAAGTGTGCTTGTTGCGCTGAATTTTTCGGGCGACGAGCAGCAGCCGGTTTTTGTACCCGATGGCCTCGATTTGAATGGTTGCCGTGTCTTGATGTCGAACTATGATGATGATGATGATGCTGACTCGATTGTTCCTATGAGAGAGACACTCCGGGCATGGGAAAGCAGGATATACATCATTGATAAGGCTGACTAGAGGAAGGAATGTTTTGGAAAAACTAGATCTGAGGGTATCTGCTAACGGAAGTACAAGCTGAAGACTTTCGTACAAATATGGCAAAACAATTGATGTCACGGTTGCCCCACACAATGAGTGAGTGACTCGCACGCGCTGATCCACTACCCATGTCGAATAAATGTCGCCGAGCCCAGCGTTCAACGCAACCACGGTCAGAGCTGAAGACACCCCCTCACAGTCTCCAGGAATTTTCCAGGCGCAAGACAGTCTGTTTCTTGCCTGAGATCCCTGACTCACCGCACATACGAACAGTCGGCTCCTGGCAAGGTAAAAGTTTCCCCAAAATTACAAATTGTCAAACCACACTGAAATTCGTAGCAGGTGGCTCCTCCATCTGGCTGGGGCGCCTCGCAAGCATAACACTTGCGCCATGGTCAAAACTCCATTTGCGCCTCCGGGCATTGGCCAACCTGTAGTTACGCGGCGTCACACCCATGACCTCTAATATTGCACTCGCCACATGTCCAGCGAAGACTTCGTCGTTGATGTGGAGATGATGTTTTTCGACTTCAATCCCTGAACCTTCCAGGCCTTCTTCGATGCTCTGAAAGAGTGCTTCATCTGCCTGTGGATTGTGGAATGGCTTGTTTGGCGCATCGACGGCGCTGATTCCACCTTGGGGAAGGAGGACGCGGATTGAGGTTGGGACCGAGGCATGTTTGATTAATTTGGAAGCGATGAATTCGCCGATCTTCTCGTTTTCCTCGGGCGTCGTGCGCATGAGGGTGACGGCTGGGTTGTGGACGAGGAGCTCTCGATCGTTGTATTTCTCGGGTACTGTGTCCCTTGGGCCAAAATTGACCATGTCGCAAGCCCCAACTGAGAGGATCATCGGGATACCTTTCTTTGCGGCGATCTCGAGGCGATCAGGTCCCGCTGTCAACACCCCTCCGAACAATTCATCGGCAATTTCGGTTGTGGTCAAGTCTATCACAGCATCAATTTGGCCTTCGTCAATGAGTCTTTCCATGGCTCGCCCTCCAGCTCCAGTGGCATGGAAGACATAGATTTCATAGTCGGAGACATCATGTGGTGTCGATGTCAAAATATGGCGGATCTGGTCAACACACTCGGTTGTGTTACCAAACATCGTAATGGCAATGCGTCTGCCTTTTGTTCCTTGAATAGAAGGGTCTACCAGAGCCTTTGCATATGAGCTCGTCATGGCAGAGATGGCTGCAGCGGCATTGGCCAAAATGCGTCTAAGAACAGAGTTGATACCTGCTATGTCAACCACGCTATACATCATGGTGATATCTGTTTCTTCAATGTAGTGCTTGATATCCCCGCTTGCCATGGTCGAGACCATCAGCTTTGGGAATCCTATAGGACATGCTTTTCTCATTAGAGCGGTGGCAAGTGACGAGCCGCTACTACCAGCTGCAGAGACAATGCCTTGAATTTGCGATTGGGAGACCAAGTCTCGCACGACGGGGAAGCAGATTCCGATGGCTTGCTCAATGTACTCTCCCCGAGACAGGGTTTTGAGCTTCGAACTGTGCTCGTGGAGCGGAGAGACAAGCTCTTGGGCGGAAAGCTCGGCGAGTGCAGGGTCTTTGGACGGGGTATGGCTCACGTCAAGGACTTTAGTCTGGCAAGCCCCTTCCTCCAAGATTTTCAGGCGTAAATATGCGATCTCGGCAAGTTTTGTGTCGGTTGTGCCGACTATGAGCACGGTGGGTTTGGCCATGATCTGATCGTTGGGATCGATGATTACTCCAGTCGAAGATTTGCGAGATTTGAACACGAGTCAAGAGGACGTGGAGATACTAGAGACTTACGAAAGACATCGCATGACTGCCACAAGCTTGAGATCAGGTCGATCGGCTTTGATAAATGGTGGCGTTCCAGGTGCGAGGCAGGAGAGTTCTTGCCCCTCTTCTTTGGTTGTGGTATGGTAAGAGCCAACGAGCTGCCCGTGTGGCACGCACTTGCTTCTACCAGTATGAGAAGAAGCCTGAGGTCAGTGTGGCGGGGTGTGGCGTCAGCCGTCGTGTGGCTTGACCTGTTCCCCGCAGCCCGTGACTACCCCACATACTGTATAAAACTGTATGGCATAATTATATATAAGATATCGTCCGAATTGAAGTCGCGCCGCTACCTACTTTGGAGTGACTTGTGTCGATTCAAACATTTCTACCGTTCAAATGGTCTTCATGTACCTAGACAGAGAGCTATTCTCCTGAGCAGAAAGAGCAAATAGCCTAGGAATGCCAACAGAGCTTATCTTTTGACATCGATCTCGCCGGGATGGGACGGCAAGTCAGTGGTCGACTTGGGTTGACACGACGTGAGGAGTATTAAATCCACCCTCATGGGAGCAGTGTGTTCCAGCAGCGACATCAAATCTCAGAATCAAAGTGGCAGTATTAAACACTGCCTGCTAGGTAGTCTTGAACACCATAGCAATGATTGTATCTTTGTTCATTGAACCCAGCCTGATTGAACACCGAATCAGACACCGGAGTTCTCCGCCAGATTTTATTTTGTGGCGCCTGAGACGGTGGAGGTAGCTTCACGGTGATTATTCCTCTGTAGGACTGTGCAATTCAGTAACATGCATGGCTCCCAATGCTTATCTTGGAGATCCTTTGTCGATCAGCCCTCGGTCTAGGAGGTATTGTGAATGACAACCTTCCCCGCGTTGTCATCGACGTGCGCCCGAGGAACGGCCGCGCAGTATGGAAGACGCCATTGTCGATAAAGAAGTTCCGCCATGGGCCAGGGATGTGGCTAGAATACCCGGTCCTCGACCCCTGCCCCCCGGTGCACGTCTTTCTCGCCATGAAAGCACTGAAACAGTAAGTGGGATGTGATTGGTAGGCTAGACCCTGGGGATGCGGACTCGATATGCCAAGCCTTTGTGAGAGATGATGTGCTCTCCAGACCAACCCTTGTCTCGACGACTGGGAGCGGAACACACCGGCCTTTTCTTGCTTTCACTTCACATTTTCATGTCCGTCCATCAACTTGCGGTGTAGCTGTCTGCAGCTTGAGAACAAGGGGTGGAGACTGGTACCAGAGGAAGGCTGGACCACATACGGCACTCAAAGGCCAATGGAGGAGGGAAGATATTGTGATGTGGAGATCAGCACTTTGAGAACCATGCCAAACGGGTTGGAAGACACAATTATTTGATAGCAGGGATTAGCTGAGTTCATGATGCTTCGTCCTCAGTGAGTGCACTAGAGGCACACGAAAGCATGAACCCATCGCTGAGACCGATGTCTGCCTTCTGCCCCGCGGGTCCTTCTGCATCGCTGTAGTCTGCAAGCCTGGAAATGATGTGCAGTATTAGTTTACGGTGATATGTTTTCAACATCGCCACCTAGCCCGGTCAAGCACTGAGATAGCCAGGTTAGGATTTAGTAGAACCACTTTGAGACGAGGATGGAGGGGATGGGTCGGAAATTAGCACGAGACTGTTGCACCTCGCACTGCCGCATTACCGTTGGAGTGCGGTCGACCGGAGGACGTCTGCAGAGCGTCGGAAACTGGAGGAAGTGATCGACGAGTAGTGCCAGACTAAGACAGGGCATGAGGGCATGAGGACTTGGACGGAGGACGACATGAAGGAATGCGAAAGCAACCTGGCAGGTTGGGGGAACACATCATCGGGCAGTTTTAGGCGCGGGTACAGATCATCTTGGGCTCGGTTGGCGGGGGTCCAGCAGCAAAGGGCTGCTCCAGCTGCGGCTAACAAATGCTTGTGAGCGCCCGTGCAGTTATGCTTCAATTGCGCCTGCGGGATATTGCTTTAGGCATGATTGTTGGTTGCTTGGGTGTCCATCTCGCAACGCACCACGTCAAGGCTGCTAGAGCCTAACGGGAGTGGCGTTTGGTGGGCAGCTTTCCACGATTGGCGACCTGCAAGTTCTGCAGACTGCGGACTGGACATCGGATAGCGCTCTACGAGTAGGAAGCACAGTGCACATGACCTTGACTTCTAAGAGGGAGAACGTCAAAAGAGTGGAGGTCTTAGTTGAGTCTTGACACCCATCTCGATGACGAGGTAACTTTCAAAGACTAATATAATCTTCTCCAACCAAGGTGGGATGACGGACGCCTACGGTCTAGCACTTTTGATATAAGGCAAGCCGGTCATCCTGGAGAGCAGCCCTGGAAACGGACTAGGACAGACAAGCGCCGTTATGCTGTGGGAGGGAAAAACATGGATCTGGACAGTAAAGAACCGGCAAGGTTTTTTTCTGCAATCCTCTGGTCCAATTGCGACTTCAACGCTGAGATTGGTCGCATCAGAAAGTCTGAATGGCAAAAAAACTCAACTCGACAGCGTGGGGCCCGTGTGGTTCCTTAGGGTCCTTCCTAACATCCCTCGACCCTCGTTTCCACCAATGAGTATACTCGGTATGGAGTAGAGTGGAGGCACTGGTGGCGGCCTTCCTGCCCTGGCATCTTGAATGGAAAGTCCTGGCAATGCAATCCGGTGTACGAGTAGCACAAGACTCGGGGTTGGGGAAGTTGGCACGGCCTTTAGCTGGCATGCAATAATAACGATGCATCATGTTCCAGCTGGCACGGACAGTAACAGAGGCTCTCGATGATTAAATATTGGATGACGGCGGAGACACGGAGGCCAAGAGGCACAGAGGCACATCGGAAACTGAGCAAAGGGCACCCAAGCTGAGAGGCCACAGTGCCGAGGGGGTTCTCCATGGAGCCTTCTAGCCCCCCGGGGCCACACCAATTGTCCAATATTCATAGGCAAGGCGCAGGCACCCATGCCCATGCCCATCATGACATGACCAAGCTTTAGCCTGTACTCGTAGGCCGAGGGTGAACCCACCTCCCCCCTGTCGTCTCTGGCGTTGCCAGCGCCCTGTCGGCTTGCGGCTTTGCGCTGCTGGCTATTGTACAATTTTCAGGCCCTAAGGCTTGGTATTGATGATTCCACTGGCACCTGCTAAATCTTGCCCACACTAGACTTGTTCCTGCTAAGTCCAAGTGCGTGACTCCCGTGCCTGCCTGTGCCCGTGCTCCAACAATTGACAATTGAACTGACATCGCATCTTTGTCTTTCGCATCTTGTGCTCTCACACTAACCAACACCACCACCTGCATTCTCAACCACACTTTGCCTGCTCCCATCTTTTTTTGTCCACCTAGGCATCTTTCCTTTGCGCCATTCTTCTGGCACCTTCGCCTTATTCTGCATCTTCGCTCTATTCTCAACTGTTATTTAGGCCACCATTTATTCCCACACCGATCCCTTTCCGCCCCCCCGACATCCCCTCACCTCATTTTCTCCCTCCACGCTGTCTCATTCGACCCTCGAATTGTCCAGTTGGCTTGCTGACCTGAAAAGAGTCACCAAGCTGACTGGGTTCGAGCTCACACTGCTCTCCGCACACATAGATGCCGCGAAACCTCGCGGGAAAAAAGCATCAGCATAACAGTCGCCATGAGAACGGCCTCGTAGGCCCTGGGAAACGTGTCACAAAGCAAAAATCGAATGGTCATCTCAATGGCACCGCAAAGGGTCCTGCCCCTTCCGAGCCTGTTCCTCACCACAACAGACCCGATTCTGGCCTGACCACTTCCACCCACGATCAAGCCTCCACTGTTACCTCCGACTCGGTTCAAGACACCACACAGTCCTCCGCACACCCATCCCACAGACTCGGAACAGCGGATCCAAGCGAGCCCAAGAGTCAGGACAAGGAGGCCAAGTGGGATTCACATGCGGCGACCATGCTTCATACTCGACGAGGCGACCTCGCCCCCTCCAGGGCCAAATCTACTCCGGATGTCAGTGCTCTTCAGCTTGCCAACACTATCCTAAGATCCCGACCAGCATGCGATACCGTGTCCCTGCTCATTGTACTTCTAGCTCTTCCATCCATGATTTTAACCATTGTTCAAGCCCTCTTTGCTTCCCTGACTCTCATGCCAGGAGGCGGAGCTCCGGTCTCCCTGTTTTCCTTACTCGACATCTTCCAGGGCTCAGCTGGCGCTCCAAGCGTTCACACTATCGCTGCTGTGGATGTCATTGGCTTTGCGCTCTGGATTTGCCTGTGGAGCTGGGCTCAAAATTTCGCACTGGATCTTGCTCAGATACAAATCGCAATCACCCTGGGCAATGGGAATTCAGGGAAGAATGGAGGAGTCACTACATTCTGCTTCGCAGCCATACTCCTCCTGCACTCTGTCCGGAGTAAAGGCGTTCGGCGTTTTCTATTTTCGAATCTGGTACCCATGAATCTTCTTTCACAGATTGGTCTGTCGGATTACCTGAAGTATTTACCCTCAGATTCTGATTTCGGTCAGAGTCATGGGTCTCCGTCTAAAATCCGCAGCCTCTTTGCGGTTCATATCATCAGCCAGGCTGTCATGGCTATCGTTCGCCGCAGGATATCAAGCAGCAACCCGTCCATTGGCAATACAAAGTCAAAGCGAATAGATCCGGAAGCCTTAGCCGGCTCCATGTCTGATACCTCCGCTCTAGATGGATCAACCGCCGCTGGGATTTCCTCCGGAGTCGACTATCAGCAACCACCCACCCCTGGATTGAAAGAAGGGAAGGAAAGGGTCACTAGTGCGAAAAAGAGGCGCCGTTATGCCAACCATATCCGGAGCAAGCAACCTTTTTGGGCAGCTCTTGCGAGCACCAAAGTCCATGTGCTGAGGGAGGTCGAACACAACAAAGGCCTTCCGACTGTAGCCAACAATCAGGGGAGTCCTTTTGAAGTGGTTCATCAGGACATCGTCTGGATTTCCGACATTCGCCCGTCGACTATCTCCTTTGAAACAACCTACCTCTCCTTCGGCGAACCAAATAATGACTCATCTTCACCAAATGAGCATAGGCCATTCTATGTACGCATCAATGGAGCGAAATGGCATTCGGTTTCCTTGGAATTAGTAGACAGTCCTCCATCCTCGGAAATCGCTGGCTCACAATGGTCAGGTGCTATTTCCGGCCTGGCACCAAACTGTACGTACACTTGCACTTTCATCGCCTCTGATACCGACGAGGAGTTCGCTTCGATCATGGTCAAGACTCCAATTCTGCTGGACAAGGATCTTTCGACATCTATGGCTCCAGTACCTAATCGTCAATCTACTCGGCCCTCATCCCCGACTACGACGCTGAAGAATTCGATCTCTACCGCCGAAGCGAAAGCCAACGATGCCCGCAATCGTCAAACGAAATCTCGGCGTCAACATCGAACCAACTTGGCAAAGGTTGAAAAAGACGTCGAAAGCTTCAATGCTCGGCTCAAAGCCTCGACTGACGATACAAAGCTGCGGCAGAAACTTTTGCAACTCGAACGGAACACTCGACAGAACGAAGATGGGGTCGCGGATGCAGCCGCGGCGATCGATGACACGCCAGATGACGCAACCGAGGATTACTCCGTGTGTAAACAAGACTATGAATCGCAAGCGAAGCACCTATCTGATTCCAATGCTGCTTTGACGAAAGCACGTTCAGAAGCGGAGAATGAGACTTCATGTGTCACCAATGAGCTTACCAACGTCGCTACACGAAAAGAACGCCTCACAGGTCGCAACACTAAGTTGACTGAGCAGCACGATCGTATCAACCAAGCAAATGTGCAAGGCCTCAACGAAAAGGAACGAAAGGCAGCTGAATCCTCTGCACAGGAGGCCGAGCAGCAAAGGCGAGAGGCTGAAATGTCAAATCAAATTAGATTCATCGACAACGAGCTGCGCAATGCTCGCATCCGTTGGGAATCCAATTTTCGCGAACTGGACATGCTCGAAAAACAAGAGCACCAACACCGGCAGATGATACTCAGCAACAGTGGTCCTTTGACTCCAGAAGGAGAACTCCCAGGCACCCGTCCTCAGCCCCAGCATGCGCGCCCGTACGCATTTGGGAGTTTCCAGGCTTTTCCGAATAGCCCCGTCATCCCAGAAGTGCAAAGCTCGCCTTTCCTCGCATACGCCAAGACTCTTCCTTCGAATGACATGCGAAGACCCAGGTCTGATACCAACAGATCTATAGGCGCGATAAGCAACTTCTCCGCAGACTTCGAGGATGCCGACCCAATTCCTCCCATGCCGACCAACACAGACTACGAGATGACGGGACGCAAGGGGAGTGGCAGCAGCAGAGGCAAGAATAATGGCAGCCCAGGTACTATAGGTGGCCCGTTCAGCCCACAAAGGGGCAACTACAGTCCAGGGCATGTTCCAGGCTCGACGACATGGTAGATAGGCTGCTCAGGTGTTCCGGCAAGATTGCGAAAAGGTGCAAGTGATGAAGGTGTTGTATTCGAATAGCTACGTAGATGTACTATGCTGTGTTTGGTACCAAGGTCATCTTCCCAAATCCCTCCATCGTGCATTATCTTCGTTAACTATCACGAAGCACTATAATCAAAGAGCGGGCCCTTGGCTTTCCAATAATGCTAGTCGAGGGGGAGTCCAGGTTTCTTGTTAAATCTGACTCCTCCCGAGTCAGATTTGGCTGCCAAGCCGTAGGAGTGACTCGTGCAACTTGGACCAGTGACAGTATTATTATTTTTGGACTCACATGCGGCATGTCTGGGTGACTGGTCGATTTTGAAAAACCCCCCTCACCAAGCCACTCTACATGTGTTTCCGCTCTCGAATCTTTGTGATCACAAGCAGATTTGCCCGGAACTCACCCTATAGCTGTCTTCGAAAACCTTCCAGATCCTTTATTACAGTCGCGGAAATGGCGAAAGACAAAGAGAAGAAAACGAAGGATACCTTGAAAAATCCCAAAGGCACAAGAGACTGGTCCGATCAAGATTCTAGCCTCCTCAATGACATCTTCCACCGAATAAGAACCGTCCTCAGCCGGTACGCCACCCAATTAGACACCCCCGTTTTCGAGCTTGCCGACGTCCTCAAGGGCAAATATGGCGAAGACTCCAAATTGATCTATGACCTCGCAGATCAGGGCGGGGAGATGTTGTCCTTACGATATGATTTGACAGTCCCGTTCGCCAGGTGGCTAGCCATGCACCCGGAAGTGAGAGAATACAAGCGCTTCGCCATTGGAAAGGTGTACAGAAGAGATCAACCTGCCATTGCCAAGGGCCGGATGCGGGAGTTCTACCAATGCGATGTTGACTTTGCTGGATCAGGATCTTCCACGATGTGGGACTCTAAGATTGTGGCCATTGTGGTCGAAGTGTTCGAGGCTTTGGAGTGGCAAGGACATTACACGATCAAGCTCAATCACCGAAAAATCCTAGATGGCATCTTTGAGGTCTGCGGAGTTCCCGAGGACAAAATCCGGGCAATATCTAGCGCTGTAGACAAGCTGGATAAATCGCCTTGGGAGAAGGTGCGCACGGAAATGGTGGAGACCAAGGGCTTGGACGAGGCAGTCGCAGACAAGATTAGAACATATGTTGTACAAAGAGGCGAGAAATGGGAGGGCAGCAAGCAGCTTCTGGACACTTTAAAGAAGGACGAGGCTCTGCAGGCCAATGCGAAGGCGAAGCAAGGCATCGACGAAATGGATGTGATATTGCGCATACTCGAGGTCTTGGGCGCACACCGTGATATTTCATTCGACCTCTGCCTAGCACGTGGACTCGATTACTACACCGGCATTATCTACGAGGTCGTGACCGAAGGCTCAGCTCCGGCCACAGTGAACGGTGGTGACGCCCAGCAAGTGCAACGCGAAGGCAAAAGTAAGAAAGCGAAGAAGGATCTAAAAGAAGACGACGATCGCTCAGACGATCCGTCAGTCGGTGTGGGATCGGTCGCCGCTGGTGGGCGATACGACAATCTGGTCGAACGTTTTCTACCCGGTTCCGACATGCAATGCGTTGGTGTGAGCTTTGGTGTAGACCGCATCTTCAGCATCACCAAGGCTCGAATAGCGCAAGGCCAAAAATTCACCTATGTCTCCTCGACCGCCACAGACGTGTACATCATGGCTTTCGGCGGCAAGGACTTCAGCGGCATGAGCGCCGAGCGGTTACTCATTGAGCAAATGCTTGCACGAGCTGGGCTCAAGGTCGAATATTCGGCGAAGGAGCGACCAAAGCCACAACTACAGTTCAAAAACTCGGAGAAGTATGGCGCCAAATACGCCGTGATTCTTGGTGAAGATGAGCAGGCCCGAGGGGAGGTCCGAGTCAAGCAGTTGGGTCTTCCAGATGGTCATCCCGAGAAGGAGGGCGTGTTGGTCAAGATGGAGAATCTCGTCTCTGAGGTGACAGTACGAATCAAGGGCCTAGCAGTCACGGAACAGGTCAAAGGCTTGGACGTGATTGAATAAGGGAGGCCGACCACTTCCACCTGTGGCTGCCCAGATGATGTTGAGAGTGGACTTCGGCCGAGAATGGCATTGGCCCTGCGTGTATTACTACTACAACCAATGAGCATAGATAGGGTGCCTTGCCACGTTACCATGTGTTTGCATTGACGGGGACTACGAATGACAAGCCAAAAGCACATGCTAACGGAGAAAGCCATCATCTCCCTGTCCTGAATCTGTCAAGAGTCCAGACCTGCAGATCTAGCAAGCGGATGTCGGTGCTTTGGCATAATATGGCCGACGTGAAACCTAGACTAAGAACCGTCGGTCAGCACGTGGGCGATGGAAAACCTCGTTTTACTGAAACTCGAGGGAGATACGGAGGTGTGAAATCTCGATGTCGATCGGCAGGACGGGCTCGAAGGGAGCATTCGACAAGATAGTAGTATCCAAGCATGGTCAATGGTGGTGGTCTGAAGCTGAGTCGAGGGTCGCTCGCTTCCCCTGATGGCGTTCTTGTCTTGGGCCTTGGCCGCTGTGGGCTGTACGGGTTATGGGAGCCTTGTCGCGCCAGGGGCAGCCTTATCAGTCTTGGCATGGACTCGCCCAACGGTCAGAAATGCCAAGAGCGGAGTCATCAGCCCCTTTTAGGATGTTGGTAGCCCATGGTCCATTGCGCTGTAAATGCCACACTTCCACAATCACCGAGTCAAGAAAAAGCCTGGATCGAGTCACATTAAAGGCAAGATCTCTTTCGCTTAGCGGGCGCCAAGATCTACTCTACAAGGGCAGACGCCGGGAGGCGTGCAAGCAGTCTCCTATCTAGATCTTTGGGCTACTCCCTCCGGCCCCACATTGGCCCTCAATTGTTGCTGACTGTGAAACACCATCCGTCTCAGCAAGCACCTCTGGCACAGTTGGCCTCTTTTTGATACCACCCAGCCTCAAAGCACTGGACCTTGAGACTCGGATGAAGTCGTTTGCGTCGCATGTCGCGTTTGAGAAACGCCCCAGAGCCAATGGCGATGCAGCGTACAGTGAACGCCCTCACCTCCGCCTGGTCTTGCCGCTTGCAGGCCTTGATGCTTCTCTGCACTCGATGTCTGAGCCCGCTGTCCGGATGTTGACCACGCCGAAAGGAACTTCCTCCTTTCAATCTTGCATGAAATCAATCCCTGGTTTCTTGGGGGTTTTCAAAATGTACATTTAGACACGCAACCGTTCGCTGTTGTCACTCCATTTCCCATCTCTCTTCATCCACATCCCGAGTCATTCGTTCTTGTTGCAGGTCATCAACTAATTTTTCATTTTCGCTCCTTTTCTAAAACAAACCCCAAGAAAACCAATATCTAAATTTATCCTATACAGTTCGTCAAGATGCCGGCTATCCGCTCATTTTTCACTGCTTCACTTCTGGCAGCTTGCCTGGCGCAAGTATGGCTTCTTGAGAGGTCCCGAGATTGCTGGGACCCATGAACTGACTTGGCTATAGGTTATGGCTGACGGTCACGGTGGTGATGGCGGCCAAGGTGGCCAAGGTGGATGGGGAGGTCAACAAGGTGGCGGCCCGCCAGGTGGATGGGGTGGTGATCAAGGAGGCAACAAAGGAAACGACCACCAGACGACTCAATGGCAAGACTGGCAACCCAGTCACGTCGCGCCGCCACCAGCTCCTGTTTGCCAGCCTACAACCGTCATCAAAGAAGTCGAGAAGCCTGTCGAGAAGCTTGTAACGGTTACCGTCACCTACACCCAGATGGGAGAAAAAGTCACAGTCACCAGCATCAAAGACGGAGGCAAGGCCACCGTCACTGAAACCAAGACGGTAAGCGACCGAGATTTACGGTCTTCCAAAACCAAGCGAAACCCTGACTGACTGTCAAACTTGCTAGCTGACCGTTACTGCTGCTGCACCATGCACATCAGTCGCAACTGCTGTTGTGACCCAGTGGCAGAACGCTCCGCCCGGCTGTTGGTGCGGTGGTGGCAGCCCGCCACCTGGAGGACAATGGCCTTGGCCCATGGGAAATGCTCCTATGTTCACCGGCGCTATCCAACCTGGTCGATCTTCGATCCCGGCTGCTGATGCTTTGAAGACTGGAGTCACTGTCGCCTCCCCGCCTCCAGCAGCTACTGGCGCTCCTGCTCCTCCAGGCGCTGGCCTGAGTAAGTTTAGCTCTTGCATGAAATCATCTTTGAAGCTCTCACTGACAAATTTTCTCAGGTTCAACTGGTACGAACATCTTTGGTTCTAGCAGCGTTTCTTCTTCTAACAACGCGCAGCCAAATGAAACCGGGGCTCCTCCCATTAGACCAGTGGCGCCGCCAGCACCCGTCATCAGCTCATCCTCAACAGCGGCGTCATCTACAACCTCGAGCTCCTCATCAAGCACCACTACCTCCGCCACTCTTGTCTCCCCACCTGGCCCTCCAGTTGCAGGAGCGGCTCCGCCACCAGCGGCTCCAGCAGCTCCAACAACCACATCCGCATCAACGACCACCAGATCTACTTCATCTATAGCCACAGCCGCCGCTCTATCGACATCAGCACCCGACCTACTCCCAGTAGGTTCGGGGGATAAGACTGAAACACCGTTGCCAACGGACGCTTCTTCGCAAGGCGGGTTCCCAGTGGGATCTTTCAGGCCCTTGGATCCTGCGACACTGACTGCTCTTGCAGGCTCACATACCCTAGGTATCGGCCGGTGAGCATCAGACCACCGACTTTGTTGAATTTTTGATATATAAAAATCTCGGAATCGTTTGGCCCCTCCCCCATTGCCCAAGTGCAAAGGGCCAACACCGCCCATCATCTGTTTCTACATTGTTGCAATATTGAGCCCCCTCAAAAATGATACCCAAGTTTGCGCCTTGCCTGGACCCGTGTTCATTTTGAATACAGTGGATTCATCTTCCCCCCACCCCCCGGATTCTGGTAATGCGGCGGACTCCTGTGAAGAACCTTTTTGAAAAAAACTTTTTTGAACGACGACTTTTTAGACAGCGTTTTATTTCTTTTTGAACCATCGAAGAACGCCTTTTTGGGATATTTAGAGAGGGAATATACGACCAACCCTGAACACCAACAGAACGAATGGGCGAAGAAGAGGCTGTTTCCGATTATTTATGCGATGCTTTCCGGGCACGGGAACAACAAAAGGAAGAGAACGCCAGCCATGACGAGAGGAACGACTCGGAAGGCGACACCAAAGATGGCGGATTTCCCCCCTCCCCCCCCCGTGCGTGTGCTTTGCGCGCCACAAGCCCACCCAAGAGGGTGAGGAAAACTTCCTCTCAGACAGATGGGAAGGAGCCCACAAACAAAAACGCAGGATTCTAATTTGCTCGGCGAGGGATGATTTAAAACACACGGCCCTTGATGACTGGTGAATGTCTCCTTTTCCTGCCTCTAATTATTTGTTGGACAAAAAGACCAGAGGTGGAAATGGCACGAAAGGGCCTTTTTGTCATTAGATAGAGACAGACAGGGACCATCACAATGTGACGTCGGGCGGTTCCCGCCGAGCCTGCGACTTTTTCTCACAAACATTCTTTCCAGTGTTCGAGTGAGTGGTGGTCGCTTGATTTTTCATTTTCGTTTTCAATTCCTGCATATTCTTTCGATTTGCTCGCTCTCGTCGAGCAACCCAACCTGCCCGAAGAGTCGAAGCCGTCGAGGCAGGCCGTCGGACCCAAACTCGGTGCTCTGATCCAATCTAGTCTCGTCTTGAGCAGAAATTGCGATGCATGGGACAGGATAGGATAGATGGTGGCCGATGTTCCGAGAACGCGGGGCCCCACATGGATAGTCAGTAGTGCACTGTCTTTGTATGTGTGTATGGCAACGCTGATGGATGGGCTTCGCATTCTGCCTCTGAGGAGCGCGTGCAGATGAATCTCGCTAGCTCCTTCTGAATTACGTTTGATCGATCGATTGATTAATTAATTGATTGATTGATTGATTAGTTCCTACACCTAAAAGCCTCTTAGTAGGCTTATGTCGGGAAGTCTATATAGCTCTATAGTAGGAAAACCCTCTGGGGTAGAAAACCCTACTATCCATAAACACCACCTTATGTTTTCCCTTTATACTAGGCGAGTACTCTTTATTACGAGTTATTCCGCCTTGATCATCGAAGAACTTTAATAGCCTTACTGGCCTCCTAGCCCTAGTACTTTCTAGGGTATTCGAGCTCCTCTATAAGCTTCCTGAAGCTATTCTTCCCTAGTACTAGAGCCTCCTCTCCGTCTTTCTCGATAATCTCGACGGAGCTTATATATAAGCTTTTTAAGTTCTTCAGTAATTTCCGTAACTATTCTGTTACGCTTTTTCTGCTGGTAGTCCTAGGGCTTAACCCCCTTCCGACCTCCAGTCTCCTGAGGCATTCTACCTTCCTTTTAGCTTTCTTCTTCTTCTCATTACTTCTCTTATCTTCTTCTAGGTCACTTAGACCTTTCCTAATGGCTCGTGACTATACGTATTCAGAATTTTTTTGGTGTTTCGCGTTTGATCGATTATGGAGTACTTAGGAGTGAGTAATTAATTGATCGATCGATCGATCGGTAAAATTGTGCCTCCCCTGCCTGGGGAAGGAAAGGACATCTTTTCTTCTTTACGCGGTGCCAGCCTTGTCGCATGGCTAATGCTACAAAATGGCAGAGTTGTACAGTTCGTCCTGTCACCAGCGCTCTACGAATAGTGGCGACTCGTGACACACAGCAGGCGTGCCATGCATGGTCAGACTCCTATCTATAAAGATGGAAGTTATTCGGGCTTGGAGAATCTGATGCAAGGAGTCACATCTGTGCATGGCCAAGTCAGCTTCCAGATGGTAGTTGCTCCTGCGCTTTCCCCTCCATCCTCGCTTTCTTCGCGCGTCGCTTTTGCTCACGCTTGGACAGGCAATGGGTTTCCTCCGTGACCGGGCCAGTGGTAGACTGACCGTTGAGTGAGGTGTTGGATGCTTTTCGCTTCGTGCCGTTGGTGTCTGAGGAAGGCGTGCTTACCCCTTGCTTGCTCTGTTTGCTTGCCACGATCGGTGATGGTCCGAGGGAAATTGTTGAGGTAGTCTTGAACACAGCTGATGTCGACGCAACTTTCCCATCGGGGCCTCCACCCCCATCAATGACATCGATGACGCCTCGGAAGCTCGTGCGCTTCATCCCAGCCAATCTCACCACTTTGCCGGCTTCCTCGCACAACGCTTCCTTCCCCCGCTCCTGACCTAACCCCCAAACTTGTGCGAGATTGATGACATCGTACGGACCACGCACCCCCAAGGCGTTCCTTGCATCACTGCTTAGGATGATTCCCCTCCCGCGAGTGGCACGGATTAAAGACCCCGCATTCGCAATTAAGTTCCTGCGCGCATCATTGCTGCTGCTGCTACTGCCACCACCAGATGAGGAAGACGGAGAAATTCCCGGCGAATAGCATATTTCGAACCTAATACCACGCTGTAGTGCCGAAGCGACGGTCTTGAATTTTAAGATGAAGGGCAAGCGTTGGCCGAAATCGAGCGAGATGATGTCGCAGTCAAGACTGTTACAGCATAGTTGGAGGGCTTTCTCGGTAGTGGGCCGCAGGGCAAGGAGATCGTAGTGTGGCTGGAAAGATGTTAATCGGTGATTCTGCGTTGCGTCGGAGATGGTGATGGTCAGGCGGGTGAGGATCTTGGTGATGGATTTGGGGATGGTGAGTTGCGAGACAGGAACAGGTTGTGGCTGAGAGGGAAGTTTCCCTGTCACGGAGAGGGCAAGCGCGACCGCGCCGTAGCCCAGTTCGCCATGGAAGGCGAGAGTGTTGGACAGGTCGGCGTGGTTAGAGGTGTACGGCACATTAAGGTCGTGGAAGGGCATATTGAGGGAACTGAGTGACGACGTTGAGAGCCGCCGCTGGTGGGATGGGCAGGGGGAGCATGGTGTATTCTGGTGAAGAAGGATACAAGCAGCTATCTGACCAGATTCATTGTTGGTTGCTGCGTTAGGTTTCCATAGTGTGGAGTATCTAGACGCCTGCGATATGCCAGAGTGAGATGGTGGAATATATGTTGTTTGAGTAGGGCGGCAAGGAGATAGTGTCTGGTTGGTAAATAATCTCATGCCGTTTTAGCAGCACAGTGCCTTCGTGTGCACCGCCTACCACCAATTGACTGGCCACTGCACTACCCTCCTCCTGTACCACCACCACCACCACCACCACGACGTTCACCCACGTCCACCTCCAATTTACCTCGTACCACAATTCCAGCCTTAGCAAGCACTTTTTTTTTTATTTCTTCCTACGCCATATCCACTCAAGCCAGTTGGGTGCTCTTCCTAGCTGATCCGCACATTTTGCGGGTCCCTCAGTCGCCCTGCAACCAGGGTTCTTCCGTCCCCTCCTTCAAACATCGCCCGCGTTCAGCGTCCAGCGTGCAGCCTTCCCTGCGTCGCAGGCATCACACCAGCGCATGATATAGACAATTCCTACGCCCTCCCTCGTCGCATTTCCCCGTCGCAATGGCGCGAGTCTATGCCGATGTCAATGCAAATATGCCCCGGTCATATTGGGATTATGACTCGGTGGCCATATCGTGGGGCGTACTTGAGAATTATGAGATTGTGAGAAAGATCGGTATGTCTAGTTTTCAGTGGAAGGGATGCAGAGGACATATCTAAACGAAGAGTTCAGGACGAGGCAAATATTCGGAAGTTTTCGAAGGCATCAACGTCGCCAACTACCAGAAATGCGTCATCAAAGTTCTCAAACCCGTCAAGAAGAAGAAGATCAAGCGTGAAATCAAGATCCTACAGAATCTGTCAGGTGGTCCCAACATTGTCGCCTTGCTCGATGTGGTGCGCGACAGTCAGAGCAAGACTCCGAGCTTGATCTTTGAGAACGTCGATAACACAGACTTCCGCGTTCTCTATCCCCGCTTTGTCGACTATGACGTGAGGTTCTACATCAACGAGCTACTCAAAGCTCTAGATTTCTGTCACAGTAAAGGTATCATGCATCGTGATGTCAAGCCCCACAATGTCATGATCGATCATGCGAAACGGAAGGTATCTTTTCAACTGTATCCTATGGGAGATCAATGCTGACCCTTTGTAGCTGCGACTCATTGATTGGGGTCTGGCCGAATTTTACCATCAAGGCACCGAATACAACGTACGTGTGGCCTCACGTTATTTCAAGGGCCCAGAGCTGCTAGTTGATTATCAAGAGTACGACTATTCTCTGGACATGTGGTCCCTAGGCGCCATGTTTGCATCTATGATCTTTAGAAAGGAACCATTCTTCCACGGACAAAGCAATTCAGACCAACTGGTCAAAATCGCAAAGGTCCTCGGTACCGACGAGCTCTTCGAGTACCTCGATCGATACGATATCGAACTCGACGCGCAATATGACGATATACTCAGCAGATTTCCCAAGAAGCCTTGGCAAAGCTTTGTCAATACCGACAATCAACGCTTTGTCACTCCTGAAGCTATTGATTTTCTTGACAAGCTCCTCAGATATGACCATCAGGTATGTATCATTCCCTTGGACTTCGGTCCTGTTTCCCCGTTGACACAGTCTACAGGAACGTCTCACAGCACAGGAAGCAATGGCACATGCATACTTCGCACCAGTGAGAACAGCCGCACAACAGCAAAACTCGCAAAACCATGTGTCATGAACCAAAGAAATGTAGGCTGAAATTCTCGAGCATTCATGTCATGCAGACATGAGAAAGGCAGCACCAATAACAGCTACAATGTCGCTACGGTAAGGGACCTGATCTGACACAGTTGATGATTCATGGCAATACATAAGTCCCCAAGACCCCTAGCGACAGTTGAGAGCATAAGTGTCAGTATCACTGCTTGGAAGTAATTGCGTTGATGACGAAGACGATGAGAAGCATGAAAGGCAACAGGGGAAGCGCGGCAGGTGGATCGACTGGCAGAGGTAACTCTGGAGTCCTACGGGGATGCAAGGCGGGGATTAAATCAGAATAGAGGGGCCCTTAGTATTGCAAAGAAAGCTCGACTCACTTCTCCCCAAAATCTCGAATTGAATCGGCTTGTATCAAGTTTTTGCGAAAGGAGCGTCGACGTATCTCTGTATCCTCTGCAAGGCTGTGAGGCTTTAAGAATGTAAGTCGAACGGCGATAAGCTATTTCTTGGCGGACCTAGATAGAGTAGCCCCGTAGTCAAACGCTGCATCACCCTCTTCTCCGTCCGGACGAGGCTGTGATATTGCAGTCCTTCGGCCACTTTATTCTAGAGCTCGCGGCATAGCTATTTCTGCATTGTCAAGGAACGGTGATTCTTCCAAATATACGTGCATGTGGACTGGCATACTAGCGGAAGTTTTCCTGACACCAAACAGGCTTGATCAAGAAAAGCAATCGGAGCGAGACACCAAAGGCACTTATGAGTTAAAAGTGGTTGCGTGGAAGCGTTCTCTTATCGAGAAATGATTACAGTAGATTTCCTGATCTTGATCTGCTGATGAAATCCGTTTCCTTCACGGCAAGGAATCCAAACGCTGTTGAAGCTCCGTAACGAGGCGACCAAAATTAATATCTTGGGCGTCTGTGGCATTCCGGCTCATCTACCCTATGGCTGCATTTATTGCCAGGGTGAAGGATCTTTTCCAGAGCGAAGTACTATTGGGTTTTCTTTCCTAAACTTCGTCCGCTTGCTCAGCTGGTGAATCAGTGACAAAACACATGACCCTCACGTACATCAGGTGGGTGAGCCTGAGCCAGGCATATTCAGACTTTCGTACTCTGTACTCGCAGAATCTTTGCATTCCCTCCTCGTCTGGCAGCCTTGCCATCAGATTCCACTTCCACCGATGCCAGGCGCCCACGGCCAATTATTTTAGATGTAACCGTGCATGCCTCAATGTACCATGTGATAGTTTGCAAATATTATGCCTTTTTAGTTCACGACGTATCAATGGGACTCGCTAATTAGCACGCGGCGTTGAAATCTATATTTATGGGAGCCACTGCAGAGTCAAAATCAAGTACTGGAAAACAGAGATAGATGTGGGCAGGGAAGAATGGAACTATACAGGAAATGAACGATTTCAAGAGATCCGTTCGGGCCTCAGTCTGTTCTCGTCAGTGATCTCTTCTACGGATAAGAACTCCATGCTCGTAGGTGCTCGTAGGTACGGAGTACAGTACATAGGTGCTAACTAAGTCTTGGCATCGAGATAACACCAAGGAAAAAGTAAAAGCAGCAGGAGTTGTTCCCTTGATTGCAGTGCCTTTACAGACTCATAATACTACCCCAGACTTTGCTACCACCACCTCAAGCAATAACTCCCCTCCTCTCGACCTGTGACTCACGATTTCGCTATTTGATTCATGCTTCTCCTATCTTACATTTGCCATTTCTTTCCTGTGCTTCTCATAACCAAGAACAAGACTTTGCCCCTTGCCGCAAGGCTTTTCTAGCAAAAATACTTGTCAGGTCATTCCTGTTGCGCCCTCCTGCTTGGAGACGGCTACCTCGCTTCAACATGGCCTTGAACGCCGCCTCTCACAATATTAGTGCGTTTACTTCCATTACTTCCATTACTTCCATCTACGGCGGTAGTACTGACTTTTACCACAGCTGGTGAGCCAACTGGCTCTCCGTCTGGCCCTCCCCCACCTGTGTCCTCTGAAACCACCTCCGCAGTACAAAATGCAGCCAAAACGGATTCTCTTGGTCAAAATGTGCCCGGCAAGGATCTGCAAGGTAACGATAAAGGCCAGACTGTGATAGGAGAAGCTGGGAAGGAGAAAACTGCCAAAGAAAGTACGCATGACACCATTGAAACGCCGCATTGATAACCCGTACATCTTGTGGTTTGATATTTTCGCATGCTCCAGATTGCAGTGCCCTGCAGACACGAGTCACTAGAGAACAAGTACCGGAGCGCCAAACCCTCATGGTGTTGTGACTGGGAACGTGCCTTGTATACTCCAGTGGACTTTGTCTTCTAGCTATACAATGTCCATTCGCTCAATAGACCATACCTCTTTGCCCCAAACATGATCCCGCTCCTTGTGATACAAGATTTCTAATCGTTTTGGGATCTACAGTTGAAAAGGAACGTAAGAAAGCTGAGAAGCTCGCCAAGTTCCAAGAAAAGCAGTCGAAGAAGCAAGCAACTCCGGCCGCTGCACCCAAAGAGGTCAAGGAAAAGAAGGTCAAAAAGCCTGCCGCCGCTGATGCGTACGAACCCCAAAGGATCGAATCGGACAGGTACGAATGGTGGGAGAGCAGAGGATACTTCAAGCCCCAATTCACCAAGGACGGCAAGGTCAAGCCAGAAGGCAAATTCGTCATTCCTATTCCGCCTCCCAATGTCACAGGCTCCCTCCACATGGGCCATGCCTTGACCAACGCCCTGCAAGATGCAATGATTCGCCACGCGAGAATGAAGGGAAAGACAACCGCTTGGATCCCTGGTTGTGATCATGCTGGTATTGCAACCCAGACTGTGGTGGAGAAGATGATCTACAAGACTGAAGGCAAGACCAGGCACGACCTTGGTCGTCCTGCGCTGCTGGAGAAAATCTGGGAATGGAAGCAGAAATACCATGGTAACATCACCAACCAGTTGAAGCGACTCGGTGGTTCTATGGACTGGAGTCGAGAAGCATTCACCATGGATGAGAATCTTTCTCTCGCTGTAAGGAAGTCTTTCATCGACATGTACGAGGAAGGCATTATCTACCGAGCCAACCGCCTGGTAAATTGGTGTTCAGCCCTCAGTACCTCGCTGTCCAATCTTGAGGTTGACAACAAGGAATTGAAGGGTCGAACCAAGTTGAAAGTGCCCGGTTACGACAAGATGGTCGAGTTCGGAGTGCTTACCTACTTCAAATATCCCATCAGCAATGGCGATGACTCGCACAAGACTTCTAGTTCTCCAGACCGGTTCAAGAACCATGAATTCATCGAGATCGCAACCACTCGACCGGAAACTATGTTGGGTGATACAGGTATTGCTGTACATCCGAACGATAAGCGATATCAGCACCTTGTTGGCAAATACGCCATTCATCCTTTCCTTCCCAATCGGAAGATCATCATCTTTGCAGATGAAGAAGTTGAACAAGAGTTTGGTACAGGTGCTGTGAAAATCACGCCAGCCCATGATCCTAACGATTTCAACAAGGGCAAGAAGCACAACCTGGAATTTATCAACATTCTTACTGATGATGGTCTAATGAATGCCAATGCTGGTCCGTACGAAGGTCACAGGAGGTTCGACGTTCGCTACGAAGTCCTCAGTGCTCTGAAAGAGCTTGGCCTCTACACGAAGCAGGAAGACAACCCAATGACGATTCCGATGTGTCAGAGAAGTAAGGACGTGGTGGAACCAGTGCTCAAGCCGCAATGGTGGATGAGAATGGCCGAACTTGCTCAAGAGGCAGACAAAGCGGTCCTTGATGGAAAAATTCTCATCAGACCTGAGTCAGAATCACGACGATTCCATTATTGGATGCAAAACATTCAAGATTGGTGTATCTCTCGACAACTCTGGTGGGGCCATCGAGCACCAGCCTATTTCATCCAGCTGGAAGATGGGACGAGCGATGATGCTGATGGAAAATTCTGGGTGTGTGCTTACGATGAGGCCGAGGCTCGCACGAAAGCCGAGAAGAAGTTTCCTCATCAGAAGTTCTCCTTACAGTGGGACGAAGATGTCTTGGATACATGGTTCTCGAGTGGATTGTGGCCCTTCTCCACGTTGGGCTGGCCAAAAGAGACTTCTGACCTTCGCTCGCTCTATCCTACCGAGGTTTTAGAGACTGGATGGGATATTTTGTTCTTCTGGGTGGCTCGAATGGTGATGCTTGGGCTGAAGCTGACTGGTGATGTCCCTTTTACTGAAGTATACTGTCATTCCCTCATCCGAGACGCCGAGGGACGAAAGATGTCGAAGTCTTTGGGCAACGTCGTTGATCCTCTCGACATTATTCGTGGCATCACCCTGGAAAACCTTCACGAAACGCTTTACGCGGGCAATCTGGACGAAGCTGAAATTGACCGAGCGAAAGCGTACCAGAAGAGTGCATTCCCGAAGGGTATTGAAGAGTGTGGTGCTGATGCACTGCGATTTACCTTGGTGAACTACACGACTGGTGGCGGTGACATTGCATTTGATATTCGAGAGATTGAAGCGAAGCGTCGATTCTGTAACAAGATCTACCAAGCAACCAATTTCGCTCTTGGAAGACTGGGCGAAAATTTTGCAGCAGATGCGACCGCCACTGACAACAAGCCCAAGTCCCTAGCAGAGAAATGGATCCTCCATCGGCTAAATCAGGCTACAAAAGAGATCAATCAAGCGATGGAGAAACGAGAGTTCTCGGTGGTTGCGGGTACTCTCTATCAGTATTGGTTCAATGTGCTCTGTGACACATTCATTGAGAACTCCAAACACATTCTCACGCCCGAGGCGCCCGAAGATGAGAGACGCTCGGCTCAGCAGACACTGTATACTGCACTTGAAGGGGGTCTCTTGTTGATGCATCCACTCATGCCATTCTTGACCGAGCATTTATGGCAGAAGCTCCCTCGTCGCAAGGGTGACAGCACAGAAAGTATTATGATTGCGAAATACCCCGAGTTCACAGAAGCTCTAGAAAATCCCAAGGCAGCGGAGGAATACGAATTCATCATGGATGTTGCAGCTGGAGGTCGCAGCCTGTTATCAAACTACGGGTTTAAAGAGCCGGGCGACCTAATCATCCAAACCTACTCCGAGTCCGCGTTCAAGACCGCCTCAGCAGAGCGGACATCGATCAAATCACTGGGTGGCAAGTACGCAGGACAAATCGAGGTTCTCGCACCCAGTACCGACTCGTCGCCTCCTTGCGGTTGCGCCCTCCAGAGCATCAACGCAGACGCTGCTGTGTATCTCAAGATTGCAGGACGGATAGATATCGAGGCAGAGCTCAAGAAACGACAAAAGGGAATTGAAGAGGCAAAGGCAAAGGTGGAGAAGCAGAAGAAAATCATCAGCGGTGCAGGCTGGACCAAGGCGAGCAAGGAGACACAAGCCAAGGAAGAAGAAAAGTTGGCCGATTCAAAGAGTGAGGTGCAGAGACTGGAAGAGGCGATCAAAGACCTGGAGAGACTGAAGATGGAGTAGTGATGGGGAAGAGGTGAAAGAGGGACGAGGTAACTGGAAGGCTTCGAATTCCATGTATAAGAGTACGAGAATAATCCAAAGTGTTGAGGAATTAAATAGACGTGAACTTCATTGACTGCTACTTCCTGCCATGTACTCGATACTGCCTGGCTGTTCACGGTTGCTCTGACAAGGGGATGTCTCTGGATGTCTCTGGGGGTCTCGGCGCTGATCCGATGATCTCCCGGCGGCTCCCGGGTTGATCGGGTGCAAGACTCTCGCCTGGGGGCCAAGGGCCTCAGGCACCCTTTTAGCGGCTAGCGGTGCCTGGGTGTGCCTAGAGTCTCGCCTAACAATTGTATATTGTTAATTGCTGTGCTGCAGTTGGATGCGGTGATGATGTGAAGAGAATCGGTCATGCTTCCCATAATTTTATTAATTTTATAATTTTATTATTGATAATTGATAACCGTCTACTTTATGCGTCTCTACTATTCAGCATCAGAAACCGACGTCAGCCTCGTGGATCAACTTAACCACTCTACACCAACCATGGCTGAGCCAAAAATGTCCGATTGAGCAGCAAATCTCGAGTTGTTTGTCGTGCGGTGTCCGCATTCTCTTTCCTCCCCTGCGCTCTCCCCTGTCTCCTGCCAAACCGGTGGTCTCGTTCGTTCCTGGCACCTGCGGCTGCGCGCGTCAGCGCCTCAGCCACTCCAAATGCCGCTGACGCATTCCATCCACGCTGGAACGCGACACTTGTCCCATTCCCATTCTCATATTCGTATACCACTGCGTAATCACAATTCTAGTCATGTCACCAAGCATTTGCATATGAGTTTCTGCAAGCAGGCTACTTGCCTGTCGACCCATCGATCACTTTCCACCCTCCAGCTACGGTTACGATCTCCCATCGTCCTCTCCACGAGCCGGTTACTCGCACATAGATACGCCATGTCAGTCACGCGAACACAAACACAAACACAAACACAAACGCGCAGTCATGCAGGACACTCACATGGACACGGACATGGGGGGCATGGACATAGTCATGACAATACATACCTCACCTCGAGTAACAGACGTGATGCTGGCGTCAAGATCACGAGGATCGGGCTGTTTGTCAACTTGGGTATGGCTATAGGAAAAGGATTTGGAGGCTATGTCTTCCATTCACAAGCATTAATCGCCGACGGCTTCCACGCCTTGACCGACCTGGTTTCCGACTTCATGACCTTGGCTACTATCTCCTGGTCACTGAAACCTGCCACGGATCGTTTTCCAAGTGGATTTGGCAAGATCGAAGGTCTGGGAGCCCTGGGCGTGAGTGGCCTACTTCTATTCGGGGGTCTGGGTATGGGTCTCAATGGCCTTGATGCTCTGTACTCTCAGTTCTTTCTCGACACAGCGGCACACGCCCATGAACATGCTGAACATTCACACGGGCTGTTCTCCTTTCTCGGTCACAACCATAGTCACGGGGGTCATAACATTCCCAACCTCAATGCTGCCTGGCTAGCTGCAGGATCTATTGTGGTCAAGGAGTGGCTCTACAGGGCGAGTGAGTGACAACTTCGAGCTTGTCTCAATTCCATGATGCTAATCTTTGACTTCCAGCCATGAAGATTGCCCGCGAACGAAAATCTTCCGTCTTGGCCTCGAATGCTGTCCACCACAGAATCGACTCTCTCACCAGCATTGTTGCTCTTGCTACCATAGGAGGTGCTCACGTGTTCGCAGATGCTTCGTGGTTAGACCCTGTTGGTGGTTTGATCATATCTGCCATGGTCATCAGAGCCGGTTGGGGCAACACCAAGACAGCTCTCTTAGAGCTCGCAGATGTCACAGTCGACGACGAGGTCAAATCTTCCATCAAAAGAGCTACCACAAAAGCACTGAACGGTGATATCAAAAGGGGCATTGAAGGAGTCAAGCTTGGACACGAAGTTGAGGTCAGAGACATTCAAGGAATAAAATCCGGCCAGAACTATTTGATCGACATCGAACTGGCTGTCCCCAAGAAATTTACTCTCGAGCAAACCGAACTGATTGAGAATGCCGTTCGTGAAAAAACCGGAGCAAAGGTGCGTGGTGTAAGAAGGGTGCGCGTGAAATTTGTCCCTATTGAGGATCCAAGCTCGACACTGGCGAGCGACTTCATCAAGGCGGATGTCAGTCCAAGAAGCAGTCCTGAGCCCGAACCAGAAGATGAGAACGGGAATGGTCACGAAACCCATCACAATGGACACCCTCACAGCAATGGGCATGTGCATCAACATCCAAATGGCGATGCAGCCTGCTCAGCTCAGTGGAAAAAGGAGAAATGAGGACTCAGTCTTCCGGACAACTTACCAAGATAGAATACCATCTCGTCATGTGACCATCAAACACAAGGCGAAACGATTGGTGTATATGCCCGGAAGGTGTTCCTTGAGCTGCACCCAGCGGATTCAGGCTGATATCATCCGCCAAGATGACCACCGGAACCTTGCCTGACGCAATTGACTTAACGACCTTACTCATGACTGAAGAGTTATCTTTCAGATTCTCCACTTGTCCAACACACCATAAACTTTTTTTTTCAACCTGGTCTTGACCGCCTACACATAGTTGATTGACAAGGAAGGGTCCTGTTATTCTGTCTCGCACACATTGTATACAACCCCACATAAAAATCGGCCTTGAAACATTATGTCTGATGGTCCTCTTTACCTCGGATTCGACCTTTCTACCCAACAACTGAAGGGACTGGTGGTCGATTCTAGTCTGAAGAAAATCCATGAGGCCAAGTTCGACTTCGATGCAGACGCCAAGGGTTTCAATGTCAACAAGGGTATTCTTGTCAACGAAGCAGAGCATGAAGTCTTTGCACCCGTGACCATGTGGCTGCAAGCGATCGACACCCTTCTGACAAGGCTGAAGGATAATGGCTTAGATTTTTCACGAATCAAGGGCATTAGTGGATCAGGCATGCAACATGGAAGCGTCTTTTGGAATGCTGATGCCGAACAAATACTTGCACGGCTCGACCCAAATAAGACCTTGGAAGCACAATTGGAGGGCGCGTTTGCACATCCTTTCAGTCCAAACTGGCAGGATGCCAGTACACAGAAGGAGTGTGACGAGTTTGACGCTATTTTGGGTAGCGAAGCGCAGCTGGCCGCTGCCACTGGAAGTAAAGCACATCACCGGTTTACGGGTCCCCAGATTCTGAGATTCCAACGGAAATATCCTGACAAATATAGCAAGACCGTCAGAATTACCCTTGTCTCCTCTTGGCTTGCAACGGTATTTTTAGGCAAATTTGCACCTTTCGATATTTCGGATGTCTGTGGAATGAATCTCTGGGATCTCAAAGCTGGTAAATGGAATGAAAAGCTACTGGAACTAACTGCCGGTTCTTCGGGCGTGGAAACATTGAGATCCAAGTTGGGAGATGTGCCTGAAGATGGCGGTTGCAATCTAGGCTCGATCTCTTCCTATTTTGTGCAGCGACACGGCTTCAGCCAGGATTGTACGATTGTGGTCTCTACCGGTGATAATCCTTCAACAATTCTTGCATTACCACTTCGCAACAACGATGCAATGGTATCTCTAGGCACGTCAACTACCTTCCTCATGTCGACATCAGAGTATAAACCCGATCCAGCCACACACTTTTTCAACTCTCCCACCACTGCTGGTCTGTATATGTTTATGCTCTGCTACAAGAACGGCGGATTGGCAAGAGAAGAAGTGCGCAACGCAATCAATTCCACTGTGTCTCTTTCAGACAAGAATTCCTGGGATGAATTCGATAAACACCTTCTCTTGACTCCACCACTCGCACAGGAAGATTTGTCGAAACCAATGCACTTAGGCCTTTACTTCCCGCGCCCAGAAATCATCCCGAACCTCCCTGTAGGCGAATGGCACTTCTCGTACGACGTACAAACCGACACCCTCACCCGCACAGACTCCGTGCCTGGGACTCCACAAGCCGACGCCCGTCTAATCGTCGAGTCTCAATTCCTGTCCCTCCGCCTACGCTCACGCGAGCTCGTCTCTTCACCCGCACCAGATCTGCCTCCACAACCACGTCGCATCTATCTTGTTGGCGGCGGCTCACGCAACCGTGCTATCGCCCGCGTCGCCGGACAGGTTCTCGGCGGCTCCGACGGTGTCTTTAAACTCGATGTTGGCGAGAATGCCTGCGCGCTAGGAGCGGCCTACAAGGCCGTCTGGGCGATCGAGCGCGAAGAATCGAAGAACGAGACGTTTGAGGAGCTGATTGGTAAACGATGGAGGGAGGATGACTTCGTGGAGAAAATCGCGGATGGCTATGATGAGAAGGTCTTTCATAGATATGGCCAAGCGCTAGTGGGATTCGAGCGGATGGAGCAGGTGCTGTTGAGGGAGCAGGCTGAGCAAGCGAAGTAAAGAGGGGTGTATCATCAATGGGTGGGCATGCCGGAATGGAGGAGAAGAGGCAAGAGCCCAACTGTGTTGAATTGGGTCTCACTTGTCGAATGCGCGGACCAGAAATTACTGTGGATGTTCGTGACTGTATAACCACTCCGAATCCGACTCTAGTTAAGCCGGCCCGAAAAGGCAAAAGCTATTCCCAAAATTCATTCAACCCAATCTGCAGACATGTTCTAATGCAAGCGCCAGCTTTCTGGGCGCTCTATCGGACCACATGGGCCAGCACTCGGACGTGAACGGATATGGAATAAATAGTCCATGTGCATTCTTGATATCCCAAAAGCATTTCCAGTATTGAGTGAGTAGGCGTAGGACCATGGTAATGAGGGTGACGGAGTAAGAATATCAAGGGGAGTGGAAAGATCAGTTCTTTGGAATTCATCCACGGAATTTTGGGATTGTGCCTGTTCCTGACCCTGATCCTGCTCTGCCTTCCAACTATCCGACTACAATCTTTTGCGCACGGAACACTGGTGGCCCGAACGACATGATGTCCCTCGATCGAATACTAATG
Source organism: Exophiala aquamarina CBS 119918 (assembly GCF_000709125.1). Taxonomy (NCBI): domain Eukaryota; kingdom Fungi; phylum Ascomycota; class Eurotiomycetes; order Chaetothyriales; family Herpotrichiellaceae; genus Exophiala; species Exophiala aquamarina. Next base: position 4,038,900 of record NW_013550585.1, read on the forward strand.
GCGAGGGAAAGCTGACTGACTGACCGTCTTCTCACATGCGCAGGTTCCCACAGTCAAAGAAAAGACCATTGTATAACATCAAATCGAAGGCCCACAAGATGCCCGCAAAACTCCGCGATGTAGCCTGCCTGTATGGCATGCACCCGTTTGAGAAAGCCCCTGCGCAAATCACTTGAAGAAACGCCCGACCATGTTGCTCGCAAGGCCGCTCGCGAGGCGGCCACCGAGGAAGCTGGATCCGGCGAAACTCGAAGCCTGGCTGAACTTGTCACACCGCGAGAAGGCGACGGTGTTTGTGATTGTCAGAACCAGGGCGATGACTGCGATTGAGGTTCGAAAAATCAGCACACTTCCGTTTCTCTTGCTCAAAAGTTTCGAGACAGACACAAATGGAAGAGCGTAGGGAAGAGAGTGGGGAGCAAGTATTGATATATGCTCACCAATCGTAACCAGCCAAATCAAATACTGCAGTCTCACGATAGCCAGGATCGCCAGCCCAATCCACAGCGCCGGCGTGACGTACATGCTCAGCCAGAAGAACCGCTTGTCGGTCTTGTTGTCGGCTCTCGCGCCCTCCGGAGCGGACTCGAACACCCAGTGACTCTCGCCCGTCGAGGTGTTGACTTCGTTCCACCATCGCAGCCCGACGAGCCGGCGCCCGGCGATGTTCTTCAGGTAGTAGAAGTCGATCGAGAGGAGGAGCAGCGTCAGGATGAACACCAGCACGAAGTTGCGGATGAAGAGGACCCCGAATAGGTACATCAGGAGACTTCCTGGATAGGTAGCGGGATTGAGTTAGCTTGGATCCATGCCTAGATATAGGGTAGAAGGGTTGGCCTGCCCCGTTGGTTGGGATGTCTAGTCGTCAGAATCATGCATACCTATCCGGAAGCCTAGATATGTGAGGAGGGTGATGGGATGCGCGCTCATGCGCCAGTTGAGTGAGCCCGCTTCATCTGCCATCGCGAGAATTAAATAGTGTTGTATTCTGTTGTCGCTGCTTCGTCTATAGCATTTCCATGGGTCGTGGAACAATGCTTGTCGGGAGCCTGAAATACGTGTCTGGGAGCAGCGCGCGTCACCCCATCCATCCTACTGTAGACAAATGAGCTCTCCGCACTTGACGGAAAGAACAGATCCCTTACGCCAGATCAGGAAGCTATGCCGAGCCGTCTCACGTGGAAGGCTGATTGATGTCCAGCCCTAATCTCAGCGGCAGCTGCCGTCGGCTGACCTTCTACTTGTGTTCTCGCCATGCAATGGACTTTCCTGGAAACTCACTCTCAGAAGCTGGTACACCCGGGCCCTGCTCATGAACAGGCGGATCTTGTAATGCGGTGGAGCGAGAATCCAACGGGCAAGGCCCTGACAACACAACTCGAAAAAGGAAAAGAACAATGCCAGGCACCGCCCCATCCACCCGACCACCTCGCCCACCACGATCATCCCTCCGTTCAACACCAGCGGCAGCGCCAACATCCTCCCTCCCGCCCGCCAGGAAAAGCAAACCTCTAATCTACGCCGTGGGCATTGCCGCCATCGTCGCATCCGGCGCCATCGTCGGTGCCATTCTCAAGATCGAGCGGCAGAACGCATCCGCACAAACCAGGCGAGACGAATATTACCAGCAACAAGGAGCAGCAGGACCGACGGCGGCGACGGAGCTCGACTACCGCAAGGCGATCGAGAGCCTGGAGACGCGGCGCGGGCAGCTCCTCGCGGAGAAACTGCAGTTCGAGAGGAAGATCTTTACGCTGCGGGAGGGCCAGAAGAGGAGGAAGCTGATTGAGGAGGAGCATGAGGCGGCGAAGCTGCAGAGAGATACAGCAAGCGCCGCCGCGGTGGCGGAGCAGCCCAGTAATGGCCTCGGAGAAGGGCTGAAGCAAGTGGATGTCCCGAGGTAGTGGGAATTCCACAGAAAGTACCAGATGGACAGGCCAAACATGCATGGTACGATCGATGCTGGTCGCCTGCGCTTTAAACCAGCTCTGCACGGGCGGATGTTCTTCGGATGGGCCGGGAGACCGCACCGCATCGCACTGTACGTGGTGAAGTCGAGTCGACCCGGCGCAATCGACGCCCCCCAGCTCAGTCGACGGACCAGAGGTTTTGCCAATACTCCATCCGATCAGTCCTACCGTTGTTGCCCGGTGCTAAACACGGCCCTGGTCATCCTCGCCGCTTGGATATCTACCCCAGGGCATGAAGTTTGTGTCTGCTGACGGATGTTTCAGCTGGCCGAGCTCATTATTATTACTGCTTCTCACTTGGGGATGCGGATGCGAGCAATTTGCGAAGGACGTGTGAGCAAGCTATAGCGAGGCAGACATCATCGACAACCAAGTGACGCAGAAAAGCAGCCGGGGGCATGCCCTTACAATTGATGTGTAAGCAACGGATGTAAAATTACGCAGACGATGGAGGGTGTCTTCATTACACGGAGAAGGAAGACTGCAGCACCAGGAATGGAATCCAAAAGCTACCAGGAGAACAGAGGATAGAGCAGGGAAGAGAAGAGAAACAAACGTGTCAGCTGCATTGTATTGCCTGTGGGCCTTCTTCACTTGCCCACGTTGCGTGTGTGCGTGAACAATAGCATTCATCGCCAGATGCAAGAAAGATCAACGCGTCCCATGGTGTCCAACGACGAACAAAAGGCGTCCCCATGCAAGTAATGACATGTGTTTGCTGGCAAAAACAAAGAACAAAGATTCCCCATTTGCCTCGGCGCCTTTGATCCTGAAGAACCCTTTAATCCTCACATTGCCTCGCCGCCTGCCCATCCTCGACAGATTTTTTAGTCCGCATTTCATCTCCCTAGCATGATCTGCATTTTTGCACCGAATAAAATGCTCGTACAGTTTAGTTTGTGACAAACGTTTGATAATGATCTGACGCGGTTGTTGGGAGAAGATAGACGAGAAAAAGGAATAGACACAGACCATGGTGAACTGTAGTAGACGTTAGATGGCCCACCCCTCTTTCTTCCCCACAAACCCGACCCCAGCCACGAAAATGGGTTTGATAGTCTCCAAAGATCATCATTCGTGGTTTCCGTTAACCTGAGACTCCTGGCCACATCTTTCCCTCCAGCTGTCCGGTGTTTCTTTGCCTTGAAAAACGCCATGCAATGACCCAAATATCGCCTGGTAACCATCATTCGTCTCATATCAGAGCCTGTCATTTTAGAAGTTTTACTTCTTGCTGGATGGTCCAAAGTCGGCTTCGACCGCCTTTTGTACACTCCGCTGTTTCTCGACTTTGAACTCGGCCGCAATGGAGATATGGTCGCTCGGGAAATGGAAGTTTGGTAATCCAGGTACCCTTTTAAGGTATTCTGGATCGATCTGGCCGAGCAATCCAACCACTCGAAGAGTATTACTCGAATACCAGATGTAATCCAGAACATCAACATAATGAGGGACGTAGTTCGTGAACGGCATCTCATCCTCAATTGGTGCATAGGACGACTTGAGTGTAAATTGATGCTGCATGCCTAGTTTCGAAAATTGTCCATAATCTCGACCAATAAGATCGGTATGTTCTGCACTCATTCCTTTCTTGGTCAGCAAATCATAGACAGCTGTACCTGCTGCCGCGTTGAAGTCACCAGCAATGATGAGTGGTATCTGACTACCGGCAGAATATGCCAAGGATGGTCCCGGTTCGGGAAGGGGCTCATCCTCAGAACCCGAGAATCGGAAGACTTGCTTGTTCGTTGCCGGAGGGAATTTCGCGTATTTGTCTGACAGCTTGGTTAATTCTTCCAGCAACACAGCTGCTTGAATCAGTTTGACGTCTTTGAAAGCGGGGTCCCAGTAGAGATGAGTGTTGGCGACAATCAGACGCGAACCGGTCACACGATTTTCCAACAGCACCACAGTGGCAATATCATCTCTCTGCCAGACTCGGTTGAGCATGTCAGCCGATGCCTTTGCGCCTGGACGTTCCACCGCTTTCCGTCCTAGAACAAGATGCTGTGAATCCAAGAGTATGTATTTCTTGTCTGTCCAAAATGTTCCGCAGCCATCAACAAATTTGGCGTGGTCTCCCAGAGTCTCAGCACGACCTTTCTGACCGTAGAATCCTTTGTATCCGCTGACAGCCAATTCGGGTCGGAAGAACTCGTCGTAGCTTGTCCTATCTAGCTCTTGCAAGCAAATGATGTCGGCATTCATCTCTCTCATCTCGTCGATCAACAACGTCTTCCGATACGCCCATCCTAGGACTCTCTCAGGCACCCAACCATAGTAACTTGGCGTTGCATACCGATCGCATAAGATGTTGTAAGTGATGGCTTTGATGGTATCCTGTTTGAGGTCGTTCTCGGCGATCTCTTCCAGCTGGTGCCATTCACGCTCACGTGGAGGGGGAGGCTCTGTAAGTTGGTTAGCGTTTTCTTGGTGAGTGTCCATTTCACTCATTACATACCTGGCATGGATTCACGGAGGTACTCAACCAGCTTTCTAGTGCCACCTTCCGTGATCTTGTCCCGCTGTCCTTGTTCCAGCGGGTTGCCATAGACACCAAGGACTTCCAATTTATACAAAAAGCCGACTTCGTAGCAAAGGCTCTGGATGTTGTTGTTGAAGAGCAACAGCTGCTTGAGATTCGATAACATTCCAATTTCCTCCGGGAGTTCCGTGAGCTGATTGAACGACACATCAAGATGCTCAAGACTTTTCAAGCGGCCAATCTCGGGAGGCAGGGCTTCAAGCTGATTGTAGACCAGGTCGAGTCGCTTCAAGAAGTGATAGGAGGGATTGAACAGGACAGGTGAAAGGGCACACAAGCCTTGACCACCAAGGTCAAGCTCGTCCCAAGTCTGTTTGCTCACGACGGTCCCATTGGATGGTGCGACTCCCCGATTATCGGTCTGAATCTCTTCCGCAGCGGCGCCCAAAGGTACATAGTTTACACCTTTAGAATGATGGGCAACAGTGCGCGCACGTTGGTTAGGGCCCGACAAATCCTTACTTTCGTCCCAGTATTGCTTCTGTTCGCGCCAATGCTCGTTGTCGATTTCAAGTTCGGGTTCATCGGAAGGCAAGCCATTTCCGTTCCCATTTTGCATGTGTTCATGGGCATAGGTGGGAAGATGCGGAGTAGAGGATTGAAAGCCACCACCAGAAATACTATGCTGATGGCCGAGTTGTCCGCCATGATGATGCTGCTGGCCATGGTGCTGATTGACATTGTGATGGCCATGATGAGGCTGTTGGTATTTAGACATGTGCATGTTGCCATATCGTTGGTGATTTTGTGCCGCACCCATCAGACCGTGCTGGGTTTGGTAGCCATTCTGTGAATACATGTTGAAATTGGAGCTTAAAGCGGGATTCACAGGCGATCGTGATGGAGAGGGGGGGTCGGTAGGAAACGGTCTGCGTGGACCTGGGGGCGAGGCAGGACGGTTCTGGTTGCGGTGGTGAGAGTGTTGTGAGGGATAAAACTGCCCTGCTCCAGGCTGAGTGAAGCGGAATGCACCATCTGCCATCTATCAAGGCAGGCCGCGCGGTCGGTAGTGTGATGGGAGTCGCCGAGACAACGCGCGACAGGAGGGAGGAGGGGCGGTGGAAGGGTTGTGCGCGACAGAGAATGGGGATAAGGGAAGGCCTTGTCTTCTTTTCCTGAACATGAGATCCTTGCGGAGCTCAGAGGGCCTTGAAAAGAGTAGAGAGCAGTGCACTCGCACACCAGGTCGTGTTGATATCGGGCCCAGTCGTGGGTTGGGGGAAATGGAGCAATGGTGGTAGAGCGGGTTGAAGCTTCGACAAGGTTCAAGTCTGGACAAGGTGGCCGGCGGAGGCAGTGAAGAGGCAGTCGAGTGAATTGAAGTGAACTGGCAAGGCAGCGGGACTGGGGGTACACTGTGTTTGACAACAAGCCGACTTGATATGGAGACAAAATATGGATGGAGATGATTAAGGGAGAGACAAGAGTAGAGAGAGACTGAGGTTGATGGTTTGGTTGGTGTGTAGCAGAGTGTGTTGGTGGTTGGTGCAGTGGTGCAGCGAGAGATCAGAGCTAAGCGCAGCCCAGCCCAGTCCAGCCCAGCCGCGCGCTAAGCGCTACTACTGCAGTCCTTGAGCCACAAGCGCCTCCAAGCGCTCTTTCCGCTCGCCTCTTTCCACACAGACTGTCCTCGTAGGCTTGGCACGGCTTGGCACGGCTTCTTTTGCTTCCTTTCACGGCAGCCCATTCACTTTCACACAGGCGCCCCGTCTCCAGTATTGCCCAATATCGGCACATGAAGTTACAAGTAGCGAAAGGTACAGTAAAATGATGATATGCATCAGCCTCACAATATGTGTGATTAAAGGAAGTCTACTTGTTTCATTTTTGGTCTGAGTAAACCTTGAGGCTTGATTATCAAAGTGGACAGTCACCAAGTACGGTGAAATACTGTCTGAGCATTCTCAGCTTCCTCATGTCCCAAGCACCAGTGGCATAAAGAAGCAGTCCTTGACCGTTCCTCCTGTAATGCTGTACTTGACATCAGGACTCTTCAACAGTTCCACACCAGTATCAGGGTCAGCGGCCAAGAATACGCGGGCATTCAGATTCGATTCCTGGTATGTGCAAATGATCGGGTAGTATCCTGTGCCTCCAACATCCACCGCGAAATATAGATCTGAATCGCTCTCACTGCCCTCATTGCCGTCTGCGTCTAGGTTGATAAGGTAAACGTTCTCCACGTCAATCGGGATATTCTCCATGTCGCTGACTCTGAATCTTGACACCCCAGTCGAGCTCATCTCCTCTGGATAGTAATGGGGTATACGACCCATTGCGTCAGCCACCACTCGGTCATCTTCAGTTGCTTCGTCACCGGCATCAGGGTTGGGCGACATCGTCCACATGTCTGCGCGATCATATTCAGGAACTGTCTCGTTGATACCGAAGATGTACACATTTACGTCGTTACATGGAACGATGTGATATTTTTCATCAGGGTCGATCAGGGATGCCACAGTGTAGCCATCTGTTGTGTTGTAGTATTCTTCTCCAAGGTCTGGTAGCACATAATCGGTGGTGCTTCTAGTGGCATTTGCGTTGTCAGTGGCTGTAGTGTCGATGACACCAGGGGACAATGGATTTGTGGTCTGGCGAGCGTTGATTTTGCCAAATTTGGAACGCTTATCAATTGGATCTGTCGGGTTAGTCGGGTCAGTTGGACCAGTTGGACCAGTAGGGTCGGTCGAGCCGGTTGGGTCCGCGGGATCGGTGGGATCGGTCAGGTTCGTTGGATCATTTGGGTCAGTCGGGCCGGTGCCTCCCCCGCCTGATTGATCACCCAAGGGGATACACTTCTCAGCCAATTGCTTGGGATCCATATCTGCGAGGACAAACGGATTGAGTCCCGGAATCTCAGCCCACATCTTGTTCTTCAGACTGATTTTGGTCGCAATACCTTTGCAGCCATCGGTCGTCCCCACCGAACCACCGTCAAGGCCAATCGATCCAGAAACCGCGCCCTCAGCAATGATGGAAGGCCTGTCAATCAGAGCAAGCTCTTTCTTGAATTTACCGCTCGGGATATTGACGCCGACAACAATGGCGACTGGAAGTCGAGCTTCCACCTGATGAGCCATGCCCAGTCGTGGTTGCGTAAGGGCCAGAAGTTACTCCGGATGAGCTCGAAAGGGCTCCGTATCAAGAAGATGAGCTGGTGGCAAACAGAAAGCTTGAGGACGTCGTGGACCACGATCGCGAACCACCTGCATAGCTCTTTTAATTGCTCCAGACCCAGGAGTAAATCGAGGCGAACGAGCACCAGGAACATAGACTCACCACTCGATCTCTCCGCGAATCACGACGTCAGCTACACCCTTATACTTCCCGGACACGAGACAGCTGCGAAGATCATCCGAGATATCTAGTATGTCGACCTGGAGGTAACAACTTTCACCCTGACCTTGACCACAGAAACCGGGCTTATTAGCAATCAGCAGTAAAGATGAAGCAGCTTGCCACGAAGACTTGGCTTGGGAATAGGAATCTGCGCTGGCAAACGTGACGAGGATACCACCGCTGCTAGTGGCCTTATACGTGATAAAGGACGAGTGGTCAAGGACAACTGAAGTGTCCAAGTATGTGATATCTGCCCAGGCCATCTAATGCGCCGTATTAGGACCTTCGTTGACAAGTCAGCATTCCTGGTCCTCGGCATGGCCGCTCTGGGAAACCTACTGCTTTTGCCACCTGCGAAGTATATTTTCTGGTTCTCGGTAGGAATGAGGTGGTTCAGGTTTCGCGGCTGGCGAGGCAAAGAACCCGAGGACGTTCTACCGCTACTGTTGCTCCAGTCCTCCCAGCCTCGAGGAGCAGCCGATGCGAGGGTTGCCCCGAGAAGGACTATCGCTGGGAAGTGGACCATATTAAACGTATAAACAGGTAAAACCGAAGGCTAAAGCCGTCACTGCTCAGGGAGTATGAAGCGAGAGACTGGGGTCAGTAGGAAATGATCGAACACGTTCAAAAGAGTGGACGGGGCCAAAAGTCCCCAAAATGATCGATGCTGAGCAAGATGGAACAAAGGCTCAAAGATGGACCTTGAATCTATGTATATACCAACCTATAGTGTTGAGGAGCTTGCTCGCCTGAGGCCGGCTTCGGCTATCAGTGTAGAACCGCAGCCCTTGGTATTTGCTGTCGGAATCAGGAGCGTCCGTCAGCATAGTAGTTATTGACTGGAACGTCGGACGGAGAATATTTTGCCTGTTGCATTGTTATTCTGCCAGGGGCAGGCGAAGCGGTGCACGTGGTGCAGAATGAAAGAAAGATCTAGATCGTGGCACCTCTTAGCCAAATTTGAATGGCTTCAAGTCCTGTACCCCGTACATACTAATGGAACCCACTCATAAAAACTTAGGCATACCATGCTCACCACAGACGGGCTATTCGTACACAGAATGGAGCAAGAGGGAGTGCTCAATCCCTCGCGTAGAAAAACTGCTGGCATGTCTGGCATGTATGTACAAAAGTGTCATCACTGCTCTTGGATGAAAGTCACGTGATTAAGAAATTGACGCCATTAAAAGTGGGAAAGGTATTTCCACATCTCCCCCTTGGGCAGCCATGTAGAAATATCGAAGCTTGATCGTTTTCAGTGTCCAAGGCCGCCCCTAATCGTGCAGCTCACCTCATTTAGGACCCAGTACGCTGCTTAGAGAACCCACCTCGTTGTATCTCTCTCGATGTCTCTAGATGCTTGGTTATGCTTCCTCTTGTAAAGTCCCCCATTTCGACCACACTCTGTGGAAATGACTAAAAGTCTGAGCGTGAGTTTAGGAGTTTGAGGTCCTTATAGACGATCAGTCAGTTCTCCTTCGAAGGAGGGGCATTCTGTACATCTGTCCGGGAGTTCGTGCAGGGAAGGTAATCTGAAATAGTCGTCGCTTTGGATTTGAGCCAAAAATGCGTCTGTAATGTGTACGGACTGTTTTGTTCGGACGAGTGGCCCTGCTTTCAGATAGCGTACCTTTCCCCAGCTCATAGAATCAGCCCCATGTGTCCCGTTCCGCTGGCAACAGGCGACAGCCTTTTCTGGTGCTTTTCTCGGCTGTTGAGATTGTGACTCCGAGAATTGGGGCGGACACCTCCATGGACAGAATGCAGAGGCCTCCCGGTTCTCAGTAGGGCATGCGAGAATTCAACTAGTGACCAGGAGCATAGGAACGATGACCATCAGCTGTAATAACCGTGCTTCAACCAACGATACTTTTTGAGGAAGTACAGCGCCTCAATCTCCTTTTTCACAAATTCGGCGCGCTTGATCCCCTGGCGAATTTTCTCTTCATCTCTGATATCTGACTGCGACATGAACGCCTTGTGCAGCCGGGTACGGAAATATGTGTATCCTAATGGGTAATGCTTTCCCATTTCCAGGAGCTCTAGAAGACCAGAGGCTTTAGTACTAATCGAACTTGGAAGGCCTGCGACCTCCTTGCGAGGGCTCCTCATACCTTTGTAGACATTGATGACTTGACGTCGTAGTTCGGGATTCATAGTTGGCCCAACGTTTGTTCCGATTGACCTGTTCAGTTGTATGTCAAATAAAACGAACTCCAAGAATTCAGTTGACGTCCCCGTTCGAAGCAGCCGGGATGACGTCTAGTGCCAAGATGTCGGCAAGTGCATGGCATCCCTCCCGCCGCTTTGGATAGCTCGACAAAGTACAGCAGCGTGGAAGGAAGTCAAGGGAGAACCACATTGATGGAACTTGATGGTACCCTTCAGTATCGATGTCTAGCCGTAGACTTGTTTCGACTCGCGCGACTCTGACCAAATCTTTGGAACAGCTTGAATGACAGCATGCAGAACAAGGTATGTACAACATCGTGACCTCCAGGCATGTCTCAGCATAATGGGTGAGGAAAGCTTCTTGCACTTTCTTACTAAGATTTAGAGCATGCCATGCCACATGTGCCTGGATTATCGCAGCTTGTTTATTAGGAGGCTTTGACCCTTTCCACTCCTTCACTCAATTGGTTGGCCTAAAAGCCAAATCAGACTCCAGAGTTGCAGCGCCACCTCCTCAGTCTTGTTTTCGAGGCCATGCGCGGACATAAAAATCGGTCTGAACAACTACGGAGTTTGAACGAACTTTCATGGCATCAAAGGGGTTCACTACGGTGAAGTCGTAAAGACGGAGCAACTATGGTTGGAATTGTCAGTCCTCGTCCACCAAGCCAAGTCAATCATCAACTCACCTCAAAGATGGCCTTTCCCAATTCCATGAGTGCAATTCCTTTCCCTAAGCAGCTGGATCTGCCTGACCCGAAGACGAGCTCGTTCACCCTCTCATATTTCTTGAGGGTTTCTGCGTCATTCTCAATCCACCTTTCCGGTCGAAACGTGTCTGCATCTGGCCCGTAAATGTCACGACGGTGTCCCATAGCATATGTTGAAATTCCGACTTCTGTTCCAGGAGGAATGTAGACTCCGTTGACTGTTGCGCCGTCGGGAGAGGGTGAAAGCCGACCTGCAAGGCCCTGCAGCGGCATAAACATACGGAGGCCTTCTTGGATACATGCCTGCAGATAAGGGAGATTCTTGGCCTCAACATCCTTAATCACTGGGAATGAGACATTGCCTTGGTCAACTGCCGCTGCCATTTCAGCGCGTAGTTTGGCATATGCAGGAGGACTGGTTAATACGAACAGGAAGGTTGTTCGAAGAGCAGTCGCTGTTGAATCTGCGCCGGCCAAGATTTGGAGTAGGGACTCAACCTCGCACTCTTGCTGGGTGAGCCCATGATCGATAAATGAACCCAACATGTCTGGGACTTTCTTAGCATCAGAGCCAAAGCGTGCGGCGACTGCCTTGTGGGCCACGCCTACGATGGCTCCGAATCCAATTTTATCGGTGGGTTTTGGTGCTGCACCCTGCATGATTCTGCTATTGAGAATTGCAAGGATCGTGGGATGGTTGGAACTCAACTCCATGACGGGATAGAAGGCTGCCGATGATTTGTGGTAGTCGTACAGATCTTGATTCTTGACCAAGAAGCCCAGAGCCTGTCCAAAAGCAATTTGAGTTAGAATGTCTAAAGTGAAATATCCAGCCAGCTGGGCAAAGTCCATTGCCTCATTCTTGTCCACATAGTCTCGACGGATAAGGTCGAGGAGCTCCACCACTCGGGCATCCACATCCTGCTCAAGCATGGGCACTTCTTTGCCAGTGTACTGGCTTGTGGTCAGCAGCACGATCGAACCATAGGAGGTGGGTCATCTATACTCCCGGCATCAGCTTTGCCCTAAGTTCACTGTGTGCCTTCTCGTCACTCATGGACAACAAATTATCCAGACGAGGGTCAAATTTCATGCCTTTGAACCATCGCCCCTTCACAAAGGGTGATCTTGGAGCGGCCATATGTCTTTGGATGACGGGGTCGTCAGTGACAATGTAGTCTGGAGCCACCCTCACCGGCGAGCCTGTGTTTTGATGCCATCAGGAAATCATATCTGCGGAAACTGACGAACAATGCATTTCCTCACCGTACTCCTGGAGAGCACTCTCGACAGCCAAGTAAAGCTCTCCGCGACAAGTGTGATAGAACATCCATAACGGGGAGATTGATGCTAGCCAAGGGCCGCTGATATGTCGCAACTTCCGATAACTCAAATATGTGTTTGCCACGAAATATGCAACCCAAAGCACGCCTGCGATCCCGAGGGCAACAGGCAAAGACAGCCTGGAGGCTTCTAAGACGCCCATAGTAAGTGGTGAAGATTCTTCAAGCAAGCCAAACCAGAAGATTGAACGCGATGAAGCCCCAAGCTGTGAAGAGGGGGGTTAAGGTTGAAAGAAAAAGAACAATCCAATGGAACGCCAGAGCAACATGTAAACGAGAGCATGATAGGGCTCGTCAACCATGGAGCACTTCATTCCCACCTAACTGCTTAGCGGAGTTAGTTAAGGTCGTTGGGTAGAAGATAGCTGGCTCTCATCGAGTGTTATCCAACGCCGGCGACGTGCATCTAACTGGGGCACCCGGATGCACGGGTAGTCCCAGTGCATGCCTAGCCACAGGCCCAGGGCCCTCCAGTTGGCCCCGGCAAGGTTCTGAAAGAGCCTGGCCATTTCACCGACAAGGCTCCCCCGGGGGTTTGATAGGCTATCGGCCAGGTTGCCACTCGATCAGGGCCACATTTTGACAGATTCCAGATGGATGCTAAGACACAAGAGTCAAAGGAGACAGCCGATGAATGCAGCGTCATCTCCCTCCAGCGAGATGTTGCGCGATGAAGTGTGCCTGGTTGGTCTGTGGTTGCCTGTGCGCAAACCTGCAACTAACACGTGGGGAACCGGGAGTTTGCATCGCCCCTGCACGGAGTAACTATTCGCATGTACGAGTAGCAAGTCCCGCTTCGGTTGGATTTGCCTCACGCGAGATCAGTCTGGGCCACAAGCTTAAGCTCAGCTCATCAGGTGGGCCAAGTGCTCCGTGCTCCGTACGTTGTAATGAGCAGATGATGGTCTTCTTCTGGGCCCCGGACACTTCCCGATCGATAAATCTAATTCATTGATATGTAAAGCAGTTACCAACGTGGCCCCCCTGCTCATCCCACACAACGTTTCGAACATTAAGACCCAGTCCAGCTGCTGCCACAAATATCGTTGTTATAGGTACACTAGGACATGTGATGTAGCCATAGCCGTTGCCGTTGATTTGTGTCAGCATGGCCAGAACTCACGATGAAGGTGACATTGTGGTGCACGAGGACTTGGTGGTATGGCCAAGAGTTCTGTTTTATCGCGTTGGCCATTGATCATTTGTCGCAACAGGGATTCAACGACACAGACTCTGCATATTATGGCGACGACGTGTATGTATATTGGTGCTTCAGCATTTTCATTACACGGCGAATTGACAAGCGCCACCAGCGAGTCATCGACGCGAACAGTCACGTCAAGCATTTTCGACTATGAAAATTCGCACGGACGGACCTATCATGCAGTACGTTTAAATCGTCCCTTTGGAGGGATCCTCTGAATCTAATTGAAAGTAGTATCACGCCGGCAGTAAGCAAATCCTTGGTCCGGTTGACAGACACATCGTGCTGATGGAATCACGCAGAATATATACTACCGAATGACGAGGTCTGTGGCCAGATGCTGAGCTAGGAGGCCTTGCACTGACCCATCACTCAGCTTGAACAAGAGCGATGTGATATTATGTACCATGCCGTAAGGTTGTCGGTCGGCAACAGGCTGTTCTTTGCCCCTGTCGAGAATCCAACTTCCGTGCTTGACATCGGCACTGGCACCGGTGAGTGCATCACCTAAGACAAAGCATCGCCAACTGATAGTCTCCAGGTATTTGGGCCATCGAGTTCGGTTAGTATTCCGTCGTACGGCAGAGTCCTAGGGGCTGAAGTTTACCCACAGCGGACACCTATCCGGCCGCCGAAGGTATGTGTGCTGCGAAACCCCTGGGCCTCATTCTTCGTAGATGCTAATACCATTTAGTATGTGGGACGGACCTGAGTCCGATACAACCATCTTATGTTCCACCGAATTTACAGGTATACATGTTTTACAACGACCTTTACGCCCTGAGATTGATGATGTCCCCAGTTTGAAATTGCAGATGCAGATGAAGAATGGACATTTCGACAACAATTCGATCTAGTACATTCTCGTGTCATGAATGACACTTCGCTAAAGAACTGTAAGAGCACTCAAACAAGTGGTGTGGGTACAACTAATTGGTACTCATAGGGCCCCATTTCTATCGTGAGGCGTTCAAGTAAACACACCCACTCGAAATCTCCAATTTAGATTCCATGCATGGTGACCGTAACTAACCATCTCCTTTCAAATCCCCAGAGTCCTCAAACCAGGTGGCTGGGTTGAATCCCAAGAATTCAGCTACAAACGCTACTCCGACGACAACAGCATTCCCGCAGATTCACGGATCACCGAATGGGAAAATCTATGGACCGAAGGCATCAACAAGATCGGACTGAAAGGCCACTGCGACCCAGATCTCGTCATGCAGCAAATGCGCGACGCAGGATTCATTAATGTTGCAAGACTGAATTTCAAAATGCCGATAGGTCCGTGGGCCAAGGACAAGAGGCTACGGGAAGCTGGAATGTTTGGATATGTCAATTTGATGGATGGGTTCTACGGACTCAGCGTCAAGGTCTTCACGCAGTTGCTGGCATGGCAGGTTGAAGAGCTCCAGGTCTTATTGGCCCAATGTCGGCAGGAGCTGAGGAGGAAAGATATCCACGGATATTGGCCCATGTGAGAATTCGACCGATCGATCTAAGACATGAAAACGATTGACATGCTGACACCTCTAGATGGATCATACTGGGCCAAAAACCACCTTTACCTTATGACAATCGACATGACTGGTCAGAGATGGATGGGATATATGCAGCTCCCGGGGGGGCTGAAGACCGCCGGTAAACAAACCGAATCTCTATGACAGCAACTACGAACCGATAAGTTACGAACTTCTAAATTGCAGTATTTCGGTTTATCCTTCTTAACCAAACTGTCTTAACTTCTACTCAGTGTAGCCCAAAGCTGCTTCGAAATTTGGCAACTACTGAGACAGGCAACTTGCGTGCGATGGATCGACCCTGATGCAGCCTGGTATCGAACGGCAGTCCCCCTGATTGCTGCGAGTCGGTCACTACACGAAGGACCAGTGTCAAACGGGAGGTTTGACGCAAGATCGGAAGGAATCCGTTCCGAACGCAGCTGACTCGGCTACATGAGCAACCCCTGCAGGCCCGGATTTTTGCTCCTATGACATTGCGAGGAGACGGTATAGGAGTTTGAAATTCAATTCACCGGATTTTGGTCTTTTCAAAGCGTTGGGATGGAATTGGGATGGAACCGGGATTTCAGCCTCGTAGCAGGGTCGACTGAAACTACTAGAGCTGAATTGAACGGAATTTTATACCTGACAACTATATCCCTTCGAGGCCTTTGCTCAGGTTTTGGTCCATAGTCAGCTGATATCTTGAACTGTATCACCTGGAGCCCGAAGGCCTTAGTGTGATCCCCTTAGCATTTTCGCTCAACACGGGTGATGCCTGTTTTCATTTCTCAACAGCGCATCTCATCATTCGGTATTTGCGCCCCGCCTAGAGCCAGCCAAAAGAACTATTTTGGAAGGAGAACAAGTCCATTCCTCGTTCATCGGGAACTGCCTAATCCTCTCAATGCTCATTCCTTTATCTTCTGCTTATGGAAGACACCTATATCAAAAGCACCGCCCATGTCAGCTTTTCATGAAAACTCAAAACAACACTATCCAGGAAACAGGCTCCCTGGATGGGGCAAAATGATTCATAGAACGGCACCAAAGAAACTTACCGGGAACTTCCGGCATCCAATTGTCCCGCCTGCTACAGAAGAACTCGCCCTTTGGCGGCAAATCGGTCGGTCGGTCGAGGGTCCCGTAGAAGATATAAATGAAGTCTCCCGCATTGGCCTAGACCGTCATCGAAACGGCGAGCATCGGTTTAGCAATTTCGAAATGGTCTAAGGAATGCAATAATCATTCACATCCACTGCGTCACGGAAAGAATCACAAGGGGTAGGCGGCCATCTCGATTCTCGATGCCTGGCTGGACCCTGAAGTAGGCCCCTTTCCCTTAAACACCTTGCTGCACACAGCGGACTTGAAAAATGGAACATGAAATTACCTACACCATACTCCAACAACCCGCTCCCACAATCGATGCAAAATTCGCGGTGGAGGAGCGTGCCCGCTCCATTATCAGCCTCGTGGACCTTGACACTGTCCCTTCCTTCTGTCACAGTGAAACTCGACTTGGGAATCTTCGTCGTGATGCCGAAGGGGCCACCTGTGAATTTCTTGCAATTCCCACAATGGCAGAGACTCGTACGTGCCTTTTCCGGGTCTTCCAGCTCGAGCTCATAGCGAACCTTGCGGCAGTAGCAGCCACCCGGGTATTTCATGGTAGTAAAATCTCGAATTCAAAACACGGAGGGCTAGGGTTCAGGAAAGGAGGCCTGTTCTTTGATCAATACAGTACACCCTGTGAACCACCGGCTCAGACGTCGCTTTTCCCTCCAGCTCATAATTATCGTTATCCTCAATTGTCTACCAGAACGTCATTGCTGACCTTTTGTCCCCTCACATATCGACCTGGCACTACATCACCATTCGTCATATATCCCCCCGTTGGGGCCGGGCGGTGGGCGTGTGGCGTATTTGATTGGCTAAGAAACGAGACATACTGCGGACTGCGGATGAAGGCTCCGTCTTCGACTTGGGGATGTGCCAGGAGGAAATCCTCTATTCGCAGTGGCTAGAACTCATGCGGAAAGGTTTACGCTGTACGCAGTCGCGAGGTCATCCAACGCAGAGGAGATGCTTCAACTGCGTCCCAAGCTTCAATCGTCTACGTGTATTCTTATGGCACCACCTCAAAGACAGGTCGCATATCAGTCGTGTCACTCTTGTTCAGGGACGACAAAGCCTCCTCTCAATCCTCACATTCTCAACATTCTTGAACTCATTCCCCCTTTTCAATCATGTCGATTTCTAGACAGAACGCATCGAAGCAACGCCAGTGCAGAGTAAGCAGCCGGGATGATCCTACTACCACTTTCAGGGGTCTCATGCTTGACAACGAGCCGCGAAGTACAGCAGGGACGGGAGAGCTGAAGCCATTAGCGCGACCGCCCGCATCCTTCGTCTCCATCTCCCCAGGCTATACCCATAGACCACCCATAGCCTTAGTCGTCTGGCTGGTTGTCTCTCTGCCCTTGGTGGCATGGGATACGCTCTACGTGCATCTCCGTCCATACACGATGCCTGGCGGGAAGCTCCATTCTCCCATCTGGACGCCCTCTGCCATATATGGTTCTGTCGACCTTATTTACGGGTGGCCGGCGTGGAACAGCCGTACCGGGTTCACTGCAGCGCAATCAGCAATGAACGTGCTCGAAAGTGCTTTTTACGGCTGGTATCTTTATGTTATAGGACTCCAGATTGGGGACTGGAGTTATCAACATATCAGCCGCTTAGAAGTAAGGGCAATGGTGTGTGTGTGAGCTTAGCGGTTTTGCTTTGTTTTTCGGGCGCAGTCATGACTGTGAGCAAGTCTTTACTTTATTGGGAGCCTTTTTGCCTACCAGACATAACGAACGGATCTCCTAACCATTTCCAGGGCTCAATGAAGCTTTCTCGGATTTCGCAAGCATTGGGCACAATTCGTTGTTTGACTTGGTCACGGTTTGGATCATTCCGAACGGCGCATGGATTGTGGTGCCAAGTTATATGCTATATGTATTTGGCCAAGAAATTCTCGGGTCAATGAGTGCTAGTGACAGCGGAACGAATGCAAGGGCATACGGCCAGCTTGACTTCAATCCGATTTGATTCGTGCACACTGGTGATAAATCAAACTTGGTATTAGGGAGTGATTGAAATGCGTATAATACAGAAGGAGAACACGGGCCTTGGAGCAACGTTGCTCAAGCCTTATAGGGTCGCGGGCATTGGGTCAGCTCTTTGAGGCCTGTCGTTGTTCCTCTGTCCTTCGTTTCTCTCATGCCAAAGCCGAGAAAAACCATCTCATAAATCAAACCCGCGCGCATTCTCGAGCGCACTTCCTGGGGTGGCTTCCACGTTTCTTGAGGGGCGCTTGGCTTATCAGGGTAAGCATGAAAGGACATGATCGCAGATCTGGAGCTCGTCTCGTCCCAAATTGTAACGTTGCTCAACAAGTCTGATAGTCGCTCAATGGGAGGCTCACTCTGTTTCATCTTAACGTTTGGTGGAATTTTTGTCAAGGTAAGCTTTAGCATTGTCATGCGTGCAAGTCCAAGTCCCTTCCAATAAGCTCGGGGCTAGAAGCTTGCGCAGGTGAATTTATAAATATAGCGAGTTGTGCTTATTCTCCAAATAAATCATCGACAGTAGGTAGGTAGGGCATACGAACCAGATCACAAAGACCAGATGCAAGTCCTAACCTCTACTTGGAACCGCGAAAGTTCCGCAGACACTGTAGTAACGTTTGTTTATGCAATTGTGAGCGGCTTGACCAGTTGACCAGTTGACAAGGCGATCTGGCGGGACGAGGGGAAGGCCACAGGTGTTCATCATCCAGGTATTAATGATAATGTGCGAATGACCTTCTCTAGCCCTTTTCGTGATTTCACGCCCCGTTTAGGGAAGACCATGTGGTTTTGCTGAGCCGACGCGGGCCAGAAATGGACTTCGTATACTCGGTACCTCACTTCCTTTCCATCCTCAGCCGGCCCCCCTACCACAACGATGCAGAAACCCATTGCCCCCGGGTGTTTCTCCCTCATAATGTTCAGATGCTTGCATCCATCTGCACAAACCAGAATAGGAGGCATATCTCCAGGAAGCTGATGTGACAACCGCACGTCTCACGTGGTTGTGGTTGCTTGACGGGTGTGCCTAAAGCCACTGCTGCCTCGGTTCATCGTCCACGTGCTGAGCTGAAACAGCCCTAGCTCCTTGCAGATATCAACCACGTTCCTTCCATACGACCTGTACCACTTCATATTCCTTTTGGATTATCGCTATATACACTACATCGCACTGAAGGTGGCTCTTTACCCTCACACGCCCTTTATTTCTGACTGGTTTTCGCCGTCATGACGGTGACAAGTGAAGGATCATTTTCAACAAGGGACGGTACAAGCCTGTACACAAAATCCTGGACGGTATGTCATGCCCGGTTCGAAACCATCATGATATTTCCAGCCAATATCAATTTTCTCAAGTGGGATCCTGAGGCGTGTGAAATGTAGCTGACCTTCCCTAGCCAGACTCGGGAGATGCGGCGGCGGCAGCAGTGATATTCGTGCACGGATTTTCCGACCACGTAAATGGTGGATCCCCACCAACAAGGCCGAAAGAAGGATTCCGCTGACTTGGCCTTAGCGTACTATGACTTCTTCCCGACTCTCAGCTCTCCTCCACATAACATAGCAGTCTACGCCTTCGACCAACGAGGCTGGGGACGATCGGTGAATAAGCCAACCGAGAAGGGAAATACAGGACCTACGTCGCTGGTCATCGCTGATATCCACGACTTCGTGCTTCATGTTGCTTCCCTTCCAGAAGCCAAAGGGAGGCCACTGTTCTTGATGGGACACAGCATGGGAGGCAACGAGTCATTGTATTACCTGCTGTCTGACCCAGCTGCTTTTTCCAATCGACCTCCGATCGCTGGTCTGCTTCTCGAAGCGCCCTATATTGAGCTTGATCCTTCCGAACAGCCATCCTTTCTGAAAGTGTTTGCTGGAAAACTGGCCGCTTTCTTGCTTCCCACCACGCAACTGAAGCAGAAATTGGATTCAACGTACCTGTCTCACGCTGCTAAAGTGCGAGAAGACTGGGTGAATGATCCCCTTTGTCACGATACCGGTACCCTAGAAGGTCTCAAAGGTCTTCTTCAACGTGCAGGAGACCTCTCCAGCATGAGCCATGGGCATCAAATAGCTGGTTTGCATCCCACGCTACCCTGTCCTGTGTGGCTTGGTCACGGCACATCAGACCGAGTGGTCTCTGCTTCAGCAGCTAAGAGGCTATTTGATGTTTTGGCAGCACCAGAAGGGGACAAGGTGTACCAAGCGTACCCGGATGCATACCACAAGCTGCACGCGGAGCCTGATGGGGTGGGACAAAAGTTCACAAATGATGTCGCAGGGTGGATTCTGTCCCATGCTAACCAGAAGACAGCTGAAATACCAGTGAGTGTAAAGCAATGAGATTTTCCTGTTGAAAAGGCTTATCAGATTGCAGGGGACAGAATCAGGGGATGGAGTGAGGGCTAAACTTTGATCGTATCACTATCATCCCTCGGGCGGCGATATCATGAGGCCTTATGCTGCCATCAGGTGGCGGGCTCACTCTCACGCTCCGGAAGATGTCTTCTCGCATATCTAGTAGTGTTGTTATGGTATTGTCAATTGGTTGCTATGCATCAAGGACCCGTAGGTGCTTACGAGTAGTTGCTATTACTACAACGCAGACGGCAAGACTGGAACTAATTGGGTCCTGGCCAGAGAGCTTCTGAGTCTTCACCCGGAACATCATATCACGGGCTGGTAGATTTGGAATTAGTTAGGCAAGTGTGCGTGATTGTGGGAAATTCAAACCTGGGCATGCCAGTATAGGAGCCGTCGTGAGGACAATTTGGTACATGCTCGCTAACTAAGATGGCCGGGGCTACAGAATTGGGCCCCTCGGGCGCGTATTGCTGGAGGCGCCATTGAGACGGTCACGTGTGTCAAGACATCTTTCTTTTGTTCCCATTTTTCTTGAGTTTGTTTACTCCTCTCCCCCGTCGGCCATGCACATTAGTTGAACCATTACCTATGTATGCAAGCCAGGTTCCAACGGATAAACAGATTCATTGTGGCAGGGGAACATATTCCGGAGCACTAACTCTTGCGATGCTGCTGCCGTTGACGTTGAGGCCATCCCGCAAGCCATGTTGGCCACTGGCCACATGACCAGATTTGTAGTCTGGTGAGACACTCCTTCTTTATGTCTCGAGACCTCGCTGGAGCAAACTTTGCAGGCTAGGAGACATCACAATGGCACCCACCACTGACATCGACTTCGTCTATGTGACCAGCCTTGTGAGGAAAGGTAGGTGCCAGAACCCAGATGGAAAAAGTCATTCTTTCAGCCTTTGTCACAATGCTGCTCCCTGGCACAAGTGCAGCTCCTGGTGCAGCAACAATGTCTCTGCTGCAGCCTTGTTCTTTCTGTACACTTGCATCAATGAGTGTTGTCTGTGCAAGCATCTCGTCTGAGTATTTTGCAGAATTCAGAGAACATAAGTCCAGGCCGATGGAAGGACTGAATCCTGTTGGCATTCACAACTCCGTTTACAATCCTTGCTTTGAATTGCAAACGAACAAGATACTCGCTCAAGCCCTCTGATCTTTCTCGTGGAACTCGAAAAACCGCAATCCTTACCGGTCTCAATACAAATACTCCAGTGGATCCTGATCATTCGCCATGTCTCCACCAAACGAGAAGAAAGTCCCATGGATTGGCCGCGACACTAATGGTAGGCTCTGCCTCTTCCGCAAACGATCCAAGCACTACAATTCCTACAAGTTCTACAAGTACGAAAGGGAGGTTATTGAAGCCAGCGAACTTGAAGAGTACGAGGTTAAATCTGATTCTAACTGCATGGATCCCACTGACCCTGCAAGACGCCGTGTCCGCAAAGGCAAGCACAAGAAGGACGACCATCATCCCCGAGAACATGACCGCCATGACAAGCCATCTCCAACTTCCCCAGCAGTGCCAAAGCCCATTCCCAAGAGAGCCCCAGAAAGTCCCGTGCTCATTCCAATTCTTGTACCCACACCAAGAGTCGAAAGCTGCCGTCCACGCCATCGTTCTCCATCACGATACTTCCCATGCTCTCCAACATTCAAATTGCGTGACCTCTTGGGCCACCCACGACCAGCATCTCCAGAACCAGCACCAGTACCCAAAAGCCCATCTCCGTCTCCACCACCAGTGCCCTCGCCCCGCTCTCCCAAAATCTACCGCGTCGACGACCCGCACCTCAAGCTTGAGAAAGTCCCCGTCCACAAAGCCCACAAAGTCAGACCGGCTCATCTCGATAGGATCAGACTCGCGGGCGTGCGTGGTCACGAGCTCGACGGCTTGGACATCAACAACTTGACGCTGGGACAAATTCAAACCGAGGTAGAGCGCCGCCGCGCTCGCTGTCAAGACCCCAAGTGCGACGACAGCGACGACAGCGACGGCGAGGAGACCAGAGGCCGTGGTGGGAACCCCAGAGCCCACGTTCCGCGTGAGAGGTCCTACTCGCGCCATCGGGCCACGAAGGAGCACTTTGAAGAGCACGGCAAATGGGATGAGGTACTCCAAGCCTACGTCATCAAGAGAGTGCCAGGAGTGAGATTTCTGTAAGCAGAGCAGCCGCGCTCGCAGGTGCGATTCATTGAGATTACCGCGTTGTTGTGGAGTGGTGGGAGAGCATCTGAGAGCATCTGAGAGCATTTCATGGTTCACGTGCTAGTCGTGAGACGTGGACGAACCCAGGATATTATCTGCTTCTGGGATCACTTGTGGGTTGTGTATGTGTGCATGGCGTTGATCAAAGGGGACTTGGAAATGGGATGAGGGGCAGCACAGGGGCAGCACGAGCACTGACTCTTTTGTTTCGTAGCGGGTGTTGTTGCAGGAGGAAAAAGTTATGGAAAGGGCTAGGGGTCGCTCCGTGGGAAATTTCATTGTCATAGATAGATAGGCCGGTTCCATTTTTATCTATTCTTTCTTTGCTTTGGAAGGTTTCATGAAAGGCGTTCGGGAATTATCTCTCGTTCTTATTTCGTATACTTAGTCACTTCCGTGTCCAAGGATGCAATATCGCTCACGTTAGGCCTCGTCGTATCCAACGAGGAGTCAAGCTTTACCTCCTGAACACCCTCTTTCATTATCTGATTAGTCAGTCACTCAAGAAGCCCTCCAACACTTTCCAAAATTCCTCCCCACCCTCAACCCATGGGAAGTGGCCACAGTCGTCGAGAACAACCAGCTGGCTACCCTTGACCCCTTGCGCAACAGCCTCACTGACCTCCGGGCCGCAGCAACGATCCTGCTTCCCAACAAGAACGAGCATCTTGCGCGTCTGGACTTTTCCCAACTCCGAGAACTGGTCCCACTGCCCAGCCTCACTCTTATCCGCTCCGTAGTAGGCCCCATACGCCCAGAGACAGGCGGTTGTCTTGGCCCAAGCCTGCTCGAACTGCTCCGGCCCGCCGTTCTCGGGGTGTGCGAAGTAGAGCGGCAGGATCTTGACGACAAAGGCTTTGAACTCGGCGTCGTTCGTTACCGACACACCCGGTGAGGTTTGAATCGATGTCACAGCTTCGAAGAATGAGTTATCCTTTCTGGTGTAGCCCAATAAGTCAGTGTCGAGAAGGACCACTTTGTCTACTTTGTCCGGGTATGCTATTGCATAGCCCAGTGCGATCGTGCCGCCGCTGGAATGGCCGAGAACGCTGATCTTCTCGAGGCCGAGATGCTGGCGGAACAGGTCTAGATCGTCCACGATGTGGCGGCTGGACATCTGGGCCGGGTCATCGGGCCTTTGAGATGAGTCGTTGCCACGTGGTTGAGGGTATATCAAGGTGTATGTTGCCTCGAGCCGTGCGAATGTTGAATAGTATATTTCGACTCCGCAACCCCATGGTGGTGGGTGGATAACCAAGGGAGGAAGGCCAGCACCAGAAGAACGAATGGTATAGTGAATGATCAGACCATTGATGGTGACGGTATATTGGCCTGCTGCCAGGTTATGGGTGGCCATTTTGAGGGGCGTGTCAATAAGGTTCGCAAGAATACGATGGAGAATCGTGAATCCACGAAGGTCTTGCGTTAGCTTTATGCAAACTTCATTGCACACTGGGCTGATTTGGAATCATATTTCGACGAGGCTCCGCTCCGCCTGTGACCTACGAGGTGTTCGTAGGATCGTTGGCCAACCACCTAGGTGATCTTAGTCAGCACGATAGACCTAGGGCAATACCTCGTGCAAGCACTTTCCACTCACCATTGTCGAGTTAGCATTACTATCCTCGCTAGCCTGCGGTCAGCTTCCTGATGGGACTGACTAAGTAAGTATCCATGAAAGGGATCTACCCTTCCTGTTCGGAATGGGCAGGGAGAGTTCCAGGTAAGCCGAGATGGGGGTACGAGGAACAGGAGGAACACGCGAAGGATGCTGGAATTGGCCCCATTAGGCCTTTTTCTTTAGACTCCAACCCACCCTGCTAACTCTCGCAAAAATCAAAACCAGTCCACCAGCTACAACGGTACCACCAGCAAAGCATTTTAGTGCGATCCAAGATTTGGTCGTATTCAGGATCGCACCGGCAGACGGCGGTCCCGCTAGAAGTCCCATTGCGCAGCAGAAGAACAGCTGACCCATACGCGTTCCAAGTGTGCGAAGATCAGGTGTCAGCGTCACCAGGGCGATGGGCGACATGGCTGCAAAGCCTCCGGAACAAAATCCGTAGAAGATGGCAAACACGATCGTGCCGGCGGAGGTCTTGATGGTTGTCCATATCAAAGCCAGCGAGCCAGCGAACAAACAGATCGGAATTAAGACGTTCAGCGGGCCGTACTTTGCCGCTAGAATGGCCGGGATGATACGACCAAATGTCGACGCGGCATTGAGAATAGGCAGGTAGTAGAAAGAGAATTCCTCGCTAGCAACGCCCGTAGTGGATGCGAAGGTACCGAGGTAAAATGTGGGCACGGCGAATCCAATAAATGCTATTGCAAGTCCTCCTGTGAAGTAAGAGTAGGTTGGCTCTTTGAAAGCGGCAAGATCGAGTAGCTTGCGTTGGCTCTTCGGGGTCAAACGAGGCTTCATAAACGCGATACTGACTGTGGCTGTAGCCGCCGCGATGAAGCCGACGGTTCGCGTTGCCCATCCGAAGCCAATCTGTCGTTCAAGGCGGGTCATAACGAACGGAATCACAATTCCACCCAGACTTGAGCCGCTAGCTGCGATGCCATTGACAAGCGGGTTTTTGGTGCTGAAATACTGTGGTAGAATTGCAGCAGCAGGCACGAACAGGCAGCCGTTACCTATTCCAATGACAAAACCCTGCGCTAACAGCACTTGCCAGTACTGGGTGCAGATGCTGGTCATCATGTATCCAAAAGGGACGAGGAACCCGCCAGCACAGATAATGTATCGGAAATACCCTGCATCGTACAGAGGTCCAGTCACGACTCCTACCATCAGTGACAGGAACGACTGAACGGACCCGATCCAAGATATCTCGGACGGACTTCTATGCCAGTCGGAACGGGTTTCGTAATATGTTTGAAAAGCACCAAATGAGTTCATGGTCCCCCTATCAATTCATTAGCAGTCTCCCCTCCAGGATTTATCTTTCATTCCTATGTTGTTCCAAGCTCTGGCTGATGCACTATGTGGCAGTGTGACAAGGGGTGTACTTACCAGCTGTTAAAGTAGCAGAAGAATGCTCCAAGCACCTGCAGCCATGCGATCAGACCGCCATTAGGAGGCGGCGCATCTCCAGGTGCAGGAGGTGATAGATTTGCTTGCGCTTCAATTGCAACATTTAGGACCGATGAAACATCAATGTCAGCAAAGGGTCGAGACAATGGCGGCAATTGCCAATCAAGATTTAGCGCGTCAACAACACTAGATCTCGTAGACGCGTCTGGTGGCTTGGACAATCGATTTGGCTGAAGTTCCGGGTCATACAGAGTAAGTCCAGATTGCATGCGCGGGTCGAACTGAGAGGTGTAACGATATGAATGTCTGTTGAATTCATTCAGCTGTGACTGTTCTTCCTCCTGGACGGTGGGTGTACTGTCACGGTCCAGCAGAGCACCGCTCAACCATGCGAAGGTCTGCGTAAAACTTCTCGAAGAATTCGGCCGCCGCTGTGGCACCGGTTTTCTAGGGATCCTCTTCTGTCCATGGCGCCTGTTTGAAGCTGATCGCCTCGGGGGTATCGTGGCTTGGGGAATTTGGTTGTTTTCCATAGAAGACATTCGCACACAACGTTGACCCACGGGACGTCGCTTTCAGAGCTGTGCGAATTTGGCAAGGGCTGGAAAGTTGTTTTCATACTTGGGGCAGAACGGCTTCTTTGGGCCATAATATAGGCCATCCACTGGAGCTCTCCATATTGGGCGTTAACGACGAATTCGATCCAAGTTCGCAAGGATTCAAGAGCCTCCACCGAGCCTGACTTGCCTCGTGCTGCTGTAATCAATCAATCAGTTCCCTGGGATCCATGGTCGGATTGCTGCGATGATCCACCGCCGACAGCGTCCTCAGAAATAGTATCCTGCAATACAGCCGCTGAAGCGAGGCCTGCAATCCGACTGTATTTGATCCATCGGACTTTTGGAAGTGAGATGGTATGCCTTCGGCAGCCCCAAAAGGATCATAAGCTCGGATTTGGGCCCCCCTCAAGAATGTGACGGCGCGAAAGGGTGACACGTTTAGCCATTTCCTGCCACTCGTTTATGTCACGACCGAATCAGATCGGTTTGAATTGTGTTCAGAACAAGGTCAAAGAGTAAAGAGACATGGTGGCCTTGCAGGGAGTTCGGTAACACCCACCAGCTTCACAAAGAGAAGCTTTAATCGCAGATATGAGTCTGCGCTCCAAGGTTTAGCCGCTCTCTAAGCATACAACTCGTTTACGCCTACACCAATTGGCAAATTAAGAAATTTTGTTGTACAGAAGAAGTAATGATATTTGCACTTCTAATCAGGAGTACAGGTGCGCGACTGCATAACTGACAAGCAGGACGAGCTTCTGTATTATTGCCGAAGAGCAAATCAGGACTCCAAAGTCAGTAATCACGGATTTTGACTGGCCTGATGATTGGAGCGGTTTCAAGCCGCCGAGGTGAGATAGCCAGGTGGGTGCTATCGAATAACTCAAACTGGCAAGGCGTCAGTAAGCCTTGCGGACGCTAAGCGTTGTGGATATCTACATGGATTGCCGAGCCGCGGAGGCGCAGCGCATCAGTGGCCTGCACTATCCAGTTCTCTTGTTCAACTCTCTCCCGAGTGCTGAAATACTTTGTCGGAGGAAATGATTTGATACGCCGATGGGTTGTTGTTGTCTTATGCCCAATAGTGTGCGTTGTCATCATTGATGAACAGTGTGAGTCGTTTTCGTTTATCGTGGTACCTGTGGCAGTCACAGCATCTCACGTCGGTGTCAAGCCTCACCGGCGTAAACCAGAACAAGACCACAGGCAACGGATTGACAGAGATACATGGGTCGTAAAGCTTAATTTAGTGCTCCGGATCACGTTAGAAGTGGTCATTCTCTGGATTGTGGCGTAGATGGAGACGGCAACGAGTTCAGATCAGAGGAGTTCTTCACACGTCCAGTCCTCATACCTGAATGGATCATCAGTAAGCGCGAGATGCTGATGTGATTTCTAGCTTACCAGCCATCTGGTAGATATCGTCTAATAATGAGAGGTATCTTTTTTTGGTTCAGCTCCTTGATGGCAATCTGGAGGGGGTCGGTCTCGCCCTCAAGATCCACCAGCACAGGCGCATTCATACTGGGTTGGTCAGTAGTGCTTCAAGAAAGCAGTTCAGATAGAACCCGCAATACCTGATTTGCAAAGCTCTTGTGCCCAGGACTCTAGCTCTCTCATACTTGGTCAAGTAGGGTGTTGTTGTGCGCTTCCCTTCAGGAATCTTCTTGTCGGCATCGCTAGACGGTTTCTGGACTTGGTTTGCATCACCAGAGACGACGACTTTGTCCTCATCATGCTCGGCAGCGGCTTGCGCCTCGACTGCTTCCTCGTCGACATCTACGTCAGGAGCAAAGTCTTCAACATTCTCCTCGGGCTCGTAGAAGGTGTCATCGGGTTCGTCCTGACCGTAGCTTTTGGCGCATTAGTTTTGAATGAAGGAAGGACTTGGCCAGTCAACTTACCCTCCATCATCACCATAGTCAGACATAGCAGGCCGTTTGTCGAACGGGTGGCCTGTAGAGATTGCGACAGGACAGGATGAGGTAGGGAGGGACAACCCGCGCACTTGATTATCGCAGACGAAAAGCAGAAATCAACGGTGGAGCCAGGGAATCCGTTTGATATCGAACGAGCAGTAGGTTGTTGTGCATTCCAGTCGCTGCCTGCCTGCGTTAATAAGTGTCCATTGTCGACTGGTCGCGTCCGATTTGAAAACAAAATTCCAAGTCAGGTCACGTGGAGACATGCTCGGCGTCAGGCACGTGATCTGCATTATGTCGCCAAGAATGCAGCTGCAGCAGAATCACGTGCAGTAGCCCGCACCTAAAAATCTAAAACCGAATGGAAACTGAGATTCAACCAACCGCACGGACGCCGAAACCTCCATCAAAATCATCCCTCCCCACACTCTTCCATTGGTCGGCACATCCTCTAATCCCTCGTAATTTTCAGTCCCAAGCTGTGCGGAAAGTCTACACCTTCCACTACCCCTCTACCTCTCCTAGATCGTCGCGCGACAGGCGCCCTCGACGGCCCACAGCCACGCAACTTCACCATGGCCGACATTGACATCGACATCGACTCAGACGACGACTTTGAGAATGTCGATCTGGCCGACTACGACCTGAACTACTCCGAGGGAACGGTCAGCGGTCAGATCGACGATACTCCAGCCTCCACCCCTCCTTCCACTTCCACCACTTCCGCGCGACAGCCAGGAAAATCCTTCCCGTGTCCTTGGGAAAATTGTCACAAATCGTTCAATCGTCAGGCTAGGCTTAAGGAGCATCTGCGATCACACACAAATACTCGCCCTTTCAAATGCCCCTACGTGCCATGTACCAAGGCGTTCCTCCGTGATTCTCACCTCAAACACCATGTCAAGAGCCAACATGTTAAGTTGCGTGACCATCCATGCACTTTTGAAGGCTGCGACAAGAGTTTCGTAACGGCTACAAGATTGCGCAGACATGTGGAAACTCACCAAGACAAAGATCGGTTCCGTTGTAACCACCCCGATTGTGACCAGACCTTCAGAAAACAAGGCACCTTAGACCGGCATATATTGTCTTTTCACAAGAACATCAAGCCATTTCCATGTGAGGAGACAGATTCGGTCACTGGCCAGCCATGCACAAAGGCATACGACACCGCCGAGAAATTGCGCACCCACCAGCGCGCCAAGCATGATCCCTCTCGATTTTCCTGTGATGATTGCAAGGAATTGAACGAAGCTCATCGCGCATCTGGACAATTCGATCGGATAGTCGTGGCATATTTCCCAACGTACGGTGAATTTCAGGCTCATCTGAAGATTGTCCACCCTCCGACATGCTCTCACTGTCCTACGTCCTTCACCACCAACAAGGAACTGACTCGACATCTGGAAATCCAGCATGGCATTCTCCTGCCTACTTCGTCCAAAAAGGCCCCGTCCTTCCCTTGTACACACGGCTGTGGCAAGGTCTTTACCAAGAGAGGCAATTTGAATGTCCATGTCAAAACGGTTCACGAGAACAGCCGGGACTTTGTGTGTGGTAAAACTGAAGTTGCCTTGCCAGATGAGCTTCAAAACCAGGAGGATTTGGTTGTTGAAGGTTGTAACCGTGGTTTTACCACCAAAGCCAGCCTTGAAGAGCACATCCGCACCGCACACCTTGGCCTTGAAAGTAAGCGTATGATTCGTGAGAAGAAACGCAAAGCAGAACAGTCTGTCGATGAAGGTCCAGCTTCTGTGCCTCGTAAACGAAAGGCTCGCAAAGACAAAGGCGCCCGAAAGACTTCAGCTATAGACGGGTTGGTTGGTGGCCCAGGGAAGCAAGAGGATTTCTTGTACTATGGCCTTGGAGATTACGATCATGGTGATGTCGACAATGTCTCGGATAATGATGAAGCCCTATCGGGATCCATGACTATGCTGGGAGATGAGATCTACCACTCCGGCAATGCGTACCATTACCTATCCGGAGAATATCCGACTTCCAACCCACCCAATAGTTTAGCCACCAGCAAACAATCCAACACACATGCGACCCGTGCTGACGACCTTGCGGACGATAACATCTTTCCTTTCGAAGATTACAACTTTAACGGCCCGTCAGATTACATCGTTAATGACGACTTCTATGGTGCTTTCGAACAGCACACCTTGGACCCGCTTTAGTCCTACCATGTGCGTTGACGTTTAGGCACATGTGCAGCCTTTCTTGCATCAGACGCTCCTGGTGAGCAATAACGACCTCTTTTTCGTTTTCAAAAAGCGATGATACCCCAAAGAACGGATCGAATTCGATCAGAGATTCAGATTATTTTCTTCTTAGCAAACTCAATCAGCATCCATAGCATGTCATGGCGTTGCAGCGTGGATAAGAGCAGGATCGTTGATCACAGCATAGCGAAGCGTTCTTGGGCTATTGGGTTGGGTTGGTCCCGAAAAGTCATGAGCGATCTCTTTCTTCCCCCTTGATTTTTCACGCGAGCCGGCACGGAAAAGGCGTCTTTAATGGGGTACAGAGTCATAAAATCAAGCAAAGAGAACAAAGGAGAGCGCGACTCGACTTCTACTTCGCACTAAAAACAGCATTAGAGATGATGTACAGACGAAACACCCATAGCTACTGACAGATGAGATGAGACGAGACGAGATGAGCCTACCATGATGCGCATGAGCCGATGATCTCAAAATTGAGATGGAAATGAAATGGAAAGTCAAACTTCCCCAGATCTTGCATGTAAATTCAATTTCCGTCCCACGTGTAGTGATCTGCTCGTTGCGTGCTGCCTCAGTGTTTTCAGCGATCGCATAGACTTTACGCCCACTGACGGTCTCCGGGGTAGCCACATTTGGACAGCGAGAGGGAGTGGAGCGTGACGTGTCCGATGACAGAACGGTACATGATAAAAAAACATGTTTGGCCCTTCTGCTGAAAGAGGATCTTCGAATGTATTGGTCCTTGAAGGTGCGGGCTGAGAAGTTGACCACACGCTGCATCTGCCCACAGCGCTTCGATCCCAGTGCAGTGGTTTGCGACAAAGCCTGACCTCCGCTGCAAAACCTTCTGATGTTAACTATTGGGTATGGCAGCAGACAGCGCCTCCAGGCGAGTGGAGTCCTCGAAGAAGGCAAACATGTATTATGTGTTTGGTGGAGATCTCGCTGTAGGTCCTCATTTTCCACTCCCTTTCTTTTATTAGCGAAGCAGCCAATTCCTAGAGGTCTCCCACATACTCCTTCATGAGAACACTTACCTTTCATACCAAGATATTGTTCCCCTAGGATACTCGCGCAAGAAATTTGCTCTGCAAACGACATTCAGCATAGAAAGCATCCTCAGCCACCAACTGGTAGTTCTTTAACCAACATGAAGAGCTCCACAGTTACCGCCTCCTTGATGGTCTGCTTCGCTGCCTTGACCACAGCGATGCCTCACAGATTCTCCGAAAAGGATGGCTTCGCTGCCAGTAACCTCGCCATCAGGGAAGATGCGGCTACAGACTATTGCAAAAACGCAGTCGCCATCAAACTGCCTACAGGAAACAAACGGATGATTGAATTAGACGAGTGCAAACCTATGCCACCTCATAATTGCATCCGAGACGCACTCACGTCGCTTGCTATCTACCGCGAGGTGTGTAGGGGCATCAACCTCTTGGACGTACAGTGCTGGCTCCGGGCACCTTCGATCGGGCGCTGTTGCGGAGAATGGGTGAAGGACGATGAAGAATCCAGTAAATGGAGAGATGCCCCGCTTTACCATAAGCCGGAGACGTGGTTCTACGTCCTCGATGGGGAGACTTCAAAGCCGATCAAGGTCTTCAACGGGCCTGAGATGCGGGATGGGACCCTCAAGACGGCCAAACATCTCGTCATCAAGCCTGGCTGGGAGGACTTCAATAGCGATTCCCGTCCTTGTCGGACCTGGAGGCCGGCAAACGACGAGACGTACCACACCATGATGCAGCATCTTTCCGACTATGAGCTCACCGATGCCAATCCGAAAGGACAGGTTGTGCAGGAAGTTCTTGGAAACATGAGTGTGATAGGCTACATGCCATAGGAGGATTCTTGGCTCAATGGTAGGGCCATTCGTCTCCGCGAAAGCCCCAACGTGAGCCTCGCTTACCTAACTCATGCTGACTTATGCGAAAGGTGGCTGTTTCGGCCAACATGAGTGTAATGTCGTCAAATGGGGAATCGCAGCCGGCTGAGCATGCGTTGTTGGGTGGACTTAGCACCGGCAAAGGCAATAAATTCCAAGTCATTCTCCATTCGCCCAGTGCTGATGCAAGAGCTCGGATTGATCCGCTTCGGCCACATTGCCGCCAGGGAGCGGTTACTCCTTAGCTTTCTTTTCTGGATTACAGTCTTCTTATTCTCGGACTCTGGGGTTCTTGGGCGAGGGGAGCTCTGGAGTCATATCATTCAAAATGTTTTAGTCGAGGAAACCCCAGGTGGGTTGGTTTTGGGTTATTTGTTTTTTTCTGGTGGATTTGCGTGGTGGCCACGTTCAACCTGTTGGACTAGGATGGACATTTCGTCATGACAGTGTACTACGTACTGTACCGGGTGTCAATAGTGCAATAACTTTGTCGAATCGACGTATCCCCGCTCTTTGAATCTAGTCCTCGTTGATTAAGTGGTCACTTTTGGGTCCTGCCTCGATTTCATTTCAATAGGAATTGAGAGAAAGTGTGGCGAAGCGATGCGGTCCGCTCGAGTCATGCAGATTGTCTCCCGCACATCCATGACTCGAGGTAAAGAAGATTCAACGAGGCTGTCGCCCCTATCAAGCACTCCTATTCGGTGGTCGCTTTTCTGTGGGAGATGCACTTGCAGCCTCAATGAGCCTCTTGCTCCAGGTATGTGATGATTCCTGACTATGTCCCTCCACCTATCCTCAGTATCATACTACAAGTTCGCCGCGTGGCAGACTTCTTCGCCATAACTTAAAGATCTACGCAGCAGGAGCAACTTTATGTAAGTCACAGCCTTCCATCCCCTGAACGTAAATCCGCCAACGCCTGTCCAGCACCCGTGATACCACTGCGTAATGCGCCGTCCATATACCCACGCCATTCATCCACGAGCTCGGTACCAACGAAGTAGATCCCACCAGACTTCTGGCTATCTAGACTATCGACGGCCCCGTCAGCAATCACGTTAGGCGGTGTGGCTGCGAAGGGACAGCCCCATCCAGCCCACTTGTCTTCCATCCAGTCCGAGGTCATAGACCCCAAGAACTCAGATTGGACCGCTTCATACCCTACCCCGAACAAGGAACCTAGCTGCTTCAACACAGCTTTTCGGCGGTCGTTCTGATCCAGAGCCATCCAAGTTCGTCCTGGGCCAGCACAAAGAAAGCATGTCAGCGCGTAGTTGCCATTAGCATCGACAGAAGTGTCGCGGCAGTGGTTGATAGGGCCGCGGAAGCTCTGCGCGAGCCCACAGGAGCCTTGGCGGCGCCAAAAGGGAGTTTTGAACAGGCAGATAAACTTGATGAAACACCCGTAGCGTGCAGCAGTCGTGTGCATCTGTTTCTGGAGATTTAGAGGCGGAGAGAACGTTATGTTCTTGTATGCTGGGCTTGGGACGGTGACAATGACCTTGCGTGCTTTGAAGGCGTGGCCAGATTCCGTGGTGGCGATGTACAGCTTCGGCGTGTTCTGCGTGATCGAAACGACAGGAGTCCTGAGTTTGATCGAGCCGGCTGGCAACAATTCAGCCATCCCAACCGGGATGGACTGTGTGCCCTCTGCGAGACGAAGATATTGAGCGCCATCTTTTCCATCATATCGCAGATTCACAATCCCCAGCCCACCCCGTGCTATCTCTAGGTACGCAAGCGCTGAGACCTCGCTCGAGTCTTGACCAAGTGTCCCACGACACCAGAGTCGAACGGTCTCCAAGCTTCGAGCTCCCGCCCCGGAATCTCGACACCACTGCTCGAACGACACGCAATCAAGCTCACCTCGCTTGGGCTGTTTGAAAGTCTCTAGACTCAGAGAAGCGGTCTCGACCATATCGCGGATCATCTCAATGTTTTCCACTTCTGACTTCTCAAACTGCTCCGAAACGTCAGCAAAGGACAATTTCTTCGCACACATCTCCGTCAAATTATCACACTTACCCTAGGTAATTCACCGAACGGGAACATATGGCATCTTCCGTCGGCGTCTTCACTAGCGACTAAACCCTCGATATTTTGCACGACAGGTGTCAGACCGAACCTCTTACAATAATTCCAGATGTGCGATTGGTTGGTGTCGTTCAGCCATGTGGCGCCGACCTCCTGGACGCCCTTGCCATCCGGTCGCTGGACGGAACATGTTTTGCCCCCAACACGGTCGCGGGCTTCAAGAATGATAAAAGATCGGCCCGATTCGTGAAATGTCAGTGCTGCCTGGAGTCCGCTCAGGCCTGCACCGACAATGATCGCATCCACGACGGCTGCCATGTTGTAAGAGTGTCTTTAGCTTGATAGATTCTGTGGTTGGTCGGTGGCACGGTCTCCCGCCTGGTTGGAATTTACAATCGCAAATGATGGAGGGCACCCGTAGTAACCCAAGGAATCGCTACCGCTGGATTGCTGAAAGGCTTACATTGTCATTTATATCTCTTGACACTGATCCGACGTGGCGGGTATATCCGCTTTTGTATGGCGCATGATGCTAGGGAAAAGGCGTGGACCGAGGGTTACGAGTCAGAGGATGAGAGTTTCGGCGTTCAACGACAACATCCGTATGTATACATAGGAGGCAGCCAGAGGAAGGTGTCTCCGGGATGACTAAATTCAAGTATTATTTGCACGGAGTTTTCGAAGTCAACAGAGGTGGAACTCAAACAGCAAGATGGCCAGGAATGAGGTGACAATGCTTTGATAACACTGGCGTCGTCTGAAAGGAGAAGGAGTATGAGCATAGGGCATCAGCTAGGGGTTCAGGACAAATCGAGAACTTTCGATTGGGCTTTGGTCTTCTCGATTCCAAGCACTTCTAAGATGTCCTTCTATGTGAAGCGTAGGGGGCAAAATATACTTCAGAGGGGGTCCACAAGCTGGAATAGCACCTATCATTGTTTTTGAAGAGACATGCTTTCTCTTTCACCAGGTTTCTATGACCTCTCTGTCTAATTCAGCGGCATCCGAAGATGACTTTCTCATCCCATTTAAAGCGTCTTCTTCACGTAGAATGAAGTCAATGTCTTTCACGTAAGATAGTGACCAGAATTTTCTACAAGCCTCGACGAATGATCGCGACTTCACTTCCAGCAAATCCTCCTCGACCGCTGCAAAGCAGAAGCGAAGGAACAGGTACCCCTTTTCCTCCTTTACGGCTTCGTTAGCTGCAAAATCTCCTCCGGGATTCGTCAATACCAGGTAGGGGTGCTGGGTACAGTGAATCCAGAGGGCAAACATGAGACGCTTCGGGTCGATAGAAGAAAATAAGGGATGGTTGGAGATGTTGACCTGCACCCAGATGAACATTCCCCCCTTAGGCCAACTGAAAGTGAACATCTCAGTCTCACCTGTCTCAAAGCCCGCAAATCTATTGTCTTCAAAGACTGTGGCCATCTTGGTCATCCGCCGTTCATAGATGGAGCGAAGGCCTTCGAGCCAACGAACCCAGCCAGCTAAGCCCCAGCCGTTCGATGATTTTGCAGCATCGACAACTGTAGGATCAGTATTCCCGAATTCCCCGAGTAACTGGGCAACTATAGCTTGGGTAAAGCCAGAAGGTTGTTGGGTTGTTCCATCGGTAATCCTGAACAATTGCTCACATATGCTCGGCTGAGCAGTTATCCAACCCAGCCTGCATCCTGGGGCGATAGTTTTCGAGAAAGAATCCAACCGAATGACACGTCCATCCAGGTCAATGCTCAGAAAGCTCGGAATAATCTCGTCGAGAAAGCGAAACCCAGTGGACTGGCCTCCTAGAGACTGTGTGCTATAATTATGATTAGAATCCTCAGGAAACATGTTCTTAGAATTCACTCCACGTCCTGTCGTTCCAGATGAAGGGTAGTAAAGGTTCCAGTACGGATCATCTTCGATCAGTATGAGATCAAACTGCGAACAGATTTGGTATATGTCTCTGCGTCTTTGGAAGGACAAGACACCGGAGGTTGGATTTTGACCCGTACTATTGCCATTTAAACGGTTGACCAAGTTGAGAGATGCTCTTAAAACTCACGGAATAATATATAGGGCATGCGGTCTCTTTCCTCGGGCGGAGTCCCAATTTTGAAGAACTTCTGAGAGACCGCCAGCGCCGTACGCCAGCATGCCCTGGGAATCCATTCTGATTGGAACAATATTGACACCTCTGTGTCGAATTTGGGTGATTGGCGGCGAGTACACAAATTCTTCAACGATCAGACCCTCTCGATCTCGGACGTCGTTCAGATCTCCGTCATAGTTGTTGAAAAGGAGTTCATAGATCTTGGAAAGTCCATCTGCCGATCCACCATTAATCAGAATATCAGCACCACCCTGGTACGGGATGTTTGGATGATACACCGAATTCGACAATTTCAGGAGCCACGCATATAGCGGCGGATAGCCCTGCGCACTGCCGTATTGAAGTGCAGTGTCCAGGTCTATCTTACGTATTGAGCTAGTTCCTGGTGAGGACCGGGAAAATTCGAACGCGTACTGTCGAATCAACTGTATATCCGGATGCATCATTTCTATGACTAGGTGTTGAAAGGCTCTCTGGTCCAACAGTCGAGAGCTCTACCGAGTTGAAAGGGAAACTTCCATTAAAAGGCAAGCCTATGAAAGAATCAAGTGGTTAGCATTGAGCACCTCATCACAATTCGAGGACAATGACGCAACAAACCACCCGCGAGATTGCCCATTTCTGGTATACGAAGAAATTTATAATATTCCTTCAAGACATTTGGCACTCGGTTCTTGGAGGCCTTCGAAAAATGATGCGTAAGGTCCATTGGCTTTAGGTCTAGCTAGGCTTTGTGCCTCGTAGACTGAAGAGATATGGTAGAGTCATAATGAGACTTCAGATCCAGATGGAGCAATGCAAAGCTTGATCCTATATTGCAGCTGACCAAGTACATCAATTGTCATGGTCGGCTCGTCAAAAGGCGCACTTCCTCTTCCAAAGCCGGTGACTAGCCAAAGAGCAGCAGCCGTTGCTCAAGGCTTCGCAGACGGCTGCCTTGACAGAGCGATCGCCTATAAGCATTGGCTGATAAATCCAGGTCCTCCATTATCGTCATGCCTGGAAGTTGAAGGCTAGAGACAAGTATTTTGTACACGGTCAAAAACGCTGAGGGAGATGCCGAGCCTGAGTTCGTTGCCGTTGGGGAAGTTGTCTGCGAAGGTCGTCAAAATCAAGATATTGATCGCCGAGCTCCGAGATGCCTACATAGTGGGGCTATCGCATTCAATACCCAGAAAACAAGCCCGATATACTTCTCTTCTACATATGGCTTTTGACAGCTTAGTTTTCTGAGAAGGATATGTGACACTTGACGGAATACGACTGCACAGGAACCCACGAGTATATGAGATGGCAGAATATTGGAGGAGACAGGTTGATGGCAAAGAGCAAGTTCGGACTGGCTTAGGATGGCGCGCAGTCGTTCCTGGCAGCAACGAACCGGTCAAAGACCAGCTTCCTATTGTCGACCTGTCTGACATGTGCCATCAAGATATCGACAAACGTCGCGCTGTTGCCAAAAAGATCTGTGATGCTTGCATTGAATTCGGATTTTTCTATGCGAGTAAATATGGAATTCCGGATCAGGATATCTTCCAGATCTTCTCTGAGGCGAAACGATTCTTTACTGAGTTGAGCGTCAAAGAGAAGATGGAACTGGACACGGCAAAACATGACCACTATTGGGGATACTACCCGCGTAACACAGATGCGAACCACCCAGCTGGCAGAAGTGAGGTAGCCCTTGCGAACAGAAAGTTCTCAAGTCCACTGACATGGCAAATTAGATCTCAACGAAGGCATGAACTTTGGATACGAGCCATCAGTGGACCCCGAAGCAAGGGAAGGTGCTCAGGGCCACAACTGGTGGCCTCAGGAAAGCCGGCTACCAGGATTCGAAGCAAATACCAAGCAACATATGACGCAGATGCTACGTTTGAGTCGATCGCTGCTTCGGCTCTTTGCTCTAGGTCTGGGTTTGGACGAACACTATTTCGATGGGCTTGTCACGGAACCCTACTCGATTCTCAAGATGTGTTACTATCCCGGAGACGGTTCCAATTCAAAAGAGCCGTCTAGTCTTCGGCCACATACCGACCCAGAATTGCTGACAATTCTGCTACAAGATCAGATTCCATCGTTGGAAGTGCTGTCATCCTCTGGATCATGGATCTCTGCGAAACCTATTCCTGGAACGTTTGTTGTCAATGTTGGAGACTCGATGTCAATCCTCACGAATGGCAAGTTCGTGTCGACCATGCACAGAGTGATCAACACATCGGGAGTGGACAGATATTCTGTTCCGTTCTTCTTGGGTGGTGAGTAGGAGCACATACGAGGTAATTGTCGACCACATTGCTGACAATACCACAGCCAACAAAGAGGCAGAACTTAAGGCTCTTCCGATCTTCGTGAGTCCAGAGAATCCCGCACGGTTCAAAGCCATTTCCTCTGAGGGTTATATCCGTCGCAGCTTGCAATTAGCATACTCTAAGCCAGATGTCGTCCGAGAGATTGGCACAATCGAAATCAAAGGATAGTAGCTGTTATCCTCAAGGCTGGCCGGCGAGGTCGTGGGAAGGTCATTGGAAACTTCCGTTCCTCAATGTACAGCACACTCCCTAGATTCGAGCATAGATGATCGATTCCGGTACCCAATTCTGTTCCACCCACCGGCTGGCGATCCTTCAAAGTGCTAGATTACCGTATCTTCAAGCGGGACCCGAGCTGTGAAGCCGCGCATAATTTCCATGGGAATGTCGTGAGCGCCGTCAGCAACCAACCAAACTCCGTTAGAGCGGCTAGAAATACTGTTCTAGCGTACTGACGTCCTATTGAGCATCTTTGTGCTTTCATGGGGCATAGCATGCACGGGCTACTATCCAGTAATCCATCGGACTGGCCATCCCAAGCGGCTGTGTTCAACTAGGAAACTGTCTGCGAGCTTTTGGTTAGATTAGGTGGGCCGGGTGCTTAGTGTGGGACAGAACGCTCATCTGCGACCAGCGATCCTTATCGTGAACTTTGAGCCAACTACATCTTCACACGGGGCCGTCTAGGAGAGATGTACTCTTACCATCTTAACGTCACAGAGAGCGCATTGATAGCAGAAGGAAAGTCAGCCAGCAGGTGTCTCCGAGCAGCTTCTAGACCAATGCTCCCCGTTCTTGCCTGATTCTCTGGCTGATGCCTCGGCGCATTCCAAAAACAAAGTCCTTCGGCGGGCAAGTCATCCGTGGTCTGAAGTCTAGGACGAAACCAGCTGACTAGGTGAGACACACAGGTGTTGGACTTGTCGACGACGGAAGTTGAAATGTCCTGGTCCACGACCAGCATGCAGTCGATGTTTTCGAGCCGGGCTTTTTTGCGAAGGCTTTGAGATCAAATTATCATGGGTCCCACAATCACAGAACGGCTCGTTCCATTCATCTGACACTGGATTGTACCGACAACGCATCGTTATACCGCGAGGTGCGATCAAACCCAATACTATGCAGATGGACCATGTGACTGATATCTGCCTAGGCACGCAAGTTCTCAACTCTTACAATACTGAAGATGCAGCCCGATATCTCGATATCATCGATGGTTCAAGCAGCCTTGGTGAAAATAGCGTCATCGCGGGACCCTTTTCAATATTTCGGCTAGATGTTTCCAACTGCTCCAGCTTAGGCGAATCTTGTGAAGATGAGATGCCAGAATTGACCCTACCCTCCACCCACCCAATCCACCGTCCCTTCCCATACCTGGTGCAGGATTTTGGCGAAGAAACTGCCACTACAAGACCCGATGGCTATGGAACAGGTGATCCCTCAATTTTTTCGAACATTCAGGCCTCTTCACTGGGCCTGATCATTCCAAATTCGACAGGGCTCGACTGTCGGACCACTATCCTCTTGTCTCATTATATCTCGCAACTATCAGATATCCTTCAGCCCATCTATCACCCTCGGAATCCGTTTCGTACTATTCATGTTCCTTGCGCAGTGGTGGGGTCGTTGACCAAAGTACCAGAAGCTTCAATCTCAATGCAAGGCAGTTCTAAGAGTAGCAGGGCAATCCTCCACTCACTTATTTCGGCCTCAGCATTCCATCTTCGAGGCCACAAGACTGAACGAGATACGTCATGGCACATGTACGACGAAATTGGCAGACTGAATAGATTACAGGCCTTGAAATTGCTGCAAGAAGACCTCATTGAGCAGCCGAAGGACGCTGAGGCCATCTACATGACCATGTCCGCGAGCTTGACTCTTGTCACGGCTGATGTAAAAACCCCAATCTCGTGATCACCCGCCAAGCACTAATCGAATGTGTATAGATTGTGGAAGGAGACTGTACTGAGTTTCTTACCCATCTCCAAGCCTGCCACCAGCTTCGCGCCTTGCATGAAGCACAACGACGGTCAATGGAGGCCTACACGCCTCGGATGAGGCAATT
The DNA here is from genome assembly GCF_000709125.1 of Exophiala aquamarina CBS 119918. Taxonomy (NCBI): domain Eukaryota; kingdom Fungi; phylum Ascomycota; class Eurotiomycetes; order Chaetothyriales; family Herpotrichiellaceae; genus Exophiala; species Exophiala aquamarina. Next base: position 4,079,551 of record NW_013550585.1, read on the forward strand.
GGATATCGCCGGGCTTTTTCTGACCACACTCGCTCAAACCACAGCTCACCATCTTCCTGAAGTGTGGCAGTTTTCTCTCTTCACAACCAATACGCCCATCTTCAACAGTCCATTCACTGAGGTAGATTCATGTCTTGAGTTTACATATGGGATCACAAGTTCGATAGCATCTGCGATCTATTACACCAACCAAATCTGGTACTATGCCACATCGACCAGCGCGACAAGCACAGACCTCATTATCAAGATCTTTGACGCAATACTGGATCTTGCAGACATGCTCGATTGTTGGACGCCATCTGCAGAACCATTCGCGTCCATTGGACCCGGCAAGCCCGGCACTTTATCCCTGGTTCAGAATCTTGCTATTTCCTTCCACTCAGCAACCCAGATATATTTCCAGTCATGTTTCGACCTAGCGTCCATAAGCCCCACTCGAAGTTCCCTAACGCACCTTTCCCGTTGCACGCTGCTCGCGCTGGAACGGGCCGAGTCTGATAAAGCTCGACTCTCCAAGGCAGGAGCTTCTTTTGGATGGCCTGCATTCGTTGCGGCGTGCGAGGCACCAGAAGAACTAAGACCCAGATGGGCCTTATATTTTCAGAAATTATTAACCTCTCGGATTGGGAGTATGCAGAGAGCTTGGAATGTGGTGGAAGAGGTATGGAGAAGAATGGATACAGTTCCCGCGCGCGGCGCAACTGAGCGACGCTCACGGATTATGCGAGTGGAATCTACACCGATTCGAATATTGGAGCCGGTATGGGCGGCGGTTCTTCGGGAAGGGTCGATGACACTCATTGCGGCATAAAATATGTTATTCATAAGCCATGACAGGTCATTCCTAACACTGCTCTCATCCATGGCACCAGCTTCTGGGCTCTCAATTTCAACCAACCTGCTTTTCCCGATTCAGGAGCGGGACAACCATCCTAAAGTCAAACCAGCATCCACGGTAATCTGCTGGCCAGTCAATGAGGCATTTTGAGCCACAGAAACATACAACGCAGCGCAGTCATCCAGGTACGTCTTTGCAAGAGTAAGCGCCCGCCATCTGGCATTGGGTGAAAAGACCATACCTCATGTTTCAACACAGCCTCCTGTTGCTCCGCTTTGATAGACTCTTGGCTGAATTGAAGTCCCTAACAAAGGCTGAAAGTCAGACCAGGCATATCAATATGTTTAACAGGGTATTGCATATTGCAAGAGACGGGTCAGACGTTACCCAGTCGGTTAGAAGTTGGCCCGGAAGAATAGCATTGATGCGCGTCTTTGGCCCTTGGGTCGAAGCAAGGCATTTCATGAGCTGCAGACCCGCGGCTTTGGTCACGGAATATGGCAGGCTACTGCCACTTTGCGTTATTCCCTGGATGTCCGAGGACGGGTTTTAGCATAGGGGATACACTAGGGCAACGGAGCTTTAAGTGGCTAAACCATACTGCAATTGAAGAAGTAATAACATAGGCTCCTCCGTCCGGATTGCCGGTGAAGACGGGCTGGGCAGTCTGCAGGAGTTGCAAGTGGCTCATAACATTCACAGCCCAGCACTACTATATCATTAGTATTCACGAGCACGTAAAGTCTTCGCGAAAACCATGTCAATTTACCTTGTTCCAGTCCTCCAGCGGCAGGGCATTGAGATCTGAGAAATCAGAGAACCTCGTCCAGCCCGCGTTGGCGACGATGATATCCAGTCCGCCGAGCCGGTCAACTGTCTCCTTCACGATGCGAGCGTTGTCCTCGGGTTTTGCTGCGTCCTAAATGTAGGAATGGTCAAGGAGAATCACCAAAATGGTGTTTTGCTTGCTTGCTTGCGGACTCACTCCTTGGATCATGAAAGCCTGGACGCCGCGCTCTGCGACGCGAGCGACGACCTCTCGGGCCTTGTCTTCTCTAGAAACATAGTTGACCATGATGTGAGCGCCCTCGTCGGCGAACTTCTCGCAGATGAGGGCCCCGAGCCCTCTGCTTCCGGCAGTGACGAGCACCCTGCGGCCTTTCAGTGAGTATGGCATAGCGGTAAGGATCAAGGGCGAACAAATACGTTAGAAACGAAGATGCTACGCCGTTGCGGACTTGACAACGACATCAATATCAAGACCCGCTCTTATATTTAGAAGACAGTCTGTTCCGAGTTATCATTTCCCCTAACTATGTAATTATCAGATATGGAATATAGCAATTGCCAGCCGGGATCGAGCAATCAGGGTTCATGGCGGGTACGGTTGGAACCTTTCGGGAAGGTATCTGCGACTAGTACGGAACATGTGCCTGCACTGGCGTTAAATCTCCAGCCTCCCCAAGTCCATCGGGTCTGATCCAGAGTCGGGAGCTTGGTGGTTGTGATCTGTACTTTGTGATACCTATAACCGACATGTTGGGTCAGTGATAGAAGTTGAGATGAGATATGGCGCATTGAAGGCGTGCACAGTAAGTGCAATGATAATTAGTAGTCCGTACTAACGAGGTACGAAGACATGCTTGAGATCAAATGACACCTGCTTGACAAAGTTTCAATCGGATTCTTGGTGAGCGTTGCTTGTCAGACAAAGTACGGAGTCCTGTCGAAACCGGCCATGTTGTGTGGCCAGCATCTTTGCTAGGCACCGCCTGGACTGGGGTGCCCGTTGGGGCCCCTCGGGGGTTCCACCCACTTCAAATGTTGACAGCTTGCGCGTACCGCTGGTCCACCGACTATGTGCTGGCGTAGGCGTCGGTGATGCGGATATGGGCACCCGGAGAGTCGTTTTGACTCCTGTCTAGGCGTGGCTCAGCCCCCCCGAGCCCCTTGTAACCAATTAACCAGGGCGTGCATACGTCAGTGTTTCGGCTGCCATTTATCCTGCACTGCATGCTTTCACCCAAGATCTCCTACCATTGGAATTCAATTCCAACTTCCAGCACAGCACCGCATTCTGTACCATTCGTACTTGACGAGACTAACTGAAACTGAGGTCACCATCTGAAGTCACCATCCTCGAATCTCAATTACGGTTAGAGTAAGGAAGTTAAACCATCGGTAGGTTGATCTCCCCGTTCATCACAGAGTATGCTTGACAACTGACAACCATTCCATTCATCTAGGTCACCTTTTTGCGTCAGGGAACCGTACCAACCAAAGCAATCTACTTCGTACTTGCCAGCAAATGCCTCCATCCTCCACCTCCTCGACTTCGAGCATCAAAAGGGGGATCAAGGGCCCCACGAAGCCCTGCATTCCTTGTGACTGCGGCGACTACGAATGTGACTGCTGCATCATTCCCTGCACTGTCATGTAAAATGCCATAATCAGGGGGCACCCGGGAGGCAGACTTTCCATGTGTTTTGCTGCGTTAGGAGATTGGAGCGTGAGCTTCGAGTGCCGGTCTCTAGACACAAGCCATGGCTTGTTACGATGAGACGAGTATATACAAAAGGGATGATTAGGAGTCTACTATATCTGAGCAGCGAATACATGCGTACACACATATCTTTCCGGGCTATCCTGATCCTACTAGGGCGGCTGGTGGCTCTGCTGTAGTTCCGTGGACCGTGTTGCCCGTGGATCGGTGAGAGGATATGCTTGTGCCTCATCCTCGGAAAGGTCCTCTATGGAAAAGTCCTCGTCCCGTCCAGTTTCCACATCCCGTGCTCTCTTGGGGCCCTTCGCTGTAGCGTATTCCCAAGGACTAGGATACGGCACCTCGCATTGCGGGTGCTTAAGTGGGCGGTAATATCGTCGGTAGGAGAACCAAGCCACTAACATACCCAGGATGCTTCCAACGGTGACATCGAATACGTCGTGCCGGTAGTCGGCCAGTCTGGACATTGCAATGAGTGAGGCGCCAATCAGAGGGGCGAGCACTATCAGGACTCTGGCGAGGTCGGTTCGTGGCCTGAATATGCGAAATTGACCGGCCAGGAAAAGGGCAAAGTAGCCCAGTCCAGAGAAGGCAAAACTGCTGTGACCGCTGGGAAAGCTTCGCCACCCGTCGTGAAGGACGTGATGGTCGAGCTCGGTGCACACGTCGATGGTGACGAGCTCATGCTCGGGGGTTCCTGGCTTGGGCTTGCACCGGGCGATCAAATCCGGCCGCGGACGTCCCACGGCATTTTTGATGATGTCGGTCAACAGCGAGGTCAGGAAGACACTGATGAAGAGGCCGAAGATGGTGACATGGGCCTTGTGGAAGCCGGGCCGGAAGACTAGAGACCACGCCACGATGAAGATCAGAGGCCCGATCCCAGCGTATAATATATTCTCTCCAGAGGAGACTCGCTGAACCTGAGCGTGAGGATATTGCTTCGCATGGTCATCCAAGGTGAACATGCGATGGAAGGGTTCTAGAAGTTGGACCTGGACGGGTTTAGCTAGAGGACGGTACGGATTCGAGTATAGATCTATATGGCAACTGACGTATACATAGGCAGCAACAAGTAACACGAAGCCAACATAATCAGCGGCGTATGAGCGCTGCCAGAAGCGTCGTACGGCACCTGCTACTCCGGGGGTATCGTTGGTTGACGTGCGCATGTTGCAGTCCGGAGGTCTTGAGCACACCCGATGCTAGTAATGATTAGTTCATGATAAATGAACGTGCGAATATGTTGGACATGATGGAGTGGATGAAAGGAGATCATACATAGCGGGGCCACATAGTCAGTGTTGGGTGTCTTCCACTCCGCAAATGACACCATCTGATTGGCTAAGAGATGACAACCAAAACAGAGCAAACCACCAACCAGTATTTCTCTAGAACCACCTCCTACTATCATCACCGCTACGACGCGCCAGGCATTGAATGCACCCTCTTCCGACTTCACACAGACACCATCCCCTGCCTCCCGGCCTGTAATGTTGCCCGTCACCTAGCTATGGCTGAACCAGATCCACCACTCCAACTGCCCGAGGCTCCCTTTCCTGCGCCCCCACCCTTCTGGAGACACTTTACCGTCGCAAATGAAGAGCAGTTGAAGAAATACGAGTCTCTAGAACCTTCAGAAGGCTACCAAAAATTGCCTATACCGCTCGCGTACTTGCGACCTCCACCGCCGCCTCCGAGCGCAGCCGAACACTACACCACCTTCGGCCAGAAACAAGTCATCGATCCGACCAAGCCTTCCTCCCTACCCTTAGACCAACTGCTCTTCGACCCCAATCAGCCAAAACTAGACCATGCGTTTCTCTTGAAGAAACTTACCAAATCCCTGCTGCTGAACTTCCTCGAATTGACCACTCTGCTCTCCCTCGACCCAACACAATACCAAGACAAGCTGGACGATTTCAGACAACTCTTCCTCAACGTTCACGTCGTCATCAACATGTATCGCCCGCATCAAGCGCGAGAGAGTGCAAAGGACCTACTGGAGAGTTGTCTAGAAGACGGCCAGAGAGAGGTTGAAGAGTGCGACAACCTCAAGGCGAGGATCCAGACCTTCCTCGACGAGGTTGGTCGACTACGCGACGAGAAGCCAGCTTCTAACGGCGACGTCGAGGATGGAGCTTCCCGCTCGACTCGGGAATCTAAACACGACAAGATGGAGCAACAGCGGCGATTATGGAAGATGGTGCAGGACATGAAGGATGCGTGACGCTTTGTTGATATGTGCCTTGATGCCACCCAGCCAACTTTGGAAGACTCCTTTTGGGTGCATTCAACCATCCTAATCCCGAATTTTGCAGTCGTGAATTGTTAATTACAAGAGCAGAAACTTATCCGTTCCGAACTGCGTCCATCAATTTCAGAAATCAAGTCCTTGACACTCCCCAGCTCCGTCTGGTCGAGGCGTTCACGCTCCTAGACATGTATTTCCGCCGCCTGCCCACCAAGGAGATCCTTGTATGGCTTAAGTGCCGGTTCAACCTCTTCTTCAACAAACTCCTCCACTTGCTCGGCCGATCTACCCACAAACTTGGTTGGGTTCAACAAGTCTTCTTCCGTCAACTCATTCCAGATGGGTTCGAAAAACTTCTCCTTGCGAACTCGCTCCACCAGGTCATTTTGATTTCCCTCCTGCTTCACTACGGCACCTGCTTGGTGAGAAAGAACGCGGATTTGTTCATGAGTCTCTTGTCTACTAGCGCCTTTCTCGCTCATGCGCATGATCATGGTCTCAGTGGCCATGAATGGGAGTTCTTGCTGGAGACGGCTGTTGATGACGGCGGGGTAAACCACCAGGCCAGACGAGACGTTTTCAAGCAGAATACAGAGCGCATCGGCAATCAGGAATATCTCTGGAATGTCGATGCGTCGGATGGCCGAATCGTCCAACGACCTTTCAAACCATTGGTGTGCATATGTGGCGCCAAACCCTGCAGGCAAGGTCGCAAGTTTGCGCCCAAGCGAGCACATCCGTTCTGATCGCATGGGATTTCGCTTGTACGCCATTGCTGAAGAGCCGATCTGATCCTTCTCAAATGGCTCTTCCAGTTCCTTGAGCATGGCTAGGTGGCGGATGTCGGTTCCAATATGTTCGCAGGTGGTGCCGAAGGAAGCCAGCACATTTGCAGTATCGAAGTCGATCTTGCGGTTGTATGTCTGGACGGAAACGATCGAGCGTCTGCTGAACCCGGCCTTCTTGGTAACTAGTTCGTCCAGTCGCTTGACCTTCTGGTGATCTCCATGGAAGAGCTCAAGGAAAGAGGCCTGGGTGCCCGTGGTACCCTTGACGCCTCGGAAGCGAAGGTCGGACCGAGCTCGCTCGAGGTTTCGCAAGTCCATCAGCAGCGATTCAATCCATTGCGTAGCTCGTCTTCCCACCGTGATGCACTGTGCGGGCTGCCCATGAGTGAAACCAAGACATGGGAGGGCTTTGTATTCGCTCGCAAAGTCGGATAGCTTCCGGATGCACTTGGCAAGCTTGGGGAGAAGCAGAGACAGCCCATCTCGTAGGAAAATCAGATCCGCGTTGTCCGTCACATAGCATGAGGTAGCACCCAAATGAATTTTCCCTGCCGCGGCAGGAGCTCGTTCACCGAACGCGTGGACATGAGCCATGACATCGTGACGTCGTCTCTTCTCCTCCACTGCGGCGACCTGAAAGTCGTCGTCCGTCATGACTCGGGCCGCTTGCATTTGTTGGATTGCTTCGTCCGAGATGTCGAGTCCCAGTTCCTTCTCTGCCTCGGCCAGCCAGATCCACAGTTGACGCCATGTCGAGGCCCGAGTCCGAGCTGAAAACAGCGTAAGCATTTCTTTGCTGGCGTATCGTGCCCCCATGGGGCTTTGCCATGAATCGTAAGACATGTTGTATCTTCGATTCTCTCTTCGTTCTTGTTCGAACGGGGACCCAGGCTATAGGAAGCTTCGCAGGGCAAATTGAATCAACTTCAAAGAGAACACGAGTTGTAAATTTTAATTTCTTCTCCTCATTAAAAGAATGGTTATCAGCTTTTGGGGCAGCGGGGAGAACCGGGCGGGAGAAGAAATCAATCTTGCAGAATCGAGACCCCAGTCGTTCTTGCCAAGACTTTCAAGTGCGAGGCTTTTGGCATCCGTGAACTTTTTTCTTCCAGTATCAAATCCCAGCCAAAGCGGTCGTCCGGTCGTTACACCACATGAACACAAAACAAGGGCATACATAATCCACAATGTCCAAGTCAGTGACAAAACGAAACGTCAACTCACAGGAACAAAAGCCAAATAAGAAGCAGAAAATCTCAGGGTCAAGTGCACCGCCACCACCATCAGGTGCCAAAGCCAGAGTCAGGGTTCGAGGGGATGCGCTGAAATGGAAGCCAGTCACACTGCCAGGCAGGCTGGATGATGCCGAGGGGTTGTACGGGCTAGAGGAAATCGACGGTGTGGAGGTGGTTCGGGACGAGGCCAATAATCATGTGATGTTCCAGCCGAAATCAGATGAGAGTGTGGATGCGGATCAGAACACGCAAGAAGACTTTGAGGATCACGATGAGTGGGCGGGCTTTGACGATGAGACCATACCCTCTAACAAGCGGAAGACCGATAAAGCGAGCAAGGTTTCAAAATCCGCTACTGGAACAGCGAAAAACAAAGGTAAAACTGCAAATACCGCCAAGTCCGAGAAGGTCAATGTCAAGACCAACCAGCCAAAGCGAAAGCATGACATCGAGCCCGATGTGCATTTCAGTCTTCTCAGCGACTCCGCCGATGAACCACAAGTCGACGTGTCAGCATGGAAAGAACTTGATCTGTCGCCTCCGACACTATCACAGCTCGCGCGATTGAAGTTCTCCACACCGACACCAATTCAAGCAGCCGCGATCCCTGCGATTCGACAGGGCCACGATGTCATCGGCAAAGCAGTCACCGGTTCTGGCAAGACCCTCACGTTTGGCCTCCCCATCTTTGAACATTGGTTGCAAACCAAGGAAGAGCAGCAGCATCAAGAGCTTGTCTCAGAGGCGCAGGCGAAAGCAACAGCACCGGTCCTTGCATTGATTCTCGCCCCGACGCGAGAACTGGCCCTGCAATTGAACAGGCATCTGAACGAGCTGTGTATAGGACTACAGAAGCGGCCTCGGATCTCCGCCGTGACTGGTGGATTGTCCATCTACAAACAGCAGCGGTTGCTGGAACATGCAGATATTGTGGTTGCGACCCCTGGCCGTCTGTGGGAGGTCATGAATGACTCGTCTGCAAGTTCCAACCCTGATGAATTAATGGATCGGCTCAAGCAGATCAGGTTCTTGGTCGTTGACGAAGCTGATCGACTTCTCAGCGAGGGGCATTTTAAAGAGGTTCAAGATATTCTGGATGCATTGGATCGAGAGGTCTTTGAGGAGGATCAGCCTGGAGTACCGAAGACCCCAAAATCACCTCGCCAAACCCTTGTCTTCTCGGCAACTTTCCAGAAGGGGCTCCAGCAGAAGCTCACAGCAAAACGCAAACCCGGAGCCCAGGCTAAAAGTGAACTTCTCGACAATCAACAGTCTATGGAATATCTGCTGAAGAAACTCGCTTTTCGTGAGGCAAAGCCTACGTTTATTGATGTCAATCCTACCTCACAGATGGCTACAGCATTGGACGAGTCTATTGTGGAGTGCGGGGCCATGAAGAAGGACCTCTACCTGTACACCTTACTAATGCAAAATCCTACCTCGAAAACCATTGTCTTCACGAACAGCATTTCGGCAGTGAAACGACTCACTCACCTACTTCAAAATCTGAAGCAACCTGCAGTAGCACTACATTCAACAATGCCACAGAAGTCCCGCTTGCGTTCCCTAGAAAGGTTTGCCGGTCAAAGGACTATTCTCGTAGCAACCGATGTCGCAGCACGAGGCTTGGATATAAGAGGCATCGAATTAATTATCCATTATCATGTGCCTCGAACTGCCGACATGTATGTGCATCGTTCTGGCCGAACCGCTCGGGCTCAAAGCTCTGGGCGGTCAATCCTTCTTTGTTCACCTGACGAAGTGGGCGGTGTAACGAGACTGATCCTGGAGGTACACAAGAGTAACAAGCCACCGGTGATTGTGGAGACTGACAGACGGATTGTCACAAGACTTGAGAGCCGCCTCAACCTTGCACAGAAAATCACCGATGCCTCTCTGGCTCGAGAAAAGACATCGAGCAAGGACGAGTGGCTACGAACCGCAGCTGAGGAACTTGGAGTTGATTATGATTCTGAAGACTTCGAGGTTCAAGGCCAGAAAGGCCGGCGAGGCAGAGGAGGCGGAAAGGCACAAAAGGAAAAGGAAAGAGGTGCAGTGACCAAAGATCAGATTCAACAGTGGCGTTCCGAATTAGAGGGCATGCTGAACAAAAGAGTCAATCTTGGTGTCAGCGAAAGATATCTGGCTGGCGGTCGTGTCAACGTGGAGGCACTGCTCAACGAGAAAATGGACGCCGCGTTCCTAGACGGCCGGTAATGCCGTAGGATGGTCTGGGGTTTGAGGCATCCATGCTCCCTCTTACTTCACGCAACTTGGTCGGTGTTGATGGTAATGGGCTTTTTTTGACTTCCTTCAGGGGTTCATCAAAACGGAACATGCCTTCAGCAGCTGGGGGATGCCAAGGGGTTGAACAAGTCTCAGACATCTGCGGCTGACACAGCCTAACGCCTGCCAAAACCACTCGTATCATTCATTGGGAGGGCCTGTCAAGGATGGTGACTACGAAAAGAGGAGGCGCCGCTGAAAGTACGCCGCCCAGCCTGAACACGAGAACTGGCAGGTTGCACACGCTGCCAAGCTGGGACCCTTGTCGACACCATCGCACATCCTCGCGTGCCTCCATACAGACAGCCTTGCCCCCCTCAACCGACATTTTATCCATGCACCTGACCTCAGCATCTCTTTTTATCGGTCCCCATCTGTGCTATTCGGCTCGTTTTGATTACACGAAAATTTGGATTACGCCCTAGAGCTCCAACCATGCTTACTCGGTACCCATCCCTCGTATTCAACAAGAAGCTGAGCAAGCCACTGCCAATATCTCGACCTATATCTGGCCTCACATCACCTCTATCCTTCATGCCTGCGGCAAACAACGCAAATTCAATACCAATTCCTGAACATCACATTATCAGTCAAAATGGCTGGTGGAGAGGAAGCCACTAACCTCCCTATACCCAAGTCAGGGACAACTGACATATACAACGCCATATCCTTTGATGGCGGAGGCATCAAAGGCATATCGAGTATGGTCATTCTCAAGAAAATCATGGACAGAGTCCAAGAAATCGAGAATGCGGCAAGAGTGGAAAAGGGAAAGCCGGAAGATCTGACCGAGCGAAAACCAGTGGACTATTTTGATATTGCAGGCGGCACTAGTACAGGAGGGTTGATTGCTCTCATGTTGTTTCGTTTGGAGATGAACTGTACCCAAGTCATTGCCTCGTACAATGACCTGGCAAAACTAGTCTTCCAACCCAAATTTGGGGTCATCCCACTTCACAAACTAGGCCGATTCGGTGTCTGGTTTGGCAACCGCTGGCTCAGCGTGAAAGCCCTGTGTGGTCTTGAGAAGTACTCTCACAAGCCTCTGGAGCAGGCGATAGATACCGTGGTTGGAAATCATCCATTAGATGAGGATGATCGGACGAACAAAGGCAATGCTCCTCTACTCAAGGCGAGCAAAGGTCAAATGTAAGATTCAACTTGTGATCCATTTGGACGGTTATACTGATAAATCGGGCAGGTTCATGTGCGCCACCCTGGCAGATAGGGGGGAGAGTATCCTTTTGCGCAACTACGCACCAGAATTTGCACCGCTTCCCATCTCGACCGGCGCGACAACCTTGGATTTTAGCAGAATCACGATCAAAGAAGCAGCCCGTGCCACCTCGGCTGCTCCTACGTACCTCAAGCAAACAAACATCCAGGGCTTGAATTTCTGGGATGGTGGACTACTCAACAACAACCCAATCGATCAAGTGTGGGACAATAGATATGACCTTGTGGGCCACAATGATCCATCGCCCCCCCTCAAGTGCATAGTGAGCTTGGGCACCACACACCCTGAGTACAAAAAGGCCCCCAAGAAGAATTTCATCGCCAAGTTCTTCAACACATTATCAAAGACTGTCGCCTTTGCGACTAACACGGAAGCCAAGCATCGAGACTTTGAGCGTAATATGCAACAGTTCAACCGGCGACGGGTAGCTCGTGGTAGGGGTGATAGACAAACCTTTTACTACCGGTTTAATGCGTCGACTGGGGCAAAGTCCTACGGGCTCGCAGACTATTTGGGCATGCCAGCCCTTGTTGCGTTCACTGAGACCTATCTCGAGACTGAAGTTGTTAGGAGATGGATAGACGAGTGTGCGAAGCACCTTGCAAAGGTGTAGGTGCTGGAGAACTCTTCGTTGATATTGCTGCATGGGAAGAGGGATATGTATCCCTGTTGGATAATTCTCCATGTCGAGCCACAAGGAGAGAGGGAACCGCCGCCAAATTGCTTTTGGTGCAACAGCTTTGTCTGGATGCATCACTATCATCCTAATACTTGATACCCTGTCGCTCTTATGGCTCTGGTTATATCGCTAATACACCTCTTCATACCCTCCTAGTCATCTCCTTGCGAGACTGCCCCTCAGATGATTTACCATCTCATGGACATGGCAGCACAGCTGACAGTTCAAAATTGGCTCGGTCATCACAACCATATCACTTCGCCCAGTACCACTCACAGCATTGGCTTGCTGTCTACCTACATACGTAGCTACATCCTATATTACATACTCCTGAATAAATTTGTGTGCACCACCTGAGTTCTTGCGACCTCTCCCCGACTCACTTGTGCCCCTTTGTCTTGACACATACGGAGTACGGAGTACTCACACGCCAAAATCATGACCCAATACGAGGTACAAGATGTTCGGTGCGCCGGATGGTACAACGTACTTGGAAATAATTTAATTAAAGGTCATGGAATCGTGGGGTTTTATTCGTTCCAAGCACTCTGAAGGTGCCGCGAGGGAGTCATGGCCAGCCAAGTATTCGTCTTGGGGTCTTGGTCTTGAGGAGCCTCGAACGGATCATCACATGCTAGGTTATCTAGTCGGTTAGGTAAGTAACGTCTAGTGACTATCACAGTTACTGAGTCAGGTTCAGAGCCGCGTGAGGATCAGGCCACATCCTCTCAACCAAGATCTTAGCTAATCAGGTAGGCTGCTGCGTAACTAGTGAGCACACTAGCATGCTGGGAGGGATATACTTGGTTCCGACATCCTTCAGGCACGTTACCGAACCCGAGAACGGCAGTGGAGACACCCGCGTTCCGCACATCATACGAGCTAAAGTATATATGAGGTGTTATATACCTCTCTGTCGATCTAGCCAAGTACTATTTCCATCTTTTTAATCATCTGCGAGAAAGAATCCAAAGACGTTCCTGTTGAATTAGTATTTAAACTCACCTCGTGCTAGGGTCAGCCACAGTCAAACCCACCACCGATTCTGAAGGGCCGCGGATATCATTTCCAGCCTTCCCCACGTCCACACGTCACTACTGTTGTCATCAGCACCTCCGACCTGCACTGTACTAGGAGACCGCATAGGACGATTCTGCGCCGGCAGCGCCGAGTGATATAGCATAGCAACGTGAGAGCACTCAGTCGCCAACCTGCCAACACATCACAACTCTACCCACTCTAATTTCCCAGGTTAGATACATCAGATTCATACCACACAACTTCATAAGGCGAAACGCCAGATAATTTGACAGCAATGGCGACAACCAACGATGCACCACCCAACTCATCTGCCAGCGGCACCCCCATCCCCAGCACGATGTGCGCATGGCAATTCTCTTCGACACGTGGCGGGATCGAGAAGAACCTGCACCTGAACGACGCGGCGCCGGTGCCGGCGCACGACGCAAAAGCTCTGGGCAGCGACAAGGTGCTGGTGAAGGTCCTCGCGGCGGGGATCAATCCCGTAGACTGCAAGATCGCGGAGTTGCCAGTCGTAGGGAGGTTGCTATATCGCCGGGATGCGACGCCAGGGAGTGATTTTGCCGGTGTTGTTGCTAGATCTACGGCGAAAGCTACGTCTACACCTGGTGGAAGGGGAGGGGAAGAGGAAGGCGCTTTCAGCGAAGGACAGCTCGTCTTCGGGCGCTTAAACCAGCCCGTGAAGCACGGCACTCTGGAGGAGTACATCGTGGTGCCTCGGGCCCAGCTCGTGCGCGTGCCAGAGGGCGTTGATCCCGTAAACGCGGCGGGCGTGGGCGTCGCAGGCCTGACTGCGTACCAGTGCATTCAGCCTTTCGTGCAGCCGGGGCGAGCGGACAGGGTGTTCATCAACGGCGGAAGCGGTGGGACGGGCGTCTGGGGAATTCAGATCGCGAAGGCGCTCGGCTGCCACGTCACCACCAGCTGCTCGGGCGCGAATGCCGAGCTGTGCAAGAATCTGGGGGCGGACGAGGTCATTGATTACCGCAGCACGAATGTCGTCGAGGCTTTGAAGAAGGCCGTGTCATGTCTAAGTCCAGACTCAGGTCCGGGGTCCAGCAGTCAAGGCGGTGCAAAGTTCGACCTCGTGGTCGACAACGTCGGCTCGCCGGCCGAGCTGTACTGGCAAGGCCATCACTACATGTCAGACCGCGCGCGATACGTACAGATCGGGGTAGAACCCGGGACTAAATCGATTCTGGATCTGGTGATGAAGCTCGCCTGGCCCGGCTTCCTGGGTGGTGGCAAGAGGAAGTTCGAGATGTTGTTGGTGAAGGACAACACCCAGCAGATGGCGCAGATCGCGGATTGGATGCGCCAGGGTAAAGTCAAGACGGTTTTCCATGACGGCAGTCCACTGCCGATCGAGGACGGCGCCAGGGCGTTTGCGATATTGAAGACGCACAGGGCGAAGGGGAAACTCGTGGTCAAGATGAACCGTGACTGAGTGGGCTGTGGTGCGTTTCAGGGAGATGCGAGAACATACCGTTCTCTGTCTCTGACTGTCTCTGAAGGAGGGAAAAGAGAAGAAAAAGTCAACTTTGCAAACACTCGGAGTCACACCATGTTCGTGTGCTACTTTTCTGTACTTCTCTGTGGGATCATAGCATGGCTTATGTATATCATTCAACTTGGTAAAGCCGGGGTTGCCTTGGAATCGGAGTTTGTCAGTGACTGTGTCCATGTCTCGAAATCAACGAAACCGGTGTGCGGGGCGCAGGTTGGAATCATGTCTAGAGCCGCGGAGATGGGATGTTGCATGGGCAGGAATATATGGACATCTGAACAAAGGACAAGTTTGTGAGATGGTCAAACTTGTGTGTTACGGAGGGGATCGAGTCCCTCTATGTGCGATGCCATCCCGCAGGAGTTTACAGTGTCACGGCGCCTTGTCTCTCTGGTCACACCCTCGTATGGCATGTGACAAAATGCCAGAGGTCTCGTAGTAATTGTCAATCGGACTTTCAAGGTGGCAAAGCGCGGCATTGGAGTAATAAACTCCCCCAGCAATTGATGCAAAGGGGGGGCAGGGGATTACTTTCAGGGTTACTTGATTCAAAACAAACACGAACGATGGAGATACTGTAGCACGCGGGTCCTAGGCACCTTTGTAATCAGAGTACCATGTATTACTTTGTGTCAATCAATATGCTTCTTCTGCGAGGATTCAAAACTAACTCTGCTTAGGCAGCCTCGCGTGTCAACCGGTCTACCCAGCGTAACTAAATGCTTGCCGCTCTGCTCGTCCCGGCTCACCTTCTGCCCCTCAGCCTTCACTAGACTATGTAATTCTCCTGGAATGTAGAACGAGATCGGTTCTCAGATCGCAATGGTTTGTGCGGTGACGAGTCAAGTTCAGATTATCTCCTATGTCAAGTTAGGCTCAGGGAAGGTGGCGAACTGTCGCCAACAAAAGGGATGCAAATTCAATGGTGTGTACTTTTTCCTCAAGCCATGTTTATACACCGGCAATATGCTAGGTAGATACCAACAAACAAGGATCCGATGAGATGCTCTTTTTGCTCATTGCAGCAATATCGCAGCTACGATATTGGAATGCTTAAGGACCATTATTCTGGTTTGCCATTTCTCCACAGCTGCTTCTGCCTCCGTGTCCTCCATAAATAGTACTCTCCTGCCGTCATGAAAGGGTATTTCTGAGGATGGTCGCTGTCAATACAAGTTGCGACCGGCTCAATTGGAGCACCTCGGTTGAAACCCCAGAAGAAAGGAACAGAGTATCGCTCTCTGCCACTCCTGTTGATCACACGGTGGACTGTGCTGACGAAGAAGTCGTTCGTCTGTCTCATGAAACAATCTGCAATGTTGACAACGAAGCTCCCTTTGATTGGTTGGGCTTTGATCCACTGCCCCGATTTGCCCAAGACTTCTAATCCCTCGCTGTCCTGAGTAATGATGGTGAAGTACTCGACGTCCGTATGCGCTCCAATTCCATTTTGGTCGTCTCTGGAGGCTTCCTGCTCGGGATAATGAAGGATGCGCATTCCGGCTTCGGGTTCTCGAACGTATTCGTCGAAAGAGTCTTCTGCGATGTGCAATGCAAGGGCGAACATGCGAGTCAAGCGACGAGCCAAACTGATCAATGCCGTCTGATATGCGCAAAGGCTCTCCTCAAAAAGTGGCATATCTTGTGGCCAAAGATTGATTGGCACCACGGATCCGTCTGGGTACTCTGGGTCCTTGGACGCATCGTAATTCCAGTTGTATGCTTCATGTAAATCTGGACCCCCGGTCAGTCGACGAACCGATGCAATGCATGAAAGACGAAACCCTTATGCTTCAAGCCATTGATATTGTAATGCTCCATGGGATGGTAGCCGCAGAACTCATCCGGCATGATATCCGTGCATACTTTCATCTTCTCTTCAAGTGGCAGGGAGAAGAACGTCTTGGCCTGCTCTAGGACACTCTCGGCCAATGACATGTCAATCCCCTGGAAGTGATCATGTCAACTATTTTCTCGAAAGGGATTTTACCATGTCGGCTTACATGGTTCACCATATAGAAAAATCCAATGGAGCGGGCGGCTTCCCGAATCTCCTCGGCCAAAGCCTGACGTTCTGTCTTGCTCTCACTGAACATTCGAGAGACATCAATGAGCGGGATAGTCTCCGCTGTGGTCGCCGCATTTGAGCTATAGGTAAAAGTGTTCCCGTTTGTGAGGTGAATGGTCTTGGGAGGAGCTGACATTGTTATTGCTGCTGACATCGTTTCAGGCTCACGGGTCACCGGTGGTAAGCTATGTTTGTTTGCACTTAGTTTCCAGCATGAGTCTTAATCACGGATGTCCCCAAGAATCTCCTATTTACAGGTCGGAGATCGGGTTTTACCAGAGCTACCAGCTAGATTTTACGAGCAGCATGACCAGGTGATTTTGCCGTTTAGCAGCCTATGTGTAGACCATTTTCTGGGGCAGAGAGTACCATGGGCCGATAAGAGAAGAAGCGGAAGAGCGGATAAATGAAAGAATTACCTGATGCCATGCTGATTGGCTACAAGCGGCTAAGCTGATAATTGATGGCAACTCTTGACAAGAAAGGGGAACATAATTGGCCGTTATTAATTCCTTGGCTATCGCGCCGATAAAGACAAAGACTGGTCCAGGCACTAATTCAAGAATAATTGCTGTCTTTGAGATGATAAGGAACTGGCTAACACCATGAGGATATGGTTGTCCTTGCGGTAACATATAAACCATCTGCGCACATGAAATCCGTGATGCTAGACCAATGCTCCACGTTATTCGAAGCATCATTTCAGCTCGAGAAACTGCACTATGGTCAATTTCCAGCAATTTGTTCGGCGCATAGAAGTCAAACGGGAAGATGGCGGCCCAAACGACGCAAAGGCCAACTTTGATACTCTCCCCTTACCACCGGAGAGAAGAACATTCGGCCCCTGGGAATTCGTCACACTTTGGGTCATCACTGGCTCTTTCAATATCGGCGGATGGACCACCGGCTCCTCGCTGATAGCATTAGGGCTCAATGTCTGGCAATGCATGTTAACAGTCATCATTGGCAATATCCTGGTCGGCATATTCTGTGTCCTTAGCGGAGCCCCAGGTGCAAAATGGCACATTCCATTCCCGATCATCCAGAAAGCTCCATGGGGAGTGTATGGGTTTCTCTTCGTCGTGATCCAGCGCGTCTTCCTTGCTTGCATTTGGTTCTCCACTCAAGTCTACTGGGGCGGACAATGTGTCCGAACCCTTTTCACCGCGATGTGGCCGTCCTTCGCTGATCTCGATACGCCCCTGGCGAATGGTACCATGACGACGGGAGATTTTGTGGGCTTCATTGTCTTCACCGTCTTCTACCTCCCTCTGATGTGGATTCGGCCGGAGAAGTACAAGATACCGTTCCTGATCTCTTGCATCATGGTCATTCCAACCATCTTTGTCACCCTGATCTGGTTTGCGGCCACCGCCAAAGGCGCTGGAAGCTTCGTTCATGATGTCAGCGAGATCCAAGGCGTTACACAGGCTACTGGGAGCCACCTGGGATGGATGATTGTTCTTGGGATCTGCACCAACATCAGCAGTATCAGTGTCCACATCTACGTCCAATCGGACTACACCAGATACGCGAGGAAACCAAAGGACCAGATTTTGGCTCAAATGGTCATGGTCCCAATGGGGACAATAGTCGTCGCCTTGATTGGAATCATCTGCACATCATGCGCGGCTTCGATCTTCCCCGAACAGCAAGGAACTCTTCTGTGGGAACCTTACCGCCTTTTCGGTGCCCTTCAACAACACTACAACAACTCGCCTCGCTCTAGAGCTGCTGCCGCTTTCGGAAGTCTTTCGTTTATGGTCGCACAGTTTGGAATGGTTGTTGCAAACAATGGTGTCTCGGCCGGAATCGATCTTTCGTCTTTACTCCCCCGTTTTTTTACAATTCGTCGAGGCATGTATTTGATGTCGTGCATCGCCTTCATACTTCAACCTTGGCGCCTGCTGAACGGAGCTGGGAAATTTCTCAACGTTTTAGGCGGTTATGGTGTCTTCCTTGGGCCGATGACTGGAATCACCTTCTGTGACTACTTCCTTGTGCGAAAACGGCTTCTAAAGCTGAGCCACCTGTACCAAAACAACCCTGAGAGTATCTACTACTACTGGAAGGGAATGAACTGGCGAGCCCCGGTTGCCTGGTTGATGGGTGTCTGGATAACGCTACCGGGGTTTGCAAAACGAGTACAGGATCCGACAGTGGAGTTGGAAGGCTGGTCTCAGATGTATTATATCTCATGGCCATTGGGGACGTTGATCTCCATGATCACATACTACGCTCTCCACCATTTGTTCCCGATTAAAGGTGTCGGACTGGTTGATGATATCGATTATTTTGGTACTTTTGGTCCAGTTGGAACCGTGTTTGTTGACGGCGTTGACCTGCAGGCTCAGAAGGGTGATCCTGAGAAAGGGGCGCTAGATCATGAATCCGAGAAGACCGACGCCGCCAGCCGTTAGACTGATGTTCCGTTGAACTTTCTGGGCAGCTTTGCTCCAAGTGGGACGTGGTTATCATGGATCAGAAGAATAATAGCTAGCGCTCTGTAATGTTATTCGGATGCTTCTAGCATTGCTCAATCAACGTGTCGCTCTTGAGGCATAGGAGATCAGTACTAGCCAAGATAGTCCATCGTATTCCTTGAGTTTTCGGGTTATTGGTACCAGAAATTTCTTTGTGCTTTGTTTCCAAGAATATCCAAGTGCAATTGGACGTCCCGGGTTGTTCGAATCAATGGTCTCGGTTACGTTATTTATTATGCTCATATCAGGGCGATGATGTCATCGGCCCGTTATCTTGAACCCTCCTCGACAAACGAATTTAGCTGTCCCTTCTCCAAAAGAAATGCGAGAGAGGATCCTATGAAAACCTAAACCAAGAGACTGCGAGTGTCCAGGAATACCTAAGGTGGACACTACTGCCCCAACATATCGGCTTCGATCTTGCAAACCTCACCTATGCATCAATGAGTGAGAATCTCGTACCAACTAAGCGGCGAAGAGTGACCCAAGCGTGCGACTTCTGCCACAGAAGAGGCCGAAGATGTGATATTTCTTCAAACAGTGGTCAGGGCCAGTGTCTGACATGCACCCAATTTGGAGCTTCATGTACTTGGACGCGAGTTGCAACCAAACGTGGGGCAAAACCTCGGAAAAGGGATGTCGACGGCGAGACGTGGGTTTTGGATGAACGAAAGCATGGAGCACGTGCTTTGGTAGATGCCCTGATCATGACATATTTCGAGGATGTCTATCCCATGTCGGTGTCTCGGTCCTCTCGGAATTGGTAACTGAAGCTGACATGATAGAGTAATTACCGTGCACGAAGCTTCGTTTAAAAGGGAATGGTATGCGGGCCGTGTGCCGAGTGGAAGAGCATCATTTTCAAAGTTAATGGCAATTTGTGCATTGAGCGCCTACCGAATCAAGAGCGGCGCCACAATTCTATCGAACGTAGCTCCAATGCAGATCAACGTTGAAGCCCATCCATATCTCGAGGAAGCCATTTCGGCAGTTCCCCAGCGATCGGTGGAAATACAAGACTTCGAAAGTTTGCAAGCGATAGGGATCATCTGCTTGACGGCATTGGAATCTGGAAATGCTGATCTGCTACACCAATACTCCGGGCTATATCACACGGTTATCGCAGAACAAGGCTTCTGTGATGAAAGGCGATGGGCAAGCAGCCTTTCGGAGATTGAGAAGGAAGAACGACGGCGATTGTACTGGCATATGTACCGTCTCGAGGTGCACACATCTCTTGTCCTCGGTCACATTATACGTCTGCCAGAGTTACAGTCTGCGATCGCTTATCCAAGCTTCGTCGATGAGGACTACACAAACTCTGACCCCGATTCGGAATGGCTGAGTGGGTGGAACTTTGTGACCGACATATACAGAGGCCTTGAGCATCTTATCGTGTCTTTCAGATCTCGCCGATCCTCAACTGAACTGGAAAGGAGGAAACTCTCGACAAGTTTCATGCTTGACGCTAACACACATGAGAAGGTATTGTCTCAACTAGCGGATGCATATCACAAGCTGCCAGCTCGCTTCAAAAAGGCGGCACCTCTGTCGTCTGATACGAGACGAAACAGGTGCAGCTTCCAAGCTGCAAATATTATTTGTACCTACCAGGTGCGTGCTTGCAGATTCTTGGCTTTAGTACCAGTGCACCAACACAATTTCCCAGCTGATGAATATGGTATCGTTCACCATAAGCGAGGCGACATTTTATGAAGCGTGTCAAACTGCTTTGGAATTGATAGAAGAGATGTCAACTATCCCAACGGGTTATCTCAGAGCAATGAGCCTAGCAATGGTAAGTGAGGGACTGTTTCGCATCTACCAACTACCTCACACCTTTTAGTTGCAAGAGCTTGCCGGCTTTGGACATATATTGAGCAGTTTCATTGGGAAAGAGCTTCATCGTTCAGACTATCGGCATCTGAGAACAGTCATGTAAGTTTCGACCAAAAACAGTGAAGCCTGCTAAAGGTAAATCAACAGACTCTGCATGTCCGAATTTTTGGAAAGCCTTGACGCCTGCATTCCTTCTGCTTCCCAGTCTGGAAGGAGGCTGCGAAATTATGTAACAGAGATCGATAGCTTCCTAGAGAGAACGCCCACCAAGGAAGAAGGGGAGATATATAGCACCGAAACTGACTCGACTGGCGTTGGACTAGACTCGGCAGAGCTAGTCATCCCATTCGAGATCTTGCAGCGCATACCCTGGCCGGGTGATTGGGCATGGGATGGTCCTGAGCTTTGCTAGAGTTGGCTGGGTCTGCGAAGATTATGGCGCGCTGTTTCAGTTGACGTCGCTTGACCACACCAACAGATAGAGACAAAGGTAGCGTGATTGCGGGTCTGTTTCTCGAGCCGTGCATATGATACTTAACCATACCAGATAATTATTGATTGCATACTGGGAGCAGCAGCGTACGAGTAAGGACACAAGAAGTCTTCAGGCTGCAGGGAGGCTCTCTAAGACCATGCCTGGCTAGGCCCCAAATTTAGCTACCAACGTACCTCAGTATACTACCAAGGACGACTCAAAGTCGCTCAGAATGGCATGGCCAAGGCTCAATTCGAGCTCAGATTAACGCTGCCTTTGCTCATCCTCTAGGATCAAGCTGTATGTGGCAAATAGGTTCTTCGCTGGCGCCTACTATAGGCACTTGTCCTGAGGACACCGAACGGATTTACCTTGGCACGGCTACGCGAGGTTTGTGAATTTCGGCACAGGGAATAATTGCGCGGACCTTTTCAAGAATCACATCATATAGTGGCTGTGCAAGCTGCGAAATCAACCCCCAGAAACCGAAATGCCGAAAGGAGATCTCCCAAAGGTGACGATTGGCGCGTCGGAGGAGTACAATGAGAAGACCGCCTCGATAGTTTCCCATGCCATGCTTCCAAGTGCAATGTGGGCACTGTTCTTCAAAGATGGGCCAGATGGAATTGGTCTCGATGCACCTGACGAAGAAACTCTGCCGGTGTATAACTCCGTCGTGAAGCAGTTCCTGGCTCCTGGGGCGGCCTTGGGTGCTTTCGTCACAGAAGCAGGCGATTTCGCAGCGTGTGCTTCGTGGTGGCCGCCTGGGTCGCACACACCGCCAGATGACCTCAACCACAACGAGGCTGATGAACATGAACATGATCAGCCATCCGAAGAGACATCGTTGATGGCAGCTTTCGGACGCGAGGTTGGCAAGATTCACCGTGAATTGATCTGGTCCAGGTATGGACAGCACTACTGGCATTTGGGACTACTTGCACGTGACCCCAGGAGGCCAGCGGTGCCTGGTGCGGTGAGGGCTGTTCTGCAACCTGTCATTGATCAGGCTGCCGCAGAGCGGCAGCCGATCTGGCTGGTGACTACTAGTGAGCATGCAAGGGACGTCTATCTACATTTTGGATGGCAGGTAGTTAGGGTGGTCACCGTCCGGGGACATGTTCAGTGGTGCATGATTTTGCATGCGCCAGCCGAGTCTTAGTAGGGCAAAGTACTACTCAGGTACCTCATATTGGTGGTTGGGGGGAGGGGAACGTTCCATGCATAGAATTTCAAGACTTGAGGCTCTTGGTGGTGGCGGCACTCGTGCATATTTTGATTGCCTTGCAGCATGGGCTTGGAAGGAATCTTTGATGCCTAGCTGTGCTATGTGAACCACGCTTTGTTATTGCTTTTTGTTGAGACTCGATATTTTTCCATGGGGAGGCGTCATCTTGCTTACGTAGACGACTTTGACAGCTCGCACGAGTAGACACATATCTCAACTCCTAGGGTGGAAGAACCATGTGATCACTGTATGTGCAAGCTGCTTCCGAGGAGTGTACTGTAGGACCCAATGTCCTTTGAGCCGCTTTCAAGGAGTTCAAATGCATATGACCCCGGAGAGTTGCACCGCAGGGCGCCGCTTGGGAACGCAGGGGGGGAATTAAATCATCCCGCACCTGGCCGCTGCAGTGGGACGGTCGGATAGTCGGGCAATGATTTGGGATGTTTCTAAGATGCAGGTCCAGTCTGAGACGGGAATGTCTAGTCGAGACGAACGTGTGGGTTTGTCAAGTGGACCTGGGAGGAAAGGTGACGATGAGGTCAACCGAGGCGCAAGGCGTTAGCAAAGGTCCATTGGGGCACGGGACAGTCAGTGATAGAAGGGTGCTAACGTTCGGTTCGATAGGGAGATAAGCTAATACCTAGCACAGTACCAAGTAGACGAGGTAGCAGGCCGGATACCAAGCAAGTGACAGTCCGGCATTCCAAAGAAGAGACGTGCCATCACGGTTACACAGATGACGAGGGGGACAAGGGGACCTTTGGAAGACCTTTTGTTTGGTTACTAATGAAGGTGACAGAGTGTGGGAAATGATGGAGGGGCATGACGATTGACGAACAGACGGCACGATACTATCTACCCGTCGCTAACCACAATAGGCTAAGCGGGGACGAGGGATTGGTGGAGGCGCAAGCGGCAGTGCATGTCTAAGGCACGAGCGATACTTGAGACGGCATGGTGGGTACGGGCTAACACCAGGGTTGGACTAGTCAAGGCAGAATCGAGGCTGAAGAAGCCACAGTTGTCGAAGGATTGAAAGCGAAGGGAGGGGCAAAGGTCAGTCCTTTCCAGAACAAGGGCAGCTAGCGAGGGTCGCGTCCGAGTCCAAGTCCAAGTCCAAGTCAGAGTCGGAGCAAGACAACCATCACAAGATGACGGGGAATCACGAAAACAAACAAGATAATGATTAGGGAGATTCAGTGCCGAGTTGGGAAGGGAACTTTTGAAAGTGACTCTTGTCTGTCACTACTGTACTTCTCAGCAGGTTTAGGGTTGAAGAGTCTTTTGCGATGACTGTGGCCTGCAGGGCCATCTGCACCGACTGGTCAGAGCAGCTGCAGGTTGTATGCAGGTTCACTTGTTAGTGACCGGTGTGAGAAGACGGGAGGGGCATTTGAGCCAGAATCACCAGCCGCGGGCCACTCATGGGCCAGGAACTCGCGGTTCCTGGGGGGTGCTTAACAAACGGGGCGCAATGTTTGGAGGGTCGAAGGGTGATGGGGGGATGAGATCAGTGGCCCCGTGGCCCCTACCGACTGCTCAGCCTTGGTGGCTCTTGGGGAGGGGTTAACACACAGGGAGGGGCAAGGCAAGCTTGTGCGTGTGTCTGTGGGAGTGCGGGTGCTTGTTGTCTCTATCTATCTAGATGGGTGTGCGGGTGCTTGTGGCCTCCATCAAGCAGCACCAGCACTCCCCAAGTTACACCCTCTCCGGTGAATGAGGCGAAGCACGAGCTACAAGCACTAGGGGGGGCTGCTAAGTACCTCGTACACACCAAGCTCCCCTGTGGCCATGGCACAAGGCCCGAGGCCCCTAGGCGCCTTAGCCCTGAGCTCTCCGACAAACACTGCCACTGCCATCACCTCGTTCTTGTTTCATCCACCAAGTTGGTCGCATTACGCATTTCGCAGTACCGGTGTCCGTCCCACCATCGCCATCGTTACCAGATTCATCGCCCGTTCGTGAATTGGGCCTTTTGCAATTGCTATCCTTGCTCTTCAAGGCTGTTGACCGGCAAACCCACCCTTCTGTGCAAAAGCGGGCGGTGCCTGTGTCCCCCTCCACCACTCAGTGCGGTTGGTGACTCACCCTCTCATCCAGTCATTCCATCTTCGGCCACATCTTGTCTAGTCCAATGACCTGGCCACATCCTGATGCCTGTTGCAGCCTGGTATCCCAGTCCCCTTGGGGTAAGGCGTAGTTGCCGGGGTCCCTCCAGGCTTCCAACCAAAAGATGCACTTCTGTCCTCCCAACTCCAATCGCACATCCGTGCTTGACCTCACCATACATGCCATTGGCCCTTCCGCCTCAGGTCTATATCTCTTCCCAATCCCCTCCGCCCATTGACTCTTCTTCTTCTCCCATTTGATACACATTCACACACATTGATATTCGACAGCCATTCCTTCCCTCCAGGGCACTCTCATTGTGACTTCACCACTCAAGCAGGATCCCAGGCTGCGTACAACCTGTTTACCCCATCTCGCTACCACCGTCACGCTGTCGCCTCAACGCAGCACCACTTACTACATCTATCCCAAGGGAGCATATGATGCTCATATAGCTGAACCAGCCTACGAGTATATCACCATCACGCGTGCTCCTGCAGCGCGGTCAACAACTCCACCATCCACACCACCGCTGGTTCACTCCAATACTTCAACACCACTTAGCAGATCACCGTCAACACCAGTCACCATGGCGCGAGGCATGACTACTCCACGTGTGGGCTTCGCCACAGAGGTTCAGTCCATCCGTCAACCAAGGGATGATGAAAACTCCGTCATGAGCTACTTCGCCAAGCACGCTTCTCGTTGCTCTGCATGCAATGATCCATATGCTGCCTACAAGCAGGATCTCCCTTTGTGCAGCAAAGGAAATGCCTTGGCCAAGGATGTTGCCAACTACATCTATGCCAAGGGCGGCAAGCCCTACTCTGTCATCGATCGCAAACGTGGAGAACGCATTCAAATCCAGATCCCAGTCGGCATGGAAGTCATCAGCCTGCTTGTCAAGGCCATCGATCGCGGAATGGTCTTCAACAGGAAGCCACTCGTCCACGCCCCAGTGGAAAACGTCGAGGTTGAGAAGCTTGACCGATCTCCTCGAAAGGAACATTCCTCTCGAAAGAAGGAATATCCGGAAGAGAGACGGTACCGCTCGGGGGACGTTGAGATTGTCGAGATTGTTCCTAGTCCCCGATATGAGAGCAAGAAAGAAAAGACCTACCACACCGACCGAACGGAGCGCAAGGAGAGACCAAAGTCTGTCATCTATCCCGAGCGCAGGGGATCCTTGTACTACAAGGATGAGGAGGAGAAGCGACGTCGACGACCGTACGAGCAGGAGCCAATAGTCATCGTTGCCGAGCCAAGGGGACAACGATATATTTCCAGGAGGTGAAGGACCCGGCGTTTTAGGGGAGTCTGGCAATTTTATGAGAGTTTGAACGGGTCTACGGTTACCATTTTATGAATGAATGAATGCATTCAAATCAAACGACAAACAGCAAAAAACAAGGCAGTGGCTACAGTACAAATCTGTCAAGTGGATGGTCCAGCATCGAAACAGGATGCCCGGCTTGTAACAGTCCTAGCAAGCCGAATGAGCGACATTCACTACTCAACTGGATGGTCTAGCGATGAACCGATTATACCAAGAGGAGAGCTCGACTCGAAGCAATCCAGCCGAGCTCAGGCTTACAGGCAGTACAGTGAGGGGATGTGATGGGGGAAACTCCTCATCCTCGTTACTTTTTGGCTGGTGGGTTACGCATTCGGTTGTCTGGGGGGATTCATGTCATGTTGTTTTGTCATCAATCTGGCCGGATATGGCATTTGATTGTCCTTGGGTTGCGAAATCGTCGTCACCATCCTCATGGGAAAAGGACAACATGCAAGGCTGAATGGGAATGGGCATGGAAAAGGGTCACCCGCTTTTGTCCGCCCTTGTGGCAACATGCGAGAAATGCGATCGCACGCATGTAAGACGAAGCGGCACCCTTGCGAAGGGGATTTTGGTCCCGTGTGGTTCTGGTGGAGAGATGTTTCGGTTGGTAATGTGGATCTTGAGCCTCGAGAGAGGCAAAAAGTGATCCAAGGCTGTGTGCAAGGTTGAGTGAGGGAAGGCCTCAGCAAGATTTTCCATAGTATTACAGCATTACAGGATTACTACTGAGAATGGCTCAACAATTTTCCGCAACAATACCTAAACGGTCCTCCAACAATCTGCATTATTGACTGACTGCCTCTGTCCATACTGTAGCAAACTATGCAACGTCCACACCTCGTTTGGGGCCAAAAGGTCCGTCTTGGAGGTCTCGGGAAATCCAGTCCCAGCTGAACATGGGCTCTCTTGGTTCCCCCGGGGTTCTGGATCGCTGATGCTGCCTGCGTGTGCCTAGCTCCCTCCCTGCCTCGATCCTCAGGCTTCAGGCGACACCTGACCACCTGACCCCCTGACCACCTGATGTCTGCCGTTGGATCATCAGCCATCACCACCTTGAAGGCCTTCTTTCGTTCGGGTGCCTCCGTCCGTCTCATTCGTTCGCGGCCGCGGCCTTTGGTTCCCGCCCGCATCGTCCCGCACCCTCGCACTCTCGGCACCCGGCACCCGATGCTCTTCGGCCACACCCCCCCAGGTTCCTGGGATCCCTGTTTTGGGTGCTTCTTTGGACAGCTACTCGTACATTGCGGGAGGTCTAATTTTTCTATTTTTTGCTTTCCATGTTTGGCGTCCCTCTCTATTTGCGGTACGCTTTTTGGAGATAACCTTTGCTGTCCTTGTTTTCATGAACCTCTCCATGAGACATCTAGCATGCCATTAGGTTTGCAAGCGCGCCCCACGCTGTTTGCACTGTTGTGCGAGCCTACGATACGTTTTGCGGTTTGCTCCACTTCGCGGTGCGCTCAGCCACACCCTGAAGGGTGGGGGCCAAGGCTGATTCGATGACTTATCCTTGATGTTGCTGTGTACGGCGGATCATTCAAAGCTTCAAGCAAGCCCTTGAAGGTGGAACTTGGGAGTCGTTTGCTTCTCCGTAGCCTTGAAGTGTCTTGTCAGTACGTACGGGGAACCTCTATCCTAATGGAAGTGCATTCAAACTCCGTGTCTCGTTCCCGTGACCTTTGGTCCTCCGACTACCGACGTCTTATGTCGTGGTGGGCCAGGATCACGACCACCTGTTCGTTTATGCACGACAAAATGGTTCTACCTGTTTCCTCCGGTTTCGAGCCCACGCCACGGCCCCCAGACAAATCTACGTAATCAAACGTGAAACCTGAGCCAGCGCGTAGCCAGATAGGGCGATTGTAAATCGTGAAAGGAGACTTTGGGCGGTTCTATTTTCAGGGCTCATCAGGGAGGGGAGGGGAGGGCAAGAAACATTGTGTTTGGAGGGATCGGTCACTCATTCTATTCTAGGTGAGTTTCAACGTGATGCCTGGCCGGTCAGGTCCTGTCAGGTATTGTCGACTTAGGTTAGAAGGATCCAGGCTGGACCAAGTACGAGTACTGTATGAGTATTTTGAGAACCATCCCTAGAACCTTCGATGGGCACCTGCCTACGTAGGCAGTGAGTGCGTGATTTACTGGAAAATCCTCTCCTGATGACCGAGGGAGGTCACGAGGTGACGAAGTCCTATCACGTCACTTTCGCGGGGCACTCGTGTCAAAGTGTGGCTTTCCGTGGAAGACACGCGCTTTTCGTCACGACGCCTTGGGCCTTGATACGCGTCAACCCCTATTTTTGGGTACGCGAGACGGGATATCTGGCAGAATGTACAAAGTCCCGCTACGTCTGGTGGCGCCAGGAGCTACTTCCATCCATCTCTTGAGCATAAGCAAGCTATCTGATTCTCACCGAGATAATTCCTCTTTGCCGCTGGTAAGGCAGAAAGAGATTACTGTATGGTATCGAAATCAATGAGAAAAAGGTAAGTCCACTGAAAGAAGCACGGGTTTAGGCTGTCAAGTCGCCAATTATTCAATTCTAGAAACATCTTGCCAACGACTAACTCGACAGAGAAATTCACAACATAACCTCCAGAACCCTCAAGGGAGCTGATGCTCCGGGCATTTGGGTTTGTCGCATGGAACACGCCAAACTGTAGATCTAATAGCCCCCATTTCGCCAACCAGAAGATGTGCTTATGACAAGCAAGTCTATAGCAGGCTGCCGATGTCTTTGGAACCGGGCCGAGCAATGACTTCACACGATTCTTTGAGGTATTCAACAAGTGGGTCGTGTGGAGCGGGGCTTGCCACTTTACGGTCCGCGCCGGGCGCAAGGCTGAAATGCGCACGAAGAATCTCATCGACAGTGCGAAGAGCAGACAACGAACCGTGAAGGTGCTACTCAACAACATCAACAAGAGCGAGCTCGAATCCACCAGGGTGACATTGAACAAGTCCGCACACCTCACCATCGTGCCCACAAGAAGCATATGTCGCACTAGATTCAATATCGCAAATACTCCTTATTCCCCGCCACCCTCGGGGGCCTCAACATCGCCACGGTGGGCTGTACATGAAGGCTCCCACCCAAGACCTCGAACTCAATCACAGTATTTACCGCCCAGCCATTTCTCTCATACAACTTCGAACCAGCAGGCCGCGCGAACAGCCAACTCACCACATTCTCCCGATCGGCGGTCTCGATTCCCCAATCTAACAGCTTCTGCCCGATGCCCTGGCGTTGGTAGGCGGGGTGAACGATCAGTCCGTGGAGACCTGTATACGAATCATGAGCCAGTCAATCAGTGAGTCCGGCGCCCACGCTCTGTTGACACGAGGATGGGTATTAGGAGACGGTAAAATCTACTTACATAGATGCCTTTTACCCCTGATGGCGCGGATATACGCGTTGCCCATTTTCCGGGAAACCTCGTGGTCGGGATTCGAGTAGAAGGGCTTCGACTTCTGAAATGCATGATTGTCATTCGAGGCAATGGCTTCCAGAGCAGCATCCAGACCACCTGTCTGTTTCTCCTTCGCTTCAGAAGCCCCAACGCTTGGTATACTGGCTTCAAAGGCGGCATTGGCATTGGCACTGCCCGAGCCCGAGCCCGCAGGCTTCTCCTCCGGCGCGAATGGATCCATCTTGGGGGTCTCCAGATAGCCCAGCATCCACTGTGAATATCCGACGATGATTTCACTTTGTTGGTCCACCTCGCCCGCTCCTACACTGCTGGGGACCACTACAGCCTTGAACACCGTGAATCGCGCAGGGTTGTTGATCGCCGCGGTCAGCTTCTGCATAGCATGGTCGTAGATCGACGGGGCACCGCATCGAGCGCGGAACTCCCACATGGGATCATTCTCTAACGCCAGTTTGCTGATCTTGGATAGTGCTGGGATGTCGGCTACGGATGTCACGCCCTTTATTTCGATCCGCGCTCCTGGCTGTGGTGGTGGTGGTGGTGGTGGTGGTGGTGGTGAGGGTGTTGGCGCTTGTGAAGGCATGTTGATGATTGCCTTGCAGGGGAACTACTTGCTTCTTGCTTTGATACGTGGTGCGGCCTCGGGCCACATGGACTTTGGCTGAGCCTAGATGGAAGGGTTTCGTACAAGCCCAGATATTTGAAACCTGTGCCTGACTCTATCACGTCTCAAGCCTTTGCGTGCTGGCTGTTCGAATTTCTTTGCCAACTGTGAACCCCCCGCAAGTCGAGCCTTGGTGCGGCATCAGCTGTGGTAGAGAATAGCTGAACACAATAACAAATGGGCCATGCGTGTCCGTGCCAACATTTTGAAATAAGAGTTGTTGTATAATGCCAAAAGTGCAATGCATTTGCGCAACCCCTGATAGTCGTGGTCATTATGAGTCAACCCCAGGGGTCTCGGTTACTGGTAGGTGGGAATTGGTTTTCTTAAGTTGGAGATTGATTATGACTCAAATGTGTACTTGGTAAATTATGGTGAGGGGTTGGCTAGGGGCTGGATGGTCGGAGAGCTGGGGAGCCGTCCCCTGGATAACCAGCCTCGGCGATCTAAACAGGAATTGAATATAGACAAGGCAGTGATCCTTTGGGTTCTCATTAGTATCAAAATTAATTGATTGAGCACGAACGAAGTAACTGACGTTCTCATTCCCAGCAAAATTCTCAGCGATCCAGTGAACAAAATGGGCCAGCATGCCCAGTGGTAGGATATCTCATTCATCCCATCATTTTCTCGCCATGATGCCTCTCAGTAATAAAGTTCCAAAGACTCTATGAACTGATCTCAACACAATCACTCCAAATCAGGCTACAGGACAGATACAAAAAGACAGGCTGCCATAAAATCTTCAAGATTCCCGAACCCATGAATCGCTGTCCTTGTGATACTGGAAGCCACTGTGGAAGAGTGGCTTCCCCCCACTCCCATTAAGGCCATAGTCCTTCCCGCTCCGCGTAATCGCTTGGAGAAAGCCGCTCATTGTCGAGAACATTTGGGCAGCATCCTGCCTTCAGCAACACAAGGAGCTTGAGCCGCACTGCTGCTTTGCACATCCACGGCTCAGGCTCCGCATCTGGCATCTCTGGCACCTTGAAGTCGTCAACGTCCCTATCTTCACAGTAGAACAATATCCCCAGGTCACTGTTGGAAGTGTCGAAGGAGTCGTGCTTGGGGCTGCGAGTGCACCAATAGCACCCTGTCAACCTTTGAGTCTCGTCAGTGGCTTCCAAGAGACCATTAATGTCATAGACGGTAGAATTCGTATAAGTACTCTCGGAGAGTCCATCGCACGGGAGTCCCCTATGAGAAACTCCTCGTTTCTATCATCACTGACATGATCTCCCTCGTTCCCTTGCGGCCGCTTTTTTTGTGCACTGCAGTCACCCCCGACAAAGCTTCATTTTTGGAAGCGTCCTCACCCGTGAGCAGATCGGCTACAAATGGGGCATTGTGCACCAAGATGGAACATTCTGAAAGCTATTTCGAAGACTTTCAGAGAATGAGAGGCAAAGATGAAGAGCCCCTCGCCCACGACCATGAATGGCATGAATATTGGTGTTTTCGGCCAATAATACTTCCATTACTTTCAAGGATGGCCGCCCAAGGGCAATGACGACGCTAAGCAGAGGCGTTTTTCCATGTCGGTTTTGAGCCTCTTTGTCGTATCCGGCACGTATAAGCTCTTATAAAGAATTTGTAACCTTGTTTCTTTTGTCATTCGGCTTCGGAATCTCGCATAGCAAGAAATCGGTGATGGCCACCTCGTGAGCAGTATGGACTCCTCGGCAAGACATCCAGTTCCGATAGCAAGCTCTGTCATTAAACGACGCTGATCGGTGTCGGCAATACCCTTTAATCTAAAGTCTTGCACAGTCCCACCTAGTTTCGTTTCGTCACCATACGAATGTACGAGTACCAGATAGCGTCAACAAGACCACATTCTTTTCCCAAATTGTGGACTTGGTCAGTTATCCTACATGGTAATAACATCGACGGGTGGGATCTCGTGCACTCTCCGCTGGTCTGTACTTGCTCCCCCTTCTAGTAGCAAGCGGAAAATCTCCGTACAACCCGAATAGATTGCATACTGTTTTCACTGTCAAATGTAGCCCAAAGCAATTGTGGAAGGGATGTGAAACTTACAGAGAGGAGTGAGGTGCCTTCTGGATCAACATCCCGGGGAGAAGCCTTCTTTTGCTCAATGAGCCTTCTCACGCCCTTGAGATCATTCACCGTGACACACTGGATAATTTCGGAGTTCTGGGGAACGACATTAAATGCTCGGATTGTAGAATAAATTGGAATGTCTCGAGGACTTTCAGGAATGTCTGACATAGTCACGTAAATACCGGTTTCTGCATTCTGTCTGACCTGTGGAACGACATAAATGGCGATAATGGTTGGCGAATCATTTTGGTCACCCTTTGAGGCCCTTTTTGGAGCTTGACGTAACTACACTTGGAGAACTCCCCTGGTGGTACAACGAGTAGGAACGTGGCAGTATTTGGTGACCCTACTATTCAGCCGTGCAGCTTTGCTCTCGGTTGATATACTCTGGACATCGAGTTGTGACATCTGTTCATTGTACCTATCACATCTTTGCGGAAATGTTCGCGTGTCATTACTGGAGAGCTGGCGAACTGCTCTCTGCTGACGGACCATAACTCCGGAAGCCTAATAGGCCCAAGTTGCAATCTCATCTATGTCGGAAAGTAAAGCCTCACTTGTTATAATTTCACGCCACTCCCTCTCCGACGCAGCACACCATGACATATGCGTCTTTCGAGATTTGTCATCTTGAAGGCGATTGAACAGCTTCCTCATCATTTGCACTGGCTGTAGAATATTCTCTGAGTCTGTACCGTAGAAGATGATTCTGCTTGACAGAGACATAGGCTCAAGTTCATGCCTAGAGAGAGATTAGTGGGCACATCGCGGATTGACTAGATCGACATCAAAAGCAGTATTAAGTCGCGAAGCAATCACCCAGTTTGGAGCCGGAGTTGGCAGAAGTGGGCCGTTCGTCCGTAAGCGAATGGACATTATTCCCTAGTGCCTGAATGGATAAGGACTGGTCATAATCGTTATCAGTGATGGAAGGGAATGATTCATGAGGATGAATAGGGGCTACTTCTTGAGCATGGTTCACCTGCATAACACTAGCATGCCAGATCTGGCTATTCTCGCCCATTATATAGAGAAACGTTCCAAGATCCGGGTCGCATGCAACAGTGCCTCTAGAGAGGATACCTTGTTGATCAGTCATTGTGGAGTATAAATTTCCAGAGGAGATTTCCCAGGATGTTTTTTGACCGTTCGGTTCTGAGAAGGGGCTATCAGCCAGGGCTAGTTCGACGGATGGCTCGACTTTGGGAAGGACCTTGGCTGGATGACTTCGGACTTATAACTTCAATGTACGATGGAAGCCCTGTCATTGAATGTACATGAGCATACGCTATTCACCGGAGAGGTATGAGAGACATAACTCACCAGAACCAGGCAATATTGGAAGTTTGAGTCTCTTCTCTGCCCGCCGCAATTTCGCTTCATCCACAAGATGTCCACGAGAAAGGAAGTCGGTTGTCTTCCCGTCTTCTTCACGCTGCCTTTGACCGATAGCATGGTTTGCATGTCTGAGGAGCTATCGATTTTCTTTTGGCCTCCCACTTCGGTATGTGTTTGAGCTGCCTTTGGAGGCTGACAAAGGCCCTCAGCCTTGTCGGAGATTAGTGCAGGCAGAGAATGTACTTACGTGACGGGAAATACATTCTGGTTGAGTTTTCCAATCGCTTCCTTTTTTTGAGCAGCGTTCCTCTCTATAAAGCTTTTCAATTTGTGGGCGACGGCAGTTCCCATTCTTCGTCTCTGATGCGACGTGCTCTCGAAGTGAGAGACTGCCGAGTTGGTTGGTTTTGAGGTTGATCGGCCATTTTCAATGATCTCAATACAAGATAGGGTCTGTGGAGGTAGAGTAAGTTATCTTTCTATCCTCTCAATTCAAGGAGGGTGTTGCTAAGGAAGGAGACAGTCATCATTATTGCCTTCAGACTTTAGGCTGAGAGAGGAGAGATTGTTATGTGCCAAATGCAACGCTAGCTACATGGAGTAAGGCGCAAGCCAGATGGTACGTAAGTGGTACCAATCAGAAGCCAAGGGCCATGCAGCCAAGGCAGGGCTTCAAGCTGATGGTCGATCACGAATGGTACATCGAGAATGGCCAGCTAGAGGCCGCGAGAGAATTCGCCAAGTTGATCGCAGAAGGTGTCAATAGTGACAGTTGTCGTCAGGCTGGGTCACAGAGAAATGGTACGTTTCTAAGGTCCAATCAGAAACCAATCGCTGTAAGTCTCCGACTATCGGCAATATGAATTGGGTTCCTTTGGCACTGTGAATGGCAGAGCAAATGGTACATACCTTGAAACTGTAGAATTTGTTTGCTTATTTTAAGGGCAATGCTTGTAAGTTGACATGCGCGGTCGACTTTCAGACTTTCTATGGTTCAGACTGAAACTATCATTCGACCAAGACATATGTAGTCCAGTAAAATGACCTATCTACTTCGATATAATGCGCTCACGCCTCGTTCTCAATTAATAGATAGCCTCTTTATATGGCTGTTAAAGCTGATTATGGATGTGGCAGTGTTCAAGCAGGTCCATGCAGCTGTCCCAATGACACCAACGACAATGACACCAACGACAATGATGGGTTGGTCGGCCGAAAAAGAGCGGAAAAGAAGTTCAATCATTTAGATGTGGGGACTTGAGATGTCTCCTGGAGGCATCCTCAAAATAACAATTTTCCCATTTGCAAGGCGATAATACTTCGCTCTTGAACTTTGGGTAGGTGGCTCGGTCTTGTTCCCTAGTGTTTCAGGAGCCGAGGACCGTCGTTGGTGACCAATTTGCGGAGGTTGAAGCAGCCCGGAACTGAGAAAATTGGGACTTTCCTCCCTCCTGCTGGAACTCGTTGTCAGTCGGCCTCCTTCCTCATGAAGGCCACAGTCTTTAAGGGCTGAAACATCATCTTTCCCCATCGTATCCTCCTTGACTAAAAAGGTCGTACTGCCATTCCAAGCACTACTCCTCTCGAAAATCAAAGTGGAGTAGTTCGCGGACTCCCGGCAGTTAAGGAGGTGCACTCTCTTTGGAGCAGATTGGGTTAGCCTGTCTGTGTACATATCGACCTTGACGACTCTGGATATGTGTCGTGGCGCCATTTTGCAGGTAGGCTTTTCGACCCCTGTGAAAGCATTCTTTGGCTTCGGTAGGTCAGTCCATACCTCGATCTCACCGCCAGTGCTAGAGAAGAAGACGCGATGTCCAATCTCGGTCCCAGATCGACATGCGAGTCTGATGGCGCTCTGATCTGTACGTGCTCTCCTCACTTTTGTCACCCAGCAGAAATCCCCGCACCAACACATTTCCTTCGGCAGAACTGGTGGTTTCGGATTGATCGAAACATTAAATTGAGCAGGCTTAGATTCCGGCGTCAGACAGCTAACATCAGAACTGATCTTAGGTGGATCAGGAATTCCGAGTGTAACATGATTGGCTCTCTTGGCGGATTGGGAATCTTCTCCCAGTAGGTGGGCGTTATTCTCTGGCGCGGACGACTGGCGCAGGTGGCCCGATGGTGGGGTTTGGAGGGAACCTTTTGAACATATCTGCGCGCTTCCTGAGTCAATTTTCCTGAATCTGCTATCTTTAGTGCTCAATATGTAGAAGCTCCGACAATTGAGAAGGTATTGTCTTCTCGGTGAGTTATCTCTCAGATTTTGCGGATTAGCTTTGTAGAAGTCATATTTCGTCACAGTTTCTACGTAAAAGGGTATCGTCCTGCAGAAGCAGAAGGATGGAGACGACGAGAATATGGACGCTTTGGGCTTGTCAGTCCACACTTCAACGTAACCGTCGCTAGTGCCGAAGCAAATCCGGTTGTCGAGAAGGGGTCCGGACTGGAAACACTGCTTGCACCAGCAGATATCTGGAGCTCCTGTCTCAGCATTTGCGATCGGTATTCCGAAGCGCCACGATCTAATATCATACGGACAGATATTATTAGACTCACGATCTGGCTTGATATTTCCAGCTTGTTTCCTGGAGCCAAATACGGTTGTAAGCGAAGCAGATGTGGTGCCGACATTCTGCCCAATAGGGACGTCGCTGTGTAGAGGCACCACCATTATATCTTTTTGCATAGCTTGAACGATTGGTATATCGACTGAAAGCAAATCACTTCGAGCCTCTTTGACGTAGGGCTGCGAAAATTCCGATATGGAAACGCCGTCTGCGAAATTTGACGGCAGTGGTAACTCTTGCGGTTGGTCGGTTGAGTGCTCAACCAATATGTCCGCTGGTGCAGCTGAATTGACTTCTGAATAGTCTGGTGGCGGATATTCAATTGTCGTTGTTGGTTGAGAAGACCTCGAGCTAGGTGTTGAGTGCAGGGTTGTGGTATTTTGTCGAGGTTAAGTTGTCTCATCATCTCACTCAAATGCAAGTGGCGAAGCCAATTCTTC
This sequence comes from Exophiala aquamarina CBS 119918, assembly GCF_000709125.1. NCBI lineage: Eukaryota > Fungi > Ascomycota > Eurotiomycetes > Chaetothyriales > Herpotrichiellaceae > Exophiala > Exophiala aquamarina. The sequence goes on from NW_013550585.1 coordinate 4,115,973, forward strand.
GCTGTACATTCTTGACCCTTCTCTGATGCCCTGCCCTGATCCGTTGACTTCTGCAAGTAATATTCGCTCAATGATCCCTCCTTGATGTTGATACTATCGAGAGGAGTTTCAAATAATTTCCCTAGGTAAAGTTAGAACTCGAATATTTGTGGCCCTGACACTTAAAACTAGGAGGGACTTTGCAACGTTATTTGCAGAAAAATACTGGCCCAATGACTTGAAGGGCAAGCACTTTAATATAACGCCGTTTCGACCTTACGCGAAGTGTTTCGGCCCCGGGGTGTCGAAATACAGAGCGAAGATACGGTGCATGAACTCATGCAAGAGAGAGAACCAAGACATGAAGGAGGCTGGGTACTTGATATCGGGCGTAAGGTCCGTTGGTCCCCTGGTCGTGTACAAGGTTGGCGTGGATGAAATCTAAGATGCCACTAAGGCGCAGGTAGACCGTCTGGGTCGTCATGTCAATGCGACTGCGTAGGCTAATCGAGCCTGCTCTCCTCGGCTGCCAGTACCGGATACGAGCTGGTGAATCAAGGCCGTTCGACATTGGACAAGGATGCGCCAGGCTATCCCCGGTTTCAAGGGAAAAAGCAGCTGGAAAGTGAAAGTGGAAGTGTTCAACGTTCCTGCGGCGCTTGCCGAGCGGCTACAGTGCCAGCGTCGTTAACTTTGCCCTGTAGGTTTGCAGCAAGAGTGGAACGCGTCATGATCGTTTCGGTGCTATAGGCCCATCGGGAGGCTCCCCTCCATAAGCGGCCGCCAATACGTACTCCGTACGTGCCGAGAAACCTTCTAGCAGGGGAGAGACATTGCGTTATCCAGTTTCGGCCCCAACGTGACGAGTTGTGACCACGAGCCCACTTCAGTTTCAGCCACGTCCTTGCTTCTTGTGAACACTCACGCACTACACCTTGGGCAATCCCCCAAATCTACAGTACAGAGTATGGTCTGAAGTGGGGACAATGGGGATAATTTGCTAGAAGGCAGACACAGCGATCATGCGCCATTAACATGGATAGAATGGTATAATTTTGTCGCCAAAGGTTTCCGGAGCCACACATTCTGCATTACACCTCGACAGAAGGAAGCCACAGGATGTAGGGGCAGGGATTTGGCCAAGTTTTGCTGAGGCTTAGCTGAAACAGATGTCAGCTGCCATGGAGGGAGGACGATATAATCGATCGTTCCAGGAGCTGGATTGTGTCCCTTGCAGGGGCTCATTCGGGCTCCTGGTTGTCACCAATCCCCTCACAAAACAGAGGTTCAAAGCTACGGTTTCTGCAGTATTGGATTCTGGATCGATCAATATCGATGCCAGTGAAGATGATGAAGGCGACGATGTTAGCCAGCTTAAGCTAATGGAGTCTACACTTGGCGAGCGAGAAGAGTCGGCAAGTCGGTAAAACCTTGGCACGTTCAACCATGGTTTGCTCTGTATTAGGACTCATTACAAACAATATTAAGAGCAAAACTTTGATTAAAACATAGCTCTTCCACAGGTGCTTGCGCAGTTATATGTGATAGAGTTAAGGAGAGTTCGTGAAGGTCATCTCAGTCTGGCTCCTTCACTCTCAGTTAACGACACCCCATTCACGCCAGCAATATTAGGTGGGAGCATCACCACACAAATGAAGGAGCCATGTCTGTAGGCTGTATGCTTGGCTGAAGCAAATGAGGTTTTCACCCAGTATTGCACTGAAAATGTGCTTAGTAATAGAAACGAAAATGCTGCCTCGGGTTACTTGGTAAATAGGGGCTTCTTTAGAATCGGACCAGTTTGCAGCCCTTGTTGCTTCCCTTTTTGAAGTGCGACCTGAGGAAATAGCTGGCAGGAGCATCTGAGTCCGAAGTGGCCCTGGACCCCGAACGGCCTTCTGCGGATAGAATTTAAGGCAGTTGTTCCCTGTGGGCTTGCCCAGCTTTCTACCCACTCTCACTGCTGGTTTAACCGGTTGCATAAAGCCAGGTCATGGGTCCCTTGTATCTTTGTGTGACACCTCAGAGGCGCAGACCTCAGAATTCTGAGGTGCTTTATTTAGGTTCGATAGGAATATGAGCATAGTCAATCGCTCTTTGAGCAGAGGGAGCAGGTCGAGTTGATGACTGGCGGTGCAACGTCCACTGAACCTCCAGGGTCGCTAGGTCCTTTCCGTTGCAAAGGGCCATCGTCAATCAAAACTACTCCGACGCGAAATCTTCCAACTAATTTATCGAACCCCGGGCATAAGAGCACTTATGGTCTAGCCTTTTCTGAAAGGCAGGACGCATGGAAATCTCGCTACACACCCATCGCGCTCTTTCGTCCTCCCGGGGCTTGATTTTTTTCCCCCTCCACCCACCTCCCCCTCCAGCTTACACAACAGCCTTTAAATCCAGGACGAGCCGAGGGACAAACCCTCGGCGAATTCTGTATCCATAATCACAAGTAAGCTATCAAACAGAGACTCAAAGCTCGAGAGGTGTGTTTTTCTGGCTTACGGTAGGGACGCTGAGTCTCCTCAACATTTAGTTCGACCTCACTCGCCCCCACATAGCTCTGCGGCTTTGTCAATTGTCAGCGTATAGTTTGTATCGCAATCCTAGTCCCCAGATCGCAACCCAGTGTCAGCTCCATGATGACATTGGATTCCAAGTCGGCCGGGACAATAACGACACACATGAACGGAGAAGGAGTTCTCCTGCCTTTTCTTTCCTGGATAAATTACTTATCCTCAGCCCACACACAATGCCGTCATTCTCCTTAGGGAACAGATTTTCAATCCCCACATCATTGATGCCCTTAATTTGCATCATGGGGAACGGTATTATAGTAGAGCCGTTTAGAAAGATGGCTTGCCATTTCCCTCCTATTTTTCTTAGCTCAGCATCTGTTATCTTCTGTATGATGGCCGGCAAGTTAGGTCCGCCCATATTCACATATAAAATGTGGTCGGCGGTCCGGTCTTTTGGCACCGTCATTTTGACGGCATTTGTGGTACCTAGAGCAGGCTTTTTCATAGTGTAGGGTTGCTTGCTTCTAGATGCCGCTAGTAAGCAAACTAATTGAGCCTATATTCAGTCATGAAGACCACATAGTATCTCACCTTCTTCCTCGATAGCCTTCCGCAGCCGAGAAAGCGCATGCTTCTCTTCCTCACCGTACAATGGGGCAATGAAAACCTCGGAAATACTAGGAGCGAGTAAGCTTTGTCCTCCGGTTCTGTTGTCTGGCGCTCCGATGCCCAAGTTTTGCTAAGGAGTCCTTGTTGCCAAGCTTTTGACCTTCTCTAGAGAAGAATTCGACAACTCGCGGAGCCAGGGGTTCCTATAGGGTCCATCCCTCTATGAACCACCGTCTTTTACTGAGCGCCGACTCCCACGAGTCGCGTTCATCCTCTATAGTCATAGAAATATCTATGAGATATACGTAGTACTTCTTGGTATTCCGATACTATCTAAATATAGAGTTGATAGCTTCTAAGAGCTCTGCACTACTCGACTCATCAATATAACTACTGTTAATCTAGAAGTACTTCAGGCTATTTATATGTGCTTATCTTCCACAAAAATCGATCTTTTAATATTCGTCCTTAACCCTAACAGAATTCTCTAATATATCTCTAAAAGTGACTTCTTGGTTTAGAGCTGCCCCGGTATATGAGAGCACCGTATAGGCTAGGGCTTTAAGCCTAGGAAATTACGTCAAGCCAAGCTGACCGTCAACGTCAAAACTTAATAGGTACATATCGAAGACTCTTGTTTGCGGGTTAGCTGAGAAATGATGTAAGATTAGTGTGCAGTCGATGAAACCTGCCAGGTTTTGTGGAGAGAACCCGATGTAAAGCAAAGTAATTCTAGGCTTCAACAATGAGACGCATTTATAGGAAGAAGAGAGTCAGCACAAGCATCGGTTCAGCCTTGGGCACATAGCCAGCTCTGGTGACCTATTAAGTCGAATTCTGAAAATGCTTTAGAGAGATTGACATGGTAATTGGAGTTATCCTTATTAGTCGTGCAATACATTACTCAATCGGACTTTCCCAGTAGAATAGACTGTTTTCCTCGTTACTAGCTGGCGTAAGTAATCTAATTAACATCAGGGCACATGCTGATTGCCGATGTACCAAGGTAGTAGTCTTCTGTCTTGCTTGGACACATAGTTCGTACTTTGCAATGAAAACATGCGCACCAGTCACTGCGGCATCAGTAGCGGTCGGTACATCGTAATCTCACTGCGAAAGGGTGGTTGTGGACACCAGTTGAAAGATTCTTGCCAGTGGTACCGCAAATAGCGTAAGAACAGTGTGTGCGAGGAGCTAACATGCAACTTGACACCGCCCTGAGGAGACTGGATTGGCTGTGTGGGCTGAAGTGATATACCTAGCTGGTCCTTTTGTTCTCAGCAGTACGGGAGTTCCCAGGATTATTGATTTTTACTCGTAATATCTATTTAGCAGTCTAAACCCTCAAAGAGGGGAAGCGTGATACTCGTGCCGTCAAGACAGTACGAGTCGCTGTACACACCGCTTGCGTTGCAGGACCAAACAAGAGAGACAACCATTAGTCTACATTTCTTCTACTTCACGATGGACAGTCCGTTCGACTTACCATGGCAGAAAAGCCTGGCTATATCGGTGGCAAATTGCCAGAGAGCAAGCACTATCATCAGCATTCGGCCTCTACAAGCATCTACGGGGATTTCCGCGTTCTTCGGCCTCTGTACTAAAGAAGGTTGGACGAGTTCCCGGTGAAGCCAAGTGGACTTATAAATAGATAGGTTGAGCATTTACCCAAGCTTTCAAACTCGGTGAGACTCGTTCCTCCTCGCCTTCGGATAGGAATGTCGAGAATATAACCACATTTTTCTAGCCTTGTTCGGATACGTTGAGTGCAGGATTCGAACATCCTTGGGTATTAGCCCGCCGAGGCCAGTCCAGTGCACAAGGTGGTTGATCTGGGAGCCAAAAGATGTTTCTCGCTAACAAGTCGAGGTGACATAGCACCAGTTTCGAACCTTGAAACGAAAGGGTCGCATATAGAATAAGATATCGAATATTGTACTATAGCTCGATCTATTTGACAGTCCCAAGTGTATAAAGATCTGATTTACCGGAAAGAAAAGCAGGAGATGGTCCCCCACCTAATGGTCATGGAGTCTGAGACCTAAGCGTGGCAGGATAATAGAGGATTCGGGATAAGGCATGAAGCTGCCAGGCATCGGTGATCGATTCTTACAATTAACCCACCATGAATTCCATAAAGGGGTCACCACGTCCCCACCAATCTTCGAAGAAATCGTAGAACTTTGGCATTCGAACTAAATATGATCCAAAATTTGGTCTGCGTTCTGTTGACTGCGTGTCTTGTACTTGGTCAGCCCCTAGTCAAATTCGCCGGCCACACTTTGGGAGAGTCGAAGGATATTGTTTCCATACGGCGTATGAAATACAAGATTTTGAGGTGGGATTTCGTCGCACCTACTGACGATCTCTGCTCTTGACTATGTTGTTGCGACCATCCTCTAAGAAATGGATTTCTGAATTGGCCTGACTTCCTATTCATAGCGGAGAAAACTTCTACCACTAGTGCCAAGTGTTCAGAGAGTCGGTCATCAATGCCCAGCTTTGGGGCAAGTGTAGCCCATTACTATGGGGTTAAGGTTAGGGGCTCAACATACTGCTCAGGGAGTGCTCAGTAATAATTTTACGGAGCCAGCTTCGGTCCCTTTCTAGCTTCTGCGTTTTTCCCAACCAAGACCATGATAAACCTCAGCTTTCCGAGGGGTTTCATGATGGTGCGGTTGGAATAGATAGAGGCTGCAATGAACCCACAAGATTGGGTTTCCCAAGTGAGGTCGATGGCAAGCCCTTGACCCACCCAAGTACTTTTGAGTTCCCGCTAATCTTCTCTTAAAGGTCAAAGAAGTATGACTATGTCTACTATTGACCTTCAATAGATTGGATAACCCTACTGGGTGCCCACAAAACACAGCCTCAGCTTATTGCAAGCCTGAGGCTACCCTTTTGTAATGATTGACAGCGAAATAGAAACTAGGTACAGCCGACGAGTCACAACGCAGTCGTGCCCGCCTTGCCTTTGTTCTTCCTGATGCAGTTGCCTGTTTTCACAATTGACCTTGAGATCCAGATAGACGTTGCTAATAAGTACGAGATACTAAGGTACCTACCCAATAGGTGCCATACCAGTTCTATACCAGTTCTGAGTCACTTTGAACTAGTATTGGACCGGTTTGGCTTAGTTTTAGGTAATTTTCTCTATGCTATAATTTCTAATTTTTGACATATAATCGGGGGGCTCCTAGAAATTGTATGCCCGGAGGACCATCTGCGCTTGCCTAGGGAAGGTGTGAAGAAAATTTATCCGAGTATTTGGACGAACAACACCCTGGTTCCCAACCGGTTGAGAAGGATCACTCGTCAGCAAAACGGTGCATTTGTTGTAACAAATAAATCAAGAGATAGGGCAAACATTTGCTAAGCAAGTTCTGATGCTGGCTGTTTGTATCCGCCTGTCATTGACAAGCGTAGACAACCTGGGGGGAGCGTCAACTTTCGTGGCGCGCTTATCTGCCAAGTCTTGGATGCAGAGATTGGCCATGACTGTTCATGTACCATGATCGAAAGCCGTTTTGCATCTCTACTACACCGGTTAGCCTCACAAGAGCAGCAACCTTGAAACGAGGTTCGAATCCCCGCATACGGTGATCTGATCTTAGGATTGCTTGCTGACCATCTCGTCTACTGCGAGGCCAAATGCACGAACTTGCATAAGGCAATGCGCTCTCATATGCAATGTTGAGGGAATTTTGCTTTCCACTACTTCTACTGTGCCATTTCACGCCTCAACGTTAGAGTGTCTTTCTGCTCACCGGCCGACTCAATATGCAACCTTCATTGGTTCAGAATCGCAAACGCATTCAAGTTTGAACAGTTACGATGTCCGACAATGATCTGCTAGATACATTATGATATAATCTCCACGATGAGATTAGAAAAATGCGATCTATGCTCTACGGAGCCAACAGTCTAAATTTTCAGTCAGGCTGCGGTTACTTAAATGTTCCGCTTTCTCCTCGCTAAAATCTGTTCTTTCCCTACGTCTCGAACTAAGGTCGAAGTCAGAGAGAAGTCGGTGGTGTCTCCATCACTTCTAGTCAACAACTACGAAAGCCATCTAGAAATGCCGGCCTCGGAGCTGCCTGCCGACAATTTGGTCAATAAAATATCGCTCTATATCTCCTCCGAGGCTACTTCCAGAGACGAATGGCTTGGAGACAAATATCTCGAGTATACGTTGGCTCAGATTTCACTTAAAAATACTTCTGTGAGTGACGGAGTTACCTCCCTGAACGTATGTCTAGTGTCACTACAGGTAGAAAGCCAGGTTGTCGTTAACAATAATTCTAGGGAAGACTGATACAAAGCCTTGCTCATTTTCGCTATGACATCTGCTGTGGAGAGCTAAAAGCTAGAGGGGTCCGACAGTACCAACCGTCTGATCCCGGCCGATTTGCTCATCCTGTCAACTTTAGGTCAACTCTTCTGGGCTGGATAGGGTCTATCTTGTGCCGTGGAATGCCAGAAGAGCGAGGCGCTCTACCTCAAGCCATTATGCAAAGCTCACAATGCCACAGCTCAGATACCTTTCAGATCAACAATAGCATCGGTACGAACGCGGATTCAGGCATCTTGGTGCAACAAGACTCTACCAGTGAAGACTCAGCGTCGGAGGAAACCGAGGGGGAAATTTGGCGGTATACGGCGACGTTACACGAGCTTACAGCAGGCAAGGCTTCTGTGCCAATCTACACGGAAACCGCCATCTGCGCTGATCCAGCCAAGTTCAGATGCGAAATTAAGTACCGTGGAAAAAAGGTTTCTGGCGAGGCCAGTAGTAAAAAGAAAGCAAAACATCGAGCTTCAAAGAAGTTATGCCAACTTCTCAACATTGGAGTAGCAGACTAGCGTATATTAAGCTTTCTAATACCTTACATATTGATTTGCATTTTCTAGTGTCTTTTCTTAAGCCTGAAGCATCAATCTTACGATCTAGGTAGCCGAGTGGGCTAGGGACTAAATAAAGCTCGCTAAATATTCAGGATCGAAAGGGGAAGGAAGGGCATATTCTAGCTCTAGAATATTAGGTAGGTGCATGAGACGATGTGGACTCGTTGTAAGCCTAGGATATGACCCGCCGTTTACGACGGCGAAAAGTGGCACCCTACGTTGGTTTTGTCTGCACAGGCTACATTTCTATGTGCAAACCCTGTCTACATACCCAACCCCTCAGTCTATCCAAGGAAGCAGAGGGAGAGCAACCCATCAGACTCGATTGCTCTGAACGTCCAGAATATAAGAGCGATTTCAATGGTTATGAGGCATGCAAGAACTCTTGAAATACGTGAAGGTGAGGGCAGATATCAACCTAACGCAATCCTCCAGCGCATAGGTGTGTTTGACAACTTTTATGTGCTATTCGAAGCCTTGGCAAGCCTCATTCTTGACAAGCAGCATGCAAAACAATTGATACCCTTAGTTCCTTTTTCACCAGTTTTTTCTCTAAAGTGGTTCCTGAGCCGGCCCTTCCCTTTGCGGACACCTTGCAACAGTCTCCCCAAGCGCCGAGGATATGAATCGGTAACGCTTTCTCAAATCTGCCAGAGTTCAACTAATCTAACTATGAACCATGGCCGACAAGATTGGGTACGGAATTTTTACTACCGTACAGTAATAGAAATTGATATACTTGCTACAGCAAATTCCGAAACTGCTCTCTCTGGCACTGAATCTGTTTGACAGCTTCGCCCAGCGACATGTTGAGAAAGCGGATGTCGCTTGTTATCTGAACCGCAGCTCTCTTGCCTGTCGGTGCCATTGGAGAAGGAGAGCCTTAGGTTGACTCTCCACTGATTGCGCCCTAGAGTGTTTTCTAACCAAAACCGTCTCTAAATTCATCCAATGCCCATTTATACCAGATCATCCCCAAATAGGGGCGACCTTGGAATTGGAAAACTATTCAGGCGTGCAGGTTTGCTCTCGGTTGATACACTGTGGACATCGAGTTATGACATCTGTTCATTGTACCTGTCACATCTTTGCGGAAATGTTGGCGTGTCAGTACTAGATAGCTGGCGAGCTGCTCTCTGCTGTCGGACTATATCTGCGGAAGCCTGATAGGCCCAAAGCGCAAAGTGGACAACGATAATATTGAAGGTGTTGTCCCCTTTTTCTCGCTTCCCAGTCCTTGGATGGCAAAACGTAAACGAAATCTAGACCGACAGGCGCCAACGCGAGCACAATTGGAAGCTGTGGATGCTTACCAGCCCATTATATGTTTGATTTTTTGGATATCCGACCTCGAGCTAGCACAGCGAGTCGGCGGGTGAGAAAGGACACCTAATGCACTCTATGGACGCGTGGGAGAACAATGCTGAATTTAGATGATGGTTACTCCGTACATAATGTTAGAGAAGAGCAATATTTTTAGCTTATCGATAAGCATAGAGACTAAGGAGCCTAACTAGACGCCCTCCGAAAATCGCACTGAAGGGACCTCAAGCCCTCAAACCAGCTTCCCCGGTTGTGGCATTCTCGTCCTATCCAAGCAAGGTTGTCCGACGGGGGAAACAGGATAAAGTTGTTGCGGGCAATCTCCCAAGCCCGCGGGAATGCCGTCCATATCACAGTCTGGGCCACTCAGCAAGAGCGTCGTCTTCGTTGGATCCGCGAGTATCTGTATGCAGCTCCACAACTGAATATTGAGGGGCCACATTGATGGTCCGTATCCGCTCCAGGTGAACGGAGACATGCCGGTTCAATTCATTCGGCACAGCTCTCAAATTTCCAATTGGTGATAAGCAGTGTACTTTTTAACACTATAATCACTACGGAATGCCACAGAATAGCTTCTAATCAATGAAAATCGTGCGGTCGTGATGTCCATTAAATACCTCTTGCTATAGTAGTGTGCAGAACCCGATACTATGTATTGAACACTGGTACTATAGCAGATAGATGCAGATGTCAAAACTGCGAATTCTAGGCACCGACTCTATTTCACTGCGGCGTTTTCTTGGATCAGCAGAGCCGCGGATCAGCAGATCAAGGATGGCAACAAATTTTCAGCACCCACTAGTTCGGAGCACGGGGTCATGATGACCGGGAGGCACGCAATTCTAGCATTGAAGCTCCTGGATCTGACGATAACAACTCTCGAACTTCTCAAAAGCTATAACAAAAGCGTCCTGATCCGACTTATTCGCACTTTGGCATAGTTCCCGCACATGCTCAAACAACGCTGTACGCAGCCTCCCAAAATCCCGAACCAGATCACCAGATGGCAGCAACATCTTGTCCACAGCTCTAGCCGAGCGCTGCACATGGTGATATTTTTGAGCCATGCAGATGGAAGGCCTGTTGCTCGTGACCAGGTCAATTAGCGTGCCGAATTGTGCGTCAGTGGGGCTGGAATCGTTGTTGAACACGAGGAATGACGCGCATCGTACGGCAGAAAAAGGCGAGAGTGGACTGTCTATCTGTGGGAAGTCGCGGAGTCGTGTTGCTGAAGCTGGTGTTAGGCTTCGAGCAGGATTTCGTGGGGGTAGGATGACGGTGATATGTTTGTTGTTGAGACTATGCTCGATGCGCTGAATGGCTTTTCGTAGCGAGTCGGGGCGGCGAGCATCTAGAAGGCGGAATTGAAAGTGCGAGAATCTGTCCAGGAAGAGCGCTGAAACCTCATTGACGGCATCATCGGCGCGATACTCGCAGAGAGAGTGGTAATTTGAGAAATGTAACGACGTAACTGACCCATGGCTGTCGATTTCGATCTCGAATACATTTTCATGGTAGAGAACAGAACTGGCTTCGTCTCTGAGCTGCTTGCAGGTGTAGAGAATTTTGACATCGATTGTAAATGTCGTTTCGTGATGACGCAAGGTGATTGGCTCGGATTGAGTAACAATGTATCTGAGTATTCGGTTACGCAGCTCCCCTGGCAGCTCCAGCAACCGGCTCAGTGGGTGTGATGCTTCGTGCTGCGGCGACGCAATAGATGGCGTATTAGTAGACGCCATGTCATGCGTATATTGCTAGTGTTCCCTAGTGTAAGGCGCCAACATCAGCAGGAAAAATGGTCTTGATGTGTGAGAGCTGCGAGAGCGATAGAGACAGGGTGCGATACTCGGCGGCTGGAGGCTCGCTTGACGACCTGCCGGAAATGGGCGACCTAATCTCGGTAACTACTAGGGTGCAAAGTTTATTAATTAGACGACAGGTGCCGATAGAGGCCGATTTTCCAATACTCCCAATAGGGGTTGGGGAAGTGGAGTGGAAACTAAGCCATTCTCCTTTGAGCCAATTTTGACATCCCTTCTTTCTTATGTACTTCACTTTCGACTGCGCAGTTATCGGCCGTTTTCGAAGGACAAGGAGGAGCACACCTTTGCCAATATACTTGAAGGAGACTGGTCGAGACACCGCAGTTTTGAAGATGTTTACCCCCTCCAATATGGTTACCACAACCCATTGCCTACCTGCCTACAGCAACCAAGCACTGCCTGAATCCCCGAAGGATGCATGATAATGTCAATCGTATAGGTGTGCAAGAAGAAAAATACAAAGAAGGCAATCTGGTTCACTATGATGGTGTGGCGCAACCGATACAGGTAGGATTACACGTGGGCCGCAAATCTCATTGTCATTAAGACCCGATCTAGGAAAAACAACTTTCGTGAACACACTATATGGGACCAGAGTGTTACTTCCCAAGGAGGCTGACGGCAGTGCCATGGATGCGCATCTTGATAACGATGTGTGAATCAAGTCGGTTACCCTTGTTGATTCGTACCGGGTTCCAAATGCGGCGTGAAGCCCCTAACCTTGAACAGAAATGGACATCGATAATGAAGGGACGTGAATCTCCTTGACGATCGTCGACATGCCCGGTTTTGGAGATCAGATCGATAACAAATCCTCATTTTCCGAAATCGTGGGCTTATTCTAACGCCAATATGACAATATGCTGGCGGAGGAAGCGAGGATCAAACGCAATGCCAGATTCAAGGACAACAAGGTTCATGTACTGCTTTACTTCATTACGCCGACAGGACATGGCCTTCGCGAGCTGGACATTGAGTTGATGAAGAGACTGTCACCATGTGTCAATTTGGTCCTAGTCACTGGCAAAGCTGAGGCTCATACGCCAGAAGAACTGCAAGAATCAAAGAGCTTAATTATAGCAGACATTGAGCACTACAACATCCCTGTCTATAAGTTTCCAGAAAACCTGGAAGAGGATGATAGAGATACGATTCAGGAGAATACTGAGCTGCGGAATCTCCTGCCTTTCGCATTTGTAGGGTTAGAAGCTCTTGGCGCGGGAGAACCAGCTCCGCGAACTGGAAGCGCGCGTGCAGAGAGCTCATGCTGGTACAATGACATTATGATCTCTCACACATCCATCACTGCATACACTATATCTGTCGACGTGTTAGGAACGAAGGCTCATAGAATGGAAAAAGAAGTGCTATCAACTCTATATTGCACTATCGAAGTAGCTTAGCCTAACAATCCTTTAGAACAGAAACACTTTCGTGAGTTATAGCGCAACGAATCCTTAGGCTAAAAGCGGTATTTATTAGGCGACATTAAATGGAGGCTGGGATATATTACTAGGAGGCTGACTCTTTAATTACGGTAAGTATATGTCATGAATGGCCATGACGAAGGAGTACTAAGAGGCACGTGACTAGCTACTATATCGCTTGTGAGAAGCGTGCGGAGCTCTTACAGCTCCTTACGCTTTGAGTCGATGTCGATATTACCTATATAGATAGATAGGAAACCTTCCCTAGACTCTTTCCGAATACGCTCCATCCCAGCCCGTGACAGTATAGTAGACAACTAAAGACGTAAGTTTTATATAAAAGGGCTAGAATACTAGAGTTAAAAGGAGGCGATTTTACCTTTACTTAGCCTACAAAATTCTATTCCGTAATTCTAGCCCCTTTCTTCAGAAACCACTAAGTAAAGCTAGGATTCTGACAGTAATATAAAACGTCCCCTAATTAAGGGCTACTTAACAGCTAAGGCTAAGCTCTACGGTCCTTATTTTAAGAATATCCAACTGGGCAAACAGTTCGGCAGAGATTACAGTAAATACTTGTTGAGGCTAGACACGTCCAAATTCCAGCTAAGCCGCAGGGCCGAGTAGTCGGTTTGACGGAGGCAGAGTCGGCGGAAGGCTACAAAATCTTGATGGACAGTGTGGCCGAGCGGGCGGAACAACGCGGACATTGTCTCCAGGATCCTAAACTTCACTGAAAGCGCGGAAGTACCCGCGAGCGACATCAACGAAGCCGGTGTGGCCAGCAAGAGTCACTCGTACTCCAGGACCAATGCCTCCGGCAAGTCGAAGGCACACCTGGAGAATGCGAACCGTAGGAAGGGGTAAGGGTTGATAGTGCCGACCCGTGCATCAACGAGTTCGCTGGTCCAACATCAAGGCAAACATGAAGAGGCGCAGGAGATACATCGGCGATCACCGGCGGGAAGGGAGAGGGAGCTAGGGGTGAATCATCCTCATGTTGACGAGCGTTCATAATCTGGTACACTTACTCAATGTAAAAGAGCATTTCTAGGATACTGTAGCGTTTTCCCAACGTGCTATTATCGGCTACGATAGGATCCTCGGAGTACACCACCCCACCGCGGTGGCTTATAAAGGACATTATTCGTCACTGTTGAAGAAAATGGAGCGACTTTCTCCCAGGTTTGTTTCTCTTCAACATCCTGAATTTGGTGCATGTAAGGTCAAGAAGCAAGAGCTACAGCGATTTCTGGGGAGATGTTGCTACCTACAAATCTTATGTTATACCACTCACGTCTTCGAGTCCGACGATTTTCAAGATGAAGGGCCGCTAGATCGATTTCCGCATCCCTAAATCACCACAAAAGATCTTGTCAATGCTCTCGAAGTCAATGGGCGTTCCCTGAGAGATCTGCATATTAATACCAGAGACACGTCCACACCGATGAAAAGTCTCCAATCTTTTGCCGGGTGGAACGATTGAGAATTGAGAATTGCAATACTTTTTTGAGCTCACGAGACCGAGCGGACAACGGTGAAAGGATGGACAACGATCAAAGGGACTACCTTGGAGCAAACAATGGTGGCGATGACAAGATAGATGCAGAAGGCGAGATAAGTGGTAAGGAAAACGAGACGGATGGAGACGATGATCATTCCGTACATCTCGAATACGACCCCTTTCTGGATAAATTACGACCATCGTTGCAGTTACTGCGGATTGCCAGAGCGGCCACAGCGATACTGAAAGAACTAACAACAAAACCGACAGTTATCCGCAAGAGCCTTCCCAAGCTCGAGAAACTGGAGTTACAGTTGTCAAGCTTGTATTCCCCAAACAGATGCGGTGCTAGTCCTACGGGCTCTTGTTGAAATATGGTGCGGGATGTGAGCAACCGCTCGGAGCTCCTGGGCGTAAGCGTCATCCAGCATGCAGTAGGGTTGCTCCAAACTCGCAGAGGTAGCTCCGGTGTCGATTGCCCCTTGTTTTTGAAGCTCACTTGCCTTGTCATTTCCCACAAGCTCGAATTCGTTGTCGGTAACCTAATCATCTGCCGAGCAAGACTGGACTTAGATGTGCCCTGCCTTCTTGTAGTAGTCCTTGCCACCCTCATGCAACGGAGAAGGACTCTGGGCCATTTTCCTGGGGTCCATCGGATAGTTCAAGGGACTTGTTGGAGGATTTGGACTGTACAATTGGACGGGCCAATCGATACAGGCAAGTCAGCGTAGATGAGACTTCTGTCTTCTTCTACTCTATGGTCACCGTTCTGGTTTATATAGTAAATTACTAGGCAAATGACCTCCTGGAGCCTATTTTCCATGATTCTAAAGCATTCCAAAGGCTGTAGCACTGACTCATTGATCTTCATCACAAGGTTGCCTGCCAACTTGTTTCATCGATAGTCATTTAGGCGCCAACAAGATTTTAGTATCTATATTTTTTTAAGCGGGCCACGTTTTAGGTGAGTTAGTACGCGCTAGAATCATTAGCGCCAACATCCCCATACTAAGAAATTGGCCGCTTGAAGATATAGAGCCATATTACGGGGAAAATACGGGTCTAGTACGAGAACTTAGACTCCCGATCACATTTCGAGTTATCTCTCCCATCAGTGCTACCTACGGACGAAGAGGTAAAGCAAAGTATCAGACGACCTCATCACTATTCTCATCACGTATGAGTACTCTCTATGACTACATAGCTTGAAATTTCAACTTTGGCTAATCACGTATCCCCGCATCGCCTGAATTTGCTGATATGATAGTCTTGTAGTCCGATGGTGTCACCCGTACAGAGATCGTCGTAGATCCAAGCTCGCTCCCCCTGGCTTTCTTCATTCCTTTAGACTCTAGCCCGCCCAAGGGAAGTTCTCTCACAGTATAGCACGTGCGGCGCCTTACGCTAAGCCAATCATTGATGTACAAGATTTTGCAGTCTATCCTATGCTACAAGCAAGCGTGGCGCATAGCAACTGGGATGCAATTGACCTTTGGATCGAGCGAGAGAGACCTTCGTCACCAAAAGTTTTGGCAAGCTGGTCTATGATCTTCAACGCCAGCCATGGCATGAGGTACTGGGCTAGAACAACATGTTAGTCAATATAGTCAAGGATGTTGTCGACAGCTGTAGCCAAAATCCTATTGTCTGATTGCATAGCATCAATTACATTTACCTCTGTTCCGTCTTCCTTCAAACAGGAAATGCCCCTAATGAACTGTCAGATATAAAACATGTAGTGCACGAACTTAGAAGAACCATCTTTGAACTGAATATCAAGCGTATTATGTTGCTATCTATTTAGAGTGGGACATAGTTCGGAAATGGCCTCATCTTTTTTCGAGTCGTACTTCTCCCAGTCAGAAAGACTCAATATTCCAATTATCGTTGGCTACAGTCCTCTGAGACACCATCCGACAGTAGCAAGAATATTTCCACGTTCTTCAGTTTCCCAATGATCACAGAACATCGCTACTAATTCTATCATAGGATACTACCCACAATCATGGTGGTAGCCACGAATCCTGTTGTGGGCAGTGCTCTTGTTGACTCTTTGGTATATTGCAGGCTCCTTCAAACCAATCTCAGGCGAGCACCAGTATATCCACAGGGGGAGAGATAAATGATATCTTGCCCCAGTCTGTCGACTTCTACTTCATGAGGCTTTGTTTCAAATGCAATATTACGGATGCCCCAGATACCGTTCAGGTCACGCCGCATCTGGGTCATTGTCTCCTTCTCACTGGTAGGGATCTCTGCTGACTGGGTAATTCATGCACGAGGAAGGTGCTTGGCCAAGTGGACGCGTCAGGAGTTGTGAGGATTATCTATGAGAATGGAGCCAAGCTCTTTCGTCATAACTCTGTCCACGGAAATAGGAAGTCTTGAGAATATCTCATGAATTGCTATCCGTGATGCAATCAAGGAGAGGGGGACCACTCCACAAGCGCCGCAACGAATAGACTTGATACAATATCGTTCTGCCAATATTTTACCTGTTAAGAAGCAGCAGACAGTATCCTATTATTGCCACTTCCTCTCGTCACAGTGCGGGCGCAATTCAACTAATGCATAGACATAAAACCGGGTAAGGAACGGGTTATGTGGATTTCCCCACCTGCAATCGGTTTCAAAACGGGGGTAATCTGGGTGCGGCCGCCAAAAAGCATACGGGACAACGAAGGACCCAGGCCATGGCGTGGGACCGACAGGCATTGGTAACAACGAGAGTCATTAATCCCAATTTTGGAAAGATTCAAATGTTGACGCAGCTCCCTTGCGAAAATATGAAAGACGCACATTATTGAAGATCCTATTGAAGCTCTCGAGTATCAAAGAAAACCCCAACGAACTCCTCTTCTTGAGCTTCCCATGTCTTCCAACGAGAACGAGCGCAAGAGTACGCCTATACAAGCGCAAGTCGAGATCGTGGACTTGGCTCCAGCTGAGGTTTCAAGATTCAATGTCGACGAAGGAGGCCAGTTTAACATCACTCTAAAGCTCCTGGCCCTGATCGTTGTATGTGCGGCATTAGTCAACCAAAGCCCAATTCTTGCGCTTACGTGTATTTGTTTCCAGGCTATTTGGAGTATCTATTTTGCGAGTATCATCCATATCGTCGCAGTCGCAGGCGGCGGTGATAAGGTGACTTGGATCACCCTCGTACTCGGGATCAACCCCATTATTTTTGGCCCCCACTGACTCAAGTTGCTGATTACTGGGGCCGAAAATGGCTTATTGTAGGCGGGATGCTGGCCGGTATGGTCGGTTGCCTTATTATTTCATGCGCCAACTCCATTGGAATAGTTATTGCAGGACAAACCATCGCAGGTTTCGCGCAGACTTGTCAGGGACTTGCACAGACTATCACATCCGAGATCGTTCCACGGAAATATCGGCCATATGCACAATCATCCATTCACGTAGGTGGTGGCATTGCTTGGGCCATGGGATTATACATTGGTGGAGCAATGTGTAACCACTCCCCGGCGGCATTTCGCAGTTTCTGGTATTTTCTTGCTGCGGCCTTCTTCACCATAGCACGCAGAATCATCACCTTCTACAGTCCGCCGGCCAGAGAGCTTCAGCACCTAGCGGTCAGAGAGAGGATCAGAAGGCTAGACCTCATAAGCAGCGTGCTGCTCATCGTTGCTTTGCTGGGCTTTTCTATTGGTCTCGGATGGGCTTTGATCCGTACGACTGGAAAACCCCACAAGTCCTGGTCCCATTCATTGTGGGCCTATACGCCATCGTGGCGCTGGTTGTCTATTGGACCTGGATTACAAAGGATGGCTTGCTGCACCACGATCTATTCAAACGCTCACGCAATTTTGCTCTTCCCCTGGCTTGCATTACTTGCGAGGGCATGATATTTTTTGCGGCGAACAACTACTCCGGTTTCCAGGTCGAGTTCCTTTTCGGTCGATGCCTGATCCTTACAGGTGTCACATACAGGTCACATGATGGACATATCTCTTTGCCGCTGTGGGCACTGGATACTATTGTTCTCGCATAGGCTCACTGAGGACACCAATCGTGTTCTCCTTTGTTTGCTTCATAATCTACTCCAGCTTGATGGCGTCAATCGACCTATCTTCTGCGACCGCAACCTGGGGCTATCCAGTATTTCTCGGTTTAGCTTTCGGGATCTCTCTAAATGCACTCATCGTCATAGCGCAGTTCTATACGCCACTTGCACTTATCGCCTCAGGTACTCTTCTGATGATTGCATGTAGAAGTGCTGGCGGCACCATGGGTCTAGCCATCTATAACGCCGTCTTCAACAAGGCCTTAACAAGCAATATCAGGCCAAAGGTCGCCCAGGCTGCTCTCTCGAATGGGCTTCTTAACACCAGCATCGAAGGGTTCATTGCTGCCCTTGCATCAGGTAATCAATCTTCCCTGCAGGGAATCGAAGGAGTCACACCTGGAATAATCACAGCATCCGTTCTAGCACTGAAAGAAGCTTATGTCATCGGGTTCCGTAACGTTTTCACCATTGCTGCAGCATTTAGTGTGGTAGGACTAGACTGTAAGTCTTCACGAACTTCCTTCCTCTTGAATGCATTCAAAAACTAATCTGCTTTAGTCTCTCTATTCCTGAAAGATCCCAAGGATGAATTTACGACTGTTATCGATGCCCCTATCTTGGAAGCGCCAGTTAAGCATGACTGGCTTGGATAGATTGGCCTCAGAGACCCATTCTATATATGCTCCAATGGTCTTCGGAATCAAAAGGCCGAAGACTGTAACTTTATTGGAAAATCGAAAGTGAGGAGGAACACTTAATTGACCTCGCCATAGTGGGGATGTCCCAGGGCTAGAAGTCGTAAAGTGGAACAAGATTAGGGTCGAGATGCTCGGCGAAGCAACGCACTTCTCCTACGATGCTGCACTATATAATAGTCTTATTCACCTTATGCTCTTTATGTCTGTTAAGCCCCGCCCATTTGTGAAGCGCCTGAGGACAGTCGTTCCACATGCTCCATCTACATAAGTGGCGATCAAAGGCTTCCTGGAGGTTGCTTGCGAACCTCGGGTCGAGAAAGCCTCATGAACTTTTCACCTGAACCGCATCTCTCTCGCCTTTTGGTGGCATTAGAGAAGGAAAGCCCATGAGTTGACTCTCCACTAATTGCGCCTCAGAGTGTTTCAAACCAAAACCGTTTCTGGATCCATCCAATGCCCTTTTATACCAAATCATTGCCCAGTAGAGTCGCATTTCGTTCAGGTGCATCGTCCTGATTGATACATGCTGCACCGATCTAGGAGAGAGGTTACGAGTTCAACCAATGGTTATTGTGGCTAGCTACTCCTCTTTCGGTCGGAAAGTTCAACTTTAATTACATGACTCATTCGACTTAGGTCTTTGAACTCTCTATGCGCGACTGTCAGACCGTAGATTTATGTACTAGCATTGAATCAGCCCTCGTCGAACTAGACCTCGTCGACGCCGACCCTTAATACAGTAGCAGTCTTCTTACCAAAGGAGGTCGAGGCAGAGGTCACCAAGAACGACATCAGCCCTTAGCGTTTGGTTAGTGGCTAATAAGCTTTACTAGCCTCAGTAGGCAGCTGCTACTAAAGTGGGGCTGTCCCCAAGGACATTGATTGCCCAGCCAAAATTTCCTTCTTAGCCTTGACAAGAGCTGAGGACCTACCAAGCATTTATGGATTATGATCCTCGGTCATCAGAATAAATACTGTTTCTTCAACTCTCATACTCCTACTCTCACACTTCAGTTCTCACACTTCAGTTCTCACACTAGTGCTCTTACAGTATGGCCGAGTCAAGCAAAGACATAGACAGACGCGTCTCTAAACGGTCGAAGATGCGACAGAGTTTAGACTCAGCATTTGGCGATCCACTACAAGACTTCCAAACACCAACAGCGGTCCGACAGATCAGCAAGACCATTGACAACGAATCCGCAGAGATCGAAGGCCGAATTCGAAAAATCTCCGATTCATCAGACGAGCCTATTGGCGATGAGCCAGAGAGGACATCTCTTTATATTGATCAACGACAAGAACTAGTCGAAGATATAGAAGCCCATCTAAAAGAAGCTCGCAAGGTCGTCCGTGAAGCTCGCGAACTATCATCGAACTACCAACGAAAAGAGCTAAAGAGGGCCTTAATGGAGCTTGATGCAACTGATAACATTCTGCTGAAAGAGAGGGCTGCTCTGGCGGCTGACCGAATCCGAGTACAGTACGGCGTGCTAGGTCAATTGAGCCATATTAAAATCGGCGAAGCTTATACGATGGCCATCACCGGCAACCTCCCCGAGCCTGCTAATGCATCTTATAAAAGGCAGCATAAGAGATCAGGCGCCGATCAGACATCATTTCGAAACAGGCTTATTAAAGCCTATAATCCCGAAGGCTTCAAGCTCTTACAGACGCCTCCCGAAATTTTCTCAAGTAAGATTTGGTGTCCTATCTCCGGGAGAGAATTTGAAACATCAACGATGAAGGCAGCTCACATAGTTCCGTACGCAATCGGCGAGGAGAACGCTACATATTTATTCGGATCCAAACCGGGCGAAGGGTACGGTCTCATTTGGTCAGAACGGAATGGCCTAATGCTGCATAATACCCTCGAAAAGATCTTGGATGATGGACGAATGGTTATTGTACCCGACCCAACAGACAACAACGAGTTTATGAGCATCATTCTGTCTCAAGATCTACTAAATGACAGTAGACTATGTCCAGCAGTCGATGCGCCGTACAGCACAATCCACAAGAGACGTCTTCAGTTTCAGACTGCTGCAAGGCCTGGGAAGCGTTACCTCTATATGCATGCATTATTGTCGTTATTTCGTCGACGCCGATACGATGTACTTGGATGGGAGAACGACCGACAGCAAGTATTTAATGGTCAAATTTGGGCCACACCCGGGAAATGGGCGAGAAGGAGTATGGTGGAAGCTCTAGCTTTGGAAATTGGAGATAGCTGGGATAGCGTCGAGGTTGAAGGTGGTCTTGGAGACTTTCCTGGTAGAAAGTCTCCTGAACAGGAGAAGAGAATGGCTACGGTGACGAGGTATTTGTTGGAGACTCGAACTAGAGATACAGAGTTTGAAGATGATGAATAATGCTTGCGGACTGTCGCCCGGAACCTAGAGGTGATAAGAAGTATCGAGCAATGGCTTAGGACCGAGACAGGCTGTGTCTCTTAGCTCAGGATGCATTGTTTACGGGAATGAAGACCCTGAAATAATTGAGGCGGGGAACTCAAGGTCCTGAGGTATTTGATAGCGGTTCGATGGGAATAGATACATATGGACCGAACCCAACGAGTGGGCTCTCTAAGTCGAATTGATGGCAAGACCGCTTGACTGGCCAATATTACGCTATCTGCTGTCCTCTTAAAGGTAAAGAAGCAGTGCTGGCATTTATTTGGAATTCTCTGCCGAATATCACCTAGCCTGCTTAGTGCTTTGAAGGAGACTTAACAAAGTCGCTAAATTGGACCTAAACAGAGTAACATCTCGATTGACGACGGCTGAAGAAGAAAAGAGTATAGCTGGAAGTACTGTGAAACGCAAGACAAGTCAGAATAAGCTGTGACACGGTGTTGGGCAGAATTGAAAGACTATGACCAAAGGCGAAGGGTTGTCGACCATAAGACAGTTCTGTCCTAGGATACCAAGTGTCTGCACTCTTGGGTCAATTACCACTTACTAGGATTTCTCCTCTATGAGCCAATTTACATTCATTGGAATTAAATTGTATTGCCCAGGCTTAATTGCTGATGCGAAAATCACCTTTGCACCCCTGGTTTAGCACTTGAAGGTGTCTTTTAATAGGTTGTTCTTCAGCCACCAATTGTCTTGGGCTCTAGTTTGCTCGTCTCGATTCTAGATAGATCAGCCTTCATGCTACAACGTGATTCAAAATGTAGCAGTCGCCAGGTGCAGCCCCAACAGTATCAGATCAGCGCTCGGTGACAATATACGTCTGGCTTCGCGTTCCATTTGAGCCAATGTTTGGTGGGATTACTGGTCTGGAAGATCATACCCTTCTTCCTCACACCTCCTATGTAAATTGATGCCAGCGTTCAGTACCTATAAGTAGGATTTTCACCTCGCTCACCCAGTGGCCCAAAACGCCCCCGTTCGAATCGCTTCGACAAAGTCGGGTGTGAAAGCCACGAATTCGTTATATCTCCGATTATTCCAACTTTCTCCATGGTCTAAAAACTAGTTAGCTCTTCACATTGACAAAACCCTGTCTCTGAACACAACTTACATAGTCCCACGACGGCGGATTGCCAACTGTTGGCCTCACGGTAAAGGTTGCACACCATGCCTCCTGAACAGCCATAGGATCCGACAATGCTGCATTCTCTAGTCTGCACAAAACGGCTGTTACCCTGTTTACCATGTTTTGGGGCGCCTCGATGATCTGTCTCAACTTGACCGAAGGCTACATTTCGGGTATTGGGTGTGAATGTTGTCGCGTAGTCCTGGGAGTTTGTTTAGAGTGCCAAGGCTGTTAGCAAACGGATGTATATTGACTTACAGCAGGACCGTGTGCAGCACCAGAAGTAGAATTTTGACCTTCCGCACACCATAGACCCCAGGTATCCCCCACGTTGGCTTGTTTTGCGAACTCTTTTTTGATGGGACAAACGTCACTGTCGCAGACATATTGTGACCCGGATAGTAAGCTGCGAAGAGGGGCACATGTGCTAGATCAGGCTCTTTGAAAGGCATAGCCAATGCATTTCCATAAGTTGGTATAGCGAATGATGAAGACAGCTCGTGTAGTTGAACTGAATATGGGGGATGATTACCCCATTTGGTCACTGCTTGAGTCAACTCAAAAAATGCGATGTCCGAAGATTTTGACAGTCGAAGGAGATACACTGGCCACGACTCAGGACCTGAAAGAGATTAGGATCTTGGAGAGGATACAATTTAGAGTTGTGTACCTACTGCCGGCGTTCAATCCTACGGCCCGCTTTTTGTTGGAGGCAAAAGCTCGTGGTCGTTCGGGGTTTGAAGCTTTCAGAAATGTCTCCGTTTGATAGCCATTTGTGCTACGAATCGTCTCCAGGAAGTGGGCGCATGTCATGAATTTCGTCTTGTCTAGCCAGAAGCCAGACATGGACGCCCGCCCACTGTACCTCTTCTAATTTCGGTT
This sequence comes from Exophiala aquamarina CBS 119918, assembly GCF_000709125.1. Classification (NCBI taxonomy): domain Eukaryota; kingdom Fungi; phylum Ascomycota; class Eurotiomycetes; order Chaetothyriales; family Herpotrichiellaceae; genus Exophiala; species Exophiala aquamarina. Next base: position 4,139,218 of record NW_013550585.1, read on the forward strand.
GACCGTTGATGCCTGTCGAGTTGCGGAGCACAATAATAAAAAGCTTGCCAGTGACTTTGTTTCGCGAATTGGCCGACGTAATTCATAGCCTGGAGATGTGGGATCTAGTTTGGCAGCTTCGGAAAAGACTTACAGCACAAATTTGTTCACGATCGTGGGCAAGGTGTCGAACTTGATTGTACACCCCCTCGTCGTCCACCTCAATCGAACCATCCACTTCCACTTGGAAGCTCGTCTTCCAGTTGTTGGTTGATTCATCAAAACACGGGCCACCAAATTGCCCAACCATATTGTATTGCGGGGCCGCAGGTTTCAAAGGCTCCAGTCCCACGAAACCACTTCCACCCATAGTGCGCCGAGCTGAGGGTTCAAATGATGGTTAGGTATAAATTTCCAGTACTGATGCCAATTAGACGTACCAGGAGACCCTTTTTCGTTGGCATTATTCGGGCTGTCTGTCTTGTCCATCTTTCGGGGAGACTGGAGTCTCGCATTAAGCTGTCCTTTCTTCATGCCGTGCAGTTGTGCCACAGTTTGACAATGGGGGAATTTTTAGTGCAGGGTGCGACTTTCCTGAGAGTCAGAGTCTTTGTTGACCACTGTACCAAGATTTTGCATTGTGTGCAAAAACTGTGATGGCCGAGTTGTTCAAAACGCTGCCTTTTAAAATGAGGGGTTCGTGCGACAATGTTTACCTTCCCGAGGGATTGTAAACAAAAGTCGCAACGCGTTGGAATGTTCGTGGTATGCGCGTAACTCAACCTGTTCATTGTTTGCCAGAGTTCGTGAGTTCACGGCCGTGGAGAGTGTGATTGCTCTTAGAGGACAAACCGTAATTGTATACCAATATCTGTTGGTCTTCTCCTTCCCACCCATGAGGGTACCGGTACTATCGACTACCTCCGAGCACGTTGACAATGAAAAGCACACTGTTTCGAATGCGGGTTCTTGGCCCAGTTAGCAAATCCATTTACGGATTGCAGCTCCCACCCCTTCCCGATCGAGACATGTTCGTAAGATGCCCCAGGTCTCTCGTATCCTATCATTGTTTATAATGTACTGTACTGGATCCTGCTCGGGTTCCTCCCGGGAGAGCGAACCTGCGACGGCGTTGGAAATAACGAAGCTTAACTGGAAAGACGTACGGAACGCCACTAAGTAATTTTATTGGAATGTCATGGAATATCTTGGACTAACGGGCGGGGGCTCGTGGGCGTGCAGACTTGTGGTGGAAAAGGCTGCTCCGTACGGAATACCTATCTAAAGAAGTATTTACTGCTCAAAAAAGTAGTATTAAATAGATGTTACTTCGACACTATAGAAGATGTTGCGGTGCTGGTCAACTCAGCCGTTCATAACACTCTTCTCTTTGGTTTCAAAACTGCTCTGGCAGGACAAGCAGCCCCGAAAGTCCGCTGAATCAAGCGCACAAATTCCACAAAAAGCCGGGAAACCGTGCCCTGTGATCACTGCCACGGCCTAAGGTTACAATTTATTTGGTTAGGTTACCGTAGAGTGTTCCTACTTAATGCAAAGTCTCTTCAGGCATGGTATATCAAAGGAAAACTTCTCGTAGAACTCAAATGTCGATTTGACCTCCTCAGATGGATATCCAGACTCCTCGCAATCGAGGTGCAATATCCAGACCGATGACGTGGGAAGGGTGATACTCTCGAAGCGGGTTGATGCCCAGTTCTGAGCATCAATACGGGGAGCGTGATCTTGCAAATAGCCCCTTAGGGTCCACCTATTTTGCATAGTTACTAGGGTAGAATTGAAGGATGTAACAGTGAATTCATGATCTAGGGCACCTTGCTCGCTGGGTCTCCTTTCTATGGTGTGATGGCTCATGAGTTCTAATAGCCAAGTCAGAAACTCCAGGACCCAAGCGCTTAAGATACATGGCTTAGGGGTTTTGCGGAGAGGTAAGGCCAGCAGTAATGAATGCCCCAGACCAAACATGTGCATGTCGACCCTTTCTTAAACCAATCTCACAGTTTCGGTGTATCTCTCGCCGTGAGCAAGAATTCACCGATTGATTGAGGGCATAGCTACGAGTAAACCAAACCGTTACAAGGATCACGCCAGCGACGCTGGGAATGCTGTCTGTACAACACTGAGCGAGGACCGTTTCAGAGGCTCAGTATTTCGTCATACTTGGTACTGAGTCCGCGATTTGTCGATAGAAAGTGCTGTGGAAGGGGTGAGGTTGCATTCACTTAGGCATCACCCAGCCGATTATCCGTGATCTAAACGACAGGTAACGAGGGTGGCACGGTAAGACGAGGTGATCTGCAAACCCATTGCCTAATGTGTTCTACCTTCGCAAATTCAGACTTAAAAATGAAGCGAATAGACTCAAGTCGCTAGCCAAATAGTATATGGTGCGGGCATGCAGCTGATCACATTCAATCCCTGGTGCTATGAAACCCGCTTGTTGTCAGGGACAGGTATCAGTCTCCAGCTTATTATGCAGTCAGTGGCGCTCAGGGATCGACAGCTAAGACATGGGAGTCTGCAGGTGGCTTGGTCAAGCACCGATGCTAAACACAAGCATAAAGGCAAAGATTGGTGGACAGGCTTTTCCGCCACCTTAGACTTCGGTAGACGTTGGTTCTTAAACGACAGGGAATACGAGATTTCTGTAATGTCAAGCTCCTATGACGCACCTCTCATAGTAAGACACGCCAAGACATCCATGCATACCCCAGCGAAACACACATTTCTCCCGCATCACATCTCCGCAGGACAGTCATAGATCCTTGGAACAACCGGTGCCAGCATTGCATCAGCAGGGCTCCAGGATATGGGAATAGAGCTGCAACGCTCCCCACCTGTAAGTTGATGTCGCATTTCCATCTCCATACCTATGTACTCGGTGATAGGTCGCAGGGCGTCACAATACGACACAAGACTCGGAATTATGCTTGTCCTACCGCCGCACAAACGTTGTAACTTGTGCTGTTCGCAAGAGATTTAGCCCATCATCATTTAAATAGGAGACGCTGCCTTGATTTGATCTTGGCTTCTTACTATCCCTCCAAGGTAGAAGCAACCGCTCTAGCTTAAGCCCCTCTCACTTGGAGCCCGCCGATATGTATCAGATAGGAAACATCTACTTTATCACAGCCATCTCCGTTATCGGGGGTGGTTTGTTCGGCTTTGATATCTCGTCTATGTCAGCAATGTGAGTACTGCCGTTCCAACCATGCTAGATGCCTCGATTGACCCGTTGCAGTATTGGTACACAGCAGTACAAATGCTATTTCAATCAAGGTCCTTCTGGTCCTCCAGAATGCTCCGGCCCAAGCGCCAACACCCAAGGCGGAATCACTGCTTCTATGCCTGGTGGCTCTTTTGCTGGTGCTCTCACTTCTGGCTTCGTAGGTTGAACCGCGGGACCCCTTCCTCTGTTGTGTTCTCATCAATCTCCTAGCTCTCCGATATACTCGGCCGCAAGAGATCCATACAGATTGGTGCGGTCATCTGGTGTATTGGTTCCATTATCGTTTGTGCTTCTCAAAACATTGGAATGCTCGTGGTGGGCCGTTTCATCAATGGCTTCAGCGTTGGTATCTGCTCTGCTCAAGGTTAGTACAGTCAACGCACTATTAATTTCCCAACCAAAGCCCTTTGATTGACCTTAAAGTATAGTTCCTGTGTATGTCTCTGAATTGGCACCACCCAGTAAACGAGGTCGTGTCGTCGGTGCGCAACAATGGGCCATCACTTGGGGTATCCTAATCATGTTCTACATCTCGTATGGGTGCAGCTTTGTCAGTGGCCCAAATGCGTTCCGCATCCCATGGGGCTTGCAGATGATTCCTGCCGTCATCTTATTTTTCGGATTGTTCCTTCTCCCCGAATCTCCCAGGTATACCGATCTCAATTATGATTTATCTATTCCTTCAGACCATGTCAACTAACATTACCCTAGGTGGCTCGCTCGTAAGGACCGATGGGAAGAATGCCATGGCGTCTTAGCCCTTGTTCACGCCAAAGGCGACAGGAATGCGCCTTTTGTTATGCGCGAGCTGCAGGAGATCAAGGACATGTGTGAATTCGAACGCCAAAACGCCGATGTCTCTTATCTTGAACTATTCAAGCCCAAGATGATCAATCGCACTCATATCGGCGTCTTCACCCAGATTTGGAGTCAGCTTACTGGTATGATTCGGGTTTTCATCTCGATATTTTAACTATCTAACTTTCTCCTTCAGGTATGAACGTAATGATGTACTACATCACGTACCTTTTCGTACGTTAAACCCAACCCTATACCCGTCCCTAACCCTAACCCTGAAAATCTAGGGAATGGCGGGACTTTCTGGAAACAGTAATCTTGTGGCATCGTCGATTCAATATGTCATCAACGTATTTATGACCATCTTCGCTCTCATCTTTATCGATCAATGGGGTCGCAGATGGCCTCTCCTCATTGGCGCCACATTCATGTCCATCTGGATGTACGCCAATGCTGGAATAATGGCGACTTACGGCAAGCCAGCTCCGCCGGGCGGAGTGGACCATGTTGAACAGCAATCCTGGCAAATCAATGGTGCTCCCGCACGCGCTGTCATCGCTTGCACGTATCTCTTTGTCGCATCGTTCGCTCCATCTTGGGGCCCCGTCAGCTGGGTACGTACACCAGCCACAGGTGTTGGAGACTTATCCTATTTCTGTCATCAATCGATTGAGCTTCTCTAACTAATCCCACAGATCTATCCTCCCGAGCTGTATCCACTCCGCGTCCGAGGAAAAGCCGTCGCCCTAACGACCGCATCGAATTGGGTGTTCAACTTCGCACTGTCATACTTCGTGCCTCCCGCATTCGTGAACATCAAGTGGAAGGTGTACGTGTTGTTCGGCGTCTTCTGCACGGCAATGACCATCCACGTCTTCTTCTGCTTCCCGGAAACGGCAGGCAAGACACTCGAAGAGGTTGAGGAGATGTTCCTGAGTGATACCAAGCCTTGGAATACCCACGTTGATTACCATCGTGTCATCAGGGAGGAGCACGGTGACGTCGATACCGAGAAGCGCCTCAGCTACGCACTCCCGGCTAGCGATCACCATGAGGATAGGCCGAATAGTGATCATCAACAGACAGTGCAAAAGAATGAGGCTATTTGAGTACTTGGCTCCCGAGATATGGGATGAAAAGTGCCCGAGCCTCTTGGAAGGCCAGTGCCTTGTTGACAGATTGATGGGGAATTGAATGGCAGCGGGAAGAATGCATTGTGAGATGGTCTCGCATAATACTCACTACCCAGTATCCACGGCTAGAATACTTTAATCAACCTCAATGAATATTTCCCTGGCATATGATTCTCGAAGAAGTTATCAAATATGAGACGAGGTTGTCAAGTATGAGAAGAGGAGAATTGCGTGGCAAGATCGATCATTTCAGACCAAGTAGCGTGATTTTTGCATGAACCCGACGACTTGGCATGGATAGGTAGTGGCAAAATGTGCCCACTCGTGTTTCCAAAAGTAGATGCCATCGCCAGCTGGGTGGGAAATCACCTTGAGGCATTCCGAATCGATAAAAAAGAGCCTTGTATGGGCAGACTTGTTCTTACTCTCACTGTGTTCCTTTCAGGCATTCCAACCTGCGTATTCTTCCCGCGGCGTGCTTGAATTCCATGTCGATTTTAGCCGTCACTGTCCCTTCGGGGATAGTCTCAGCTTCTGCAATTCAACTATGAAGCTGATGCTTTTCCTTTCGGTCGAGGACACTTATGAGTCAGCGTTTACTGTCACAATGGGGTTCGAACGAATGCCTTTGCAACCCGAGGATGGCTAACGCACTCCAACAAGCCAAAGGAAGAACGATACTGCGGCTAGCTTTGTGCATAAGTCACAGATCATGCCGGCAGTCTTTTCTTTCGTACGAAGCAGATCCTCTTTCTGAAGTACCACACATGTTGAATTAAAGCCGGGCGGAAAGAAATTAGGCCGCCAAGCATCGGATAGTGATTGCCTCCGAGTCTGAGCGAGAAAAAACATCGAGCCGGAGCCATCTTGAGACTTTCACCGAGTGGATATCATCCATTGATCCATCGAAGCCAATCACCAAGGCTGGCCCTGGCATGCCACTCTTGGGTCTATGACAACATCACTTTTCCAAGCTCCACCGAAAATATGGAATAAGCTCAGCCTTACCCTCCTTTTAAGCGTGTTGGCCAGTGTTTATCATCTTGGCATTGAACAGAGTTTGCACGACATATGGCACGCGTTAACTGTGGGTTCGTCGGTTGGTTCGGATGCCGACTCTGAATCCGATGAAAACGATTTTGTCTGGGGCCCACTCGGCATCACAACGTGAACTTCAAGTTGTGCACCAGTTGTTGTTCTCACACATCATGCCAGGTGGATCCAAGCTTTGATAATAACATCTTTATTCCGAGCTCTCTCCCTTTACAGCATATCTTACGCCTCAGCCCAACTATGGTCCCCTGGAGATGTATCCATGAACATCCGACTGCGTATCAATCGCGACACCACTAAGCACCTCTTTCTAGGCAGCTCTATGTCATCTCGTACATGACTTATTTCCACGGTATACATACTGACGCATCGGTATTCGATGCTCAGTTGCAGTCTTTGAATTTTGGAAATTATCATTCACAGGGCGTGAAGACTTGGCCATCATGGCAAGACGACGGGCTTCCAATGCCTCCACGCCGCACTCGCCCACGACAGAGCGAGAGTCCTTATGGAGGACACTGACGCGTCAGTCTACCTTTTCTGAGAGCCAGCGAGAAAGAGATCGGTATGATATCGGTGACGATGACGAGACTGACCAAGTTTACCCCGAGTGGGAATTGAAATCAGAAGTACAGGCGAGATACGCGAAAGATCAAGCTAGCAATCTGAAGGATCGGAAGCTTGGTGTGACCTGGAGGAACCTAACAGTCTACGGCGAAGGCGAGCATGCCGCTGTCCACGAAAATGTCCTTTCTCAATTCAACATTCCCACCAAAATCGCCGAAGGTCGACGGGCGAAGTCTACTGACACTAGAAAGACAATCATTCAGGATGCACACGGCTGCATGAAGCCAGGTGAAATGCTTCTTGTTCTCGGTCGCCCAGGCGCAGGTTGTACCACACTCTTAAACATGCTTGCGAACCGACGTTTTGGCTATGCCGAAGTGACTGGTGATGTCCATTGGGGTTCCATGGACAACAATGAGGTTCTACAATATCGTGGGCAGGTTGTCATGAATACCGAGGAAGAAATTCACTTCCCTACATTGACAGTGGGGCAGACCATGGACTTTGCTACTCGTATGAAAGTTCCAGCTCAGCGGCCATCCGACTTGCAATCACCTGCAGAGTATCAAAAATCAGTGAAAGAGTTTCTGCTTCGGTCTATGGGCATTGAACACACCAATGATACCAAAGTCGGTAACGAATATGTTCGAGGTGTCTCAGGAGGTGAAAGGAAACGAGTCTCCATTACTGAGACGATGGCTGCAAGAGGAAGTGTGTACTGCTGGGACAATAGTACTAGAGGTCTTGACGCAAGTACTGCTCTAGAGTGGACTCGTGCCATTAGAGCTATGACAGATGTGCTTGGTCTCGCCACAATTGCGACTCTTTATCAAGCTGGCAATGGCATCTACAACTTGTTCGACAAGGTGCTGGTCTTGGATGAAGGAAGAGAAATTTTCTTTGGAGAGCGAGAGGCGGCTCGCCCGTTCATGGAAGAATTGGGATTTCTCTGTGACGACTCTGCGAACGTCGCTGATTTTCTCACTGGCGTCACTGTCCCAACCGAGAGAGCCATTAAGCCTGATTTTGAAGATTCCTTCCCAAGGACTGCCGCAGCCATCCAGGCGCAATACCACAACTCTCTTATCAAGAAGCGAATGGAGGCCTCATATGACTTTGCCGCCTCTGAAGATGCGAAGAAATACACTGCCGAATTTAAGGCAGCAATTAAGCAAGACAAGCACAAGAGTCTTCCCAAGAAGTCACCATTGACCACGCCGATCACAGTGCAGATCCTCAATTGTATCATCCGACAATATCAGATCATTTGGGGAGACAAAGCGACGTTCTTCATTAAACAGATCTCCGGCCTCATTCAAGCACTCGTTGCCGGGTCGCTCTTCTACAACGCGCCCGATACCTCGGCTGGACTGTTCGTCAAGGGTGGAGCATTATTCTATGCATTGCTTTACAACTCGCTGGTAGCGATGAGCGAAACCACAGATTCTTTCACCGGTCGGCCAGTGCTGGCTAAGCACAAAGAGTTTGCCTTTTACCACCCTGCTGCGTTCTGCATTGCCCAGATTGCAGCAGATTTGCCGATTTTGGTGCTTCAAGTCTCTGTTTTTGGTATCATCCTGTACTTTATGGTTGGCCTTAAGACCACTGCGGCTGCTTTCTTTACATTCTGGATCATTACCTATACAGCCGCAATCGCCATGACAGCCTTCTTCAGGCTGGTTGGTGCTGCTTTCCCTACATTCGATGCCGCTTCCAAGGTGTCAGGTTTCGCGGTATCGGCCCTATTGACATATATGGGATATGAGATTCGAAAGCCAGATATGCACCCGTGGTTTGTGTGGATATACTGGATCAACCCATTGGCGTACGCGTTTGAGTCTTTGCTGGCAAACGAGTTTCACGGTCAGATCATTCCTTGCGCAGCGAACAATTTGGTTCCGAGTGGGCCGGGATACTCCGATGATAGCTTTGCTGCTTGTACAGGTGTGGGAGGCGCTGCTCCCGGGGCTTCATTTGTGACAGGTGACCAATATCTGTCTTATCTATCTTATTCCCACTCTCACCTGTGGAGGAACTTGGGTATCCTTTGGGCTTGGTGGGCATTATTTGCTGGTCTAACAATCTTCTACACTAATCGTTGGCTGCCATCTTCTGGCGGAAGAATGCTGCTGGTCCCGAGAGAGCTTAAGGCGCAAAGTCGGCTGCTCGCAAACGACGAAGAATCACAAACCAAGGAAAAGGTCGTCACCAGCTCTTCGAATACAAGTACTACGGATGAGGAGAAGAAGAACAAGGACCTGGAAGATTCCCTGATCAAGAACACTTCGGTATTCACTTGGAAAGACCTTAGCTACACGGTCAGGACACCATCTGGGGATAGGTTACTCCTGGATAACGTCCAAGGCTGGATCAAGCCTGGCAAACTGGGAGCTTTGATGGGGTCATCCGGTGCCGGAAAGACTACACTGATGGATGTTCTTGCTCAGAGGAAGACCGAGGGTACAATCCGAGGCAGTATCATGGTTGATGGACGGGATCTTCCCGTGTCGTTCCAAAGATCTGCAGGCTACTGTGAACAACTCGATGTCCACGAGCCATACGCCACCGTGCGTGAAGCCCTTGAGTTCTCGGCATTATTGCGACAAAGTCGAGAGGCCCCACGGGAAGAAAAGCTCCGCTATGTCGATACAGTGATTGACCTACTAGAGTTGCACGACCTCGAGAACTCGCTTATCGGCCGCGTCGGAGCAGGACTTTCCGTTGAGCAGAGAAAACGAGTCACGATCGGGGTGGAGCTGGTTGCGAAGCCTAGTATCCTGATCTTCCTGGATGAGCCAACCTCCGGTCTCGATGGACAAGCCGCCTTCAATACTCTCCGGTTCCTCAAAAAGCTAGCCGCTGCAGGCCAGGCTGTGCTATGCACGATCCACCAGCCTAGTGCCCAGCTCTTTGCTCAATTTGACACATTACTGCTCCTCGCCCGCGGTGGTAAGACGGTATACTTTGGTGACATTGGCGAGAATGCCTCGACCATTAAAGAATATTTCGACCGTAATGGAGCCCCCTGCCCGGCTGACGCCAACCCGGCGGAGCACATGATCGACGTCGTCTCTGGCAGCCTGTCCAAAGGGCGTGACTGGTCGAAAGTCTGGCTCGAATCTGACGAGCACACCAAAGTAGTGAAGGAGCTAGACAGCATCATCCAGGACGCAGCGTCAAAACCAGTCGGCACGGTGGACGACGGCTACGAATTCGCGGCACCGATAATCGAACAGACTAAACTGGTAACCCGTCGCATGAATATTGCTCTCTACCGCAATACCGAGTACGTCATGAACAAGGTCATGCTTCACATCGGCACCGCACTGTTCAACGGGTTCTCCTTCTGGATGATTGGCAACAGCGTCGGCGACCTACAGCTCACTCTCTTCGCGCTGTTCAACTTCATCTTCGTCGCCCCTGGCGTCATCGCGCAGCTCCAGCCGCTCTTCATTGATAGGCGCGATATCTACGAGGCGCGGGAGAAGAAGTCCAAGATGTACCACTGGGGGCCGTTCGTGACGGGCCTAATCGTGTCCGAGCTGCCGTATCTCGTCATCTGCGCCGTTCTCTACTTTGTGTGTTTCTACTACACCTCGGGACTTCCCAATTCGTCCTCCAAGGCTGGCGGCGTCTTCTTCGTTATGCTGATGTACGAGTTCATGTACACGGGCATCGGGCAATTCGTCGCCGCATATGCACCAAACGCCGTGTTCGCCTCGCTGGTGAACCCTCTGCTCATCGGCGTGATGGCCTCGTTCTGTGGCGTGCTCGTGCCCTACTCCCAGATCCAGCCTTTCTGGCGCTACTGGCTGTACTACCTAGACCCGTTCAACTATCTCATGGGCTCACTGTTGACCTTCACGCTGTTCGACAAGCCGATCCGCTGCAAGGAGAGCGAGCTGGCCATCTTCGACACCCCCAGCGGCCAGTCTTGCAGCGCATACCTGCAGGACTTCATGCAGGGCATGGGCGCCAGGATGAACTTGACGAACCCCGATGCCACCAGCCAATGCCGGGTGTGCCAGTACTCCGTCGGTGCGGACTATCTGTATACGCTGGATCTCAAGGACTACTACTATGGCTGGCGCGATGCGGCGATTGTGGTTATCTTTGTTATCAGCAGTTACGCTCTGGTCTATGTCATGATGAAATTGAGGACCAAGACGTCGAAGAAGGCCGAGTAGGAGGCTCGCTCATGGTTGTCTCAGGAGTCTTCTGGTTGTGTTATTGCATACCGTTCTTGCTATTTTGTGCATTGCGGGCGAGCGCGTTTGTATTGCATTCATACTGACAAGACCTGTTCTTCGAGACTGATAGACTATAGACTGTATCTTTACCAGGCTTGGGAAGGAAATGGTGCTGCATTGCATGCTAGCAGGTTTGTTATTGTTAGATAATTCCAAGTGGTTTCTGATGGGGCCTGCGGTTGTTTGGGGGTGTCAGGGAATGAACGTTCTTTTGCACTAGATCTCTATGTGCTCAACTAGTCACTCTCCCTAACCAACTTTGTACCCAAGATGTCTCGCACTGCATTTTGCCTGTGGACTGTCCGATGTCCCCTGACGTATGGGAGTCTTATCCTTATCAACACGTGACTTTCTATGACATCATCGGTATTCCCCTCTTCTGTTCATTGGTCTGTCTCAACCATAGACTTTGACCAAGCTGCTCACCCCGCAAACACTAGGCTCTTAGCAGCGCCTGGAGCGCATAGGGTGGGGGCATGAGATACCGAGACACATCGGGCTGTTCATTTCAGGGAGTGAACCATCCAATGCCGTCCCTGCCATAGGGTCTGATCGCATGACGGTCGCCTAAAACAGTCATCATGCACATGCTTTGGCGAGTCAGATTGATTGTATCATTCAGGGCTCGTAAGGAGGCGGAACTTGCCTGCCCCTCAATTATGACCTACCTTGCATCTCAGGGAGGGAGCTCGTACGACTTGCCATCAACTGCAGCTGACAAACGAAGAGAGACTTAGTTCTTCGTTATCTTCTGTTCACCAATACCCTAGATCTCTCTGACACTCCTTTCAAAAACTCTTGAAATCCATAAGATATCTTTAGCCAGTCCCGATCAAGTTCACGAATAGCATCATGTCTTCTTCGTCCTGGCAAGACCGTCGCTTCATGTTTCCATCTGGGAAAGAAGTGCACCAAGGAAGCCCTGGCTACACGCCAGCAGAAAAGGAGAAGCCTCCTACCATCATCCCCACTAGCACTAGCCCTCCTGCTTCGACTGAAAAGGTTATCCCGTCATGGGAAGGTGATAGACGGTTCATGTTCCCCTCCGGAAAACAACTGCATGAACCTGCCCGACGGCTGTCGGCTTCCAGTGGCACCAGTGGCAAAGCTGCTGAATCTACTACCAAAGCAGCTCCTGCTTCAGCGACAGCTGCCTCGCCACAAACAGCCATTGCCAACGCAATTGCTGGAAGAAGACGGGTATGCAGCGTCCTGAAGTAGCTTTTCTATGACTATAGTAGACTTGAATCGGCACCAGCTAATCAAATTCTTGATAGTCATCTGCATCCTCTCAGGGCGGAATGTTCAGCGGACTCATGGCACGACGCGGAAGCGACGAACACAATGATCGCAGGCAAAGCTGGGAGGACATGAAGTCCCCCGGCGGCGTTGGTGGGTTATTCAGTGGACTCCTGAACAAACCTTCCGAAAAGAAGTGAAGATACCATATTGGATCCCCGCAAACCTTCCTGATACGCGGGGAGATTTGCATGAGTGGTGGGAGCCCTCCGAGGAAGCGAGAATGCTCAGAAGGTTCGGAGATCAGATCAAAGAGATGATGGGTAGCACACTGGCTGCGGTCGACAGCGTGAGACGATAGGGCTCCTGCACCTCACCCTTTTGCTGTACTATTCGAAAATAGGGTTTTCTGAACATCGAGTCCTTTTCATGGTCCAACTGATTTGCTTTTGCCCAATGGAAAGTAGCATGCAAAACTGTCAATGTGACATGCACAGGCATGGGACAATACCAAGGAGGCAAGTCTTCAAATGATCAATATATCGCGCTATGTTCGTGCTTGAAAGACGAAACCTTTGGATTTCGCAGAGCAGGAAGCCATCTCAGCTCAGGAGCGTCATATCCAAATCAAATATCAAATGGTTCCATGGTCCCCCCATATTCTCATTTGTTGATTGCCCATTAGTAAAGAGGTTTGAAAGTTGTGGCACGATATGAGTTGAATCAATCACTTGGCTCGAGCCCTAGTTAGGGTGGTCCATTTCCATATTTCTTTGTGATATGACCGGTCACCATGCGAATCTTCATCCAGTATGGTTTTGTTAAGAAGGCCGCCAGTGGTTTGCGCTATGCCGCAGTAAATATGCCAGATCTGAGAACTATGCCTTTTGACCGATGCTCAAAGGTCAGTCTGGGAATGTGGATCTCAGCAGGTCGGCAATTTCCAGGCAACGACGGAAGTTCAAGAGCAAGTCCAGGAGACGACAGGTCTTCCAGCGATGAAGCTTGTGGAACTTTTGCAGCGATTTTGTTGGACTCGTTCCGTGGAATCAGTTCGAATGAACTGACCAGGTAACCTTGCAAGTAGCAAATCTCCAGGCAAGTCTCAAAGGACCCGAGGTCCACCAGATATAACACAGTAGGCGGGGTTCTTTGATCTTTGCTACACCGCCCGGAGAGCTCGGAAGTAAGCATGCCTTTGGAGCGCCCTTGAAGCGATCAGGGAGACTAAAAGGTGCTGAGAATGTACTTCTGCTAGATTCGAGTGCCTAGCCATAAACAGAGGCTCATTCCTTCATGTAGGCAATGATATCTCTGGAGAACCAATTTGGGCTTTCTCCTCTGTTCAACTCGGAAAGGGCATAGGCAATATCACTCATGGAAGCACGTCTAGGGTAAGCCTCTTGAAAGTTCTTCGGATTTGTCGGACCTCATGCGAGCTGATTTGATAGACTTGCATAGCTCCTCGAAGTTCAAGAATGGTGCACAAACCTGTCCCGGTAGACACCCGTCAATTCGAGAACTAGACACTGATCAATTTTCATCGAGATGTAACAGAATGACAGGTAGGGCCGCTTGAACTTCCCTTCCTCTGTGTGTCGCTTCGAGTCCCTGGCTGCAGACACACACGGCAGGAACTGCCTATCCCGCTGCTCCTCTCGTCCATATTCAGCTAGCCTGACGAGGTACATAAAATGGGGATCTGGAGGAGGCAAGAACGATGCGAGGAAGCGCGAAAATAGCGAACCAGGGTCGAACGTCCCCTGAAAACAACGTGGCCCGCCATTGCCGCCATTTTAACGAGCTGATATAATTAGTGGCCAACTATGCCCCTTTAGGCCGTTTGGTGTTGGCGCCTTTGCTCAACCGCCACTTCATGCCCAAGATCTCAAGTCTTCAGCCGAGACATTTGTAGCTTGTTCCCATTCAGCTTTCTCCCCACAGCATCTATTTCCTGTTGCTCGTGTGCCCTGCCTTGAAAGATCATGATTGTGTACTCCTGAATATATTTTCTGTACGTATATAGTCCGAGCCAAGCTGCCAGCCTCGATCTAGAAGCCCTCGATCATGGTCTTGGTTAGACCATGGCATCCTCCATCGAAGCGCCGTCTACAGGCCTTTTAAATCTAGAAAAAGAGCTGGTCTGCTTCATCTGTACAGAGATATTGTATCAACCTCTGACCCTTCTCGACTGTTTACATTCCTTCTGCGGCTCGTGCTTAAAGGAATGGTTCTCTCATCAACATCGAAAGGCCACCCACTCTCACTCCGCCTCTCCTGCAAATACTTATACCTGTCCGACATGTCGCGCTCCTGTGAAAGATGCACAACACAATGCCATGATAAATACCTTGCTGGACATGTTCCTGGCCGCAAATCCTACCAAAGGTAGGTCTGCTGAAGAGAAGGCCGAAATGGCGCAGGCCTACACTCCGGGTGACGGCATCATGCCCAAGGTTGAGAGCCATCGTAGAAGGGAGCGGAGACGCCGCGAGGAAGACGAAGTTGCAGGGCGACAAAGGCGGACTGCCAATGACGCAATACGCGAGAGAAGCCGGCCGACGCAACTTCTCGATCCCGTGGCTGGACATTCCGGACGCTCGACAAGTGGAAGAAGTGGTAGTCGAGAAAATAGAGACCGGACGGAGACTTCCCGAGATTCGGACAGGAGACACCGCCGAGATCAGCCATCTGATAGTGAAGCGATCGTGGCGGGTCCTCGGACTGCTCGCTCGTCAAGTTCGGCAGATTTATCCTCCCTCTCTCCTCCTGTTGGCTCCCCAAGACACCCAGACGCTGTTGAAGCACGCCAAAGAGGGGCGAGAACAGTGGCTCACCAGGCAAGTCTGCGCTCTTTAGTGAGCGCCTCGGAAAGCGGGACAGGGACAGGAGAGAGTTTGAGTGAGGCTCAACTCATGCAAGAGATCTTGGCTGAAGGTCTTTTGGACGGTATCAACGTGGACGAATTGACAGAGGCTGAGCAAGACGAATTAAGTGAGAGAATTGCCGACAGGTATAGGCAACTACATCCAGAGAGGCTTCGACGTCAACTGTCAGATGAAGCTAGGCATGAGAGGAGACACGATAGTCTTCCAACCTTACACAGACAGCCTGAGGTTCAAATCGAGGAAGCTGGTCGACATTCTCGTCAATCGTCAAGAAGTGCTCAACGACGTCAGACACAACCGAGCCCCAGATCTAGCCATAACGTCACCGTTGGTGGAACAGAGCCACGACCACCTACTTCATATCCTCAAATCACTGAGCAAACCTTGACGCTGCCGCAAACCACGTCACACCGTCGGCGGGCTTCAAATGAGAGTGGAAGAAGTGAGAATGCGACAACCAGATCCTCACGCAGATCGAATCCTGGCGGATTGCCCAATTCTGCAAGTAGGTCAGCAACTGATTTATCAGAGAGGCCACAATCATCATCATTTTCTGCAAACCACCCGCACCAACTTTCGAACTCCGAGAGGTCAAACACTGAACCACACCGCTCCCCACGGGCATCTGACGTGTGGAGAGCCGGGGGAAATCGGGTCTCGAGCCCACCGGAAGTTGATTCTCCGACCGTTCAGTCACCGCTTCCAGAATCTAGTCGAGCCATCGCTTCAGGCCCCGGCAATGCTCCTGTTCCTGTTTCGCCTCCAAGGTCAGATCCAGCAACGCTAGCTCCAGAACCGATGGGCTCGTTGGCATTGTTAACAAGATTCGACGAGCCATCAATTTCTTGCGCTCGTTGCGCTCGAGAAAATATCCAGTACGAAGTCCATAAGCACTGTGGACCCTGCGAGCTCAATATATGTATGACGTGCTACAGGGCTGGCCGGGGCTGCAATCATTGGTTCGGATTCGGTCATGCAGCGATGTTCAAATTTGATTCATCGCATCCACGCTCCTCTCAGGCAATCGAACTTCCTCATATATTGGTCGGTCGCCAGTATCAAAAACCTCCATCTGCCTCTCGACAGGGAATGAGGGGAAATATCGTCCTTACCAATTCTGACCCAGCGTCTCGCCAAAGTGAAGGCAACTTTTGTGATAGATGTGGTAAATTTGCAAATGCATGCTTTTGGTCGTGCGACTATTGCAACGACGGCGAATGGGGATTCTGCAATGATTGTATCAATACTAATCATTGCTGTACGCATCCATTATTGCCTGTTGCCCACAAATCATACGATCCAAGATCCAAGAATTCTCGACAACCGGGAGCGATAACACATTCCGGTTCTGTCACGTTGAGCCCATATCGACGAGGTGGGCGTGACCCCTCGCCTGCTCAGAGCGCACCTTCAAGTGCAGCATCTGCAAATGGTCTATCTTTAGGCTTGAGAGCAGACTTTGTTCCACTCATCATCACCACTAATTGTGATGTCTGTGCCCGACCGATTGCCCCGGGAGAGATGCGACACCACTGTCCAAGCCACCCCACACCTTCGACAGACGATCCAAATCAGAAGGGTGACTTCGACATCTGCAATGATTGTTATCTTGGCTTTGTCAAGACAGGCCGCCTCAAACGTGAGAACGGTCCTGATGGGTGGCATATGTGCCCAGATGAACACCGCATGATTTCGATCGCATTTGATCCCGATCAGGATGGCGGACAGAGACGAGCAGTAATCCGTGACCTTGTTGGCGGGACCAAGATGTCCGATGCCGACGTGGCAGCATGGAAACAAGCTCACTCCCAGCCCAGTGGCCTTGGTGCAACACTTGTTGCAAATCGCGGTCAATGGTCATGGCGAGAAGATGCCACAGGATCTCGCCGCACTACAAGGGCGCGCACCGGAACTCTTCCAATTTCTCAAAATGTAAAGTTCCCACCCGATGGAGGTGTCGGCAAGGTGTGTAGAGCCATGTGGAGCTACTATCCTGAAGACGGCGAGGAGGGCAAGGGTGAATTGATGTTTCCCAAGCATGCGGAGATTCGTGAGGCGGAAGAGGTCAACGAGGAATGGTGGTATGGTGTTTACTCTGGCGATCTCGGTGTTTTCCCGAGTATCTACGTTAGAGAGGCTGCTTAATTCCATACGCGGGTTACGAGTTCGCACGATCCGGGCCCCACAAGCGACAGGATATTCCGACCTCTACGATAACTAATTACATCACGGATCAGACGTTTTTATGGAGGGTTTTTGGGCCACTTAATAAGCAGTGCACAAGGGTTGAAAGTTTGAATGGCTTTTACGACGATAACGAAATGACAATTCTTATGACCTGGCAGAGAAGTCCGATATATTGGAAACGAGACAGACTACTATACCCTCCCACTGGCGGCATAGGGCGTTCTATAATCAGATAGGGGCAATACACTACAAAAGTTGGATTGTTGCAGATCACCCTGTGGCAGGATTGTGCTCCTGCAATGAATGGGATTTGGTGGAATCATGATTTGTGTGGTATATGTGAAGACGGAATATCTTCCCGAAATGTGACAGAGACACCGCATAAGCTGAAATTTGAACATCAAAGTACCATCCATGCTCCCCCGATTTGTTCTCTCTCGGCCTCTGAACGTGCGTCCGAATCGAAGGACGAAACCTCGAGCCCAAACCCAAAGGAAGCGCCGATGAATTTCACGCGTCACCTAGAAAATAATCAATCGTGCATGTGCGAGAAGCAACCGGTGATTGGGACTGGTCCAGCCAGCGCCCTGCTTGCACCTTGCCTCATGATTGTACTTTCCAACTCAGATCGTACTCTAGCGCTTTGGCAAGTTCGTATGAAAAGGCGTCCGATGGTCCAGCGCCCTCATCTAAAGCGCCGGTCCTCTACGACCTGATGCCACGAAGCCGTTGTTCGCCCCTATCTACCCTCTCGCAGTGTTTTCCCTGTGCGTTGCCGCTCAGACTCTATCAGTTCTCGGGACAACTGCAATCAGGACAGCACTTTACAATGCAGTCGCCGAACTTGTCGCTCTTCTGGAGGCAGTCCTGCTCGCAGGTTTCCTGGCAGCTTGTAACACTGTTGAGGCAGGGTCCCGACAGTAATCTGGTAGCATCGATGTGGAAGCGCACGCGACGTAGTACGTGATGTGGTACGTGATGTATATGCTTCGAGGTTGTGAAGGTCACCGGCAAAAATCTCGTCGTGGACGGTAGTGGTTCTAAGTGAAGTGGAAAGTAACAAGTCAGCAAGGTCTTGTCTGTTAGTTAAGATGGTGAGAATGAAAATGAAACTTCGGGTAGAATCATGAGGGGTTCTGCACGTGCAGATAGTAAGAAGCAGGGAGCATAAAGTATAGCCATATCAGAGATCGGGTTGGAAGGGGTTCCCGCTTTTGCCAGAGCAAGAAGTGGTATTGTAAGCTGCGGCGAACCACTTGAACAGCTCCGACAATGATGGCGACAGAATACGATTAACAAGATTGGAACTAGATGAGTCCGGCTCGCCCAATGATAGAAGTGTTCTGGTACAACTCCAAGAACCCAGCTCGCTGCTATCCTGCATAATGATATCAGCAACGGGCTCATGACCTTGAATCTTGAATCATCCGCCACCTAGTTTGCCTCAGGATAGCGTCCCACTCCCGACTCCAGTGAGACGAGCGTTATCTGCACAGTCGCAAAATTAGCAGATGCAGCCTCACGCCCGTGATATTAAACAAGCATATAGAGATAATAGGGGTGTGCAACCGACATATGCAGAAGTGGATGCGGCCACCGGGGGTAGCCTGGACATAGGAACAAGACGGTCTATCTGTGAGATCTAGGTGGAATTCAACTGCCTGAACGACCTTCCGGTTTAACTCCTCTTCGTCGTCACTGGGACTGTGAATGAACCCATTGTTATTGTTGTGACATCATCTGCATGGGAAGTCAATACCATGCTTTCAATGAGACAAACCTGCCAGCGGTGGTTTTAAATTGAATGTTTTGAAACAGGTTTAAGCTGTTCTCAATACAGTGAGAGAAGAACTTCAATTAAATCTCTCACCTGATCATATCGGATCACGAGCTGGATCCCACTTCCGATGGTGATTGAACCGTAAATTATGCATGTTGACGACGTGCAGAGCAAGTGAAGACCAAAATTGAAAAAAGGAACAAACTTTCATGCGGGACGAGGAAGGGATGCGAAGGTACTTACTCTCTTTAGTTGAGACGTTGGAAGTGACCATTGATGTCAGTGTTGATGTCAGCGTCGAGCTGATTGTGGTGCTGATGGTTGTGCTGCCAGTCACTGTCGACACCGATGTGGCCGTATTGGTGGTGGTTACTGCCGATGTAACCACAACCGTAGCGGTAGAGGGCGGGCTGTAGGTAAGAAGTGAAACAGATACCGTGGTGATGACTGATGTCAGGGTAGAGATGCTGGTCGTAGTCTCTGTCGTAACTTCTGTTGTAGTCTCTGTCACCGTAGAGATAGGGCTGACGTTAGCGGCAGACAAGGTGACCGACATTGTTACTACCGAGGGACTGGTAGGCAAAGTCTGCTGTGTTGATGGGCTTTGGCTCTAATAAGCTGTGAGCTTAGCTTGTAGCAGAGCATGGTGCGCCTTACGTTGTTTCGCGCCAGAATAACCCCGACAGGCACAAAGACTACCATTAAAAGGGCAAGAATCCAGAGCAAGATACCAGCTGCTGAACCACAACAAGCGGTCCGATATAACTTCTCGAGCTTGTTTGGTCTAGAGGGCCGGCCGGGAAGAGCCATTGTGCGTGTCTCTGGATCAACGACGTACATAGGATAGGTTGGCTGGCCAGTATGGTATTGTTCACTCATTTTCGGAGCACGTGATTGGTATTGTGGTGGAACATCTGGATATGTCGACATTAAAAGCGTTGGAGAGTTGCAAGATTTGTAAGTCTGTCCGAGAATGTAAGATGTTCATTTTGGAGAGAAATTAAACTGTGGCGATGCATTGGTGAAACTGATTTATGGTGAAAACTATGACAGACCTTTGCCTGGAATCGCACTCAACCGATCAAAGGACATGCGGCTGACTATCCACCAGGGATCAGGATCGAAAGGGTGTCATTAAGCAATCCAATGTTGTCCCTTCACCCGACAGGAGCCAATATGGCAAGTCATGGAAGAGTCATGCCGGCCCCTCACGGAACAAACAAAGGTGAACAGTGTTTCTGTTCAGCGCGGGTTAGGCAGGATATGGTCCATGTCCTCACGGTATACTTAATGATCCAAAAGACTCACGGAAGAGAGTTGACAGGTCAGAGACATGGAAATCGCGGCATGGTTGGGCCAGCCTGTGCTCGATGGGTGCTTCATGATCACCATTCAAGCTGTTAAGGGCTCTTAGCGCCGCCGCCAAACGGCTGGTGAGTCAAATTGAGATATCACCGCAAAAGAAATACAGCGTCTATGCATGTCACATACATTTGAAGTATGGTCACAAGAACAAATCCAGATGCAAAACAATCAACCCGGTGGGATCTACGGCGGATTAAGGATCTGCTCTTGCAAGGCCTAATGCTTCGCCGTTCTCGGCCTCCCAGTTGATGCCAAGGTTTCAGCGGAATGCGCTGCGGTCAGCTTCAGCAAGACAGGATGGCACCCTGAGCGCTTCAGCTTCGTCACAGCTGCCTGCTTGCTATTCTTTAGACTCCAGAGTCTGCAGGTTCAGTCCTCCAAATCTCTCCCTTCTCTCCCCTCGAGTTTGCGGGGCACAACCATGGCTGGCCGCTTCGTACGCTCTTCCAAATACCGGCACGTGTTTGGCCGTCCTACACGCAAGGTACTCAAGCCTCACCATCGACACCATTAAAGAGAACAGCTTGGGCTAAGAGGTGCAGGAACAATGCTACGATAACCTGAGAGTCTCTCGGAATGCCTGGGACACCAACTTGGTCAAGGTCAGTTCCTCCGCCAGTTCACCAACTCGTTCTGACCAGCCAGGCCAATCCAGAATACATCGCGGTCAATTGGGAAGCAACTGGCGGAGGAGCCTTTGCAGTGATCCCCACAGGCGAAAAGGGCCGACTCCCTGAACGAATACCCCTTTTCCGAGGGCACACCGCGGTTGTCCTGGACACAGATTGGTGTGCCGAGTCTGGCTACTGGGCTTCACAACTAGGCTGACTGAAGAAGGAATCCTTTCAATGACTCTTTGATTGCATCTGGATCAGATGATGGGAAGGTAAAACAACTGACAACGCTTTGGCGGCGCAGTGCTGATTTGTACAGGTCTTCCTCTGGAGAGTACCGGACAATTTCACACTTCACTTGGACATCCCGGCCGATGAGATACAAGATATCGCACCAGTAGGGAAGCTCAGCGGACACCCTAAGTAAGAGTCCGTCACCTACAATCAGGTCCAGAAACTCACTTCATTAGGAAAGTCGGACAGGTCCTGTTCAACCCAGCTGCGGAAAATGTCCTCGCCTCCGCAGCGGGTGACTTCACAGTCAAGATCTGGGATATCGAAGCCGGATCTTCCAAGCTCGGCCTCAAGGTCGGCGAAGTCATCCAATCGTTATCTTGGAGCGCAGATGGAAAGCTGTTAGTCACAACGTCTCGTGATAAGAAACTAAGAATCTGGGACCCAAGACAAGAAAAGCCTGTTCATGAAGGTCCTGGCCATGCTGGTGCAAAAGCCAGCCGAGCCGTATGGCTCGGCGAGCACGACAGAATTGCCACTACAGGCTTTTCTAGAATGAGTGACCGTCAACTTGCACTTTGGGACATTCGAACTGCTGCTCAACCTGTTGGAGGCTTTCAAATGCTTGATTCGATATCTGGCGTCTGTATCCCATTCTGGGACGAAGGCACTCAGTGTCTGTTCCTTGCAGGAAAAGGCGATGGTAACATTCGCTACTACGAATACGAGAACGATTCCTTTGAGGATCTATCTGAATACAAGTCGGCCGATGCGCAGAGAGGAGTTGCTTTCTTACCCAAACGAGGAGTAAACTTGCATGAGAATGAGGTTGCTCGTGCATACAAGACAGTCAACGACACCTACATTGAGCCTATCTCATTTATTGTGCCAAGAAGAGCGGAATCTTTCCAGGAGGATATCTACCCTCCGACAACCGGCCTAAAGCCAGCTGTCAGCGGCAAGGAATGGTTCGACGGTGCTGATGGCATTCCTCCAAAGATCTCCCTCGAGAGCCTCTATGATGGTATCGGGTTGAAAGAGGTTCCTGCAGACCAGCAACCTGTGAAGAAGGCCCCTGAGCCGGTCAAAGCCCCTGAGCCAAAGAAGGAAATCCCTCAACCAGCACCTGCCCCAAGTCCAACAGTCCGCTCACCACCACCCTCCATGAAGGAACAAGGAGTGGGTATGGCAGCTGCTGCGGGCAAATTCCAAGACTCGGAGCCAGCAGAAGAGAGCGGTGATGAATCGCCGTTCGAAGAGGTCCAGAAGCCACTAGAAAGAATGTCCGCGGCTAAACCAGCGTCCGCAGAAGCGAAGAAAGATGAAGCACCTCCCTCACCGATTAAGGCATCGCAGCCGACTGAGGCTGCGCAGCCAAAACCGGTTTCTCCAAAGGTAAATTAATATTCGCCCACGCATGAACGATCAGGTTAACTGACCAATATTAGGTGTCCGAACCATCCCAGGCTTTGGAAGAAGATGTTGAAGATGAAACGCCTGCTCCGACTGGTGGATCTCAAGAGTCGGTGGATCGAGAGATCAAAAATCTAAAGACTTTGGTTGCTCAGCAATCCAGACAGTTACGAGACCTGACTAAGACTCTGACCGAGCTCGTAGCAGAAGTAAAGTCTCTCAAAACAGCATAGTTTTGGATGGGCACTACTTTCATCATTTATCAATCGCAGCATTTGCCGCTGTCATTCTTCTTTTGGTCGTACTTCCTCTCTCCTGATCGCAATTCTGTGACGTGAGCAGTTCGAAAACCACATCAACTGCGGACTGTCGAGTGGCGCTTCCCTGGACACGTTTCTTGTGCTGTAAAGGCTGCTTCTTGATCGACAACGTCGCGTCTCCGATTTCAAGCGGCCCCTAGAGATAAGAAAAGCGCACGGTGGTGCCACATTCACCAATTGCTGCCAACCCAAGCATCATATCTTATCCAACGTTTCCACGTGTCTGAAATGCTTCTCACTGAACTGCTCACACACCGTCTGATTGCCGCTAGAGCTACTAAGCATTGTCTCTACTGAGCTTGTATTCAAGTCTAAAGGTGCAACGTGGGGAGCAAATGGATGGCTTCCGGTTGTCCCGAGGGCCACAGGTAACATCATCCAGCATATCACTCTCATTTACCGGAATTCATCGTTCTCGCTTGCCACAAATGTCTCCCGCGCGATCCGATATTGACAACAGATGGCTAACAATTCAAACTTCACTGGCTGTAGATCTGGAATGCGATAACAAATCCGAAGATAGCAAACGCCCTCCTCAAGGTATCGGGCAAGGGGTCCTTTGGTCCTGATGCACCTGTCACGGGCATCTAGTCACCTCAGCCTGATGATCATCCATTCAGGCCCCTCTTATCTTGAGGGGCGCCCCTTGCCGCACGAATACAACAGAGGTCCACAGCGCGTAGGCGTGGGTCGATATGTCATATATCTGCGTTTGGCCGGCATTGTGTTTTGTTCTTCATGGTTTCGCTTCCTGCTCTGGCGTCCTGTTCACATTCTGCTCACTCGTACTGCTTAATCGTGCATTAAGGCCGCGCATTTTCTTGATTGAACATGACTGCCTCTCCATACACCATCCAAGCTATAGATCCATTGGAGAAGAAACAAACTGCCCCTCTCCATCCAGACCCTGAAGGTGCACAGCGCGAAGATGCTCTAGCCTTCCTCGCCAAAATCAAGAGCACAGATGATGCACATCCCATGCACTGGGTCTGGTACAAGAAGTGGTTCATTGTCGTCGTATACTGCCTCCAAATATTTGTCACCTTGACGTCAACCACCTATGTGTCGGTTGAATTTATTATCATGGAAAAATGGACCTCGTCGCAGCAAGTCGCGACCCTGGGGCAGTCACTACTCATCGTGGGCACTGTGGTTGGCCCGGTTTTCCTTGGTGCTTTTATTATAATATGTGTTTTGTGATACAATGCTGGACGTTCCTAGGTTCGCTGTCTGACATTGGTGGTCGGAAATGGGTTTATGTCGGCTCGAGTATGGGACTCCTCTTGATGAGCGCTGGCAGCTTTACTGATGTTTTGATTAGTATTCCTGTATGCGATATTGAATATTGGCACAGCGTTGGCAGACAACTTACCGATGCTCATAATATTCTGTTTCCTCATCGGTGTTGCTGGATCCTCGGCCCTGAGTAACGTCGCAGGTACCATCGCAGATCTGTTCGGGGTAGAAAATCTCGACTTGCTTCACATGAAATGGCGGCTGATGCAAGTGACTAGGATGCGGATAATGCAGCACAACCAATGGCTCTATTCGTACTGGTAGGACTCTTTGGAGGAAAACTTGGTCCTGGTTGGTAAGGAACTGACAACTGTAAAGATTGCAAATTTTGACCCATCTCTCGGAAGTCCTATCGGGGAGTGGATTGCAGAAAATGAGAGTCTTAGCTGGAGATGGAGTATGAACAAGCCTCCTTGAAAGGATGCAGCGTGACCAAGTACTGATTTTGGCACAGTTTTCTATATCAACATCATCATCGGTGGCGTCTTCTTCGTCCTCCTTTGTTTCATGCCAGAGACCTTGCCCAGAATTGTTATCAGCAACCCGGTCAAGAGCCGGGGAAACGTGGATCGGAACACCATCGATATTGCCATGGGATCCAGCAAGATTTCAGTGTTGGATGAGCTCGAATTTGTCGCAACCGTGGCGCTGCGAATCATGTTCGTCGAACCTATCGTCATCTCGTTGGGACTGTATAACGAGTTCGCTTATGGGCTGCTGTTCCTCTTTCTCGACGGAGTGTTTGACGTGTTTGTGGTGAATAATGGCCTCAGTTACATTGGAGCCTCGCTCACGTATCTAAATTTCTGTGTCGGGGTCACGGCTACATTCTTATTTGTGCCAGTGCAGACATATCTTTTCAAAAGGGATCGCCTGAAGCACGGGCATCTGAGGCCAGAAGCTAGATTTCTGACCTCGCTTGTTTGCGTCTGGTTGTTTCCGGCGTCACCTTTTTGGTTTGCTTGGACCTCTGACGTTGAGTGTGAAATGATGTCTAAAGCCTGCCTGTAGTACGATCGACTAGCTGACCAACACTGCACCTGCAGGATCGACTTCATACTGGTCACCCATAGTTTCTGGAGGAGTTCTCGGATTCTGCGACCCTCTGGTGTGGCTGGCGATGTTGAACTATATCACGAACTCATATCCAAATGTCGCCGCTTCGGCAATCGCGGCATTTTTGATCCCGAGTTTTCTTATTGCCGCCGGGTGCGCTCACGCTGGAGTTGCTATGTTCACCAATATTAACGAGAAGTGGGCATTTGTCACACTTGGCTTCATCTCGATTGGGCTTGTTGTCTTGGTATATGTGCTATTCATCCTCGGTCCAAATCTGAGAAAGTGGAGCAAACTGGCAGATCCTTTTGAAGGAGAATATTTCGAGAACAAAAATAGAGTGGAGGTGGGGGACATGCAATTATAGGCTGAGATCACTGGAGAGCCATTTCCTGATTTGTGTATGAGATTTTCAGATAGATCGTGAGAGATGTGGACATGTGGAATGAGATTTTCTTCATCTTCGTGTTCTCGCTAAACTTATCAACAAGCTTTGACGTACATCAAGTCGGTATGGTAAGTTACACATCCTGCAATTCCAGGAAGCTTGTGAGGACTATTTTGCTTGGGAGATCGATCGAGATCTGGACTGCGCACTCAAATTGATAGGTTGATAACAACCGTGCTGCCAACCCTCACAAGTCACAACCTCGGAGCTGGCCTTTCTTGTATGCAAAGAGGTTTCCCAAAATAGGAGACGGGCAGAGAAGATCGGCTGGTCTCGATCACGGGGGTGATCGTTGCGGGGTGAACAGAAGCAAACTTTCGCTACAAATACAGCTCCACCATTCTCGTCTAGTCGCTATATGATTCAAGCCTGGGAGAAAGAAACAGCTTCTTCTCTGGGAAAGAAACCCGCGCAGACGCTAGAGTGCTGTGAATGGCCATCGCCGAAAGCCAAATAGCTAACGATCTCTCAGGCTCCGATCCATAGTCGCTTATCATTGGAGAGAGCTCCTAGAAGGTGATGCATACCCTGAGAGGAAAAAAGGTTTTAGGGACGATCCATGTTAACTTTCGGCTCTCGTCCCGCCGTGCATCTTTTTGCCGGGACGACAGAAGAAAGGCAGACAAATTCGAGCAGGTCATGCCAAAGGCAAGATAAAGAAGAGTTCGCATGGCTTGGAAAGGTAATGGCAGCTTGTGGTTGGGCTGATAAGACGTTGGAAAGTGGATACCGCCTATCGGTCGGCACCGGCCCAATCAGAGCCCTCAAAAACCGGGTTTACTGCTTGCTTTATTCATCATGGGTATCTCCTTGGTTTCAGTCTGTGGCTTCAACCATGAGATACCATCATGGAACCCTACCATGGGCTCGGTCGGGTCTCGACTTGGGCCCTTCGGTTCACACCACCATCTGATTGCTTGTCGCCGTCGTCCGCCAGCCTCGGCCTCATGTCGCCCGTCGCCAAGGAGATATGTCTCCACCTGTCGGTTACCGATCTGCCGCATGCGATATGCAAAAACCCAAAGTCAGACTTTTTTGACGGAGGGTGCCATCGTCCGCTGAGTATTAGCTTTGTCCATACAATACTCACGAGCTACTTGTTATTATCTATATAACAGCTGCATGGTACATCTAATCCGGCTTCCAGACTACCATATCACCACTTAGTATTTGACTAAGCATTAGCAGCCTCCTCCAACATTTAACAAACCAGCCTATTCTAAGTGCCATAATTATCACCGCAGATATGAGTGAAGCAGACAGAATCGGCCCGCCCATGGCGCCTAAAAAGACGCTCGCCGATCGAGCAAACGGTGTCAGAAAGGCACTTTTCACCAAGAACGGTCTGGTCGGTACCTACGATTATGGCTTCTTGTTCCGACCCAATATTCCATTCATGAAGAAGGACCGCCGCGCAAGTCCCTTTTTCGGCCTCAATGACTCCATGCCCGTTCTTTTGGCACTTCTATTGGGACTGCAGCATGCATTGGCTATGCTTGCCGGTGTGATGACCCCTCCGATTATCCTCTCCGGACAGGGCGGCGTCAATCTACCCCCTGACTGGCAACAATACCTTGTTTCCACTTCCTTGATCGTTTGCGGTATACTTTCATCTATCCAGATTACGCGATTCCACATCTACAAGACTCCGTAAGTTTCCCAGTCGCTTCATTCCACACCTGCGGTCTTAGGACTAACACTGCACTTAGATACTACATTGGGACCGGGCTAATTTCCGTTGTGGGCACATCCTTCGCTATCATTCCAGTTGCGTCAGGAGCATTCACACAGATGTACAACAATGGCTTTTGCGAGATTGATTCCGAGGGCAATCGCCTACCTTGCCCAGATGCATATGGCGCCCTCATTGGAACATGTGCTATTTGCGCCTTGACCGAAATCCTGATCTCATTCCTTCCACCAAAGACTCTGCAGAGGATTTTCCCACCCATTGTCACAGGTCCAACCGTCATTCTGATCGGTGTCCATCTTGTAGAAACCGGTTTCAAGAACTGGGCAGGCGGCAGTGGTCTCTGCTCTGAGCTCCCTGAGGACGGTTTCTTCCGACTTTGCCCCAATATTGCAGCTCCTCATGCTCTTCCATGGGGAAGTGCTGAGTTCATTGGCCTTGGGTTTCTCGTCTTCCTTACCATCATCCTCTGCGAAAGATTCGGATCTCCCATCATGAAATCAACCAGTGTAATTATTGGTCTGTTGACAGGATGTATTGTTGCTGCTGCTACCGGCTATTTCGACGACAGCGGCATCAACGATGCCCCAGCCGTGTCCTTTATCTGGGTCAAGACCTTCAAGTTGACGATTTATGGCCCACTTGTTCTACCCGTGATGACTGTTTTCATTATCTGCGCCTGTGAAGCCATTGGTGATGTCACAGCTACTTGCGATGTCTCGAGACTAGAGGTTGAGGGTCGACTATTTGAAAGCCGTATTCAGGGTGGTGTTCTGGCAGATGGATTGAACGGGTGCTTGGCTGCTTTGATGACCATCACGCCAATGTCAACATTCGCTCAGAACAACGGTGTTATCGCATTGACGCGGTGTGCCAACCGTAAGGCCGGATACTGCTGTTGCTGTGAGTATAATTCTTCGTTCATTCAACCAGCCTTTGCTAATTTCGATCTAGTCTTCCTCATCGTCATGGGTCTCTTCGCCAAATTCTCCGCAGCCCTGGTCGCAATTCCCGCCCCAGTTCTCGGAGGCATGACTACCTTCCTGTTCTGCGCTGTCGCCGTTTCGGGTATGGCTATTGTCAATCGAGTTCCATTCAACCGCAGAACCCGATTCATCTTGACGGCATCCCTAGCCATCGGTTATGGAGCCACCTTGGTGCCCAACTGGTTCGAACATGTTTTCACCTACGATGGCGATAACCACGCGCTGAAGGGTTTCTACGATGCTATCTCTCTTGTCATGGAAACTGGATTTGCTGTCACGGCTATGATCTCCATGATCTTGAACTTGGTTCTACCTTTCGACATAGAGGATACTCCAGAAGGAGTCGAAGAAGATGTTCGTTCAAGCACTCCCGACTCTGAACCTGTTTCCAAGGTTCAGATGGACATGCCATCAAAAGAGGTCGTTTAAGGTTTGAATACCATAGTGCTGGAGTCATGACGAAAAATAGATACACGACCCCCTCAAGATACCCCAATCCTACATACCCGCACTCAGCCTTGTCTCCGCTTTAAAGCAGAATACATTCATAAACGCTTAGCTCAGGGTACATATTTAGCAAATTACATGCTAATCGTTTAATCTTACTCAAAATCTTCTCAGGCTAAAACGCAGTACATTCTTCGTCCCATCTACATCTCTGGGTGACTTGTAGATTATCCCACTCGCTTAAGAGCCCTAACTCGTGGCGGTACATACGTTCACCAAAAGAGTGCGGCGGTTAATGCCAATACTTACGTTGGATGTCTGATCACTATATTTATGAATAGCACTATCACTTGGAATCATAGCTCCTCTGCCATAACAACCACAGCGATTAACAACGATTCATTTGACCACAAGAGAAACAATATAAGAATCATTCAAGACAAGTGACAGGGCGACAGACAACCCTAAAGAAAACCTGAAGAAGAATACTGAGGTGATCCATCCCAATTAGGAGCCCTCATAGGGCACCTGCCATAGGCCAGAAGCCAACGTCGGCGGATCTTCTGAAGTTATTACTACATTTTATCTGGTCGGAGTCCTGCGCAGGTACAAGATACCGAGCTTTCTCTGGCGACAAGTACCGATCAGGATGTCAGCACCCATTATTAGAGTGCGAAAAAAATGAGAATCTGCGGTGCTATCACTTAACACGAGTTGTATGACCATTGGCCCCTATCCACAGAGAAAGCAGCGGCAGCGACTGCTTGCTGTACAGAACTACTCCCAGCCGAGTATTTACTTCTGTCGTTACCTACCCCATCAGCCATCTTGTTCCTGCCGCAGACCCGCCGTATCTCCGGCAGACGTGTTTTCCAACGCTTCGCGACACTTCCCACGACTCGACCGTTGCTCGAGACTGTGCCTAGGGAAGACTTGGCCCCCAGAGATGTTACAATCGAGGGCAAGCTTCCATAAGCTTTGGGCCTCACCTTACTTTGTACACAGCCGAGGTTTGTCCCTGACGCATTTAGCCGACTAAGCTAGCACATTGGAGGAAACAGAGACAACGCCTTGCGTGGCTGCAATGACTTGATCGAAACTCAAACTCTTGAGGGATCGCAATACAGATCGAGTGCACACATCACCTGAGCCACCACACGGACGAGGCTGCCTAAGCACCCTCGGGACAAAGCATATTCTTTGCAGGTTTTGCTGGAGATCGATCAAATGGTGACGAAAGGCATCGCTGTCATTTTACCCGGTACGTATCCATATTTGACGTCTCGAACGAACCGTATTCCCTGTCTGCTCGAAAATCAACCTGTTTATTAGCCTGTAGAGTTACACCGCACGCCCCACAGTCTACCTCTAATCTGGGGAACGACATAAGTGGTAATTACTGCTGGATCTACACATGACCACCAAAGTGTGGGGGTCAGCGGTGGTCCTTCCGTTTTTGCAGATTGCTGGTTACGCCTTGATTGGGTCGACAATGTTAGGTCAAACACGAGGTGGCCGAAGGGGCTACCGAAGTTGACTTTGGCCACGTCTCCATTCTACGGCCGTTCTGGAAAACTGAGATCAATGCCTGGTAGGAGGACCTCGAGGCGGTGGTGCACTCTCATTTACATTCCCCCGGCACAAGGGGTGTGGTCAGCATATCGGCAAACATACGCTCCCGTCACTCTTACTTGTGAGCCATTGCTTCTAATGAAGAAACTACCAGTAAGGTGGCCAAAGTACTGTGTGCCCATACTCCCCGAGCGATGCTGGTGTTTGAAGCAAAGTTGATGGGTTAAAAGTCTTTGTCACCTTGAAACGATGTCCATTTTCAACTACCTATATGGGACCTTGGCTGGTCTCCTTCAACACTAATCACTAACCGAGCCTATCAATGTCTGCCATTCAGCCATGACTGGAGAATTCCAGCACCTTGATTATTTGACAAGCGTCCTCGTAAGGGTTGACCCTTATTCCATTTGCAACGGCTTCATGGAAGTTCAAGAGTTGCCATGCAACTCAAGCTTAAGCATTCGCTTGTTTGTCAACTTTGGAATGCATATGCCGGCCTACACAAGCTTCCTCGTGGTCTTCACCCATCATGGATAATAGCAGCCGCGAGTCACCGGGTCTACACACTACAGGTAGCTTTTCTTGGACTGCTAGTATGGTCAGCTAGTTTTGAGGTCGAAGGAGTTGAATATAAATGATTCTCCGATCCTGAGTTCGTCCAGGGGTTCGTCTCCACATTGGCACTGAGGCAATATCCCATCCACCTCCTCACAAATTTAACCACTGGTACGATTATTTGGTAGACAGCATGGTCTCTTTCAAAGTGAAGGCGACCCCGACTCGGTCGACAGAAGTAGCTGTCGCCCAGGCCAAGGCACCCGAATTGAACCATGTCAATTGGCGAACTGATCCGGGTTTGAGGAAGCTATCCTTCTTCGCAGGCGTCATTTGTGTCGCTTCTGCTACTACTGATTACGATGGGTAGATAGTCCCCGCAAAATACAATATGAAAGTTGCAGAAGTTGACTGACTTAACTCTTCCGCCAGGTCTATGCTGAACAACATTCGTATCTTGCCACAATGGATAGAATAATTCAACGACCCTCAAGGCTTCAATCTTGGACTTCTGACTGCACTTTATCGCATCAGTTCTATTGCTAGCTTACCTATCGTGCCTTTCATCGCTGATCGATTTGGAGGAAAATTTGCCATTATCACTAGTTGCGTTATTATGCTGATTGCTACTGCGGTGCAAGGCGCCTCACAAAATCTTGCCATGTTCAAGGGAGGTCGTTCCCTCATGGGTTTCGTCAATTCTATGGTACAACTTTCATCCCCATTATTATTGACTGAATTCTGCTACCCCCAACACAGAGGACGAATCACTGCGAGCTTGTGGAATTTGGGAGCTATCGTAAACACATGGCTCTCATTTGGCACGAAGAGAATTCCCTCTGAATGGTCATGGCGCATTCCCACCATTATTCAGGGTGCCCCGTCCCTGATTCAGCTCATCTTCATCTTCTGGTGCCCAGAAAGCCCTAGATGGCTCATTTCGAAAGATCGCACTGATGAGGCTCTAGCAATTCTGTCAAAATACCACGCCAATGGTGACAGTGCATACCCAACCGTCCAATTCGAGTATGCAGAAATCAAGGAGGCCATCCGTCTGGAATCCATTTATAAGAAATCTTCCAGCTATCTTGACTTCCTGAAGACTCAAGGCAACCGACACCGCCTCCTTCTCGTCGGTTCATTGGGTCCTTTTTCTCAATGGTCTGGCAACGGCCTCGTGGCATATTGCGCAACTGATATTTACAAGCCCATTGGTATCACTAGCTCGCATAGCAGTTGGGGCTCAATGGGGGTCAAAATATCCTCTCATTGATCATCTGCGTCGGGGGTGCACTTCTTTGTGACTGTATTGGACGACGACCACTTTCCCTTGCTGCAACCACAGGCATGCTGCTTTGCTTCATTGGTTGGACAATTTGCTCAGCCATCTACCAAGAGGATGGCACAAAAGCTGCAGACAAGCAGTTGTTGCATTCATCTGGATCTTCAATGTATCCTACGCTCTTGCTTGGTCTAGTTTGCTCGTTGCATACACCTTTAAGATTATGCCTTTCAAGATTCGTGACCAAGGTCTCATGATCATGAGCTTCTAAGTTCAGGTTGCACTTGTGATTAACCAATACGTCAATCCCTTAGGCTTCAAGCATTTAAATCCAAACTGGAAACTGTATACTATATACACGGTAGGTTCAACTCGATTCGTATGAAGTATGCTGATACGCATCCTTCTAGTGCTGGATCGCTTCCGAACTTGTCTTGGTCTACTTCCTGTACGTCGAGACCCGCGGCCCTACATTGGAGGAAATCACAAAGATCTTCGACGGTGGCGATGCTAAGGTCGACCAAGTAGAGCTTGATAAATCAGGCGCGGTCGTGAACTTTTCTGGTATGGAGAAAGGCGAACTTGGAACGGCCGAGCATCGGAATATAGTTTAATACTTTCGGATGAGCGGAACAGCGGCCAAGATGATCAATTCGGCCTTCAGCTTCTTCAATCAAAGCCTTGCGGGTACTAGATATAGAGAGGCTGCGCTATGAAAAGCAGTGTGGTATTCCGCCTGGACAAATCGTAGGCAAATGCTGTCCTTGCACACGGGGATCCAATTTTCCTGGCTGTCAGACCCTAAGATATTAATCTCGGTTTTCCAATACAATATCGCATCCGTGGCTCTAATAACGTTGTCGCCACTGTTGAGAGTCATTTAGAAAGCGTCTACTATAATGGGCTCGATTTCTCCGTAAGTCGATGATGATCCTGAGATGTACGTACTCCATAGAGGTCAAAGACAAGGCAGAGAGGTTTTTAGTAGTTAAGAGGCGCTACTGATACTAGCGGTTGTCTGGGTGTGTTTTAGGAATGTCTGCCGGCAATGACGTTTTGTTTGCTGTGTTTGCCTTTTCCCGCCGGCCAAACAAGGAAGGCACGAGTGCGGGTTCCGTGCCTTGGGTTTTGCAGCTTCCCGGCCCCCAGAATAGCATTGACAATAGCAAATCCAATCTCGCTAGGCAGGATCATCACCCATCAACCGTCTTCAGTCCAACAATAACAACGTCCAGAACATTCCTCACATCACAAGAATCTATACAGAGTACGTCGCTCAACCTCTGCAGAGTGTGATATTTCCTTTGCTGGCTAGGCAAACCTGCAACTACCGAGAACACTCTCTCATCACGCGACCTCCATCACACCACACACAGATTGACATGTGCTCAGCATAACATCAACATATTCATCCTAGTCGCCCTCTATCTATATTGGATACCATGATACACGGCCTGTCTCACTTCTCCCAGTCCTAGCAGAGCCCTTGGCCAAAGGCCATCGATCTCTTCGATCATGGCCTTCAATTTCAACTGGTCTCCGTTATCTACCGATGCCGGCTTCCTTCCGCGAGCACAAGAACTCCTTACCAATGCTCTCAACAGAGCCGACCCTAAACCCGCGATTATTGTCGACGACATCATTGTGAACGAACTCAACCTGGGAGATGTCCCTCCCGAGCTGGAAATCCTCGAAATTGGGGATCTCGCCGAGGATAGGTTCCGCGGGACCTTCAAGATGATGTACAAAGGCAATGCATTCCTCACGCTGAAGACGAGAGTACAAGCCAACCCTCTGAACACATATCTACGGACTCGTTCAGCGTTTGCGTCGCCTCGGCCTCTGGCAGCAGACACTGGACTGACGATTCCGCTACAAATTACTCTATCTGAGTTCCGCTTGTCCGGGTTCATCATCTTAGTTTTCTCGAGGCAGAAAGGATTGACGTTGGTCTTCCGTAACGATCCTCTAGAGTCATTGCGCGTATCTTCGACATTTGACTCCATACCATTTGTCGCCAACTTTCTGCAAAAGGAGATCGAAACCCAGCTGCGTGGCCTGCTGATGGACGAGCTGCCAGCCATCATTCATAGACTTTCACTTCGACTTTGGTCACCGGAGCATAAAGCAAGAGAGGAAAGCGAGTTGGGAGCAACCGAGAACAGCAACGCGGAAGTGGTTGTAGATCCTTTGGCAAGTCCACCTCAGGATCCTGTCGACTCAACCGGTGCGGTCTTGACCCCTGCCGAGATTGCATCGCTCTCCTTGGACTCATCGCTCGAAACCCACTCCTTATTTTCTCAGAAGAATTTGATTCGGCTGGCGACGCTCACGGACTCGCATCGGACTCTCTCGTTGTTCACGCCTACAATTCGAGATGCGGTATTCCGGGCATGGACGGGCCCATTGGAACGTGGAGAGATGACGGGTCTCCATACGCGAACGACCACACCAGCATTGTCTAGAAGCCACTCGTATGCTACAAGTCTGAGCACTGCCACCACATTCACTTTTGACAACTCTACTCATTCCCGACCTGGTCTACCAAGCTTCGCGTCGGCAAGTCAAGGCTTGTGCATGGGAAGTTCAAGGCACGGACAAGGACACAGGCCGCGTAAAAGAAAGAAACGTGTTGTCAACCTTCGAAAACAAGCCGATACGGGAGAGTTGGAGCTGGTCAGTGAAGATGGGTCGACGGCAGATACGACCAGCAACGCCGCAAGCTCATCAACCGCACCATCAGTATTTTCTGCACCTGCGGCGGCGATGTCATCAGATCTTTCACAATCACTAAACCTTACGACACCACCTCAAAGTCCTCTTGCGGCCAGGCGTCCCGCTTTGGAAAAGTATCCTGCTTCAGATATGCGTAGTGTCAGCGAAGGGATACCGGGGCCGGCAATATTAGACTCGGCCCATGAACCAGTTTTGGATATACACAAAACGCCGCGAGCTGTTGATCAAGATGCGACCATTCGCCTACGAAATCGGAAGCCCAGTCCGATCGCATTCGATGATGACCCGACTCCAAGGGCATCGATGTATTTCACCGAGGGGACAGATCAAAAAGATGCACGTCATATTAATGAGGGTCGATATCTCCCAACTGAAAAGGTCGGGTCTGAAAATGGCTCTCCAGGGTCTTCGCGTCATCCCCTGCCCAACTTTTTCCAGTTCGTGACGGACCCATCGAATGGTGGGAGTATCGCAGAACGAGCGTGGATGATGAAGGTGGCCAACGAGATGGCCAGACGATATGAGGATGAAAGGCTCAAGGGTAGCTTTGAACCCTTTTCTCCTCGTGAAGAAGAGCCGGTTCCCCCACCGGCCTATGCGCGATGAACAAGTTTCGATCTTCTTTTTTCTTTTTGGCGTTGGGGGTTGACACCCCATGCAGCGGTCAATGTACTAAAAAATGTAATGAGGCCACGACATAATGTGTATAGAGCGGGATTTGGGTTCACGGTGTGGATCGTCGTGAGAGGAACCTTTGATCATTGAACTTCGCAGTGACGAGCATTAGTATTGTTGTATTCATATTTTATACCGAGTACTCCGTACAATATGCTTCTATCATCATTGAATGCTAGGTCAGACATATCCTCTGTCCCCAGCCTACGTTTTACATTGAGATGCTAGTGATAGGAGGCAAGAGTCTCCATCCCACTGGTGGTGGGAACCGGTATGATCCCTCCCCACCTTCTAGACCTGTGGCGTCGAGACAGCGTTCTCAAACTGGCTACCGCTCTGATTCTTCAAATAACACGGAGCACTCCACTAACACCACCATCTGACCACGACTTGTGAAGGGATCTCAACGCACGCATTGAGATGGCAAGTCGCTGGAATAACGACCGTCGTTAATGTCGCTTTAGCGCAGAAACTAATCATCTTAGTTCACCAGAGTCGAGCGGGGGGGTGAGCAGCTAACTATCTCACTAATGAGTTAGTTCTCTGTATAGGTACGGAGTACTCCGTACTAGACTCCGTACTTGTACTCGTAGACTCCAGATTAGTGGTGTTGGCGGTGGCTGGGCCTTGGCAGAGCGACCGAGATGCAACCAAAAGAATGAATTGAGATTGTGGGGAGCTTGACAGTTTCCCCCCCATCTTTCTGTCTAACTGTCCATCTCTGGCATTTAATCACAATCGCCTGTGGTCCGTTTGCCAGGTGGCTTCTCTTTTTGCAGTTTTCAATCATTGAGTGGAGCCCGGATCATTCACTTGCATCCAGGCTTGACTCAAACTCTGGGCCCAGTCCCATCTTCTCATCATGGACTTTGTCAACAGCCTGTTAGGCGGAAAGCCTGCGCAAGCACCTGTCGCCGGAGACGATTCTGGTAAGAACCAACCGCAGAAAACGCCTTCTCGTCTGGCCCTTTCTACCTTCAATTCTAGAACATGAGAATCATCTCGCTGACTGGAGCTCGTGCACTACAGATTTCGCCGACTTCGCAGCTGCACCGGCGCCGTCGCCTGCGTCGATTCCTGTCTCTCCAGCCGATGCTCAACCGGCTGCTGCGACGGGGCAAGTGGGAACCCGCGGGGTCTACACGAAGTGGTACCGAGTATGGGAACGCACGCAGCTGTCGGACTTCTACATGGAGGGCATTCTGATTCCATTCATCTTCCTGGCCTTGCTGGTCCACTTCTGGGGAACACGCATGAATAAGAGAAAGGCGAAGAAATGGATTGCTGTGCATACACCCTTGCTGGAGCGCGAATTTGCGCTGGTCGGGTACAGCCAGGTGCCGAAATTGCCTCCCTTCACTGAAGGCGAGAGCATCGTTGAGGCGAGCGCCAAGGCTCAGGGTGACGATGTGCCCGAGGACTTGTACAAGGAGAAGACGGCCTGGGAGTACGAGATGTATGCCAGCGGTCGCCAGAATGCGGCGTTCTTGGACGGCAAGCTCACCTTGACGAGACGGATGAATCCCTTGACCATGATCGCCGAGCAGATTGCTGGCATGTTCTTTGAGTCGGTCAAACCCAAGGGCGAGAGGGCTGAATTCGTGCTGTACACGTTTGACGGCAAGGAGAAGGATTATGTCCCTCCACCGGTTCCAGGTTCAGAGGAGGCTGGAAGGGTGAAGGCTGCGGGCAATTCCTCGTATGACTCGTTTGTGTTCGCGATTGTCAACAAGTTGACCATGCGCCGTCTTCGCGATGAGCGGTACGATCTGTCTCTGACCTTCACCAAGGACAACCCCAAGCTTCCCAACTGGGCGACGGTGATGAGCGAAAGTGCCGAGATCAGCGAGAATTTCTTGACCAAAGAGTTGATTGCCGCTGTCATTGAGGCTGAGGATTATCTGGAATACCTCATCTTGACAGACCAGCCGACAGACAAGCCTTCCAATTTGAAGGAAACCATCCCCAAGAAGCGCATTGAACTCGGGCTCAAAATTCCCTCTGATGGCAACTACCTACCGACATTGCCGCTCTTCCAGGCATTCTTGAGGCTTCCGGATTTCGTGGTGGGCACTGGCAAGCTTCGACCGGAAGTGGCGAGGAAGATCAACGCGACTCGTGAAACGGAGAAGAGTAAGCTGAAGAAGATCAGTGACAAAGAGGCGGAGGAAGAGAGGCTTCGCACCCTGGAGAAGATGAAGAAGGATGAGCGAGATCGCAAGATGAAGGGCATGAGTGCGGAGGAGCAGCGGAAGTTCCTGGACCGGGAGAACGAGAAGCAACGGAAGAAGCAGGAGAAGAAAATGACTCGGAGAGGTTGATCGATCTTGGGTGGATTGAGCGGCTGGATGGCTGCAAGGGGAGGAAGGGCATTAGGGAATGAGATGGCAAGGGAAAAGAAAAGAGAAAGAGACTCTTATTCAGACTGTACACAGCCTTTGGTCATTACCACTTTCTGATGGTATATATTACTTGCTTACTTGAGGGGGTTTTATTTCTCCCGAGAAAAGTGCCCGTCCAGTAGATGAACAAGTTAATCATCTCTATCATCCTCAAAGCAGTGGACCAAGGCGTCCCATTATCGATAGTAGTACTGCCATCGGGTTCTACCCCGGAGAGTTGGACCTCATACTTTGGCCCATTTCTATGAGCTCGCACCCTCGATCGGTTTACCCCAGATGATCGGAAGGTTCCTTTCTTTTCTTACAGGGTCCCTGTGGGTCGGACATGGGGCAAAATTTTTCCGATCCGTAGGTGCTTGTCTGCGTGCGTACGCGTGTGTCTTGCAGGTGCCAAAAATAGGAGAAGACGGGGCATGATTGGTGGTCGGCGTGCCAGGCGCGGTGCGTGGAGAGCTTAGGCCATGAACCGCCATTGCCAAGGCGCAGGGACCCCGAACCCAGCCTCTGTTTCCGGGCAGTTTCAAGCCCAACTCAGCCTGGGCCACCCCCGTCTCAACGACCTGATAGGCTTCACAGGCCTTGAGGGGGCCCCCTGCTCGTTCTTTTCAGGGACATCAGCGAGGCTTGTGTGTCTATTGGGGAAGAACTTGGGAGACTGCGCCTCTCGGATTCATCGTCGGTCACTCTCGTCCTCTCCTCCACGCGGCCCTGGTTTCAGTTTCATGCATCCTAACGGCAGTTCAAATCCCATCCTCATCTCATCTCATCCCATCTCACTGACATGTTGGACGCTTCTTTCTGTCCTATCCTATCCTAAGTTGAATATCTTTTCCCTCTTCTCTTGCATCTTTGTCAACTCTTCTGTGCTTTGTATCACATTCGTTTGATCTCTCGACTGCCATTCACCCCGGATTTCACGTTCGCCTCTCCCTCAATACTACTCGCATAGTACTCCCTACTGTCACGATGCTACGCCCGCTCGTTGCTCTCCTCTCCCTCCTTGGGCTTGCTTCTGCTGCCTCAGTCGACCTCTTCAAGCGACAGTCTACTGCCTGCAACAACTCCCCAGATCTCTGCTCCAGACCATATAACCAAGTCGTTCATCTAGGCGCTCACGACTCTCCCTTCCGTCGAGACAAGTCGACAGACTTCTCTACCTCAGGCAACCAATTCTACAATTCTACCGTTCAGCTCAACGCTGGTGTTCGTCTTCTCTCCGCCCAGGTTCACAAATCAAACGGAGCATGGCACCTGTGTCACTCGTCTTGCGATCTACTTGACGCTGGAACCCTGTCGGATTGGCTAGAGGAGGTCAAAGCATGGATGGACAATAACCCAAACGACGTCGTCACCATCCTGCTGGTTAATTCCGACGATGCAACTGTTGGTGACCTTGATCAACAATTCACAGCTTCAGGAATAAACAGTCTTGCTTATAAACCCGCCTCTACCACCACTCCTCCAGTATCCTGGCCAACACTGCAAGAGTTGATCACCGCCGGCACTCGACTGATGGTCTTTGTGGCCTCTCTCGACCCTGCCAGCATCCCCGAAAGCCAATCCTACATCATGGACGAGTTCACCTTTATCTTCGAAAACAAATTCGACAACACTGCCATCACCGACTTCTCCTGCTCCCCCGAACGCCCCTCCGCCGTCGGGGGCAATTCCCAAGCTGCCATTGCCTCCAACCGCATGCCATTCATGAACCACTTCCTCTACGATGAAGGCCTCTTCGACATCCAAACCCCCGCCATCGACAACATCACCACAACCAACTCCCCAGGCCAATCCCTCGGTAACCTGGGCTTCGCCCTGAGCTCCTGCCAGACCGAGTACGGAAGGGTACCGACGTTCACGCTAGTGGACTTCTTCGACGAAGGCCCCGCCATCAACGCCGTCGATGCCATGAACGGTATCACTCCCGTAGGCAGGACAGCCCTACCTCCCAGAGACAAGGAAGACAGCTCATCGGACTCCGGCGCGGACTCTTTCCAGGGCGTCATCGATCTCAACGACGACGTCAAAGCCGGTGCGCAGCCAAAACTCGGTGCCTGGATCTGGGCTGCGGGCAAGTGGACTTTCGGAGGGATCAATCTCAGCGGTGGCGATCTTCTCAGTTGAACGACGATTTAATGAGGTTAATGACCAGTGTTGTTTTTTTTCCAATTTATGGAACCAAAAGAAACGGGACTCTTGACAATATGCATGGCATCGAATTGGCGGTAATCTATAGAAATCGGCGTCTTTACTACTACGATCACATCGAATCATCAGCCACGAAAACTTCCCTCACCAGACAAGGGAAGCAATCTTATGACCCATGAGATTCTAGCTAAAGCAAAGCCGAAATTCTATTTTCTGCTCCTGCTTGGTTGTTGTTGCATAGCGATGGCGTTTATTGAAACCAATCCAGCGTGTCCTCGTCTTCATCTTCATCTTTTTATGAAGCGTTGATTGGAAACTGAATCAGAAATTCCTGAAATGATAAATATATACCCTTAGACTGGCTCTTCGAGTTGTTGGTATATATAATATCACATGCTTGTGATAAAGGAGATGCAGGAATTGGATGGACATGAAAAGATTTGGGATCAGGACGAATGATATCAAGCATAAAATCAAAATTTGAATACTACTACTCGATCAATCGATCCATCTCTGCATCCATCGACTAGATTGGAAAACGCCGGTCTCTTTCTGTCTCTCACCCATTATTCATTACGTACTAGGGCGAACTGAGGTACTTACTTGGCACAGCAGCTTGAACTTGCGTGCGATATCCGCCATGGGCGCAATGAAATTGATTCTTCTCACAGATTGGTTCCAACAGACTGAGTCCCATCCCACGTGACGGCCCGAAGAGCCGCCCAGGGCTGCTGGCCCCCTATGTCGCCCCCCTATGTCGCTGACGCTCCTTCCATTCATGCCTATGTGCTCCGTGCCTCGTGCCTTGGCAGTTACGCGCAGACGTTGTCATTCCTCAGATCCTCTCAAAGAACGATTCATAGTAATGGCATGCTAGCTACCTAGCTATGTACCGAGGAAGGCAGATAAGGCAAGTAGACTGAGGTGGATGGGGGGTCTCAATCTGCGGCAATGAGTGGTCAAAGGCAGAACCAAGTAGGCCCCACTATCAGGCTTTGGATAAAACAGAGCACAATGTATGGGGCAAAGTAGAGGAGTTCCTTCGTCTCCTTGGCCAATGTCGCCGCCCACGTTGCTTTGCCCATCGCACTCGTCATAAGTAACTCACAATTGTAGTCAGAGATTTCGATTGTACGGCTTGAAAACAGAGGGGAGTCTGAGTCCGGCTCAGTTGCGGCATTGGTTAGTTCCGCCACGGTGCATGGCGCAGCCAGGACCTTTTGACGGCTGGGTCGACCTTTCTATTTCGAGGAGACTGAATGCTAAGCGTAGGGTATCGGGGTCCCGTTTCTGAATCGCCACGAAAAAGAACGTCCGCCTTAGTCATCCCTTTCTCGAATGTTATATATTCCATCTCCCTTCAAAAGGGCTTCGCCAAGATCGAAAAGTCCAACCGCTGCACATAACTGGAGCAGATTGGCTGGAAAGTAAGGCAGATCAATATTGTAGGGCGTGGGGAGGAGGGCGATGAACTCTGTCATGGACTAGAGTGAAGGCCTTCGATATCTGTGTACACTTTGGCTGAGTTGCATTACTGGGTGCAAAGAATCCTGTGATGGAAGGGAAAGCCCCTCCATGAACGCAGATGTAGACCGGGAAGACCGTTGTTCAGCCTCATGCAATCCAAGTACGGAGTACTATGGAGCATTACAGAGTGAACCCCTAAAGCCACAAGATGTCATATACGCTGCCCTAGGCCAGCCAATAGCCTAAGGAGCACAGGCAATCTTTGCTCATGCGGTGGGAAGCTGTCCTCCCTCGTCGCGCAAGGCTCGATCTGATCCCCCCAAGTCGTCTCTCTAGCTCACGCTTGCTTTTGTTGGGTAGCCAACCATTCTCGGAAATACCCCCGAAATCCCTTTACATAGTCTGATTTCACACCCCGTGACTTCGCCGCGAGGGTGAGGGCGAGAGCGCGCAATCGTTACAGCTCAGCAAAGACTTGTTTCAGGACCTCGCGCCCCTTGTACAGATTTTCGACGCGGATCCGCTCATTGTCCAGATGGGCATTGTCGCTTGCCTGACCCATGGGGAACATGGCGGCTGGAGCGTTGAACTCATGCTCTAGAAAGCTTATCGCGGGGATGGAGCCGCCCTCCCGGATCAGCAATGGCTCTCGCGGTAGGTTCGCAAGCGTGAAGCTTCCGGTCGACTCCAATGTGGAAGCACGTCGTTGAGATGGTCGTTGAAGCGATGCGTGCTGGGCCGTGGAACTGCTGATGGAATCTCGGGACATTGCAGAGGCCGGGAAGGAGCGTTGTGCACCGCTCGGGTTCCAGACATCGACAATGGCTGATTTGAGTGCCGTGTAGATCTCGCTCTGCACATTCCCCAGCCATGGGTCTGCCTTTGATCGGATTTCAACCTCGATTGTATTCCCGCACTGGAGTTTTGCGAATTCTCCTTCGAGATAGCTTTTCAGTCCGTTGGCGATTTGTTCTGCTGTTTGTGACGGTACGATGCGGATCGATATAGTGGCTTTGGCAGATCCACTGATCGTGACTGCCGTTTTGGCCTCCGGAACTTCGATCCGGTGGACCGTCAGATTCGGATATCTCCATCGTTGCATGAGAGACAATGCAAACGCCTTTTCGTTCTTGATCTCTGGGTGGCCGGGAAGGAGGGAGGAGGTGATCGCCGCATACGCCTTCACCTCGCTTTCAGACAATACGTCCACTGTATCGTAGAAGTTTGGAATCGTCACCTTTGTTCCCGAAGGTCCAATCAGGGTTGCCAGTAACACAGTAAGATCCTTGAGTGGCTCGTGTTGCACGGATTTGCCGTCCACACCGCTGTGCAGGTCGGGTTTGTTCGAGTTGATCGTGATCGACGCATGAACAACGCCGCGCATTCCAAATGTGAGGCAAGGTATATGATCATCGAGCCAATAACTGTTGGACAGAAGGATAAAATCAACAGGTCCAATGGCATCGTGTGCAGATTGCACTATTTGGCGAAAACCCCTCGAACCGGCTTCCTCTTCTCCTTCTAGAAGGAATGTGACATTGCACGCGAGAGAGTTTTGCTGCACCAGGTCAGCAACCGCATATATCGCGGCAAGAATAGGTCCTTTGTTGTCAGTGACTCCCCGGCCGTACAGAAAGCCACTCAAGGCCTGAAGAGTGAACGGGTCGTGGTTCCAAGTTGTAGGACTCGCAGTATCGAACTCTGCATCAACAACATCGTAGTGGCCGTAGAATAGCACAGATCGTGTGGTTTTGGAAGGCTTGGAAGCTCGGAATTTGGCCAGCAGAACTGGATTAACACCCTCCTGCCCGGGCGGCGATAGAAGAGTAGAAGTTGCTCCAAAAGAATTGCACTGTTTGCGCAGAAACGTTACAGCATCATGACAGTCACGGACCCAGGTTGGATTAGCTGCAACGGTTCGGTAGGCAACGAATTCTCGGAGTGTGTTCACCAGCTCATCTGGACCATTCGTCAGTCATCTGGTAAATCAAAAGTTGGTCAAGTGTCATACCATTGCTGCGTGTTGATGAGGCCCCTGCAGCATGCTGCTCACCATCAGCATCCCAGACAGAGAGCATGCTGTCATTTCCTCCTGTGATCAGGATACCATGATCGCTTTCAGTGGTTTCAGCAGTGAGACCCATTGCCAAGATCTTTCCATCTGCTGCCTTCCATGATTCTGTCTGTGCGAAGTGGTCATTGTATCTCTGGACAAGAGTAAGTCACAGACATGCAGAAATCCGAATACTCTCTCACCTTCACCAGACCTTGGCTGGTCCCACAGAGGATACTGTCCGTGCTCACCAAGATTTGACTGATGTCTCCGTCTCCAATTTGGAGTCTTTGAACCAGTTGATTGGACGCAAGATTGTATACATTCGCCACACCATCGGTTAAACCAGCAAATAGGAAAGAGCCCCTATAGGCCAGACTCAGCACGTTGGGACCTGAGTTTTTGAATTTGTGCATCAGGATGAGACCTTCCATGCCTAATGAGTCCAGGGACCATAACTTAATGGTGCCATCCCCAGCCCCGGTTACCAAAACTTCCTCTTCGCGGTCGTGTGTGAAGAGACCCTTGATGAGAAGCATGCAGTAGACATAGCTTTTGTGGGCGTAGGGAAGATAGTTGCTACTTGGGACAGTTAAGGCCCGGCCTCCCAAGTTGTTCAGTAGTCCTGTCGTACCATCCTCGTCCGAGATCACGTTGACGCTTCCTCCCGGTCCTAGAGAATCGAAGAATCGATGCTTTCGAGAACCCGGGGAGAATGAAGCGGTTGGCGACTTTATGGAGGCATCAGTACTGAGTCGATCCCATTGAAGACTGGAGTTTTGAGCAC
The DNA here is from genome assembly GCF_000709125.1 of Exophiala aquamarina CBS 119918. NCBI lineage: Eukaryota > Fungi > Ascomycota > Eurotiomycetes > Chaetothyriales > Herpotrichiellaceae > Exophiala > Exophiala aquamarina. Next base: position 4,183,885 of record NW_013550585.1, read on the forward strand.
CCCATAGAAGCACCTGCTTCTTGGTCGAGTGGACGATACAGAAGACATCACCGATCTCGAACTGAGAGTACAAGGAGTATAGTCTCTGGAGTGTTTGTGTCGACCATACATTGACGACGGAATCAGCACCTGTAGAGAAGAGAAGTGATCTGTCGGCTGACAAAGCAAGACCTAGCACGCTTTCTGTGTGAGCCGGCACTGCGGCCAGAAGTTGATATGTTTCGAGGGACCATGCGACGATGCTGCCGCCTTGAACACCCGCAAAGAGCACATCGTCGTCAATGGCAATGGCTTGAACGCTACCCGGAGCTTCAATCCGATGCCCAGGAATTTTCACGTGCGGGCTGCGAGCAGCTGGAGTCGCAAGTGAAGATTCTGCGTCAGAGGAGTCGTCGCTCTCATCTGGCTGCTGTGCTGCTGATGCTGTCCTATGCCGCAAAGGTAGGGTATTGGACTGACTCTGCTTTCGGGCCTGGTCAGTCGCGGCTGTGGCCATACCTAGAAGGGAATATCAAGGCGACGGGGATGGAGATAGAATTGGCTAGGTGGGATGAATTGTGTGGCTCACAAGCTGAAGCGTGCTATTCCGTAACGACGGAGTTGGGCGAGGTGGAGACTCAGACTCGCCAATCTGGCACATGGTTCACGGGTAGACAAGTCCCATATGATCTCATTATCCCGGACCTGGTTACTGGTTAATTGAACCTCACTCAATTGTTGTTCATTGAATTACCCCTGTAATTGAAAATTTGAAGAAAAAATAGGAGGGACTTCAATTCTTGTGGGTGCCACCCAGTGCTGTGGCACAAAGCAAACATCAAGTCAGCCGGTGTAGGTCCTGGCGATGGCGTGATGCCGGGCTCAACTGGTCACATTTCTTCTGCTCAAAACTCCCAGAGCTTAAAAAGGCTACCGGCCTATGACCACAAAGCACTCTTCACCGACATTGACATCGCTGTGAGAAGTAACTACATCAGTCATGACTCCGGCAGAGAAGTCTCCTATCATACGCCTCGGGCCATACCGACCCACGGTTATTCTCCATGGTGGCGCTGGGGCGCTCTCGCGAGACAAGCTTCCTCCTGAACTTTATGCTCGCTATCATGCTTCACTGCTAGAGTATCTGACACGCACTCGGAAGCTACTCGACTCAGGAGCATCCGCCCTAGATGCGGCGACTTATGCCGTGACGCTTTTCGAGGATGACCCGCTTTTCAATTGCGGCCGGGGTGCTGTCTTCACTGACAAAGGCACCATTGAGCTTGAAGCAAGCATTATGGTCACGTCTCTGAACCCTGATGGACCGCCCGTTGGAGCTGTCAAACGTGCTGCAGCAGTCAGTCTTGTCAAGAACACTCGGCATCCCATCCTCTTGGCCAAGGAAGTCTTAACAGCATCCGACAAGGATCAAGGACTCGGTGGCACAAGCACTATGCATTGTCATCTGAGTGGACGAGAGCTCGAAGAATGGGGATGGAGCGAATGTGGTCTAGAGAAGAAATCTGATTCATGGTTTTGGACCAAGAAGCGCTGGGACGAACATCGGCGGCTGCTGCATCCAGATACTCGGTCACTCGATAGGTACACGTTCGAAGACCTTCTAGCATCTGCCGATCCACTCTCTCAGCTTCGTCGTGATGATGCTGACATAGATATCGATTTTGTCGAAGTTCCTAGTCAGGGTACCGTAGGGGCGGTAGCCCTTGATTCGTGGGGAAATCTGGCTACGGCAACATCAACAGGCGGCTTGACGAATAAGAGATCCGGTCGCATTGGAGACACTCCCACAGTAGGGGCAGGATTCTGGGCCGAGGCTTGGGAGGAACATGTTCCAAATATCACGCCGGGCCTGCAGATTGGAGTGGCTTATCCAAAAAGACGTCTTCTCGAGCAAGCTTCTGACTTTCTCTACAAGTACACCAAAGCCCTGTTAGGGCCTTGCCTCGACCCACTGCGATTGGAAGGAGAAAATAGCTATCACTATATCAACGGTGCGCCTCCTTCATACTCCTCAGTGGTGGAGAATTCTTTCATCACTCAACCATTTACGTCCCACCCAACCCCGACCGTTCGAGGGGAGGTGAAGCAGCGTCGTGCAGTTGCATTATCAGGGACCGGGAATGGTGATTCCTTCCTACGCACGAATGCAGTACGAACCTCAGCCTCAATCAGTCGATTCTCGCCGCACTACGTTCCGTTGTCTGATGCAGTCAAGCTAATCGCAGGCAAGAACGGTGAACTACAGCGATCGGCAGCGGACCGTTGGGGGCGAACAGGTGAAGGTCAAGGTGGGATCATCGGCATTGAGGTCACCGACAACGCAGCACATGGGTCTAATCATTCCTCCACTGGCAAGCGAGGCAAAGCTGTGTTCGATTTCAATTGCGGTGGGCTCTTTAGGGCATATTATGAAGATTCACAGGAAGTGGACGGTAAGGAAGTCCCGAAGGTGGCTGTGTTCAGGGAAGATTATTGACAGGAATGCACGCCGAACTCGTGGCTATGCAAGGGGTGCTCTGCACTGTGAGTTGCAACCTGACACAGAGTTGAGGAGACATCTTACTACCGCAAGCAGTGATATAATAAGTGGTGAGATGTTTACTGTACAAAGAAAAGACATTGCATCATACGTGTTTTGTTCGTTGGTCATGCTTGCGCTGTCTTTGTTCTTGGTGATATCTATATATGGAGTATGGCTGGTTGCTATTGAATCAGCCCATGCAGCCAAAACTTCTTTAAGACACGATCTCAGAATCCAAAAGCATCTTCTCATGACTAGCCGCCTTTCCTCGAGGATAGCGCCATACATTTTGTTTATAAGCAATCTACCAGCATGTCTTCCACTATGAGGACCGGCACCGACACACAAACCCCCTCGAATCCCAAGCGAGTCCAGTTTAGCAAAGAGGTCATTGCACAGTTTGGATATCAGCCTTCCGACCTGGAGACCAACACCAATCTTGCCCAAACGATAGCCGAGCTTATCTCTAGAAATACCAAGAGATGCTGGTACTGCGACCTCGACCTCTCTGAAATGAGGGGACGTTCGAGAAGAGGCCACGTCAAGTCGTGTGAGAAGAGATACCATTCATGTCGCACAGGGGAGGAGGCGGATTCTCGTGCTCAATGGCGTCGTACGGCACTAATGAAGCGTTCGAAGAATGGACAGTTCAAGAAGTAGTGTTCAGTCGTGATATTTGTGTGCCACACGCTGTATTATACATTGCCGATTGTGATGTTGTGAGGAATAAGACACCATGACATCTTCAGGCCTTTTATGCCACACTATTCTTGTCTTCGATGTAGTTCGACGCAAATGTCCCGATGTGTTTGGAGTGTGTCGACATGACCTCTGACCGCACATAGTAGGACGATTGATGTTAACATACATCCGCACAGCCTGTAACTTTTAACATAGGAACTTCGACTTCGGTCCTCGGTTCTACACTTAGACACGCGAGGACATATTTGGTCACCAACCAATGTTTTCACTCCTGTGGAAATGTAGATCATTACTCTCTCGATGCGTCAGGAGCTAGGTGCTGGCCCGAGAGACTGAAACATCGTCCAGGAAGGAGCCATCTAGCCCGGTGGCTTGTACTTCCCACGAAGAAGTCCGTTTGTCATTCTCGAGGTTGAGAATCGAGGTGGACATGGCACCACTAACTCGAGGGATGCCAGACAGTACGATTACCTTAGTACTCCAATGTCCGTTTCATTGCATCGTATATCCTCGTGACATCTGGAATGTTGAACTTCTCGAAAATTAAACCGCAGTGAGTACTCCAACCAGTAACTCTAGCAACAGGTGCTTCGAGTCTCAGGAAGGCAGACTCTTGGATGCTCGCAGCAACTTCTGCACCAACTCCGGCATTGTACATACTCTCGTGCACCACAATGGCACGCCCAGTTTTGTTGACACTTTCCATAACAGTGGCTCGATCCCATGGATAGATTGCTCTGAGGTCAATCAACTCGATGTTAAGGCCTTTGATCTCCTTTTCCAGAGCGTCGATGGCTGCAGAACATAGGTACATTGGCTGTCCGTAGGAAATCACCGTTAAATCCTTGCCTTGTTTGACGACATCGGCCTTGTCTAGTGGTAGGGTATAGGAGTCACGCGGCGTAAATTCTTCCACGGTTCGGTAGAGAATCTTCGGCTCCATAAAAATGACGGGATCCTTTGACTCAAGTATCGAGGCTGTCAGAAGACCTTTTGCTTGTGATGGCGACCTAGGCATGATGACGCGGAGACCTGGGATGTGGGTGAAGAGTGATTCAGGGCTTTGACTGTGGTAAAGGGCGCCATGTCCGACGCTACCACATGGCATGCGGACAACAAGACTTCCACAGTTGCCTCCGGTCCCACCCTCTCGGAACCTAAATTTGGCAGCCTCGTTGACAAGTTGATCAAAAGCAGGATAAACATAATCGGCAAACTGAATCTCGGCGACAGGTTTCATGCCTTCAGCGGCACAGCCAATGGCGAAGCCAGCTATACCCTGCTCGGTCAAGGGAGTGTTAAAGACGCGGCTTGCACCGAACTCGTCGGCTAGACCTTTTGAACACCGAAATACGCCACCAAAAGCGACGTCTTCTCCAAATAGAATGACGCTTTCGTCCACTTTCATGGCATGGTGGAGGGAAGAGTTGATGGCGCCATGAAGATTGAGCATGTCGACAGGAGCATCCTGCGGGAGACCAAAAGCATTTCTGACACTGGCTTGTGACTGATGTAAGACAGAAGTTTTCTTGAAGTCTATCGGTTTGTTCAGGAGAGCCCCTGCTGCTTGACTGGCCCGTCGTGTCTGGGACTGATCTAGAGTCTTCAGCAGTCGTGAGACTGAAGCTATTCTCCGCGAGAAAATCATAGTGAAGCGCACTTATTCAATGAGGACTCTCCTGCTGGAAGTAGAAGGAGCAAAAAACACAGGAAAGGCATCAAGAATAGAGTTGAGAAAGAAGATGTTTTTGTGAGAGATGTTGGCTTTCCGGCATCCGAGAATAAGCGCGATGATGCAGCGGATATCGAGGCGAAGAGCTACACCATAGCCGAGGGGAATCGGGTCATCACGTGCGAGGCTGGGACCAAGAGTGCACAAGGCCGCAAGTTCAACTTCCCTCCTAGTGTGCAATTCGCGCCTAGAATTCTGAAGATCTACGCCGCAAACCACTCTTTTCAGCACCATCTGTCTTATTTCCTTCAGCTGATCGGCGGATTGCCTTGTTGCGGGTCAAAATGCTGAGACCGGACTTGCACGAGCACTGCGTGGGTTTTGAGGACGGCCTCGTACTCATAGAGTTGTAGGTTTACTGTGGAGCTTGGGCTGTGGGTGAATACTGGCCACACCACCACTCAGATAAGGCTGCCGTCTGACCAAGCTCCTTTACCCCTCTCTACCGTGCCGATGGGTCCTCATTGCCTGTCATATCAAAGGTCATTTTAATTTGCCCTCTAGCTCCCCTTCCCGCCTTCTTCACCATTCCACGCCTGCAGTTGCATGCGCCAATCATTTACCAGCCATCATTTCGTCGAGAGTGTTAACAAACTCATCTCATTTCCCCCTTCTACGCAAATCCAACGGATCTCGTGGTCTCTCGACCTCCATCTCTTCCCCTCTCGCCCCAGCAGGCTCTCAGTATCTCAAATCTCATTTCCAAGCTGTTTGTTCATCGGATGAACTCAGCACAGTCAAAATGCCGCACTGAGCACATAGACCCTCGATACAGCGGCATGGCTTCAGCAAGATCGAATTCCTACCTGGCCACGAGGCCATTAGTCCTTGGGCTTTCGAAGATCCTCTTCCTGTCACTCACCCAAATACCATTCGTGCGAGCTGCTCCCCTCCACGCAGCGACGTTGTTCTCCGCGCTGAAAGAAGAGGAAGGAAAGGACAACGACGATCCACAGCTATGGCTTTATCTCACGTTTGCAGCTATCTTGGTCCTCGCGGGAGGTGCCTTTGCAGGCCTGACAATAGCTTTGATGGGTCAGGTGAGTTTACTCGTCCATGTGGAACATCGGTGTGGTTAACAGAACCGCAGGATGAAATCTACCTACAAGTCATTCGTGATTCTGGCGAAGGTGCCGAGAAAAACCACGCCGCCAAAGTTTTGAAATTACTCCAGAAGGGGAAGCATTGGGTCTTGGTCACTCTACTTTTGAGCAACGTCATCACCAACGAGACATTGCCTATCGTGTTAGATCGCTCACTGGGTGGTGGATGGCCTGCTGTCCTTGGTTCCACGGTCTTGATCGGTGGGTGTCTCTCCACAACCTTTATGGGCCGGTCTGCTGACAAGTGATAGTCATCTTCGGTGAGATTGCTCCTCAATCGGTCTGCGTGCGTTACGGTCTGCCTATCGGTTCTTGGATGGCTCCTTTCGTCCTAGGCCTCATGTACATAATGGCCCCTGTCGCTTGGCCTACCGCAAAGTTACTTGATTATCTCTTGGGAGAAGATCACGGAACTGTGTACAAGAAAGCAGGTCTGAAGACTTTGGTATCACTGCATCGAAGCCTGGGCGAAGCCGGGCAACAGCTGAATGCTGACGAGGTAACAATCATCAGCGCTGTGTTGGACTTGAAAGACAAATCGGTCGGTCGTATTATGACTCCTATGGATGATGTCTATACCTTGTCCCTCGATGATGTCCTGGATGAGGTAACCATGAATGACATACTCACTCAGGGTTATTCTCGAATTCCAGTCCACCATCCTGATAACAATTCCAACTTCATCGGCATGCTACTGGTCAAGATGCTCATCACGTATGACCCCGAGGACGCCAAACCCGTGCGTGACTTTGCACTAGCCACCCTGCCCGAGACAAGGCCTGATACAAGTTGTCTTGATATTGTCAATTTCTTCCAGGAGGGCAAGTCTCATATGGTTCTGGTATCTGAATATCCCGGAGATGACCATGGCGCCATCGGCGTGGTCACACTTGAAGATGTCATTGAGGAATTGATTGGCGAGGAGATTGTGGATGAGTCTGATGTATTCATCGATGTACACAAAGCGATCCGTCGAGCCATGCCTGCCCCTACAAGACGGATCTCAAGGCACCTGACTCCCGAGCCAAATGGCGCCCAACCCCCAGCTTCTGATCTGGTTGATATCAAGGAACACGATCTCCTATCTCCTGACGACTTACATCCTGTCCAGACCACAGATACCTTCCCAGGCAAGACGAAAGCAATTTCAGCTCTTCGACGGCACTCTAGTGCCAGCAACAATGCGAGTGAAATACCCCGCGTGAAACGAGCCGCAACAGAGGAGATCATGGAACACCTCAAGCATCTAGGGCCATCAAATCCTGCCCAGCGCCCCAAAGCCACAAGGTATGCGACCGTCAAAATCAAACCCGGTACAGATGCAACTTCGAACTCGAGTGGTCCGGTGGTTGGCGGAATCTCGACTCCGGTGCGCAGAGTCTCTGAATCGATGACGGACTATCATGGAGGAATCGGCGAGGGTATCGTAAAATCTGGAGGGAAAGGCGCTAGTGACGGTGTACAAGCTCTTCAGCATGGATATGGCACAATCTCATCGTCACCAAGCGATAAACGGCCGCACAGTGCAACGAAAGGCATCCAGGCTGATTTACTGTCATCAGACCGACCAAAATTCCCCAATCATGTCAACGATGAAAATGCGCGACCTCAACCAAAAACCAAAGATTCGTCGAGTACGATCAATAGCCTACCTGGATCCCGACCCCGGTCTCGAAGCCCGTATTACCACAGTAAAGGCCCGGCTAGGAGTGGTAGTATCACAGAAAACATCGTGGACACTAACGGGTTTAGGAAAGTGGTGCTGGAAACTACTTCTAGCAGCGAATCTAACGAAGATGAAGACAACAGCGGTGCCAACAAAGGGTATTTGAACCCCGACGGCGGGAAAAGCAGCAATGCCAACCGCTCCGAGGCGAGCCTGCGAAGTGTCTCAGCGGAAACAGAGGAGACAACGACGGCGATTTCGAAAAAGAAGAAGAGAAGACGTAAGAAGCGTGGAAATGGTACCGGCGAAACAGAGCCTCTGTTGAAATAGAAAGGCTTTGCAGAGTACCAGCGCTAGCAGGCGGGTAGACTCACAGTATGCACAGAGATCTCAGGCGTCTGAACTGAGAGCGAGGTACTAACTATCCAGAGAGTTAGCCAGCCAGTCGCATGGCCCGTTCGAGGTCGTGCTTGGGATGTGCTTGTGCTTGTGCTTGTTATGGGTTATCCGACTAGCGCTATCGTGAGGCGACACAAGGATGGCGTTGACTTGCTTCGATTTTTTTTTGGACAACCACATCTCCCAGCTGGGAGGGCCGCCGGGTAAATATATACAGTTTGAATACGTTGGTGCAGAATCAATCGCTTCTATTCAGAGAGCTAGACAATCTCCAACCGAATATGTGCCTGGACACGAGCACTTGGAATACATGATGATCACCAAGTCGTCCCGAGCACATTCAATCCATGATTGGTATGTGCCGTGGATATACTTGGGCCATCATCGTAATCATTATCATTCTTGGTTCTCCTTTTCGTTCCCATGCACGTCTTTGCTACAACGAGCACTAGGGGCTAGCTCCATCTCGCCGACGAACTTCGCTTTCTAGCTGGCAGCTCTGCTCAACTCAAGCCTTCTTTGCAGCCGCCGCAGCCGAACCTTCAGCGCGCTTATTCTTATACTTGTGCTTGTCCTTGCGACTCATGAGCGCCCTTTCCCTAGTGCCTTTGCCACCCTCCCAGAAGCGGCCTGCGCCAGCGCCTCTGCGTCTGCGGATGACGCTGCGGGTGCAGAATCCACAGTCTTCGGGTCGGAACCGCTGCTCGCGACTGCACCAGCCACACAGCATGCGCTCGGCGTGCTCGTTAACATGAGATTCGGCGGCGTCATGGCAGCGGTCGCATGGATAGACGCGCCCACAGCATGAGAAGCGGAACCAGCGATATGAGTGCGCGTAATGGCTGCACGTTCCGTTGGATGGTAAAGGGTTGCCGGTTGTGACGCCGAGGTTCTCGCGCTTGGGTTTGCGGAGGGGCAGAGACTGTGGATCGTGGGTTGCTGTCGACAAGCGGAGGAACTTGACTTCGGGAATTGTGAAGGTCATTTTCGAGTGGCATGATCGGCACACTTGGATTGGTGTGTGACCGCGGACGGAAATCATGCCGGGGGGGCTGGGAAATGGTGTCGAACATGCAGAGCATGTTGGCTGGAAGGTCGAAGGGAGCATGTCTGCGATGGTACAGCCCGTGGTCTCGATGGTGGCAGCTCGTACAGAGTGCTGGTGTAACAGCTGAGGAGTGAAGGTCATCTCAAATGAGCTACAACACTTGGGACAGGATTCGGTGCGAGTGCTCGTGCTGGATGGAGAACGGCCATCTTTTGCTGAACTGCTAAGGCTGGGCTTGATGTTGGAAATGTCGAGTTGAGTTTTGCATCGAAGACATTTTACAGAAAGCGACAGGAACGAGATGGTAAGGAGTTCAATGCCGTGAAGTTCGAGGTTAGGGAATGAGAGAAGAATACCTCTCTCTGGTGCAGTCGACGATGCTGTTGCGCTTGTGTCTGGCAGCGTAGCACCGCCTGCGAGGCCATCATCGTCCACATCAGAATTATCTTCCGATTCTGTATAGTCCTCCGAGTCATATGAATCTGAGCTAGACTCGGAACCTGAACCAGGGCGATCCCATTCTGGGGGCCTTGGAATTACCATGACATGGGGATGATCTGGGTCTAATACTCTCTGGCTTTCCTCTGTTTCTCTCCCTGTTCCCACAAGAGATGCATCGCCAACGGGAGGCCGAGGCAGCTCGGGAGCAGGGGGTGGCAGGATACTTGTCGTTGAAGCTTCTGCAGCGAGAGTATGGATGTTCTGAATGAGATGATTGATGTGTGCCATGAGAGTCATTTCCAATTGCTCACGAGCACGCCTCTCAAAGGACAACTGCACGCCCTCCACCTCGCTTCCGTAAACGCCATTGAGATGGACGGTACAAGGCTGTAGATTGTAGAGCTTGGGCACTATCAACGTTACCTCCTTCAGAGGCTGTAAACTTACCGGCAACCGTGCAGCATTAGCAATATGGACAGGGATATTGAATCTGGTCCCATCAGTACTCTTGGAGAAACCTAGCAGACGGCCCATTCGTGCTTCAAGCTGGCGCACATCTGACTGACGCTTTCCCTTGGCAGCGGACAATTGCTGGGCCGACCATGAAGGGACAGGAGGAGCAACATATTCAGGCCGAGCTGAAGGGGGCTGCACAACTTGCGGCACTACATTTGGGAGACTGGGCTTCTTGTCGGTATTGGTCACAATCTTAATTGTATGCGCCTTTTCAGCGGTCAGGAAGTGTTCCAAGTTCTTGTCCAGGTCGTTCAGTAAAGCCAATAAAGGCTTCCGCGGCGATTCAATGATCAAGGACTGAAAGCCCTTTTCGACATTGATCTGAAAGCCCCGGGCCATTTCGGCGTTAGTGATTCGGAGAGTCGGCGTGCCATTTTGAGGGAATGATGCTGGAATGGTCAGATTGCAATCAAGGCCAGCCAATTCAAAGGGAAAGTCGGGGTCGGATGGATTCAGGGTGAAGGACAAAACGGTGGCATCACTGATTTCTTTCTGGGATGGAGCGAATCTTTTGATCAGTTGACCGATCTGGAATTGGCGGGGATTGGTTCGTTGAAGTTGCGAGACAGGTTTTGGGCTTGGTAATGGCCTGGAAGGAATCTCCGTCTCGCCCGGATTGTTTTCAATTGTCGATCTCTCTGTTTCTCTCACGGTTTGTTGCTGGTCATGTTTCTGCCTGGTAGAGGTACGTGGCTGGGCATGTTGATAGGGACATTGAGCGCCCGCCCGACAACCTAAGCGACAAGATTAGCCATCACGTGGAACAAGCAAGGATGTTGATTAGTTTAGTTGCATATACGAAGGGGCCAGTGCTCAAGTGGGATGGGGGATGGGCGCCAGGCTGACTCTTGATACAGCCGCTGGTACATGTCTTAGGCAGATTGGGGATTAAACCCTTTGCATAAACCAATGGAAAAAAAGGATTCTAAAAGACGAGAGGATAAATACCTTTGTTTGTATTATAGAAGCGGCATACTCGAGATCTCGGAGGAGCTGGAAGTAGATTCGATGGAGAGAGGTGGTTGGCGCTGACCTGATCGGAGCCTAGAAAAGGGGGGATGAATGGTCAACAACTGGTTCAGCATTGGGTCAGCTGAACGAAGGGACAACGCATATTCGATGAGTGAATAGAAAGCATCACTTGAGCCGAACAAGGGATTCGATGTGCAGGCGCCTGACAGCATTGCGAGACGCAGCGGGCGGCCCGACGGGCCTTCTCGTTAAGGGATATGTACAGGGGGCTTGTGGAGTGGCAGGACTTGGTTACGCAGGCGCAAGGCAACCAAGTTCCAGGAGAGATCAACCAAGGGAATGAATATTGGTAGGGGGCAAGAAAGGGACCAGCTTACTGTGATTGTCGTGTGACATTGATGTGTGAGTTGGCGAGGCACTACAACAGGAGGGAGGCTGGATCAAGGCCAGGATTGGTTGGTATATGAGTGCTGGCGTTTAGATCGGCTGATGGTCGGCTCGGTTATAGAGGCGGGAAAATGGGACGGAGGAAATAGAAGTCTGTAACGTGCGGAGGGGGGGTCTGGGAGAGGTGGGGTGGTAGCAAGCACCTTTAACAAGAGGCGGTGCAGGGATGAACGGCGGAATCACAAGAGACACCGTATAAAAAGAGAAAGCGGAGGATGGAGGAAATGGACCAGAATGGAAGAGACGGAGTGATAGACACAGGCCAGTGGCCACCTCGGTCCCTGTGGAAAGCCTGAAGAGTCAAGATTGATCAAGTGACTCATGGTGTTGATCTTGATCTTGACATCGGAAGACCACAATTACAGATCATTGGGTATTGATGCTGTGATTGCTGCTCTCTCCTTACGACTACTTGACGTGACTCTGTTTGAGTCAACAATTGCGAGGGCGTTGGTAGCTACGCGTAGTAGCTTGCACCGTGGGCTAATCTGGAAGGCACGAGTGTCCCAGTTGCGGCGGGGTAACTGCCCGAACATCAAAGTCCAAGCTTCTTCGGGTTCAAGTTGTTGCTCGTGACTTGGGCTGTGACATCATTGTTGAAGGCAGAGGAAGCCGCAGTCCGCCAACTTTCTCAAACCTACGCCCAACAACACCTCAAAGTAGTGACAGTACGGGGGAATGGTAATCCTAAGGAGAAAGAGAACTGAAGAGAGACCAGGTTAAGAAATGACAATACCAGATCCAGTATTCGGTATTTGGTATTATTCCTCTTTCCATCTTTCATGGCATTACACTTTCCGAACAGTACGGGCATGGGGGGCAACAAGCACACAAAGTAATGCGGGAGAATGGTTGCTCAACGTGATTAAACAAGTGGCTTTGAAGGTATCTCACACTTCACCTTCAAATGGCCCCAGACACCTGAAGCGGCTGCAGGTACCCTTAATTCCCTCCCCGCTGATGAATCACGAAAGCACAGCTTGAGCGTTGTCGCATAAGCAATTAATCCATGACGCGACTTGCCATATCACCACCTCCACGCATGACGCGAGGTCCTCGGTAGGATTACACAGTGCATGATCCTTTATCAATTGGGGTCTAATGTTTGATGTGACCCTTCAACGCAAGGCTACCGCTATGTCCACACTTGTTATTGGCACGTGAGCGGTGTGGCTATGGTACTCCGTACTCCGTACTTTGTGCACGAAATGCCCCAAGTTATCGAGGGACGAGGGGGACCTACCGCATCAGGAAAAGTCCTATCATCCTTGCAACCTGTCCTGTACGAGTACCCCTTTCTCGCTTGTGCTATTAGGTTACAGCATTTCTTCACAATCCCACGTTCACATCTCATCACCTGCGCCTACGAGTACGGACGTACCACCCCCACCATTTCCCCCTTGGCTGGAGGTGGCATCGGATAGAAACGTGGCTGATTTAGACCCAACCTACCGAGCACATCGTTCCATCTCCCGAAGCCACTGGCTCTTTTGTCGACAGCCACACCTCCGTTAGTACCATTGCATTGCTTTTGACACTGGTTCCATCTTCGAGCACAACCACCTATCAGGCCCCGTTCACTCCGACACCCTGGACATGTCTGCTTCTGGTTGGCTGTCCGAAGCAGCACGCCACCATCAATCCTCTGCCAGGTAGATTTCCGCTCGAATCTGAAAGGACAATATCGAGTCCCAACAATTCCAGCAGTATTAGCTTCTATCGCACCACATGCCAATGAGCACTGGAAACGTAGGGTGGTGCGTGAATTGGACTGTCAGATATGCAAACCCCGGTTAGCAACAAAAAAGGCGTCCGCTTGATCATCCCACAGCAGGATAATCGAATAATCATACACGAAATCCATTGTCCTCCAAGGGAAGGCGTAGAAGTGCCTCATCTCGACTGCCTATTTCGAAAGTTTCACCCTTATAACCGGGTAAGGTGCCAAGCTCGTTGAGCACTCTCGAGCTGATCTGCAGGCTGCCTTACAAGTTACACCAGAACAGGCGCGCGATTTCCATGGCGTATATCGACCTGAGTCTAAGACACTCCAGGAAGGTGACAAGTGAGTTTATGCACCAGTCCTGCTATCAAGGCAAATCAGCTCTCTATGGTGATTGTCTCAGCCTTGTCGGAGGAGAATCAATCTCTGGTGCTAATTCTAATTATCCGGACCATGATTGCATGCCTTGAAGAACGACTGACAGTCGGAAGGTCCTGCATTCTACGAAGGACCGAGCGCGGAGTATCCGCGCTCGGTACTCGGACATAGGGAAAGGAGCCGCTCAAGATACAGGTGCCTTTTCTTCAGCGATCGCTCCTTCCTGTCTCTGACTAGCAATCGCCTGGGGTCAAGCGCCTTCCCAAAGGGGTGATGTTTCTCGTTACTAATCTCGTTTCGTTAAGGGCTCTCCATTACAGAGGATTCGCCCTCATCCTGGGTACGGTGCCAGCCACTTCTTCCAGAGAGGTTATCAGGCTTCTCAACGCTCGGTAGCGTTTGGTTGAAACGCAAGAGGCAGATGGTAAGGCCCACTTGCAGTCCATTGCGGGTACTACTGAACACGTGGAGGATAGCTTGAAGCGCCCCAAACTTGGAGCGGTCCGGTCCCCCGGGCGCACTGTCAGGCCTCCCTGAGTTAGACGACAAGTGCCGGGCTAAGTTACCGACGCCCGATCATGGAGCATTATCCTTCCAAGTCAGGTTTGACATGATCGCGTGGTTCATGGATTACGAGTAATAAGGAAGCCATGGATCAAGTTTCCGTAGAACCCTGGTTTTGAGCGTGAGGGATTCGAATCGATGCAGTGGTCTCTGTATCGAGTACCATGTCATCGATTATAACGTTCGGCGGCGCGACTTACCAGATGAAGGTGCAGGAAAGTGTGGTTGCACAGTTGTGCCCGAAGGGATCGCCTCATCGAACACGCTCCGTCCCGAATCTAGTGATGACGCGTGCCCTCAGAATGGTCACGCGTGTTGATCATTCAGCCAAAAACAGAGACTCGGTTCAGCAAGATCTCCTTGATGGATGGTACCGAGGCAATCTCTTTGCAAATACCGAATAGGGTTGACTTTGCTGAAGAAAGCCTTTTGGTAAGCGTGGAATCTCGAATACTCCGTTGAAATCGTGATGCACCACCATGGCAGCTGACCAGGTCTCGGGTATACCCTAGGTACGGACCAGGTGTCTGTGATAATTCCTCATACAGGGACATAGCCTCACCGTAAATCGACAGTACATTAGACCAAGTTCATAATCTGGCTCCTTAGATGTGACGGGGCGACAACGTCCCAAAACCCTTCTTCCGGTGGACGTTTCAAGGTCTGAGCTTGCAGTACGAGTAAGCGAATTTCAGATCAGAACTGACCAACTATTATTTGAGGACTCCGGGGATCTGAGGAAGTGCCGAGTATCGATTGATGAATTGGGTAAATGAATATCCATCTAACTTCCAGAGCCTGGTACTCGGCTCTGCAGAGGCCCCTCAGGCGCTATGCTGTGCTATGGACGAGGATCTGCTGTTTAAATGGCGAGTTACTCTGTACTCCGTAACCCCGGACTCCGTGCAGGCTGTGCTAATCTGACACGCTTTGGACCCCGTTGCTGCATGCACCCCGGACTGCCTGGCGGTCCATTATAACGACCCACGGCTCACTCACGCTCCAATTTTCAAGGGGGACCGTGCGTCCTGGTCCTCGCGGGGATTTCGGATTGTTTCCCTTTCACATTCCATTTACGACAGTTGAAGAACGATTTACCCGCCCAGCAATCCTGCTTTTCCTTCCATGCGGCCCTACTCTTTCCGGTCCCTCGTATACTAGCTGGCTACCTAGGCACTGCGTTAGTGACAACTAGATGTCTCGGTGGGGTCAAGTCAGGATGGGCCTGTGCCGGTGGGTGGGTGGGACTGATCCGCTGGCATTGTTCGGTCAACGTCCGGAAACAAAACGAAACGAAACCATCGCTCAAGCTTAATGGCGCACAAAGGAGACTCTGCCAGAGCCCTGGGCAATTACGAGTCGGACAGCATCAGGCAGAATGCAAGCACAGAGTATCTTGCATCCTGGAGCAAACCAAGAAATCCCACATATATATGAAACTCTGTACTGTAACTTTGAATGGAAAGGAGGGGCAGGACTTTCCGAGCCCAAACTTGTATGTATGTACTCGTACATGTGTAGGTGGAGCGTGACGTTTTGCGGAGGGCGTCGTGAAACCGTAGGATCTTAAACCCTGAGGGACTGACGTCTTGCACCCCCTCTCCCCACCGCAAATGGCCATTTTCCGGGTAGGTTTCTCAGCCTCGTCTCGAGCGCCTCCGGCCACCGCAATGCATGACCTCATCCAATGAAAGATCGACAGTATAGAGTGACGGGGAGAAGGTAATAGAGAAAAGATGATGCACACGTATTTCATCAGTTATGACAGCCGCATTATGGTCCGGTGTATGTGGCTTGTACCCGGGACGGACTACACTACTCCGTCTTTCAGCACGACGTTAGTTAATAATTTACCCGGCTAGCAAGGTAGCTGGCAATACCTCGTAATGAAGCCGGAAGAGACCGTGTGATTCCCGCCGTCGGGTGGCCTCCGTGACCACCTCGTCCGGAGCAGTTCCACGCTGAGAAGCCAATGACAGTCGCCCTGCGGCTTGCTTCCCAGGGTCCATGTCCATCCCAATCTGGGACGCGGCCAGGACCAAATAGGCAGTAATGGTGCACGCAGGCATTGAACGTCTAGTTGACTAGCTGGATATTGGTTGGTTGGGAACTCCTGAGGACACGGACTTAGGGGGCATCCGGGTTGGCCTGCTAACCAAAACAGAAATCGAAAACTGAACTGCAGTGGGTGGTGGTGGGTTGTTGGTTATTGCCGAGGTGTCTGCCTCTCGACGGAAATCGCACGGCAATACAGACAGACCGCTTGCTGGATGCTCCGTCCGGGTGATAGGATGATACCTTTGAGATCGGATGAGGTGAGCCGACCCCACCGGGGATAGCGCGCGCTCTCTCTCGCTCGCTCTCTCCATGGAACATTCGTTGTCATTCTCAGGCCGCCTTCTGATTGCATGAAATACTACTGTCCTCGTACTCCAGAAGATCAGAAGATCTCGGGGCACCGTTTCGAAGAAAATTGAAGGTGCAGTTGTACCAAGGAGTTGTTGATCATGCCATCAGCATGTACAATATGTACCGTAGCATCCTGCGGGAGCTTGGGTGGCCCCTGGGTACCTACCCGACGCAGCTCGGGGGGGCCACGACCGAGTGCACGGAAGGATAGTACCAGTATGGACGGAGTTTGTAGATCCAAACGGAGCCCTCGGGCCTCGGTCCTCGGTGGAATTCTCCCGCAAAGAGTGAAACCCAGTGGTCTGAATCATATCGACTCCTGATCATCCATCCGCTTGACTCACTCATGCCAGGCAGCATTCTGTATGAGACAGAGACCCAGGATTTTCCTGCATGGCCTGTGACTGTGATTCCCCGGAGGCTTGATTTGTCATTTGGCCCTCGCCCAAGGTTGTTCTCCCTTCGGACATAGAGACCGAGTTCACCAATTCAGTAAGAAAATATACATAATCCCAAGTCCTCCGTACATAGTCCTCCGTAGTGTTCTAGGCACAGCCTCACTTCACTCTCAGCCGTGCCCACATTTTTATTGCCCCATCCTGACGCCTCAGACTTTTCAAGCGAGGTGGAGAGTCAAGAGTCACGACAACGACAGCGACGAGATGAGACGAGGCTGGAAGCCCAGAAGCTGGACTACAGTAGGGACTGACCTGCACATGCACATGTGATCTTCAGGGCCCATTCACCTCACCGCACCTCACATCCATACTAAGTACCCACATCATTGTTCTCGACGAGAAGTTGGGACGGCACGTCTAGTCTAGAACAGACCCTCCCAAATTTACCCAAAAACACAACAACCACCACCACCACCACCATCGTATCGAATGAAACAAGCACAGTAAATTAATTGGTCGTAGATTGTTCGAGACTATTCCTCCTCCATGCCAAGGGCTGGTTTTTCAGCCTTGGCCGAAAGGTCCGTTGGGCCCTTCTCGCCTTCGCCGGCGAAGTTGCCTCTGGCTCCACCCCGCAGAACAGATTCCTGTAGGGATGTTATTCTTGCTTTTGCTGTTGTTTCACGATTCGTCCCACATGGAGGCCCCCGGTGCGCATGGACGGAAAATCAGATGACCAAGTGAAGGAATTTCCCGACCCGTTTCCCCGCAAAGCCTTTCGGGTTGTCTCTTCTCTCACTGGTGCAGAGCGAGGGTACTGTATGTACGGAGGACGTACCGGGGCGCACTTTGATTTTCACAACGCATCGACCTAAGCTCTTACACGGTGACCACGCTAACTCAGCAGGCACTTAATTATCGTCGCATGGATTTCCCTGCGGGAGTTGCTTGCGAGGAGACCGGTGAAGATTCGCTCTTCTCCTTGAACTAGTCGGTCAGATGTCTTTCTTCATTTCGTCCAAGTGCTCAGTGGCAACTAGCGCGGCGAGTCTGCTATTCTGCTACCACTTCGTACTCGTACTTTGCAGTCTGTCGGTGCCCAACCCGATGGTGATTGATATTCACCAGTGACTCTAGGCCTCAAGCAGCCGCGAAAGCAAGGACATAGTAGCCTAGGTATCACCCGCCTTTTCCCAGTTCCCCCTTGGACCCGAATGATCCCGCCTCGATCATCCGCTTTGATTTGAGTGCAAAACAACTTGTAGTCTTGCTCTTATAGACGTGTAGATGAGAGAGGAGGAGCTTCTCATTAAGTCGTATGCAAGCTCCTTCTCAGTGTAATCGACAATGCAGCAAGCATCGTGGTTCTCCTGGGTCCGGAGAGGGAGGCACAGCACAGCGATATTCGCAGATCACTGCATTCGGACCCGCGAACCTTGCATCTTCAAGGGACTTGGGACCCCCCCCCCCGGGTCCCCAAGTACCTCTAGGGCATCGTTCACGCGGGTCATTCTCGTGCCCATCCGTGTACCTGGACATGTACCTTATGGATGCCAGGCAGGCCATGGCGAGATCAGCTCTACTATTTGCTGATTCAATCACGGCCACTGTTGCTGCCGTACGGTGGGAACATGATCAGCATAATCTGACCTTCATCCTGGCCATTGTCTCCTCTCTGTGGGTGATGGTGCAGAATAGGGAAATGTCTCTGCTTCAATTTGTAGATCTCCATGAAGCGGATTTGAGAATCCCATCTGTCTGTCGACTCGTTTACTGTTAGCAGGCACTCCGTACTCGGTACACAGGTCTGGATCGTCGGTGGCGTAACAATGTTTCCTTGGCCAAGATGTGGAATATGAACTCCATAGGGGACATAGTGATTGTTCCGTTTTGGACCCATTGGCGCATACTAGTCCTAGTCTTAGTTCTAGCCCTGAGGATTACTACTTACTGCGGTATTGCTGTTGGGGCTGGGCCCTGAAACATCCAAAAGAACGGGGAACCACTCACGACTCGTAGTCCATGTGTCGGAAGGGGAACCTGGAGAGCTGAATAGTACAGAGTACTCGTAAGCAGTCTGGTGTCTCCGCCGAGGCTAACCAGTACCAGGACCTTTAGGATGCAATGCCACTATAACGAGATTATTGAAGGACATCAATTGCCTCAGCTGGAGCGATCTGACGGCGTCTTGCCCCAGAAGGAGCCGCCCTGCATATTCTCCAGTCTCATTTCTTGCCACGGGAGTCGCTTCTTCACCCTGACAACAAAAGATCCCCATTTGGCGGGTGAGAGTGTCCTCATGCTAGTCTGGCGGTGGCGAGGGCACTTCTGCAAGGGCCGCCACTGGAGAGTGTCTCATCTTATTGCTCCTTCCATGACAGATGGCGGCAAAGGGAGAGTAGACGGCCTCTCTGTCTATTAACCAAAACCACTGCAGTCGATGGAGTCAGATGTGAAAGGAGATTGTTGTCAAATGTCTCGACGAAACGAACAAGGCTACCACCGGATAATGACCGCAGTCGGCTCTCACCTGATGGTACTCATACATACTCGTACTCAAATAGTATTCGGGTGGAGAGCCCTAGCTCGCACTCACCAATTGTAACGAAGGGGACCGTGTAGATTGCACCGTACGAGTAAGCAGCCCAGATGGGCAACTCAGCGGCGCAGGAGCGAAAACGAGAGCGAGAACAACTAGCGCTTGGGGCAAAGCAATCCGAACCTTGACGACTGGCTACGGCCTGAGGGAGAGATGCAAGTAACAGTGTCTCTGCGACAAATTGGCTGTCCTGGAGTCAGTGGGGTTCTTCGAATGAGTACTCCGTACTGAGAAGAGGCGCCGGTGGAATAAGCCGGTGGCCGTGTGCAGTAGCTACTGTAGCTACGAGGATTCATGATACATACTCGTAGGTGCTTTAGCCCTAGGTGGCCTTTAGGGTTGTTGATCCCCATAAGTTCCCTCTAAGTATAACTATCATGCCTATTTCTTGGGGCGGTGGGAGCACTTGTCGGGGATGAACTTAGTTAAACGGGTTGCGCTGTGCTTGGTGAGACTTGGTGTCGTCACCTATTTGGGCCCTTTTTCCGCCGCTCGAGCTGCTCCAGCGGAGGTCAAGATTCAGGAGTCAGGAGGAGATACGAGAAGCTGCTGCTCATTACTGCGATCAGGTCAATAATTACCGAACCAACTGCGAGTGATTGCCAACTGGTGACCCAGCCGAAGATAAAGTCAAATCGAAGTTTCACCGGCTTGGTTAGAGTCAGTGGTACGAGAAACTCGATTCGGGGGACGAGGGCGTTCAAAGCGGGAGTGACGAAAGCCCTAGCCACGATCATAGTTCAGTTCTCTGGGTGCCTCCAAGCTGTCAGTTGAACAGGCAACATCTGCACGCTCTGTTGATCCTCTTTTCGGTCAATCTTTTGCCAGCGACCGCCCTACCAAAACCAAGTTTTTTGGGCGGCGCTTCGGGGGCGCGTCGGGGGTCCCAAAGTCCCCCCAAGCTTTCTCGCAGAAACTGATCGACACGGGGCGATGGGCCCATTTTCTTATTTCCGCATTCTCGAGATCATGTGAACACTTGAACCGCAGCCCGCTGATCAGGCAGGGCAGACCATCACCAAGAGGCCAGTGGCCATGAGGCCCGTCAAGAACAAGCAACGAAGATGAGTGCAGCATCATCGCTGATGCAGCTCATCAGCTCATCATTCATGCTGGTGGCTATCTCGTCACTGACGATTCATCCAAACCCTATTTCTGACTGCGCACGGGACCCTGTCCATTTCTTCGCACCGTGGTGGTATGAGACATGGCTGTCAAGTTGAGTATTGACGTGTGCCCCATCCGTGCGTGCTGGCATGTCAACCAATACGTGCAGCCTCGATAGTCATCCATCAAGCTCGGAAACAGAGACACTTCTCCAATTCCAATTCCAATTCCAATTCAATAATCAATGTAATATTGGTACATTTCGCCACTTCGGCTACAGTGTGACTCAACCGACTACTACTATTCATCTGGAGTCTTGACTAAGTTAGATAATAACCCTAACCTCTGCCGAGTTTGTTTTGTTGTACAGTGGTGTCATGTGGTAGACATTAAAATCCCCCACGGCCACGGCCACAGCCACAGCCACGCCTTGGCCCCCTTCACTTTTGCATCTGACCATATCCAAGCCCAGTACAAGGCATGGACCGTAGTCGATATGGATGTGATAAATGACCATACCACGCCAAGAGATAGTCTCAAGGCAACAAACGAGGAACAATCGCCTTCCACTGACTGGCATTGCATAATCGTAATGACACTATGCTTGAACGGCAAAATCCATCAACTTTTCCGCCGCGCGCTCGCTCCTGATGCCATGCATCAATCGGAGAAATGTAATCCAAAGAAACCAATCTTCGCCACGGGGGCGGATGGGGCAGAGCCAACACCATCCTATAACCCCTTGCCCATTCATGCTAGGTAGTAGATGTAGGTCATAAGATGCGTGAAACATCGCATCGCGCATTTCCCGCTTGGAACGCAGACAACGAAACAAGGTATAAACTAAAACTGAAAATTCAAAAGATCACCAGCCTTTGGCATGGTACTCCCACGGATTGTCAAAATAGTGATTCCACGAGTTATTCTTCGAGGTTTCCGTCGCTGGGAGAGGTGGTTGAGCAGGCCCAACCGATGGTGCCGTATGTGCTTGTAGATTTGCCATGCTTTGTGCATTGCGGCTTCGTTTGAGGAAAGCGTTGGCCGCCTGAGATTTCTGCTGCCGTTCCCAAAGCAGGTTCTTGCGTAAAGACTCGGTCAATTCAGTAGACAACATATTCCGACGTGTGGTCCGTGGCGAATGCGCCACGGACTTGGCCGAAGGATTAGGTGGAGGGATAGCAATAGGTGCCCGTTGTCGAGTCCGCATCACCATCCCATCATCATCGTCCTCGGGAGATGCGGCCAACGAACTCCCTTGTGGGGAGGAGGACCGTGACTGACGTAGTACAGGCTGTGAAAAAGCATGGTTCAATCTCGCTTGCCCTTGCCCTTGCCCTTGCCCTTTGTTCAATGCCAGCGTCAGCATCGACCTTCGTGAGACCAGGTCAGGTCGGCTTTCTACACGCCGGAAAAGATGATTCTCGTGCACAGGTTTGCCATCATCGGAGTTGGAATCTTCCCAGTCGGGATCATCTTCATCCTCTTCGTCAATGGCCGACTCAACCACCTCGTCCGTGTCATCTTCTTCATCACTACTTTCAATTGCTCCCTCATCGTTCTCCGCGTCTTCTTGAATTCTCCGTTGCGCAACGACGTCTCTGAAGGAAGTCCGTTTGGGTTGAAGAGCAGCGTTGGAATTGCCACCCACAACCAAGTTGTTCTTGCTCAAGCTTTGAGACAAGGAACTCTTTTGTGGTGGAGGGCGTACTGATAAGACCCGTTGCTCGAAAGACGAATCATCATCCTCGGAGGATCCTCCTAACGTGAACATGGCAGGCTTCAGTGTTTTTCCCTTGGGGATAAGCTTAGACGACACAGCAAGTTGCATGCCGGAGCCAGTCGGTTTTCGAAAAGATGACGCCACCGGAGAGAAGCCATGTACGACAGATCCGCTTCGTATCAGGCCATCCGAAGAGACTGAAGTATCCGAATTTCGATGCTCACTTTGTCGAGCAGTATCCGCGGTTTCGTTCGTTGTAGCAGAAAAACAAGAGTCGGTCGAATTCTGCAGGTTGTCTGAAGCGGCTGTGGATTCAGGTTCCGATTTGGGTTGGGAGGCTGTTGTATGATGCGAAGTGCTGGGTAATGCGGTAAGGCTAGCTTCAAGGGAGGGAGATAATGGGCCTAATGCGGCCTTCTCTTGTATGCTAACCACGATCTTCTCCAGGGTGTGAGATGTTAGATGTCGGGACCGTGACAGGGAGCTGGCGCAGTCATCGTGTCCGAATGATCGCGATCTCGAGCCAGAATCCACGGGGAATGCTGCTCGTTCACTACTGAGGCTGTCGTCTGAGGAGTATGAATTTGATAATGATGGCACGCCACTGGACCTGGCTGGTGACAAGTCGCCCTGAGCCACACATAATGACTCGCGAGACCATACCCTCCAGCTCATGTTTTCTAATCGTGGACCATCCTTCAAAGTTTCTGAGCATTTGGAGAAAATAGACCACATAGCCATGAGACTGCAGGCGTTTGAGGGGTCTATTTGGTGCATTTTGGCTGCGTCTAAGGACAGCACCGGCGCAGGCGCATTTAAGCGCGACGGCATCTTGAGAGGGGGTTGAATATGTAGAATCCCAAGTCAGGGAAGGACAGGGCAACAAACCGGTTGAGGTAGTTGAGGTGGTTGAGGTAGTTGGCTTTGGAGGGAGATGGAGGGTTCGTGGTTGATCGTCCTGTGACGCAATCCACGGCACTCGGTCCGAGATGAATCGATACGAGATGGGGGCGTTAGGGTGGAGAGGAAGGAGCACAGTGAATGCTAAACCATCGACATGGAGACGACGACGAGGATGACGACGAGTCTAGAGGTCAAGACGTCAAGTCAAGCTGGAGGGATAGTGGGCAGTAAAAAGTCGGTCGATGGACAACGGACGGTGTGTAAAAGGTACTGAGGGATGGGGGAAGAATGCGATGGGGAGAGCCGGTATAACAAAGGGCAGGAGGTTGCAGGCCGGAGCCGGGACCAGGGTGAATGGCAAGGGCCAGGACCAGGGTGACAGGGCCAGGGCCAGGGCGATGGAAGGATTGCTTGTGCTCTGGTGCGGGTGCTTGGGACGAAGCAAGTCACCACGCTAAGAGTTCACTCGGCTCCAAACAGGGCGACAAACATGGGCACAGCAAAAGAGTCCTAAAAATGCGAGCAGAGGAGGGACACGGGGGTGGGACGGGGGCGAGAGGAGGGATGATGGAGGCTGAGGATCAGAGCCACAGGGTCACCAACTAGCGCTGTCGAACAGTAACTTTGGGTGCGCAGTGGGCCTAAAGACGTCGCTACCACGAGTAGGTTCCAGTGCCCGTGACCCATCCGTCCACCACTACGAGGTACTTGCACAGCACGACAAGCACTGGAACTGGGGAGTGGTTAGCATTTTTGGGCGACACACGGTTCGAGACACGAGGGAAAGGCCTTTCGGACTCTAGTGCCTTCTAGCCCTGCCAGGTTCTGTTCCGGACGTTCGCAGTGACCATTGGGGTGGGAAAGCACCCACCTGCTCCACCAGTAACTAGTGCGGAGGTGTCAACCGCAGGCCCATTGCGGTGTCCAGTGCCAACGCCAGTGCCAGCGAGATTTAGCCTGTTCTCTCCGTACTGCCCGTAAGCTGAAATGACTCTTGAAATGACACCCATTGCTGCAACCATCCGTCGTTTGATTTTCGCTCCTTTGGGCAGAAAGTGAAGAGCCGACTACTCGTAGTTAGTAGTTACTCTGCTGGGCTCGACCGGGCCCCACTAAGGGCCCTTCGTTGCTGCAGAAGGTCACCCACGATTTCTTGCCCAGGCACCCGAGCATCCAGAACCCAGGCATCGATGATCCCCATAATCTATTGCCTCCCATCACCCACTTTGGCCCATCCTTAGGAGAGGTTTCTTGCTAGTTTGTTGGCTACTGGGATCCCGTTCCATGGTGACATTGTGCGACAGGCTATCATCCAAGCATTTTGTGACCCGGTGACCATCTGAGTTGCTTGCTTATCATTGTGGCTTTGGTAACTGTTGTTATTGAAGCTTGGTAGTGTCCGGAACTCTGGAGGAGCCTGTAGTTACAAGGCCCAACTCGTTTTTGGATCTTGCAGTGTTGAAGGGGACACTCCGCGACGTATGGGACAGAATTACCGCTCACGTGTAACCCCGAGCAGAGCATCGGTGGCACTGTTACAGTACTACGAGTACGTACATACTGTATGTTGTCGAATGCCCAGAACAGCACAGGACGGAGGATGGAGGACGGAGGACCAAGTTGGCCTAGAACACCAAGTACCGAAATGATTTCTCGCCCCGTAGTACCGACCCGTACGTACCAGATACGGAGGACGTGTTGAAAGAGTCACATGCAAATTACGCGGCAAAACCCCCCCCAGTCAGCCACATCTGATCTCGACGCCCCCATGCGTTTTGGCGGCGGTGACTGGCTGCTTCGTTCAACCCTCGCAGCAAATGCCCGCTTCAAGGAGGTTATCACTCGTGCCCAAACATGAAAGGTATTTACACAGCACCAATTCACAGCTTGGTTGCTGTCCGCCACCTTGGGGCAAAAACTTGAAGTGGTAGTATTGCTCCGTAGTGGTTGTGGACGTATGTACCGAGGCGAGGGACCGAGATAATTTTACAGATCCCACCCCAACCATTTTTGCACCATGAACCCGCACCAAAACAAAGTCTCAGCGGACCAGCTGACTCAGGTAGTACGGAGTACCTAGTACCTAGCACGGCTACCTCGATGATTGGACGGAGTTCTCCTCGGTATGGTGGCCCAAATAGGAGAGTCAAACCCTTGGCTCCACCAAACCACCCACGCACGATTCTAGGGCCTTCGGAGCAAGACAGAGGCCTATCCACCCGGGAAGCCCTGCCACTTCAGGCTGTTGGCCACTAGAGACCTAGCTAAGCTGTAGTGGGGTCACTAAGCGTGCTAGAGCGTGCTAGAGCGAGTTAGGAGAAATGTTTAGTGAGAAGCTTACCTCTCGGGCTCTCACAGCGTGGCATGTCGTCCGCCTTCCCCGTGACAACTCAAACACACATACGGCGTACATCAATGCCACGTGCAAGTCTCCCATTTAGCCTACTGTACGAGGACTCCGCACACCCGCCTGTGCCTGAATTGGCTGATGAATAACTCCTTTCTGTCCAGCTGACCTGCTGAACTCCTCTGCTTTGTTGACATGTGAGATCCAAGAGCGACTCTAGAACCTCGAATCAACCTGGATTCTGCTCCTGCTCCTGCTACCGGAACCTGCAAGAGATGCTGAGCTGCCGAACACAGTACGTGGCCCGTACGTGAAGCTGATACACACACACACACACACACACACACACACACACACACACACACACACACACACACGCTTCCTGCAATTCCCACCCAAAAGGTGAAAATTCCCACAAGAATCATGCTCATACTCGTACGACCTTCCTCCCGCACGGCAATCCCCTTATTATCCATCCGATTTGGCTTCTCCCGAGTAGTCACCGGTCAGGAAGAAATGAACGCAAGCCTTCCGACTTCCATAATTCTCGTACGTACTAGATAGCACCCTGGCACCTGCTCCCTCCCACCGCTCAAGGGTGTTTGCACCAAATCAACGCTCCCCACGAACTCAAGCAAAGCCCTCCATCCGCGAGTCAAGCCACACTGTAATCTTGGCTGGCCCTACACCCCTCAAAGTCGACACACACATTTCACCCCTCAATCAGATGCCAAACGCCCTATCCATGCTTTTGTGGCTGATAAGGCGTCCCACACCTTGTAAAATCTTATGTGCAGAACACTCAACTCAGCACGTCGACAATAGGTTGCTCAAGTAATCTGGGTAATTCGCAACGAGCATCTCGAATTCTTCTTGTTGCACATAGCTGGCTCCCACACGCAACTCCATTTGGGTCTTCTCCACTTCCTCAGGATTAAAATTACCACCCCTCTGACCCAAGTTGAATGCAGCTTGCAAGTTGTGCAAAGATGGCAATGATCGGCTCTCGAATGTTAACGGTGACGGTAACGGTCGTTTCTCGAAAGGCCGACGATCAGTGCCAACATCCTACGAGTACGAGGAGTGCTCCGTACGAGCCAAGCTATTGACGGTGAAAGAACCTCGTAATTGCCGGGAGCAGCAGAGCGATCGGCATACCAGCTATCGCCCGGATATCACCTCCCGTACCCCGTCTCTGGGTCCTGGGCACCTGGGACCAACTCGAACACTCGGAGCCGCTCCATCCCTGGTCGAGATTATTGCGTCGCTTTTTGGCTGCTCATCTGCCCCGTGACCGCTTATTATGCCCCCAAGCCTAGTGGCCTTGCACACTAAACTGCTACTAACAGCCTAGGCGCTGCGGGTGGGAGTGTCACTCAGATGCCGGCTACCTTGTCCAGGACTCCACTCGGAGATGTTTGAGCCAGGCTCCCCCCTGTCAGTTCATCCCTCTGCACCCACCGGAGTCACAAATGACCATGGCTTTTGGTATGGACTTTCGAGGGATACCCCGACCCAGCCCTCGAGGTACTGATCAGCACCACATCTCGGATATGCAGGCCCCAACTGGCCATCCAGCCTTGCTATCCTCGAGACAGTGCAGAGTGCGGAGCACCTAGTAACGCAACTCTTCTGAGGCTGGCATTCATCCATCTCAATAACGAGGACCACTCAAGGTGCGAATTCGCTCACTCAATAGACGGTACAGGGCTCTTTCGTGGGTTGCTGCATGTGGTCATTTACAGAATCGATCAAACACTCCCTACTTGACGCAACACCTGTCACATTTGACCGTCAACAACTTTGAAATCTCTTTCCGACTTTTCGCTCTGGTACTCCGAACTTGACGCCACCAACGTCGGAAATGGACTTACGCTCCAGTTTGCTATGCATCGTTGAGATACGTCAAATTTGCGCCAGATGCTTCAGAATCAAATGAGACACATTTACATACGAAAGTATCAGTGCCGCCTCCCGTTGCTTCCGCTGTCACTTAGTGGCCAATCCCTGCCTCATCCACGCCAGTTTTTGCATGATTTTCAACGCTCGGATGGCGCCTCAGTATCATCCTAGCCATGTCTCCCCCGGTGATCTGAGTTAGAAATCCGATAGTCTGGGGATAATGGGCGTGTCCAAGCTCAACCTCGCACAGGCGTCAAGTCTCGATCAATAACACAGACCAATTTCATATGTTCGAGCCTGCTTGCCCAATGTCTAGACTCCAACTTTGACAGCTCCAGCCTGCGATCTGGCCAGCGAGTAGCACAATACAGATCACTCCAAGGACTATTTCCATACGAATGATATGTCAATCCCTTGGGATTGTCCTTCCCAGGCGGCACCCGTGAATGGTGCAAGGTCTACAAGGAACGTAACTCGGCTGACCCATGAAATTGCGACTCACTCACTGGCTCAACTATTGGTTGCTGCGACACCCTACAATCCAAATATGGCGCGAAGGCGCTTCAAGCCCATATGTAAAGGTGTTGCCGGTGTACCTTGTAACAGTCACACTCGCATATTGGCCTAGCAAGAAGGCCTATCTTCCTTCCTAGTTACACCTAGCTCCAAGCTGTCTCCGGCATTCCTAGGCTCCAGTCCCATGCAGATGTCCACTTTTTGGAGGCTGCAGCTGTCGTGCAGTTGTGATGCAGCAGGGCTTAACAAAATGGATAATGTTTTCTCCCATTCACTTCAGGAAGGTCTGGTTTTCGCCGATCCAGGGGCATGCGGGTAAACCCCATTTCATTCCCTTCATACGCATTCGTATCTGTCTTATCCCGAGCTTGAAGAGACACGTCGTTCTAACCCACTGGCACGTTTTGCCCGCGTCCCCCCTTTACATTCGGGCCAGCAAGACAGGAGGCCCAGGGACCATTCCTCCAGATCAAATAAATATCTCGCTCTCATAACCCAGTCTTACTGCATGGCCATTGTTGTTGTCTTTGGCCAAACACCGATGTTGATGATCAGCCTCGCTTGTGAATATTGTTCGCGATCGCGGTGCACCTGACAAGGTTGGTTGACCGGGGTAACTCGATCGCGCGGATCTCCCATCACACAATCTGGTTTGTGATAGTGTCTCCTTACCAGATACCTTGCCTCCAGCCGAGATCCCTCCACTTCACCAAACCATAACTGTTTTTGATATTTTCCCACCTCTTAACCAGACCTCGCCATGTATGGAGCATAAAGGTACGTTACACCTCAGCTTCGTGCCGGCTCGGGGATCCATACAATCCAAGCTGAATTTGATGCGAGGTTGGCATTGCACTGCATCACTTTCTCCAGCATCCCTTGAATCCCACTTTCATCCTGCAAGGGACTACGCCCCGTTCGAGTTCTGTTGGCAGTTGAAATATTCCCTTGCGCTCCCATCCTTTCAGGCAAGAGTTTGAAAGAATCAATCTCCCCACTATAGGAGGAACTATGCGATGCAAAAACAGCCATGCTCGCTCCCACGTTTGTTCGAGTTTATCATTGAGACTCCAGAGGACGAGGCACACGATGTTGCAGTGCTTTGCTCAACACAAGGTATTGCTCCGAGGCTGTCGAACGTCCACCGGCGTCTTCTGATACCCCCTCATCAGGGAGCGGCAGATTGTCAGTTTTCAATCGTAGGTGATATTGGGATGTAGCCCGGCTGAGATGCATCGAGTTTACAATGTACGTCCACTGAGCATCGGTCCGCAGTCGCCGGCATGCAAAGTAATCCAGATCTCCGGCTGATGCCAATCAAGACAAGTAACCAGTGGCAGTCAACGGTGTGCTCGACCTTATTACCTCCATGGTGTTCCGGAGGGCGGCAGCTTCAAATGCAAGGATTCCATTTATTCCCTCTTGAAACCCCTGCTCACAACCTCCTTTTTCGTTTTTGCTCTCCTCACGTGCAGACATAGCGCGGACCCAGAGCGACGCTGCACCCTTGTCACAAGCCTGATCCAGCCAGAGGTATTGGCGCATGATATCCCTCAAATGCGTGTACTCGAAAACGCACAGATCGGCAGCGAGACTGCAGATTTCTTCACGGCCTCGAGGCAACGATAGCAGGCGGTATTGGATCAAATTTCTTCGCATGTTCATTTCCCATGACGAAAGAGCGGTATGTACATCATTGTAAGATTGGTTCAAGAGTCGACAGTAGGTGCGCATGTCGAGCAGCAGATCCTTGAAGTCGTCCGAGACTTCAAACTGCTTCGCGCGGGATCGAGGTGGCCGTATGGCCTTCACTTGGTGTTCGAGGACATGGCGGTAGAGGCAACCAAGTTCGAAATTTGGTCTCGTCAAGGACACACTCGCTTGGATGATATCGGTGGATTGCACCAGGTCGGCGATAGGCGATACCTGGTGTCATTACTTCAGACAGTCCACCTCGCTTCTCAACCAAAAGCCTTCAAAGCGTTCATGTGTAGATTTGTCCACTCGAATTGAGACAAATAATCCAACCACCCCAGTGATCGAAGTGGCGGGTCAAAACCTCCGAAACACTTCTCTGCATAAACCTCCTCCACTGGTTTTGGGCCGGTATCGGCTATCGTCAAGCAGAGTACCGCAAAAACCACCTCGTCCAGGACATCACCTCATGCGATATGTTCCCTCACGGACCTGACTGCACTATTCTGGCAATGTATCATCACAGCTTCATCTGTTGCTGAGGAGCCATGCAGGGACTTTTCGAAAGCAGCTGTCCAGATAAAAGAGTTGACACAAGCTCGTTGGTCATGCTCAGTCGAAAGAAGGCCGAGGATAAAGTTTCATCAGTGCTGAGAATGGGCTGGACAAAGTTCGGCCACAGTATTGAAAGGGCTGCGGTGTGTCTGTCAATATCGATGCTCATTCTCGGCGTGTGTGTGTGGAAGGAAAGGTAGGCGGCCTCGACATACCGTAGTGATGGATTCGCCGCACATCTTGAGTCTGGAGCATTGCAGCACATTGCCTTGTAGCAAAGGACGGCTAAGGCAGGTGCTGGGTGATGGTGGTATTCTGAATTGAATTTGGACGCCCGTCTTGCTTGGCCAAAACTGAGGCGCGCTCCCTTACGTCCTTCTCCCCTATTCTCCTTGGTGTCAATGTCTAGACCTCGGGCTCCCCCGGGCCTTGATGGCAAGGTCACTCCATTCTGGCAGACCATGGGGCCAATGTCCGAAGTAATACGGCCGTTCGGAACGGTGGAGCTCGGAGTTATGCCCTCCACACTTTGAAAATGCCTCGGGGCAATAGCAACCGGTTCTTTGGAGCTTCGGGTTGCTGCCGCCTCAGCAAGCATCCTGCTGTGTTCTCGTTTTGCGGTCCGTCTGCGGCCTATTAGAGTCAGATGTCAGACCGGAGAGCAAGCAAGTACAACTCTTTCCATAGGTAAGGTAAGGTATGGCCGATGTCTCCCAGACATCAAATCCACCTATGCACACATAGTCAACTTCGTAGGTAGGCACCCCATTGCATCGCTTACATATCTGTTTAGCTCACTGACATTGGCGAGGTCATCGAGTCAGTTCGATGGATTGGACCGTTGGAGGCAGTTTCCGAAGCCACTGACTGCGTCGCTCTCGTAACTTTTGGGGGTAGGAGGGTGGTTCTACTCATACTACTCGTACACACACCCCGCCATCGATTCACCTATTCAAGGCCCCCATATTTCTTTGGCCCACTTTATCTCGTGAAGAAGGTTAAAGCTTGTGGATTTTCCCTACAGCTGGCCAATCAGCATGCGTGATTACAAGTGGCTGTTACGTATGAGGTAATTGCATACTGACCCATTGGCATAGATTCTTGTCCGAGGTACTACGCAGTACATAGACTGTATGAATTAGCCGTTTTGGGGAGACGGGGACGAGTTGGCTGCCACAGATTTCACACTACAAACGAGTATGCGGATTTCTAAGGTATGTTCACGCTGGCTAAGGTCACCTGCCATTCGTAACTCTCATCATGTTCCATGACAACTGCAAGAGGTTTACTCGGAATAAATCAGTCAAAGATGCTTGAGTCCGGGTTGTTGGACTTTTGTGTTGCTAGGCTTCTCCATTCTCTTAATTTGGGTGGATCTAGCCTCCCTCCCTCTCCTTCCATCGGGAATGGGGTTGTCTTAGGGAAGAGAGTGAAAAATATCATCAACCTGTTTGATACGAATAAGCTTCCAACTCGGTGTTGCTACCTTTGACGCTTCTGGACTCGCCTATGCTCAGCCTTGATTGAGTACCTGCCCAACACGGAGTGCTGCCATGCTGTACCCCTTGATCAAGAAACCATCTAACTACCCCCCTTCGTGCGATCGTCCCATCCCATGGCTCCAACAGTAGCTTGTGCAAACGAGGAGACCATCCAGACAGCTGTGAGAACTCCAAGTTTGGGTGGACAGAACCTAAGTTCGGTTAGCCAACACGTACCAAAGATATGCATGAATCCGCCACTTACTCTTCTAGACTGAGAGTAATGAATCCGCCCCAAAAGAGCCACTGCGCAACGCAAAGGAGCACGCTTGTGACCGCGACTGCGTGTGGCTTCCTGGATGCCTTCTGGGGAACCACATCATGTTGACGTCCTTCAACAGGAAGAGTGCCATATACCCTGTAATTTGCTGCCTGGCTTTTCATCAACGATGCATTTTCCAAGGCCCTGCTCTTGTCGATCCAATGATATGCCACCTTCTCCTCAATCAGCGGCCAATATTCGTTCCGACGGGCCATCAAGGCAGCAAATGCCAAGATGACCACGACGATCAGCCACAAGAGTGCGCCAGCGTATATGAACTGTGCCGGTGTGGAGCCTGCTAGTCTCTCCATACCTTTGGCGTAGAAGCTGTGTTCTCGACCATAATTGACGGTGATGATCATGTAATACGATGATAAACCTTGGAGAATGATTTCCGCAAGCAGGCAAGACCCGGCCGCGGAGAGATTCACAGCTTCTAATGGTTGCACCCCAGGTACCAAGGACCTTAGTAGTGTGAGCCGAGGCATCGTGCACCAGAGGAGCATCAAGTGAACGACTGGAACGTGTCCATAACCAGTGGCTGCATGGACGAGCGAAACATTAAACCAGTTTGCGAGGAGTTGAAGAGCGGCAATCGAAATCCCCGCGAAAACCCAATTTTGTGAGTCTGGCAGCCCCAGAGAGCCTTGCGTAAGTCGATTCATGCCCATCATCCGAACGAGGGATGGCGCAAGGAATGTGGCTATATTGATCAGGGCAAAGCTCCCGAGTTTCCACTCGGTTGATGGACATGTTTCCCCTCCCTTGCTAGATGTCAAATACCACATGGATGCCAGGTCTGTGTCGTTGGATTTGGATGGCTTGAGAGACCAACGCCATGGAATCATGTCGAGAGGGGTCGGGGCGGCTAGTTGTTGCCAGTCTTCTGGAAGACCGTGCCAGCCTTGTACATTGCCACAAAGGCCGTGAAGCCAATGTACATAATCTGCTCGGGTCTCGAACATCTGGCAAGCACATCCGCAGGAATCGTAGCTGATGTCACGACAAAAGCAAGCCCTATCAACGGCGGGTACGACTCTGCAGTAGCCACCAGAGTCAATCTCACAAGCGTCAGTTGCGCATTGGTCAGCAAGCTCGACCACTTGCTTTGGCATATCCGCGACACGCGTGGGCCAGACCCAGTCTTCAACGGGGATAAATGCGAATGCCGTGGTTTTGAGCCCGTCATTCCAATTGTCGGGTACGGCCTTTAGTCCACAGGTGGCATGCATCCATAGTCGCTCCTTCGTCAAGTCTATCTCCTCTCGCCCTGCACAAGGTTCCCAGTCTGAGATCCCTGTGAACTCGCTGCAGAAGCATTCTTTATCAAAATAATCGCCACGTCTGATGCCATGTTGGGTGAGGTCGTAACCGACAGTCTCAGAGTCCAGAGCTATCATGGACCGTAGGGGCTCACTGTATTCCCAGGCCCGGAACTCGTTTCCGGTATGTCGAGTAGTCTCTGTGAAACTACACGAGGCTATCACATGCTGAAATGCTTCCATGGATGAAGCAGAACTCGAGGCTGACAGGCATGTTGGTGCTTTGTGAATCACGTCAACGGCCGCATACCCTTGTGCCAACGAGGCTGGGGAAAGGTTTCCCAGCCCGTTCGTGTCGCCGATATCGACAAGCCAGGTCCGACCGGTAGCCTTGCGGACCCATTGATATAATTGCGCTTTGGCCAGCACTGATCGGCTGCAGTATGGGAGGTAGCCTTTGATAACAGAAGGGGACAACTCAAAGCCGAGACAGGTCAGCTGGGTCAGCCATTGGTGGTGTGTGCAGATGATTCCGAAGTGAGAGGTGCATCGTTTGCTGGTACATCTGGTCATGGCACTCAGCCAGGTGGACTGGTCTTGTTGAGCGATGCAC
Source organism: Exophiala aquamarina CBS 119918 (assembly GCF_000709125.1). Lineage (NCBI taxonomy): Eukaryota > Fungi > Ascomycota > Eurotiomycetes > Chaetothyriales > Herpotrichiellaceae > Exophiala > Exophiala aquamarina. The sequence goes on from NW_013550585.1 coordinate 4,217,926, forward strand.
TGTGGCATAGGAGTCAAGTCTTCAGGATTGACCCAGCCATTGTGATTACTCTGAGCTATCACTGTATCGTCCTCCCCAGTAGAATCATTGCTAGAGGGGTCAAGTGCTTCTACTGTTTCAATGTTGGCATCAATGGTCATAAGGCTAGAACTGTGAAATACCTGTTGCAACCACCTCGCATAGTCCAGCCGCCAACAACAGAAGGAAGATATTAGATGTTTTCATTCCGCTGACAGGATGAGCATCCAAGGTAACTTGTGCTTTAATGTAGGTATGGAGTCAGTGTGAATGGATGATTTGCTCAGTTGAGCCTCGTTTTATATAAAATGGGAGCCTAATGGCGCGGGCGGCAAACTAGATGCTTGTCTGATAAGGTGGGGTAGCAAGGCTATGGCGCCCTTATAGCTCGCAACACCTCGCATTTAAGCGGTATGTAGTCAATGTCCTGTTCTGTGAACTCCTACCTGTGCATGGTATGGGCGGTCAACTGGTTGGTCGCATCGATGGTCTAGGCTTAACTTGATATACCGTACCATTGATATACCGCCGTTATAGAATCTAACATGGTTGTCGAATCATTCTGAGTGGAGACAGATTCAAGGCCACGGTGGGAGGCGTTTTCATTGCGGGAAAGTATGACCCGGTACTATATCCATCTTCATGGCGGAAAACAGGTAATTGTCAACCAATCTCCATCGGTGGAGCTGTCCATCCGATGTAGTCCAGGTGCACTTTCTATTGGGGTGCTAAACAGGAGACCGTGTGGACAAATGGCCTTTGGATCCTTTCTATCCCATTTGGGTATCATTTTGTTCAGACTGTCATTCAATCCTGTTCTCATGCACGCTGAATCTTAGGCCAAAAACGCCATACCCGTGCTGATGATGACTTTCTATGCCCAGTTGGTGAAACCGTGTCTAAAACTCGTTCTCATCATTTCCTGCAACAATCACATTATTGATCTTAAGAACCTGTAGAGCGCCGTTAGTCATGTTCACAAAGTATCAAAGCAATCAGCTGGCATGACTCACCATCCGACATAACTGAGTGGCTAGGAGGAGCTGTTGTCTCTTTCCGATCAGAGGGTCAATGACAAAGCTTTCTCGCATATCTGTAGCTTGTCAGTAGAGATTCCAGGACTTGTACCCATTTCAAGCCCATACCGTTGTTTCCTGTTCCCATACAATCCACACCTAATCGAGAGTTCTGCTCCTTCAGCTGTCGTGACTTGACATCTGCCAATGTCTCGATTGGACTTAGACCCGAGTTCTCTGCGAGAGCCATAGGAATCGCATCGAGGGCATCTGCGAAGGCTCGCATGGCATATTGCTCCAAGCCCGGGGTTTTCGAAGCAGCATCCTCGACAGCTAGTGAACATGCAATCTCGGCGGCACCACCACCGTACACAACTCGATTGTCCCTCACTAAATTCCGGACGACACAAAGTGCATCATGTAACGACCTCTTGGCTTCATCGATGATCATTTTGTTACTGCCGCGGACAAAGACGGTCACAGCTCTTGTGTTTGCACATTCTTCGATCACGAGCATCTTTTCACGTGTGGTACCGAAAGTCATTTCTCTGACAAGCCCAGCTTTGCCGAGTTTCTCTTTGCTCAAATCCTCAAATCGAGGTACAATTCTCCCATTGGTCGCAATAGCAATCAATTCAATTTCGGGCCCACCGACCCATCGCACCGCTGGAAGTTTGTTCTGGAGTAGGAGATGATTGGCTTCATCGTCAAAACCCCATTGGCAGATGACAAGGTTGGCGCCGGTGGCTTTGATCAAATCAATCATCTCAACGAATTTAGTCTTCTCGTAGTTCTGTAGCTTCTTGAACTCTTCGACTGAAGAGATGTCAAGCTTGTGCTTTGTCTTGGGTTTGGGAGGTTCAAAGGCACATGTCAGAATGGCGAGTTTGGCATCTCTGACTTCAGTGGGCATCTGTGGATGGGAGAAGTCTTTGTCAACAATGACGCCCTTGACCAGAAGGGAATCTTCTATGGAACCGCCAGCCTTGCCATCCACTTTGATGAGTTCGAAATCGACATCTTTGCGCTCGAGGTCAGCAACTGACATGACAGCCTCCACTGCAATCTTGGCGAACTGGTCATGGGCCTTGCTGACGATTTTGCTGCCCAAACTGGTTTTAGCGACCTTTAGAAGATTCTCCTGCTTTTCTCTGCTGAAAGTGATTTCATCGCTGATCTTGTCCAGATGAGCCACAGAGAGCTCACAGGCTTGGTCAAAGCCATCAGCGATACGGATAGGGTGAATACCCTTGTCGATCAGATCTGCAGCTTGGTCAAGGAGGGCAGCAGCGAGAACAACTACACCGGTTGTGCCGTCGCCAATCTCATCGTCCTGCGACTTTGACAATTCAACCATGAGTTTCGCAATTGGATTAGAGAGTTCCATTTCAGACATTATGGTTCGGCCGTCGTTGGATATCTGGATGTCCCCATCTGGAGAGATGAGGATTTTGTCGAGGCCTCGGGGGCCCAAAGAGGTTCGGACGATATTTGCGACGGTTCTCGCAGCGACAATATGCTGTTTCACGGCATCGGTGCCATGAGTCCGCTTCTTGGATCCTTGATCTCTAACGACGATAAAAGGTCGTCCAGTCTCATCCTTCAAGAACTGCGCTTGGGACAAATCCAATTGCATTGCCATCTTTTGGATGTGCCGAGAATCAAATTCTGCGTCCTCTTGACCACGATACCGAGCACACAATTGATCGTCTCTTAATCACTCCAGAAAGAAATGAGGGCGGGGTGAAGGATGCTCAGATTCGACGTTGCAGGTGCAGGGGGCGGTTCGGGATTTACAATTCCGATGAGATTCTGTATAATTCCCTGTTTCTTCTTATGCGTGCCTGCTTTGCAACTGTAGAAAGAGGCTTCAGATGCTGCAGCCGACGAAGTGTTATGTAAGTGTTCATCTGCCGCAGCCTGAAATTTTTGGGATCTCCAAAACTGCCCGCCATGGACGACCATCGCAGCCAAGACTGTGCTTAATGACTATTAAGGCAACATGGAACTAGTTGCTTAGTGCCCACCTAGCGTGCCGTTAGCGCTGTGTATCTTCCGCCTCAACTCGTCTTGAGTGGGCGCTAATGGCACTAAGATGTTATGTTAACCCCTCCTTCCAACCCAATCAAGTCAGGCACTCCCAGCCTTACCAACCAACCACCTGCTTCTCGCGTCTGCCCTTCTCCGCGTTTGTCCAGTCCGGTTCGCATCTTGGTCTTCTTTGCGCTCCCTCGCGCAATTTGCATTTTATCACCGAACATCAATTTGCAGTTTCTGATACTTGAGCTCAACCTCACTTCCGCATCACGGCAATCCAAGCATCTTCATTGTTCTCCCAGCGCACGCACTCTTCGCAATGCCTCCTGGTCTCCCTGGTAAGTCGACCCTGCCCATCGGGCTGGCTCATCGACTCTCGAGTGGCGTCGCATCGCATCACTGACAATTGCACTAGAACCGGACCGCGACAGCGTGGACTCAGAGGTCATTCTCCCAGTAGACGCCGATACCAAAGCTCAGGATCAACTGAATGGGGAGCAGAGCAATGATGTGAAAACTGTTGACCCTCCAAGTGGTCGAGGCGAGATAGAAGACCCTTCCGACTCTGAAGGCTCTGAGGAAGGCGGCGAATATAACGTAGAGGCGATTCGAGGCCACCGAATCTACAAAGGCGTGGTGCTATACGAGATCAAGTGGCAAGGATACCCTGAAGAAGAGAACACAGACGAGCCCGAAGAAAATCTATTGCCGTAAGACTTTCGACTGATCACTATACCAGCCCGGCTCCGGTCTTCTAACTTCATTGCTTAGACACGCCCGCCAAATCCTTGCAGATTACCACGAAAGCATTGGAGGTGCCCCAACAACAGGTCTCAAGAAGTCGAAATCCAAACAGTCACTTCGCCGGCAAGCTTCCACCGACGATTCTCCCGCTCCTTCTGCCAAGAGACAGAAACGCAATGGTTCTCTTGGCCGTCCCGATTTGACAGAATCATGGACCCCTACCAAAGAAGATTGGGAGCCTCTAGTACTCAAGATCGAGACAGTAGAGAAAGACCCGTCGGGACAGCTGGTCGCATATGTCGTCTTCAATAACGGCAAGAAAACAAAAGTCGGCATGGACAAAATCTATCGGCATTGCCCGCGCCCAATGCTCAAATTCTACGAAAATCATCTCAAATTTTCGTAAGTTGGTTTGGGAGGCTTCCTAGGAAGATTTCGAGTGCTGGCTATTGTCTGAGGATTAACATCTCAAAGATCTCCTAGCGATCACTCCTGAGGGACTGTAAAACAACTCAATACCATCTCCAAAGTCACCCTGTTTGGCAACCTACCGGGTTCTCTCTTGACGTTGATACCATGGCTTTCATCTTACTGCTAGGCGCTTGGGGTGTGTAGCATGGGCCGCGTGGTCATTTACGGTCACGCGCTTCCCTGGGCGGCCGTTCATGAGGTGGAGGAAACGCCAGTTGCGCAAACAGAATGCCTATCGAAGGAACGGCACAGACTTCGGTCTAAGCATTTTCCACCAGAGGCTCTACCCGGGTTGGACACTTTGGAGTCTCCAGCGATGTTTTTGGTGGGCCATGAAGATCAAATTATTGATCACCAAAACGTGGCGAATGCTCCCATGAATTAAGTTCTGTTAAATGCTGTAATTAGACTGCATTCAAAAATTAAGGAAACTGTTGGATTCTTGCTCTAATAGAATAAAAAAAAGGTAGTCGAGCATACAAGGACTTTCCTCTTCGGCTGCACAGCTCCCTATAAAATGCGTCGCTACGATGTTTTCCTTGAGGACGACGTTCAAGGGAAATAGTCAAGGACCGCACACGACAAAGCTGCGGAAGCGGAGACGGAAGGAATACACGGACACCTCCCGAATCCTGATACAAGCATGCTAGGAGCCAGACACCGGCGCCGCCATCTCCGTACTATGTCTGCTACGAGCATTTGGGGATGGGGAGCATGACGGTCTTCGGCAGCAGAGGGTTAAAGGGGATGTACGTAGAGAGCAGAGGAGAGGACACAACCAGGATGATCTTGGACCACACCGTCTACGCCTCTGATATCAATTCATAGCCAATTGGCATGGTATCCCCCCAATCATATGATCGGGCCAAGATAATGGGTTCTTTGTCTTATGGACTTTTATGTACTTGCAATCTCGCCGGAGGATTCCGAGAGAAAAGCAATTAGCGGTCGATGCCGATGTCGATGCCTTCTCGAGTGCGCAGATGCACATTGAGCTCTGTTCAAGTCTTCGAAGCCACAACTTCCTGTTGAGCAGTTTCGCCTTTCTCACCGAACGAGTTGCGAACCGCACCCCTCTCTTTCTCCTCGTCTTCCATAGCAGCCTTCTCAAGTTCAGCTTGCTCCTCAGCCGTGGCGCCGTAGTAGTGGATGGCAACAGCATCGCCAAATTGTGCGTTGATGTCCTCCTAGAACATACGTCAGATATCGCTCCCTCGGTGTGGAATTTCTTGGGACAAAACTCACGAGACTGCGACCCTTGGTCTCTGGGCAGAAAAAGTACACGAATGCAATATTAAAGGCGGTTGGAATGATCAAGACAAGGAAGAACTTCCAGCCGATCTTTTCGAGCGCAATAGGTCCGGCAACGAGCAGGATGATGTCTGCAAGGTATAACCCAGACATTCCAACACCCATGCCTTGGCTTCGAATGTGGGTTGGGAAGATCTCAGATCTAGTATACAAATCAGGATTTGGGGCACTTGGTCATCATGACGTGAGACGGGACTTACAGATAGAGGAATTGACTAGCGTCCATCTGAGAAGGAAATAGTTAGTGTCTACCATCAATCAGTAGGATGAAGGGGGAGGCAAACAAAAGTGCTCCAGAATGGAGTGATGAATCTGGCGCGATGTTAGTGAGCCGCTCTAACAAATGTGATAGTGAATGGACCACTCACAAGAAGATAAAGAAAATCGCCGCATTCTGCCCTGCTCGATTCGTTGTTCCCAGGAACTCTGCTTGGAGGGCGATCTCGCAGACCAAAGAGACGAGAATCCCGCTCAAGCCAATGAGCATGAATTTCCGACGACCAAATCTCTCGATGTAGAAAGCACAAAACAAATTGCCTGGCAAGGTCGAGGTGACCCACAGGGAGGTAAGGAGGAGAGGCATATATCCAGTCATTCCAAGAGAGATGTATAGAAGGACACCATAATTTGCGATAATCAACACACCGGTGAACTGGTTGTTCCACATGAGCAGGAAACCAACGGCAGCCCGGCGTCGATTTGCGGGAGTCTTGAAGATCTCCCACCTCGAGGTGGTGGATTTGATCTGGCGATCAAGCTCGACCTGTTTTCTCATCTGGTAAAACTCCTTACGAGCCAGTGAATCGTGAGGATCGCCTTTGGTTCGGTGGAGGCGCTTGAGCACTTCGTGGGCTTCGTCAAAGCGGTCCTGCATCATGAGCCACCGAGGGCTAAAAGGCAACCACGGTGATCCGATAAGTAGCAGCAGTGCGGGCACCATCTGGAAAGCGATTGGAAAGCGCCATGGAAATGAAGATGGAGATCCACTGGTGGAGATGAAAGATACGCCGAAGCCCAGCCATGCCGAGAGGGAATATCCAACAGCAAACATAACACCCTGGAATGCGGTCAACGGAGGTAGATTGCCTCGAAAATCTGTACATACATGCATTGAAACCATGAAGCCTCGGGATTCTGGGGTGGAAACTTCGGCTTGATACCTGTAAAATGTCAGAAGAAACGCAAGGGTTGATTGAAGGTGCTCACATTGGAATCGCGGTGACCAGGGCCCCAATTCCGAAGCCATTGATCACTCTGCCTGCCATGAACATGCCGCTGTTGACAGATCCGGCACAGATTGCGGCACCGACGGTAAGAACGATTGCTGCCCATTGTATGGTCTTCTTTCGACTATATTTGTCGGCAAGATAGGAACAGCCTGCAGCCCCTATGGCCGATCCAGCGGCATTGACACCTAGATTAAAGCGAATGTCAGCGCTTTCACAGAGTCAAATTGCCGAAAGAGAGAGTCATATGTATACATACCATTAAAAGCACCAATATATTCAGAGGTACGGCTATACCCAGGTTCACCAGCGGCAGCTAGGCTAAGAGACTTATAGAAACTCGGCTGTCCGATAGTCGAACTAGAGTGACATTAGAATTGTATTCTGCAAGCTGGGCCTGGCTGCTAAAGACCTACCCGATGATTGCCATGCCATAGGAGCATGAAGTAGACCCGAGGGCAACAAATACGACAACAGCAAGGTTGAAAGCATTGGGGATGAGTTTTCCCATGGTGAAGGATGATGCACAGACAAGGACCTTTTCCAAGTCTCCAGGGGAAATGTCATGTCGGAGACAGAAGTTGCGGCTCGAGGCACTGTAAGCAGATTTATAGGCGAATACTCCACAGCCATGACCTGATATTCACTGGGTCTTTTCCTAGGCGCCACCAACAGTGCAGACGACGCTATCTCGCGTATGAAAGCAATCAAAGGAAGTTGTTGGCACCAGGCATGAAAGAAGCGACGGTGCAGCATGCCGGTGGAGTTAACCTTGGGGTACATGCCAAAGTTAAAGCAGGGCTAGACCATGGACAGGAAGGCTGCTCAAGAGGCTTGATCGCCTTCTCCTGAGCTTTTACTGCCTAGGCAGAGGCAGTAGCCCACACAAAGTCAGAGTTTGAGGAGCTTAGTGCCTAGCAAGCCGAACCACCGGCATGGTGGTCTTCGAATTGAACAGTCAGGATTTATCTCCAAAAATCGGAGAGTCAATGTCCAATCAGCGGCGCGATCCAACACTGATGTTATCGACAGAGGGCTGGGTGGAGTTTCTCGAGTGGAGCAACATGGGAAAACCAAGCCATTTTGTGGGGAAATGGTCGTCTCGAATCCCCAGATTTTGCGGAGAAGTGATGATAAGAGCCCGAGGTCAAATTCTTCAAATGGTTAAGTGAGCGCCATGCACCATCGGCAAGGCTTCTTAATCGACCAAATGAGATTCCGGCGGAGGCAATAATGCTATGACACGTGCGAAATTGAGTCAGTGAGCAATTTAGTCTAACCACCTCACCAACTATCACATACCTTTTAGTCGCAAATTGGGTTTCCAAGCCTCCTGAACAGCGAGCGGAGACGCCTTAGCCAAGCCGATTATTGGATTATGAGAGACAAGCAGACTAGAACTGAGTGTACGGATGGTAAGACAGACAAATGAACCGAGTTTGGGAAGACCAAACCTGGTATAGCCTTGATACCTCATACTGTAGCCTTCGCAGCTGGAGCAGATCAAGGTATGACCTAGCACGGATAGGATAATAGTATCTTGGAATGCGGACCCGTGCTCGTTAGTTAACATTTCAGGACTTCAGCTCCAGGATCCAGGATTTTGGGTCAACTGCCCACCCTGGGATTCTTCCGGCTTCTCGCCTGATCGCCTGATCGCCTGATCCTGCCACGAGAGGTGATCTGAGATGATAACGTGGCGAAAGGAAGTGTAGCAGGTCTGACACGGGGGCGGTGTGTTTGATGACATGAGGGTGACGCATTCTTGACCTTGGACACACATCGCTAGCTACTGAGCATATCCCCGTGAAGTGGTGCACATGTGTGTTGAAGTACATTCATTCCAAGGGGCTAAAGGAAACCGAATTGCGCAGACATTGCCACCTTGGTTTCCACGACAGCGGTTGAATGGGTATCCTCTCTTGTTTGAAGACTTGAATTTGGCGACAAGCGATTGGGGTACTAGGCTTCGTCACACATGGAGCCGCAAGGTTTCGAACGGCCCAGATATCAAAAAAGGCGACAATAATTGCCTGATTTGGCATTGAACTATTCATTATTAGACGAGGTCACCTGCGATGAGGCTGACATAGTTTCAGGTCGAATGCTTGAAGATCTCTCGAGCTACTTCCACACGGAGTACAGGTCGCTGCTCTTGCCTTGCGCCAAATCTGCGACGCCTGATGGAGGGCAAATATTAAAAGCTTTGAAAACTTGCCACATCTGTCTTGTGCGCGATGCCAGTATATTAGATGGTACCGAGGACAAGTCTTCTAAGATGTCAGACGACCTTGTGCCGTGAGTAAACAAGTGTGCGCAGGTCAACAAAGATCGCGCAATTGCACAAAGACACTATACAAGTAGCTCTTGCACGGAAATCTTGGGGTATCTGCTGTTTCTGTGCAAATGATTCAATTCACCTGTCGTCCAGGCCCTTTAGCGTGTGGGAGGAACATAGTGCCAGGCATGATGAAGTGACTTGGACAGTGAAGCATTATGTAGGCATAACCATAACAAGTTGGCACGGACGAGCATACAGCCCCAGGTGCCATCCACAATCCTCATGTCACGTGGCAGAAATTTGGCGCGCAATGAATTAATGCTCGACCGGACGCTTGGCATATAGCGCGTTAGGTGCCTGCGGTAGCCGCCGGCCAAATTCGTAGTATTGACGCGCCGCCAACAGAAAAGTGCCTTGTCCTCGTTACAGCATGCAGCACAATTCATCCAAGACACAGTCAAGCCCAAAGAAATTCACCCTTTCTAACAGCCAAGTACAGAAGCCATAATCCCGCTGCGTGTAGCCAGATGTCATTCCCTCAAAATTGCTGACCACAAGCGCTCCCCTTCTTTCTGGAGGCCGACGGTACTCCCCCGACACTCTTTCACCAGGCCAACAGCAACCAGGTCGCTGTCAAATGCGCACACGCTTCCACTGTCAACCTCTGCTCCCTCTTCTCCTTCTGTCAATGCGAGGCGATCCATCTCCTCTGAACTTCCCAAATTGAGAATGGCCTTCAGCTTCTCCAATGCCGCCTCGACCACCTCTACATCGAACCCCGGAGGAGCCCATGTGAGCGACGGAGCAGAGTTGCAAGAGATCCAGACAAATCAGCTCGGGTTTGCCGCTTTGAATGGCGAGGCCAAAATTCGCATTTTTCCAACGCCCTGGCCTTCGGATGATCTGCCTGCCCCATCATCCTCACTATTATCAGTCGCATCATCCCGGGGGCTTGTAGCAGCTGCGGGTCCTGATGCCATCTATATCTCCTCCACATCAAAGGTCCGAGAGAGCCTACAGTTGTCAGAAAAGGGGCCAATACGCCCTCTAGAACCAGATATCAAGATACCCCTCCCCCGATTGTCACAGATTGCGTTTTCATCTGACGACAGTGTTCTCGTAGCCTCCACTCACTCGGAAGGAGGAATCCTTGCCTTCCAGGTTGAAAGCCTCAAGAACGGACAGCTTGAACCTTTGGTTAAGATTACGACAAATGGGCAAACTCTGAGAGCTCTTGTGCCAAATCCCGTGCCAGGCAGTGCCGAGTTGTTTGCCATCGTCACGTCCAATGGAGACTTGATGATAGTGGATCTCAAAGCCGGTGCATTGTTATCGGGGATCAACGGTTTCGTCCTCACATCGAATGTCAGCTGCGTCTCATGGAGCAACAAGGGTAAACAACTAGTAGCAGGTTTGGCGGACGGCAACGCAGTGCAACTAAAACCGGACGGCACCGTTGTTGCCAACATACCCAGATCTACTTCTATTGCACCAAATGTTCATGTCTCTGGCATCTTGTGGCTGGAAAATGACATATTTTTCACTGTATATACCCCAAGCGGGACCGACAATGGAATCCTGCCCTCCGAGTACTACATCATTACCAGAGATGCAGAGCAATCAAGGTTAACGTTTGAAAAACTACCCGAGGTCTTACCACTATGGGGCGTGGAACGTTTACCATCTGCACACTTCATCTCTAGGCTTAGAGCATTTGAACCACATTTGCAGGAGCTCGTGGTAGTGACCGCTACCACTTCAATAGACGTTGGGTTGGTCTCCAGGACAGACAAACCTCTTTCTGCAGAGGGAGTTGTGGCGCCGGCATTTACCACTACTGTAATCGAGGACGATACACGACGTGCCCAACTACCTTTATCCTCCGAATTCCAAGACACTTCTCCCATTGGGATGGCTTTCGACCTGTCCAGCACCGAAAGGGTCCCAAATCCCATTCCGTCCGATTTGGAAATACTTGAAACTGCCGGCCCTGTTCCTAACTTGATTGTTCTGAATACTGACGGCGTGTTAGCGTCCTGGTGGCTCATCTATAACGATTCAGTGCGGGCGAAGACTACTTATGCTGGCTTCGCCTCGGTTCGATCGCTTCAACAGGCGTCGCCCGACACTGGCAACCTTTCCCCAGCTCCAACTGCACAAAGTGCCAATACCTCGACCAATGTGACCAATCCTGGCGCGTTCGCGAAGCCTACCTTTGGTGTACCCTCGGCTCAATCTGGTTTTGGGAACACCTCTAGCAGCGCATTTGGTACCTCCTCGCCCATTGCGGCTGCAAAATCGTCATGGACCACAACCGGCTTCGGTGCAGGTACTGTTTCAGGAGCGCCTGCTTCCACATTTGGCGCGCCTGCTTTTGGTAGCACGTCTACTCCAGCATTCGGCTCAGCCAGTGCTCTTGGAAAACCTTCTCTCTTTGGCCAGCCAGCTTCCCCTGCTGGTCCAACGACTTTTGGCCAGGCCTCTTCATTCAAGTCCAACCTAAATCCGAGCCCTTTCTCCGCAGCTAACGCAGCAACAACGCAGTCTGGCTTCAGCTCCTTTTCCAACGCTGGGGGTTTCTCTTCATTTGCGGGTGTGCAAACTGATCAGAGCTCTAAAAGTCCCTTCGCTTCAACATCCGGCAAAGTTGAATTTGGACAGCAGGCATCCGGAAACTTGTTTGGCTCCAACTCATCCTCATCACCATTTGCTGCTGCCAAAACTTCTGGGTCGACGATCTTTGGAGGCAATAGCGGGGCTTTCAAGCTTCAGTCGTCGTTCCAGGGTGACGGCACCGCAAAGGATGACGGACCAAAACCAGAACAGTCAGGTAGTTTCGGCTTGGGAGCCTCTTTGGATGATATGATGGGAGAATCTCAAAAAGACCTATCACCAACTCACGATCAAGAAGCGGAGATGGGGGATGAATCCAGTAAAAGCTATACGGACTCTGACAGGGCTGAGGCCCCTGACTCCCAGAACATTCCTGTGGAACGCACAAATAAGCCTGCAACATCACTCGTAACACCTCCGGCCACACTTAACCAATCGAAAGCCACCCCTGCCCCACCACTGTCGAATCTTTTTGGTGCTACGAGGGACCAATCTACCACTCCTATCCCTCAGCCAGGCACAACTGGATGGTCCTTTGATGGGTTGTCTTCAACAACGCCGAAGGAGACGCCAGCTCCATCTCATATGGCTCTGTTTGGAACGAAGAACGCCAGCCATGACACCGCCGCCAATGTGCAAACCAGCACGCCTTCCAACACCTTTGAATTCATGAAGGAGCCGCCTGAGATTAAACAGGAGCCCCCAAGTGACGACGAGTCCGTAGATTTGAGTCAAATCCCTGAAGCTCCTCTCCCTCCAGATCCAGTTAGCAAGCCACTTTATGCTGCTGGAGATACCTCGGTGTCCTCAACTGCCTCTAAGACATCACCTGACTCTGCACCCTTGCCTCCGGACTTCGTTCCACCTGCGACTAAAGCAGACGAAGAACGTTTGCAAGAGCTACCCAGCGATGGGGAGGAAGAAGACGAAGGAGGTTTCAGCTCAGATTTCGAAGGCAGTGGAGAAGAGGTTACGGATGGCGCGAGCCAGGAGGAAGATAATAGCGACGAGCAGCACGAGCAGCTTCAGACATCGCCAGAAAGTTCGTTCAAGAGTGGAGATAGAAGTACAGAGGTCAGTCCAACTGGTGGACTTTTCACCAAAGTGAGTACTACCAATTTCGGGGCAAAGTCTCAACGACCTCTTTTTGGGGAGGTGGGTTCGTCTGGGCCGATATTTGCACCACCGAAGCCGCACGAAAGTCCTAGGTCGCCGTCCCCAGTGAGAAAAGTATTCCCCATAGAAGGACTTCGGGTTGACCCATCCCGGTCTGTCAGCGCACCGGCTCGCCCTAAATCAGTGATTGATCAGCGAAAGGCTGAGTATCACCAATCAGCTCTTGCGATACAAACTTCCAGGGCTAAGGAGGAAGAACTTGCGAAGGAGAAAGCACGCCGAGAAGAAGCTGCTCGACGAAAGGCTGAGGAGGAGGCTGAGCAACTTGCATTGCTACAGGATGATGAAGACGACAGACTGAGGCAAGAACTCGAGAGACCAATAACGCCTACGCAGGCTCTTGACGATTTCATCACGTATCAGCCGAAATCGCCGGAGGATACGACTAAAACCGGAATTCCAGCACAGATCGAACGACTTTATTCCGATATCAACTCGATGGTCTATACGCTGGGCATCAACGTTCGTTCTCTCGCTTCTTTCATGCAATACCAACAGCTTGACGCCAGCAATCAGTCATGGCCTAGTGTGCTCAAGTCAGAGACGCCAATGGATGCGTTGAATGATGAATGGCTGTTAGGTGACATTACGCGTTTGCATGAGGGGCATATCGCACTCTCTACGATTTTGGACGATAGCAAGATCGACGGTTTCAACGACAAGCTACAACAGTGCCAAGAGTTGCTTGGACACGACCTTTTTGAACTCCGGGTAAAGTTGACATCCATCAAAAAATCTCTGCAAGCGCTCGCTAGTGACGAGACCAGCATGAGTGCACCGCTTTCCGCCGAGCAATCATCCATCCAGAACGATCTTCGTCGAGCTTCTGCTTCCGTACAGTCGAAGCTGGTGCAGGTGGAAGACAGTATTGCGGTCCTTCGAGCGAAACTTGCGGAAAGTAGTGTGTCTGAACATTCAAATCGAAGATCCAGCACATTCGGAAGGACTCCATCTCAAAAGAAGCCAACCGTAGAAGCTGTTACTAAGACAGTGGGAAAGATGATGGCCATGGCAGAACAGAAAAGTGCAGATATTGACTTGCTTGAGAGCCAACTCAAGAAACTAGGAATCTCAACATCGAACACGTCAATAACCGGCAACGGTGAGAAAATCAATGGTACAGATGCCGTCTCGACACCACTACGATTGAGACGCTCGGCATATGGAGCTACACCTGGAAGCTCAGGGAGTGTCTATCAAACACCTGATTCCAGATTTGCCAGCAGCGTACGGTCGAACAAAACCCTTCGAATGAGCCAGAACGGAGGGCTGGGGGTAGTCGCTGCGGAGGATCGAGAACGATGGCAGGTTCAAGCACGTCGAAAGAAGGAAACTACGACGCTGCTGAAGGGCATTCTAAATGATAAGCGAAAGAAGCTTACGACAAAGACCTGATGAGACGCGAGGTATGCAGGGAGAAATGAATGTCGATGGTCAATTGGAAAACGGTGTGCCGCCAATACCGACTTAGCTTTGTAGAAAACCTAGTATTATTATGTCATCATGAGCGTTCCTTCATCACCTCGCATTTCAGTTCTGGTGCCTAGGTACACAGTACTCCGTACCGTGGTTAAGGCTGTGACTTGATTAGCGGGTCGTCTATCACAAGGTCCTGGCTCACCGAGGACGAGAGGTGCAGGGGTATCCGATATGGATACGGTGGACTAGAGAGACGTCGAATGACACCAGCCGACAGACCCCCTGGAGGCTTGGCACAGCTTTGATCTGACATCCACTCTCCATCCTCGAGGATCCCTCCTCCGGCCGCGTATTGTCTCCATTCCCATGCAACTTTGCACTCCCCTGCCGAACTCGTGTCAAGCCCAAGGGTTGCGCTGACATTGACGTTGCTGCTGATCCTCTTCAACTTTGTCTTGTCTTTCACCTGCCACTCATTTCCATCCCCTTATTCAGCCACTTCCATGATCTGAGATCCCCTCCATCCTTCGCTTCTCAGTCCCATGGACACGCCTCCATGTAGCGACCGGACCCAGAGACCAACTTCTGTCGCACCTCCCCCTACGGCCGAGGACGATCTTATCTATATAAATCCCCGTCGCAAATACAAACGAAGAGGTACAGGTTCCGTATCTGAGTCCAAAGGCGACGGCTCATCAGAAGATGAGGCAGGCTCCTCCATGTCAGACGCAGAAGAACACGAACTCGGGGCTCTTGACTCTGACGCCGATCTGGACCTTGAAGACGACGAAGAAGCGGGTCTAAATAAACATGCGAGGCGGAAATATCTGAGGCGGAAGCGGAGGCGTGATGGTCTTGACTCCCGCATTGCAGGAACTTCTGGTCTGTCCAAGGATGAAGCCAGGCAGGCAGACCAAAATGTCATGCGCAACCTCCTCACAAATGCAGCCCTGATCGGCGGGTGGTATTTTTTCTCTCTATCAATATCCATTGTACGCACGTCCCCCCCCCCAAATCTCAAGGGAGACTTCAATTGACAATCGTTACAGTATAACAAATTCATGTTTTCTTCCGAACACCTCGACTTCCACTTCCCTCTCTTCGCGACATCTTTACACATGATCGTTCAGTTCTGCCTCGCTTCAGCCATTCTCCTAATATTTCCTTCATTACGACCATCTCAACCACAACCGCACTCATTTCGACACGCACCACACCCTCCGAAACCGCTGGTGACACCACTGTTCTATTTTACCCGACTGGTGCCTACTGGCACCACCACATCCCTCGACATTGGTCTAGGAAACACTTCTCTCCGCTACATCACCCTCACGTTCTACACCATGTGTAAATCCAGCGTTCTGATCTTTGTCCTTACGTTTGCCTTCCTTTTCCGCCTAGAGAAGCCTTCCGTCAAGCTGATCCTTATTATTCTAACCATGACTCTCGGTGTTCTGATGATGGTCGCTGGCGAGACCGCCTTCCACGCTCTGGGTTTTGCGTTGGCCATGTCTGCTTCCTTCTTTTCTGGTTTTCGCTGGGCATTGACACAGATCCTCCTCCTCCAACATCCAGCCACTTCCAACCCCTTCGCAACGCTTTTCTTCCTCGCTCCGATTATGTTCGTCACCCTTTTCACCATCGCATGTTTCTCTGAAACACCGTCTGCTGTCATTGCCGGCATTCAGATCCTCATCTCGACTCATGGCATCGGCACAGCTGTGGGCCTCTTGATCGTTCCAGGGTGTCTAGCGTTCTGTATGATCGCCTCTGAATTCACCTTGCTTCAACGCACCAGTGTTGTAACATTGAGCATCTGTGGCATCTTCAAGGAAGTTGTAACTATCAGTGCAGCTGGTATCATCTTCCATGATGAATTGAGTCTTATCAACATCAGCGGTTTGCTCGTAACAATCATCAGTATCGCTTGCTACAATTATCTGAAAGTTGTCAAGATGCGAGAGGACGCCAGGGAAAAGGTTAGAAAGAGAGATGAAGAGATTGAGGACAATGGGGCCTTTGAAGGTGTCTACGATGTCGACGACTCCACTAGCCGCCATCCGGCGGCGAATGTACCTGAAGAGTCGATCTCTCTAATGGATAACCAAGGCGACAGATTAGACGGCCGAGGAAACATTGGACACGGCATTGGCGCTGGGTCCGGTTCCGGATTTGGTACGGTTGCAGATTCGATGGTGGGTGATGTTCTTGGATCTGGAGCTCCCGGGAAGAAGCGTGATGATTAGCGATTTCACATTGAAGAGAAAAGGATTCTCCTAGGAGTTGAACACTTGATCACACGGTGGTCAATTTGGCAAGCAACTATTGGATTGCATTGTGTTAAAGGCGCGAGTCCGAAGTTATGTATACCATCGGGCATAGATGATAAGGCCACCGGATATCATTGTCCAGAATAGACGTACACCTTATATGTCAATCCTGCGTCCTGGACTTTCCTGGGCAAAGAGCTGTGCGCTACAGCGCCTCGGTCCCTGTTATCTAGTTAGGGTCACATCACATGTATTGCCTGCCGCACCGATTGGGCTTGGAACTAATGGGGCCCCGGGCCCTGGGGCTGCTAGAGTGGATCTCTCTCTCATCGAATGTGTTCAACTAATCAGCTTCATTATCCCTGGCCGGCGTTCGATACAGTCTCGTCGGCCCCGGTGCTTTTCTCGACCATGCTGTATGCGATAGGCAGATTGAATGCCGGTGGCAGGAAGGATCACGTAGGGTCAGGATGCAACCATTCTTGTGAGACGGCACCAGATGTACATAGTTCTATAGTATATGACACATATTTATACCGGCGCCGATGAGACTGCATATACATATGTAAATTGCGGGGCAGATACAAAGCTGGTAGTATACATTCGTTGAGAAAGACATGTACCCTAGTGCTCTGGGCCTCCATCCTGTGGATGCCATATCGAATCCGACCCGGACCTTGCTGCTCTACCTACTCGTATGACATGGTGCCATCTCATACAGCCATATGGATGGATCCCTGTATGCATCGTTGTCTTACGTAATCCGTCCTGCCGCTCGAGTGTAGTGTCACCCAGTGTCTGGGCGATTGTCTATCCATTCGTCTGTGCTACAGGACATGGGACATCGTACCAACGATGGAGTATGTACAAGGTAGTAAAATGGGCCGAGCAAACCGGACGGGAGGCTGGTCCGTCCAGGGATTGCCATCCGGACCACCATTAGCGATGGAACAAGTATTAGACATGGTTTGTGAAACGATAGGCTAACTTAATACCGAACGCAACGCATTGGAAAGTCGCCGGGTGTTATTAAGGTGATAAACGTCCAACTTCGTGTCTCCTAGCTCGAAGTTGTACCTGTAAAAGCAAAATTTTATGAACTATGTTCTCGTCAAGGCTCAACCAAGGGCAACTCGTTTCGATTAAGCATGTATTCCTTCATCAAATGAGTCAACTCGTCGCGGTGGCACCATGGCGCAAACTTTACGGCTCATGGCCTGAATCCTTCCCCAGAAGATTGCTTCCCTGGCACCGCCAGGCTAGCTTCATCCTTCCCTTCGATGTTAAGACACTCCCCCCCGGGGAAATTGCTGGCAGAGTGAGTGTTAGCTGCAGTATTTGCCTCCTAAACGCACTCTCCGGGCGACACTCCATGGATGAAGACAATAAGAACAGCACAGAAGCCCGCGGTGCCTGCAAAAACCTCGGACCGGCGACAGTGTGCGACAAACATCAGGACGCTTGAGAAAATCACAGTGAAAACAAAGATGATGATGAGTCGAAAGTGCGTGGCCTCTGTAAAATTCAAGGCAATCACCGAGCAGACGAAGATGGCGGAAGACAATAAAACCGTGCAGATATTGCCTACCAAAATCAGTGACTCGGGCGCACATCTCAGAATCAGGTCTTGCGCCTTGGTGTTGTCATGCCCCGCCAGGGATGGCAGCATTGGCTGTTCGTCAACCATTTGATGCCAGAATGGCTTCAGGATCTGGCCAAGCCAGCTATCGAAGCCGTCAAGCTTTGGAGAGAGCGTCAACAGCTCCTTGGGATCAACCTCCTCGTGCAACCATGGTCTCATGTCGTCTATGTTCCACGGGCGCTGGAGAAGAAGCCAGTCCCTAGTCACTTCCAGATTCGCAGCAGAAGCAACGCCAAACCTTCGAAGCTTGGCTGATTGGATCAGATTTTCATCTACGAGTATCAGCAACGTCAATGCCGGCTGCGGGGGCCGTTGACTCACAGTACGTGAAGAGTTTCTCCTGGATTTCAGCAATCTTGGCTCGGTGTTCCTGCGCCAGCGGCGTCGGAGAATCTCGAATCGTTTTCCACTCGAAGTCCAGGTCTTCCGGGACTAGCGACCCGGTGGTGTTGGAGTCTGGGCGTATCGCCTTCTGGACGATGTCATTCAAGTCCTTCTCGAGGTTGCACAGGTCAGCGTGTAACAGCAGGATAATTCTTGCGTGGAGTTCTTGGAATCGACGAAGGATGGCAGCCTCGGGCTTTTGTGCTATGAAGGCAGCATGCTCACTGTATCGTGCCATGTTCTGCTGACACCGCGGTGTTCCCGTGCGGCGAACATGAGCAAAGGTCAGCTGCTGGTAAAAGTGTAAGTGAAAATCCACCTCAAGCTGTTGATGTTCGCTTCAACGGCGGTACATCGTTTGAAAGGGCTTATCTAGTCCTAAGCGCAGAAGGTATGACCACGGCGCAGCAGCGAGTACAGCCCATTGCCAGACCAGCTGCCGCTGGTTCAGCCTAATCACACGTGCAGACACACGCCCCTAAGGATACCTCGCGCCCGGAGCAGATTCAACTGGTAGGTTCTTGCGCTTGCGTTTATGGTGTTCTCATCGCCCTGGGAGAGAGTCTTGAGGATCGACAGGGCCCTGACGGCTCGAGGTGCTTGCTCTGCATGGCATCTAAGGATCCAGCCAATGATCGCAATGGAGCCTCGTCCCCCTGCCACGAGCATTATGGCCTCACCGGTTGACACGCGTCATTTGCGATGGACGAACCCGTTCGCAGTGCGTGGAGCTAGTAGGGAAAGCCTCCATCGTCTGGATTGAGCAGTGTAAGGGGCTTGGTAGAGTATGCCTTGGGAATGTGCCCCTAGCAGGCCCAACTTACAAGCTCCTCGACCTGAACCTGACACTGATCCAGCGATGAGCTCCCCATTACAGCCACCCCGACTAAGCTTGTCTTGACTAATATCCCAGGTCCCATGGGCCATTTTGGGCTTGAACATTGGTTTCCCTGTGGATTTAGAATCTCCCACCATCTATCCGTCTTGAGGGCAATCTATTGTTGCAAATACGTCTTCCATTTCCGAGGCTCAGACATCTTTACAGCCTCTTTACAGCATTTCAATCCATCGTCGGGTGATATTCTACTAATCACGACCCCGGGCTGGAACATTTTTTGAGATCTTGCCTTCAAGCGAGTTTAGTATCAATCATAAGGATTTGACTTTGACGATTGCTCGGGTCAATTGGTCCATTCTATCCCACACATCAGCCTCGCATCGCCGTTGGACATCTATTCTTTATACAGAGGCTAGCCGGACAGTGAGTACTCCACAAGTCTATGCTCATTGCTTTGCTTTGGATTTATAATATCCTCCGGCATCAGCTGGTTGCTTGCTTGCCTGGTAGGTCTCCTCAAGATTCGTCACCTCCTTTTTTTACAGCTGGCTGTAAAGAAAGTTTGTACGGTTTTCATGCGTTTCCCACCTGCTTCGGTTTGGTTTGACCGTTGCAGCGGTCACCTTGTTCCTCTCACCGCCAGTCATTTGAAATTGGCGTTTTGATCGTTTCCACTGCCTTCGAGTCTTCCTACACTCGCCTGAATTTCCGTTTCTCTTCATTTTCATGGGCTTTCTTCCTCTGTCTTCAACAATATTATTCCACCCATATATACAATAAGTGCGGGGGCTCAAAGATATCGGCCACTAACTTCAAGTGGAGATGTCAAAAATGGACCCCCGTTGAGTTACAGCGAGCTACCAAGTGTCAGCAACTTGGAGTGTAGGTCAAATGTCTCCCGCTTCTGGCGTGGCAGTTCCGTGGTGGGAAACCAGGCCTGGGAGGAAGGGCAAATCTATACGGGAACGCTGTAAGAAAACTATCCAGATTGCACCCATCCGACGAATGTTTTCAACAGCACAGGACACTAATCATACCATCCCACAGTAAATTTTCGTCTGAGCAAGCAACCATTCTCTGAGCCAGCTGATTCAGTAAACAACCTGACCAGGGGCACAATTAGCCGCTCTTCAAACGGCACCATTGGGAACTGGTATCTGATGAAGGACCCCAGGGATCCAAGCAGACAACTCATCGGAAGCGACGGCTCAATTCAGCAGGTTGGAATTGAATGTTTTTTCGAAGGATTCCCGGAACCTGTGTTAACGTGGCATGATGCCCTTCTTGACACGGGTACTTCTACAACAAACTTCACACACGAGATGACCCTCCGCAAGTGCGGATTGCACCGTCAGATCGTCAGATATGGAGAACCTCGCAGCTCTCGCAGCCAGGCTGTCGCATGGCTCCAAAAGTTCGGACTGGGGCGGGATCACAATTCTCCTGCTGTCACCGTGTGCAACGGCCACCAAATCCCAATCGTGGGAGAGATCAACCTCAATCTCCGGTGGAAGAAAAAGAATGACAGCACTTTCAACAATGGAGAACACACGGTCAATTTCAAGGTCATTCAGACCTCGACCAAGAGTGGTGATCGTCCCACATTTCCGTTTGTGGTTGGGAAGAAATACCTGGACGATATGGGCATTTCAATCCTGTCAGCTTTCAACAATGCTGAGAATGCCGAGTGCAACGAGGGCCGCAGTGTTATCTCCGAAGATCTGGAGCCCAGTCATCCAACGTGACTGCACACTGAGAGTTTAAGCTGAGAAAATTGAACCATCAAGGGCCTCAAAGAAAGCAAGGGCCGCTCGGCCATCGATGTGACAAATGAGATATGTTCGCACACAAAACAGCACTCCCCGATGCTGGTCACCAAGGCTATCGCTCCATAGATTCATTCAGCGGCCGTGAACGTGGGATGTATCTGCCATGCAATAACTTGTCCCCGGGAGTTTTCACAAGTATTCATTGCTCGCACATGCTCAAAAGTCTCCTCAGACGTTGGAACAGAACGTTTATAGAGACTTCAAGCTGTGGATTGACTTGGATCGGTGAGGCACTGAAAGCCTAAGGCCCTAAGCCTACCGAATACATGGTGGATTGGGAGTGGGCGCGAAACAAAGCCTTGAAACCCCGGGAAACAGAGAATCCCCCATGGGATATCTATTAGAGGTAGAATGTGAGGGCGTCGACGAGAGAGGCAGGAAGCTTGCGGATAAACAAAATCTAAACACATCTAGATATGAGGCAGGTCCCCAGAAAATATACCATCCCGTCAAAGTAGACTTAAAATAACGAGATGGCAAGCACGGCTACAGCAACCGGATCGCCAGAACACAGAAACCAGAAACCTGCGTACCGAAGAAAAGCAACAAGGCTTCCGTAACGGAGTCATGTCTCGAAAATCTGACCCATTTTCCTGGTTTTACTGACACACTTGAAGGCAATATGACCACCCCCCTATCTTTCTTAAAAGGCATTCCAACTCCAAAGGGGCTCTGCAATAGTCCAATCCAATGAGATGCTCTGAATGATTGCGATGGCTTGCCAGTCTTTTCTTGAATGGCTAATTTATGTTGACCGTACCGCCTCCTGATCCAACTAAGCTGGACGCATGCACAAGCAAAAGAAAGGATGTGCTTCGCAGTGGCCTTTATCCCAGTGTTCTCAGTCCAAAAAGGGCAGTCGTTGAGGCTGGACACGAGGGCTCCCGCTCGTGATCAATCGACGAGGCGGACGGCCTCGTATGAACCCTAGGCAATCCACCCGCTCGGCTCAGATGCTGCAGAACAGAGAGATCATATCCCTCATGCGAGACTTAATACTACGGCTACGGATTGATTGATTCAAGTTTCTAGCTAGGGCTTCGCGCAGCACTCAACAACAATCCAACAATCCATCGAGCAGCGCGTCTAGAACATCAAAATATCCATCCCCCTTACACCATCCAATGGATGGGCGGAGCTGGCACACACATACACACGCACACACACACACACACACACACACAGAGAGAGAGAGAGAGAGAGAGAGAGAGAGAGACCCGCGCCCACCACGCAGAGGCCAATGCCATGTGTCCGCGAGGTCAGCAAAATCGGCAGATCGCACGCTGAATGAGTATCGATCCGAGCTAGGACGCGCAGGCGGCAGAAGTGTTGACAGACAGTGTGGCTGGATCAAGCCAGAGTTTCTATTGGCCCACATAGGAGGAGGAAGTACGAAATCCCAGTCTACCTCAGCCGAACGGTGAGCCCGGAAACGGTCAGCGTCCGCGTCGATCAGGCTGAGAATTGAATGTGCTTCGATGGCCCAGAAAAGAGAGGCGGGGAAACTTCCCCAGTGTCACGAATCGATCGATGCTCAGGGTCGGCCCGTAAAGGATATAGTGATTATGGCTCTGCACATTTCATGTCTAAAGGTACTGGAAAGTCGGGAAAGTCTGGAAGGGCACATTTGGTGTGTTGAAAAGGGTGCGGTGCTTGTCCACTGTATTGTGTGGTCAGGCAAGGTGAACGTCACATATGGTGGTTGTTTATTGGGCTTACTAACCCCTCGTAAATATGTATGATAGACCCCTGCCATTTCACTTCAAGCAAATGCAAGAACATTGGTGGATTTCTATTGGAAAGATAGACGTTGTCTGAATCTGTTGGTTCTCTCGAATGAATGACTACCAAAGCGCCCGTCACAGACTTGGCTGGCCATCATGGGAGAGTGGTGCCTTGGCCCCACCCTTTGCAGAAGCTTTTCGACCTTTTCATGTAGGAGGTCAAACTTGGCCATCCCCAGCACAACAGTTGCCTACTCAATATGAATCTCGTCTTTGCCCTTGCTTGGTTCTATGTAGGCATGGATATGGTGGTGTGCTGGCTCGGGCATCAATATTGCGCCTCCCTGCCAGTTCCAAGACGTGAAAATCCCCCAGCCTAGCCAGTCTTAAGGCTTTCGTTTTGTTTCCCTGTGCAGTTATCAAACCTGTGGTCCTGTGGAAGGTCTTAGCGGCGCCCCTGGGTCTGAACGGAAAGAATGCTTTCCTAAAAGTGGTGATGCCCTCGCATGATGCTCCTAGCAGCTCAATGGTGCATGTCGTTTCAACATAGCCACCTCCTGCCTCATGGCGTCGTCTCGTATTACCTCTTTCTCTCTGAGTATGCCTCTATGGAGTGTGTGCTTTGGATACCTTTTCAACACACTGAAATCCGGCGTTGTCCTTCTTGTTGCTGACGTGTAAGGCGCTCTATTGCTCAAATATCACGAGGCATCGAAAGGTGTTGCTTCCGCCTTGCTTTATGGTTCGGCATACTTCGATCACCATACCCCAGCAGCACGAACTCAGGCGCAGACCTGGATGCGGCGCATAAGTTTGATCTCGAGCCCAGAATTGCTGTTCAGGGAGCAGAAAGCATGGAGAATCATATAGTCTCGCGATTTCTTCGCTGGATCAGCTGCGGCTTCTTCTCGAGGAGAGCATCAAGAATAATATACCTTGAGGAGAAGGCATATCCTCCTGCGCCTGTTGAACCTCAGAACCGGTTGTCTCTTGGCTCCAAGCCTTTGTATACCAGAGATCCCTTATTAGACATGGTAAGCTGCTTCCCCAAACTGATCATAGACAAGATCAGTGCGTTCACGCTTTTCTTCTCCAGAAACCTACCAAGAAACCCTTTCTGATCACCATCACGCTCGCTGGTGATGACGGAAACCCAGAGCTCCACGACTGCCGCGCTCTACTCGATACAAAATCATCGGCCAACATGGTGTCCGCAGAGTTTGTGCAACGCCATAGCATACCGATCAGAAGAGACGAATCGGGCTTGGGGAATGTTCCGAAATCGAACGAATATCCAGTCGATGGATACTTCTTTGCTACTTGGAAGCCCCAAGGAGTTCATGATGCACACCCAGGAATCTTTGCGGTTGTGGTGCATTCGAAAACATTACCACAGAATGTCGAAGTGCTGCTGAAATCTGTCCAGAACGGCGTTTATGAGGGGCGCTCGGCCAGTGAAGGCACATCACATATGATGTCGCTTAATAGAGGTGAGTGAAATGGGGATTCGTGATCCTCGGGTGCTCTCGTCGTTCGACAGCTGCGGTGAACAGTTCATAAGAAGGGGCTGACCTTGAACCTAGATGCTCGTAGGCACATGGAGAATGGTAGACGTAAGCAACTCATGGAAGAATATTGTCGGCAGGCTGGAGGGACGAGTTCTGGTTCAGCGAACCCAGCCGGACGAGCCGAATCAACTCAGCAACCTGCTCAGCAACCTGCGCAAACAGATCAAAATTCAGGGCCACCCCGCTGAGGCTAGATAAACAACTGAACCGAAGGACAACGACCGTCAAGCACCAAATATCACGATGGTTTGCGAGGAATGGGATCGAGGTCATTCCCTACTGGCCCACTGGTCCACGTCCGGGGGGGCTTCAGCCTTGACATATTGTTTGGGTCACCAAGTGTGACAAATAGACCTACCGCGTGATGTAACGAATTTTAAGGTATTCACAGAAGTGCTGCGAGTGATCTTTTAACGATGACCACGCGTAGTTGACTGAAAAGCAATGCCACGCTGCAAGTGATTGTGGTCGTTACCTTTCTTTTCGGGGGTTTAAAAAGTATAATTATATATATAAATAACTCTATCCGAGTTTAGTGCGAGACGCTGTCGCGCTATGTAACTCTAAATCTTGGACATGTACAACCAACCGTAACAACCCCCGCCTTGGGCAGATACATGGAAAGACACACCGCAATACCTGAGACTTCTACATAATGCATCTTTTATGGTATTCCGAAGGTGGTGTCTGCAAGCGCTGCTGACTCCTTCTCTGTCAGGATTCAACTTTCTTCTACAGTGTTTTCCAGCGTCATCATTCATGTATAATAGAGATGTGAAAAGCAGTCTTGATGCAACAGTGGTGCTACGCTTCTAAGTTCTCACATAGGAAGAAAAGGCCAGTGGTCATTTACACTTGTCGCAGCGCCAGAGGCTTTTTATAGATGTGGGATCCGAGTTTCCGCCCTATACATAAGCGCCCATTCCTCATGACGGGCAGTTTTCGGTCTGGCCACCTCAGCTGAAGCGAATCGTTCCGGCGGGGTCTCCCAAGGACAACAATTCCTCTCTGCTCACTTCAATCTAGAGTTCGAAATTCAAAAGGTAACGAGAAGCAGAGATTTTTGTCTCACTAACGAGCATTGTCGTTCAAGATTCCTCAGGATCAGTTCAGCGACCAGCCTCGTCGCCATTTTCGATTTTTCCCAACCAGGCATGGGGCAAACGTGTGCGTTGCAAATACCATGCCATACACAGGTGGGCGTTCTGGATTGGTTGAATGATGTCATGTTCACCCTTCAGTAGTGGAAATGGTGTGGTAGTCTAGCCGCGATATGGCTTCAATTTCCAAGTCCGGGCTTTGTCCATGGCTTTCATTTTGCCGCCTACCTCCCTCCGGTCTAAACAGCGAGACAGACACGTTGCATAACAAAGGACAGGGCTGCGCAAGACGTCGTGTGGCTCTTCTTCATCTCTCTCTCTCTCTCTCTCTCTCTCTCTCAACCGTTCAATCTCGTTCAGTTCTCTCATCATAGCTTCGCCTCTACCACCGCCCCGGCCACATGATTCCCGGTCGCCTTACTCTCAGGCACAATATCATGACCGTACGCGACCCTCTCGACCTGGTCCAACAGATAGAGAATACTCCTATCCATAAACGGCAGAATGTTCGTGACAACCATGCCCGCAATCCCGCTCGCGGGGTCAATCCAGTAGTACAGATTGCCGAGCCCGGCCCACGCGCCGCTGCCCTTCTTGCGGCCGTGGGGCAGGTCCTCGTGGTTCATGAGCAGGCCGTACGACCAGCCTTTGGCCTCGACGGGCAGGGACGGGAAGAAGGTGCCTTCGTTGGAGAGCAGAGGTATCGCGGTGGGGATCTCGCCCAGCGCGGACTTGTCGACCTCGGGCCCGAGCTGGTCGGTGAAGAGGTACTTTTGCACGCTTGAAGGTTGCAGGATCGTCGCACCGGTGGACGGGCTGGTGCCTTGATTGAGTAGCGTGGACAGGAGCTTCGCATAATCGTTCATCGTCGAGTAGAGGAATCCACCGCCTCCGAAGACCTCGGGAGATTCCTGATTGGCAGCGGCGGGGTTGGCGACGAGGTCGATGCCGTTGAGGCGGAGGTGCGTCACCAGCCGCGGCTTGCTCTTGTCGAGGAATGCGCCTGAAGCGGTCATGCCGAGCGGTTTGAGGACGTGATCGTCAATGTATTCAGGCAGCCGGGTCCCCGTGACCGCCTGGACCACGAAGCCCAGCCAGTCTGTGTTGACGCCGTAGATGTACTTGGAACCGGGTTGGGCTACGAAGGGTGTTTTAAAATCTTGCCAGGCTCCCACGGCATGATACAGACAGGGGTCCCGACCGGTGGAGGCGCGCCATTGGAGGGTCGGCGCATGGAAGAAGTCGTACGAGAAGCCCCCTGTATGCGTCAATAGCTGGTGGATGGTGGGCGTTGACGTGGGCTTCGACCACTTGATGTCTGGGGCCTTCCCGTCCGCCGACTGCGTGATGGACTCGAGCAGCTGGATCTCCGAGATCTGGGGCACATACTTTTCGACCGTGTCCGAAAGTAACATCTTGCCCTGCTCAACGAGCTGTAGGGCTGCGATGCTGGTCACTAGTTTCGTGCATGAGTATAACGGCAGTATCGTGTCTGCGGTGAAACCGGCGCTGGTGCCATCGTCACGGTTGACCTTCCCCACCGCTTCGTTCAGGAGGAGCTTCCCGGTTGAGTCGACGACGAAAGCACCGAATCCGGGAAGTTTTCTCTCCTGCAATACGGTCTCGAAGAGTGGTCTGATCTTGGCATCCATCTTATCTTGGTTTGGCTGACGAGTATTAGTCTAGTCCAGTGTAAAAATCGGGGTTTCAGTCAAGTCCTGAAGAGAGAGAGAGAGAGGGACCACTCTCATTGATATATGCTGACGCAGAGAACCATATCTAAGAAAGCCGACGTGGCGCTGAGGGTGGGGTATGATGTTTGAGAAGCCTCGGCCAAGGTTTGAACAGCCATGCCCTGCATAAACCGTGTCAATCCGTTTGCTCTCCCCATGAAGCTGAAAGTTAAGTGTTTGACGGGATGCATTTGGTTGGTGACACTCAACCTGGCTTGACCGCTCGACTCGTTTACGATCTCAGATAGTGTTAGCATGATATGGGATGACAGAGAAAGAAATATTAATCAGCTAGGTAGTCAGGTCACTCAGTCCTCCGTGTCCACTTCGGCGGAGTCCTCCTGATACCATGGTAAGACAATAGGTACCTCGTGCATACCTATCTGGATATGCCTGCAGTCCTGAACGCTGACACGATGTGGGCACATAGTACAAACTTTAGGTGAAGAGGGAATAGTAGTTGGCCTGTTTCCTGCAAGTCGCAATCCTTGCTTCTTGTAGGCTATGCTTCCGAGGGTACCTGGTACCGACCAGCCGTCGAATCGGCTTTGCTGAATCCACCTTACCCCGAGACCGCCCTGCTATTCAATGTATGAGATACCAGGTGCGAAGATAGAACAGCGGCCTCATGCTCGAACGAGCTTGGCCAGCAGGATTACCCCCTGAAGCTCATCAAGACAGGCGAAATCCCGAGGATGAACCCCGCACACTGCACAAGCAAGGAAGCCGATACAGTCAGATCGTCCATTCAGGAGTAGGGGCTCGTATACGTACTATTAACTTCTCCATTAAGATGGGGTGATTAGAGCTCAATCGCATGTATTTCATGCGAATAGTCACGCGATCCGGGGGCATATACACCACCACCACTCAGTGACATCTGAAGCCAGTGTAAACAGTGTCATGATTATGATTGGTATCTGCTACAGGATTCCCGTAAGGCCTCGCCCATACTTGAGCACACCTCTCATGTACTAGTACTATACTGGTAGCTCTTCACTGGCTTGAGTTGAATGCGTCCGTGGGTCTCGTAAGCTCAAGCCCTTCTGAAGAATAGTGGGAGCTGGCCAGATTTAGTGCTGCTGACAAAGGAGTTCAAGATCTCTCCTGATGCAGGCCAGCGTAGACGAAGGGGCCTTTGATGCATATTCATGCCATATCCTGCTGCAGCCTCCAACCGAGCCATGACGGTGAAATCCCGTGTAGTAGAAGCTCAAGTGTAGTCTCCTTGCATACCATCACATTGGATGAACATTGGCTATCCAAGCCTCAGCCTGCTTTCTCTTGCGGGGGCCATGAGCCTGTTACTTCAATCACCCTCCAAGAGGGAGGTGTGGCAGTAGATCTCAAATTTAGCCACCCTTTTTGATAGCTGCAGCAGTAGTCCCTTTGGTAGGTGTGGTTTCGGCAGACATTTTGCCATCGAGCATTCCCTTAGAAAGCCTCAGTGTGACTTTCTGCCTCTCCATCTCAACCACCTTCTTCATTCTTTCCAGATCTCCGTGACGACCGTCGACAATCCGAACATTAAGAGGACCATAAGGCTTTTCGATCAAATATGTGTCAGAGATGAGCATTCCATTGCCAGACCAAGATGACGAGAGAGTCCGAGACAAAGCTTCGAACAGTGCTTGATCCGTTGGAGTAGTGCCTTTGGGCCCAATGCGGGCTTGAGCAGCCTGTTGAGCAGCTATATTCTTGTGAAGTCTGGCTTGAACAGCGTTGGTATCGATGGTATTGAGAGCGGGATTATTGCTGACTTCCGAGTTTGGTGGGGGAAGGGAAAGAAGCTGGAAGCTGCTGATGGACGCAATGGGGATGATGCGATAAGTTCCTGATGGCGCAGCGAGAGAGGATGCGGTAATCGGAGTGGAATAAGCCGTGCTGGTATTAAGAACAAGAAGGTTGGTGAGAGGGTCGGCAGTGTACACAGTTCCCTCAACCACGGCTGGGGTGGGAGATGCAACATTCACTCGAATTCTAGTTCGCGCCATGTCAGAAGGTGTAGTGTTAACAGACTGACAGAGTAGCATTCAACATACCGGCTTCCTATGGCCTGCTGCAGACTGAGATCTGGGGAGACGACAGAGGCGCCTGACTGCGCGGGTTCACCCTTTGGAAGAGCGACGGGGACTCTGGGACCTGCATTCTGGCGCTTTGTGTCGGAGGCCATCCTCATGCAAGAAGAGACAGTCACACTAGGGGAGTGATGTTGGATAGATCGGTTGGATGGTCAGTGAAGGTGGTGGAAGAAAAACGCAGGCCAGTCAGACAGACTCGTGGATTGTGGTCGCGGGGATGGGACAGGAGGCAGTTGAAAGCCGACCTCTGGCAATAATTCCAGTCGGTTGGAAGAAAGAGTACAAGGACCCACAAAATACCAAAAGCCAGCTCAAAACGCCAGGCGCCCGATGGAAATGCCCTGATGGCGGTGGTTAACAAGAAACCTGAAGTGGTGTGGACGCACGGAGTAGGGAGGAGGTTCAAATGTCGCTGTTCCTGGCCTGTGCCCTGAATCCTGATGAGAAAGGAACTGCTCGTACAGAACAATTTCCAGAAAGTCTGGAGAATCCGAATCGCCGACGCCCAGATCCACAGCCATCGCGCTTGCCCAACGCGGGAAGTCTCCCGGATCGGATTAACTATTAATCTAAACGGATCAACTGTTCATTCCAACGACGGCGACAGGGACAGCAGCTGGGTGGAATCAAAAGCGGCACTTATCCTCGCAGCATCGCAGTGGCAGCAAAAGGACTTTTGTTTGAGATACGGAGTACCTGCACTAAGTTACTACTGAACCCGAGTCTAAAGTAGATATGTATGCCTGTTCCATGCAATCATGTGCATGCACCATCGAATCACAACAACCAATAATCGATATGCAACATATACGACCGAGGGGTTTCTATTGTGCTGCAACCAGCATGTCCATGAATGAAGGGGTTTCTTTTGGTTTTTCAAGGCTATGCCTTGGGCCTAGCGGTTGTTCGTGGTGGTGTCGAATGGAGACTCCATTTATGCGGTATAGGTGGAAGCAGAGACATTTCCACCACGACCGGTCCAGTTGACGTGAGTATAACCACCGACCTTGTATTTGTCGTTGGCATACTCAGGCTTGACCTGGAAGGTGTGAGCTCCAAAATAGTCACGTTGGGCCTGGAGGAGATTGGCGGGCAAGTCCTTGGTGCGGTAGCCGTCGAAGAAGGCAAGTGCAGTGCTGAATGCTGGGGTGGGGATACCGGCCTTGACAGAGAATGCAACCACATCTCTCCAGCCTTCTTGAGCGGCGTGGATGGCCTTGTTGAAGAAGCTATTGAACAACAGGTTCTCAAGCTCAGGCTCCGCGCGGTAAGCTGCAGTGATATCCTTTAGGAAGACAGATCGAATGATGCAACCACCACGCCACATGAGAGCGATGGATGGCTTGTTGAGTTTCCAGCCGTATTGTTTGGCAGCGGTTTGCATCAGCATGAAACCTTGCGCATACGAGATGATCTTGGAAGCATACAAGGCCTGCTCGAGGTTCTTGAGGAACTGTGCCTTGTCTCCAGTGAAAGATGGGGATGGTCCGCTGAGAAGTTTGGCAGCACGGCCACGCTCCTCCTTCAAGGAGCTCAAGCAGCGAGCGAAGACCGCCTCACCAATCAAGGTGACAGGCATACCGAGGTCGAGGGCATTGATGGCAGTCCACTTGCCAGTACCTTTCTGACCAGCAGAGTCCAGGATCTTCTCGACAAGTGGGGTGCCATCGTCGTCGTTGTAGCGTAGGACATCGCGAGTGATCTCAATCAAGAAGGAGTCGAGGACGCCGGTGTTCCATTCCGCAAAGACGTCACCCATCTCCTTGTAGCTCAAACCGAGACCACGCTTCATAACGTCGTAGGCCTGAGGGGAAGTCAGTTTGAGTGTGTAAAGGTGCAAGAGATGGAAATGGACTCCAATCGAGTCTTACCTCGCAGATCAATTGCATGTCACCGTATTCAATGCCGTTGTGGACCATCTTGACGTAGTGGCCAGCACCCTCGTCACCGACCCAGTCACAGCAAGGCTCACCATCAGACTTGGCGGCAATGCTTTGGAAGACGTCCTTGATGAAAGGCCAAGCCTCTTCGTTGCCACCAGGCATCAGGGAAGGACCGTAACGGGCACCTTCTTCACCACCGGAAACCCCGGTTCCGACGAATCGGAGACCCTTCTCAGCAAGGTACTTGGTTCGGCGGTTGCTGTCGGGGTAGTGGGAGTTTCCTCCGTCAATGATGATGTCGCCCTTCTCGACGAAAGGAAGCAGTTTCTCAATGAAGTCGTCGACGGCAGGGCCGGCCATGACCAAAAGCATGATACGGCGGGGCGTCTTGAGCTTGGAGACGAACTCTTCGATGGAGTGGGCACCAACGATTGACTTGCCTGTGGGCAGAACGCTCTTAGCAATGTTGTTCTCTCCCTCAGATATTGTATGACGTGGAAATATTGGCTCGTCCTACTCACCCTTGGCCTCGTTCTCAAGGAAGCGGTCGACCTTGGAAACGGTTCGGTTGAAGGCAACGACGGTGAAGCCGTGATCGGCAGCATTCAGAATCAGGTTCTGGCCCATGACCGCAAGGCCAATGAGACCGAAATCACCACTGGGTTCGGACTGCGCAGGACCAACCTTGAGGTTGGCCAGTCGCGCACTAGAGTCAGCATTATGATGGTCAATGGAGGGTATTCTCAAATGAGAGGACAGCCATCAGACAGTAGGGATATGGCAGTTGGATTTCATGTGCGGTGCTCCGATTGAGGCTGGTGGATCGAGAGCTAGAACTTACACTGCTTGAGACATGTTGACAGGATTGGGGTGGATTGCTGGGTTGATTTTTGGTGAGCGGGGTGGGTGGAAATGAGTTGACTGACTGATGGAATGAGAAAGAGGAGCAGGATGGAGAGCGATGTAATGTCTCTGTCTAATGCACCGAA
The DNA here is from genome assembly GCF_000709125.1 of Exophiala aquamarina CBS 119918. Classification (NCBI taxonomy): domain Eukaryota; kingdom Fungi; phylum Ascomycota; class Eurotiomycetes; order Chaetothyriales; family Herpotrichiellaceae; genus Exophiala; species Exophiala aquamarina. Next base: position 4,250,279 of record NW_013550585.1, read on the forward strand.
AAAGACGAGAGGCACGACAGTTGAAAAGAGAGGGAGAGGGAGGAAAGAAGGAGAAGAAAGAGTTTGAACACGGGGATGAGAGAATTATGTTGATTAGAGCATTGGGACTTGGAATAGGAATGGGATGGCACCCAGCAAGGGAAGGGAGTGGGATTGGGATGGCTTCGCAGCAGAGAAAATACCCCACCACGCACGCACAACCCACTCGCTCCGAGCCCGCCCACCAAGGGACCAACCCACCAGTGACCACTGCCCACTGAGCACTAGAAAACACCAGAAGTTGGCCTATGGAGGGGCAACACAGAAACACAGGTGAAAGGCCTAGTCTTCACAGGCTGAGCCTGCCCGAGGGCCTTTTCGGGGCCTGTCCGCTGCCAGCTTGGGTGCCTGGGTGCCTGCCCCTCCGGCCTCTTGCTTCCTCATCGGCCATCATCAGTGCTCGCCGAACCACTCATCGGTACAGAGCGGCTATCCCAATCAAGGGGCCACTCTGCGTAGCCCTCTCATGATGCCAGGGAGTGGTCGCCAAACCACCATGTGGCGGCCAGGTTCATGAGTAACCAGTACAGGCGTGACTCAGCAGAGCACAGAGGAACGACGAGCCCTCGGCTCCTCTTGCACTGGGTACGTACTCCGGAGCCCTCGCAAGAGCCCTACTGGCGACATCTGTGGGCTAAGACTGAAACGTGAAAACTGCTGAGCTAATCACGGGCATGTTACCAACCCTCCCAAGGCCGCCTTTTTACCCGACCACTCCCGCGTTTCTTGCGTCCTTGCTCACTAAGAACGTGATGCTGGCGACAAAGCTGTGGCAACTGGGAATTAACGATGCGGCCTCCGATCGGATAAGTAGAGCAGAACAACATGATGGTCCGGCTCGGCCAGTACCGTACCATGAGGGTTGATTGGTGATTCTGTTTCATTATTTATCTTGATTTATCTAACAATGTCAGTTCTCGGTGCGGGAGGGCAAAGAACAACAAGAACAACCAGAGCAAAAATAGAAGAGTGCCCTCCTACATCTTCAACTTCAAGAATTGCCCACAGCACTCCGCCGCCTTCACGGTATCATATCTTCGTGATGACAGCTTTTAGTCATACCCGTTGGACGTCTCTTACTTGTGTTCTGCGTAAACGTTAACAATCCCTGTTTTCCGCGGACACACATGCCCCAAAGTCAGAGTCACTTACGAATTCCCTCGACAGGCAAAGGTTCAATCCCAACCACCTCAGCAGCCGTCTCCTTCTCCTTGCCACCACTTCCCATCTTCTCCTCTTTCATGAAGGGGAACGCCAGAACCTCACGGATCGTGTAGTTATCGGTCAGGAACATGGTCATTCGATCAATACCCATCCCCCACCCACCCGTAGGCGGCAGTCCGAATTCCAAACTCGTGCAGAAATTCTCGTCCACCATCTGCGCCTCATCGTCGCCCTGTGCCTTCTGTCGTGCCTGCTCTTCGAACCGAAGACGCTGGTCGAATGGGTCGTTCAATTCCGTATACGCGTTGACGATCTCCTTCTTGCAGACGAATGCCTCGAATCGTTCGCAGATGCCAGGCTGGGATCGATGATACTTGGCCAGCGGAGACATCATTTGAGGATGTCCCGTAATAAATGTCGGGTTGACGCACCTCTCCTCAATGAACTCTCCCACCAGCTTGTCCAGCATTCGTGCGTTCGTCTCGGGAGGTGCACAGGTCACGTTCATCTTCTTGAGCACCCGCTTGAGAAACTCGTTGGTCTCCTGGGTATGCAGCTGGTCTCCCGGTGGGAACTTCTCGCTCGTGGCCTCCTCCAACGCAGGAATCATCTCGATGCGCTTCCACGGCGCCGACCAGTCGACATTGTAAACCTCACCTGTCTGGGTATGGAAGGTTGTCTTAGTCCCTCCCGTGACGTGCTTGACCAGACCCGACACCAGTTCTTCCGTCCGGTTCATCACATCATAGACATCGGCATATGCTTCGTAGAACTCGCAGGTCGTGAATTCCGGATTGTGTGTCAGGTCGGCTCCTTCGTTGCGAAATTGCTTGCCCAGCTCGTATACACGGTCAATCCCACCCACAATAAGCATCTTAAGATACAGTTCGGGTGCAATTCGCATAAACATATCCGTGTTGTATTCGTTGATGTGCGTCACAAATGGCTTAGCAGTGGCGCCTCCTGCGATCGAGTTCATCATGGGCGTCTCCACTTCGACAAAACCATTGGAGTCGAAGTAGTTCCGAATGTATGCGATGATCTTGGACCGGGTAATTAGAATATTTCTCGACTTATCGTTCATGATGAGATCCAGATAGCGCTGGCGGAAGCGTGTTTCCACATCTTGTAGACCAAAATGCTCCGAGGGGATTTGGTGAAGGCACGGCGTGAGCAGAATCACCTCTCGAGCAAACACTGACAGTTCACCCTCGTTGGGACGGTTTTTGGGAGAGGTTCGACCGGGATATCCAATGACGCCGATGATGTCTCCGCGGCGCAGAAGATCATGTTGGGCCTCGAAGCCCACCTCCCCGGTTGCCTCTTGTGACTGGCACATGATTTGAATCTTGGTGCCTGCGCCACGGATGTCGTAGAAGACGAGCTTCGCCCCCGACGCTCGCTTGGTATAGACACGACCGGCAACACGGATCTCGACGTCCTGCTTGTGCTCGCCCGGCTTCAAATCGGCGTACTCATTTACGAACGATGACAGGTCTGTGTTTACCTGGAACTTGTGCGGGTAGGGGTTTGGCTGCTTGGTCTCTCGCAGGCGGTTGATACGGCCACTGCGGATTTCGAAGTATTGCTGTTCCATCGTGTCAGTGCCCGAGGCTGCAGCAATCGGGAGATGGTCTCGTGGCTTGACTCACATTGGGATTGAGGTTGCTCTCGTCTACTTCTGCGCTTGTGGCCTTCTTTTCCGGCTTCGGCGGTGCAGCAGCAGCCTTCTCCTTCTTCTTTGCCTCTGTTGCCCTCAGTTTCTGTCTCTTCTTCAACTCCGACTTGGACACTCGCTCGCCTGTCACCTCGTCCACGTGCAGGTTTGCAGTGTCTTGCGCCAATGATGCGCCAGAGTCCGCCATGATTGTATTTGTGACTGGGATATTAGCGAACAAGTTTATTGGGATACCTTCAATGTGTGAGAAAGTGTATGACTTGGACAAGTTCTAGCGGTGCTGTAAAGTGCGATGTGAATATGGCTATGATTTTTGACTCATGATTTTTTGAGCCCTGAATTTTCAATGACTCATGCAGCATGCCTGGCGCGTTGCGGCTTTCATCAGGCCTCGGTATTATTTCCTGGCGCTGGCTATGCATTCGGCCATTATTTTAGTGAAAGTTTTGTCTTGCGTTGAATTCTCTACTTAAGAGGCGGTGGATAGCCTCTATGAATCTGTAGATGGTCAAGAGTCGAAAGTGGTTCCTATTTTACCCAGACCAAAGATATATATACACAGTATTCATACAGATCTATGCCCCTTTCCCGGATTGCCTCTGCAAGAACTCTACTTGCGGTTTTCGGCCGCGATTGAGTCCTTGCTGCGTTGCCTTCTCATTATTACTTACAAACCACAGCCCCAAGGGAATCAGACCAATTCCACCTGCTGCAAGGCTGCTGGCAACGTGGGCGTTTGCTTGACCGTTGGTGGCGCCATTTAAGAGCGCCGACTGAGTAGCATTGCTGACTTGAGCTCCAGCTCCTTGATCTTGCACCTTGCCACCCGCCGCTACAGCAGATCTCATCCTTCCAGCCACGATCTTTTGTACCATTGTCGAAGGCAACCAGACTCGTGAGCCCAAGACAATCGTCCATGTCAACAGTGCCAAGGAACCTGCTTGATGAGTGCTTGCCAGATGAGTTGGCACGAGGTATAGCAGTGTGGTGATGCCTAAAATGACCTGCAACCACACGAACCCAACAACTCCATGCATTCCCTTGGCGGCTGCACGAGGCAAAGCCTGCTTTAGTTGTGCAGAGTACTTTGTCCACGCCCACATAGCCATGACCACCGAAAACGTGGTAGTTGCCAGTATGCGATGGTCGAGCTGTACCAAACTCGGGTTTTCCAAGAAATTTCGCCACACTAAATCACTATGATCTTCACGGTGAGAATAGAACTTATCAAAGAGTTCTGACTTCGGTGGTGTCAATCCCAGGCCCATGTACGGGAACTCGTTGTAGATCAATCCAGCGTCCAGGCCGGCCACGAGACCGCCCGACATGGCAGTAATGAACACCAACGCTGCAAGCGCACCAACAGATCGTTTGAATGATTTGAGTGCCGGATTACGGAGCTGAGACAAGATGGAGGAGGATGTTTGAGGGGATTTCGACAGAAGATTGTTCGTGCGAAGAATATCCAGCCCGTTCCACAGCATGGCCAGGTAGCAGATGAAGGCTGCGCCCAAGTGGGCTGTGAGTCTGTACTGGCTGACTCTGGGATGTGAACCAGATGCAAACAGATCGTCTTTTAAGCCCGACTTCACCATCCACCAGCCAATGAAACCTTGAAAGCCGATCAGTCCCGCAATGCCGAATAGCTTCCAGGCCATAGGTTTGGACACCTTCTTCCTCGTCACAAAGTAGACAGCGGGTAGTACAAAGCTGAGGCCCACAAAGCGTCCCCAGAGTCGATGGATCCATTCCATCCAATATATGCTTTTGAACTCTTCGAGTGTCATTCGAGAATTGAGGATTTTGAACTCTGGCGATGATCGGTACTTGGCAAATTCGGCTTCCCAGTCTTCCCGGGAGCGTGGAGGGAGAGAGCCGGTAACAGGCTTCCATTCGGTAATGCTTAATCTATCCATCGCTGTGTGTTAGTCTCTCTTCTCAAATCGGGTTGATAAAAAGCGAGGCTCACCCTGACTCTGTCAGTCTGGTCAAGCCGCCAAAGACGACAATTCCAAAGACGCTTGCCGCACTACCGAGGAGCCAATATGCCACCGCGTTGGTCGATGTCTTAGGGAAAGATGAAGCCCTGCCTGCCTCACTCTTAGCGGCATTTTCAATTATGTCCGTGGCAGCGGCGGTTCTTGATCGCGCAGATGCAGAGAAAGGTCTGGTCCATTTGGGGTTGATATTTCGGTTCGACCGGAAGCGAGGGATGGAGTTCGTCGCAGATGGCCATTCATATTTTATTTTCGTTGAAGTCGACCGCCGTGAGCTGAATTGCCTTGTTGCAAGGCCAGGCGTCCTTGCTGACGGCGCCAGACCTTGGATCTTATGAGTTGACTGCGACTCGGTCCGAAGTCCATAGTGGCTGCGACTGCTGCATGCAAAAAAGCGTTTCGAGAGTCCTGGAGACAGTTCACTCAGCATACGATTGAAAGTAGATGCAGGAAGCATCGTGATACCGCCTTGATTGCGCCCACCGAAGGGTGCGATTGGTACGAAGCAGGAGTAGCACAAGCTAGATAGAAGTGAGGGAAGTGAGCGCATTTTTAAGAGACAGGATATCCATTGACTCGGAGTCCACCAATCGGAATGCACAAATTATGCACCACGATTTTCGTGTGCAGGAGTGATCACACCACATGTTCCCTAACTCCACCATCTTATCTCCCAAATAGTTTCAAGCGAGAATTGCATGGAGTACAACTATTTGCTGTTCCTTACGTGGGATTCAAGTGAGACATTGTATTCTTTTACGAGCTTTAGCTACTTTCATCATTATGGTTCATCATGCCGCTTAGAAAGTATACAATTTTCTTCTCTTCAATAATGATTCAAAATATCATCTACCCCACTATCCTGTCGTTGTGGAGGTGCACGATTCCCTTGTGGATATGGTGGTGAATGGCCCCGAGGAGCTCCGCCCTGTTCAAAGGGACTGTAGCTTCTACTTGGCTCGACCATTCGCACTGTAGCACTCGGTGGGATTGACGATGCTGGTGTGGTAGATCGTGGCTCTGCTGAGAAGGGAATATACCCTCCTTGTGACTGTGAGGTTTGTAGACGGGGGAGAGTGGGATTCCCTGTAGGCGTCATACCTCTGGGCAGAACATTACCATTAGGCGTCATGCTCCTCGGCAGACTACTACCATTAGGTGTAAAAGATCTCTCGGGGTATCCGCGGACTGGGGTTTGGCTTTGGTACCGAGATCCTGGTAAGGGAGACATTCTGCCGCCTTCTTCAGGAATTCCTGCAAAGGATGGACCCATGGCCGCAGCCGGTGTTCGACGACCATTGTTGTCGTACAGGTTGTCCGAGATCGGTCCAGACCAAGAAGGAGGCTGACTTGACGGTGTTGTGCTTCGATCATCTGGATATGGAAGCGCACTATTTGAGTCGGATGGATGTCTGCGCGAGCTGTTTGACAAGCTTGTACCCGGGCGTGGTAAAGGATCCAGGGCATAAGATGGCCCATTCCGGTCCGATTGAGCTGTGCCTGGTCGTGGTAGAGCCGGACTGAAAGATCGCTGAGGAGGCTGTGATAGACCAGTGAAACTTCGATTCGGCGGCCCGGGCCTTCCAGGCCATGATCCATTGTTATCTCCGCTAGGAGTACGAGCCCGGTCAGGGGCATATCCCATATCTCCTGCCCCGCTCATCAACGGTGCGTTTGAGCTGTAACTGGACCATGATGCCGCCGAACCATGTGTCGCGGTCCTCACTGGCATTGGGGGCCGGTTAGATATATCGGGTAAAGTGGGCAGCGTGGGTGTAGAGTTGTTAGTGGAATCTGTCCCGAGTCGAGACGAATACTCTGGCAACGTCGAAATTGTGGTCTGTCGAGATAGATCAGCGAAGGGGCCGTTCTCGGACGGATCTCCAAGATTGGGGAGCGTAGGTTGTTTCTTGATATCCAGGCCTGCTCTTGCAGCCTTCGCCTCCTCTCGAGCTCGTATTTCGTTCTCTTTCTTTAATGCCTTGTCCACTTTGACTTTGACAACTCTGTCCATTCGTCGGTTAATCTTTTGCCGGCAATAACCCCCTAAGCCACCAGCATCTGAAGGAATATGATGCCAGAGGAAAACAAGGTAGAGGATGATTGAGATGATAAGACTCAGCACAGACAAGACCCAAATGAGGAGCGTCCAAAGCATGCCGAAGAGGATAACGGCTTGTAAATGGTTTTTGCCTGCAAGAATACCAATGTTGACAAAGAATTGCGTAACGGGAGACTGGCCCTTTGGTGCGGCATGGTCACCTTCGGGGATTAGGTTCAATCTCATGACTGAGTATAGGGTGATAGCGTTGACGACTTGTCGAGGACCTTCGGCAAAGACGATTCGAAGCCAGGCCTCGAAGGAGAAATAAGTGAACAAGGCAACATAGTCGGCCCCTTTCCTACTTTTGGTGAGTTCGGCGAAAACAAGGAAGCGCTTCCACCCTCTTGCCTTTCCCCAGCGGATGCACTGGACTCGAACTGCCAATGGGTCCAAGTAGCTTTTGGCAACTCCGCCCTGCCTCATGACCCTGATTGCGCGCACCCATCGATAAAAGAGCAACACGAAGGAGAGGATGATACATCCGGCAAAGATCCATCGGGAGATATTTAGGGGGATTTCTGGTTTGATCTGACCGGCCCATTTATCGAAAGCAAGGAGATTGACGGCAGTGAAGGAGTCGACAGCGTAAACGGAAAGCGAAACTATAAACATGACAAGCAGGTAGCCATATGCGAAGGGTGTCCAGTACGAGGTGGACTTGAAGTCGTCAAGATTCTAGCAAAAGGTTAGAGTCAATCTTTCTGCTGTTCTCTTCGCTCCTATTCGAGCACATACAATGTATTCCCATTTTTGTTCAGCCCTAAGGTCGCCATAATGTTCTCGCTGGCCACCGCAGCAGGGCATGATGGTGATTAGAGGATGGTAGGGTTTGTTGGTTGCAGATGGAACAGGCGGCGTCCAGGGAGGCCTTTGAAATGGATGGTTTAATGAGAGGCAAGGCTCAAGATGGCCGGTGTTTACCTTTGGGAGAAGGTGGCGGTGATGGCACGGCTCAGCCGCTGGTCAGAGTGCAAGATTGACAAGAGCCCTGCTCAATTGCGTTTCGTGCACGCGATCTTTGTCTGACTGGCTTTATTGCATCGCTTCCGGAGGATGCAAAGGTTGTTAGAGAGTGGTCTGCGAGACAGTTCTTGACTGTCGAGCAAGGCAAAGTCCCTCTCCTGGATCGAATTCCCCCAGGACAGTTCTTGAGAAGACGTGGAAGGCCCAGATGGAGCGGTGGCAGCCGTCAAGTCGGAGTGTCGTTCGTGGGAAGAGGACAAAGCGTGCAGGAGACAAGGAAGGCTGGGTTGAACCCAAAAAGAGAGGATGGATCACGGATGGATCACGGATGGATCAAGCGTCGATGCAGGTAGGGAGGGACCAGATCACAGCAAAGGTAGTGAATGGATATCAACCGACACAGGTGGTGTTAAAGAATGTGATGGAGGACTGATTGAATACGGAGTCGGGTGAAGAAGAAACGTGAAGCAGAAGCAGAAGCAGAAGCAGAAGCCGAAGGGGTCAGGCAGGCCAGATGAGGAAGGGGAGAGACACAAGGCCACAAGGCAAAGACCAAACAAGACACACGCCATTGACAGAGAGTTTAGAAGCCGCGTATCTCAAACAGCGCTAGGCCGCAGCAGGCTTCGCGTGCAGGCGCGCCCCCCCCTCCCCCCCCCACAGATGCACGAGGGGCGCCGAGAGAGGGCTTATCCTCAAACACTCGTTGGGTCTCTTCCAGGCCCTCTCATTGGCACCAACCGCCCAACGGCCCTTGCAAGCCCCTAACAAAGATCGGCTCATGCAGGAACCCGTTCGAAGCTTGTCAGCACGATCCTTGGCCGTTTTCCTTACGAGTACTCGTACGGGTTCGTAGTTCAAGTACCACCCAGAGACCCGTGCATAAATCCTTCTCGTACTACTATCTGGAGTACTTTGGACGGAGTACAGAGTCCCCATAGTAGCACCGTAGCACAATATGTCTGACCACTTCACAGCTATGCAAAATGGCCTTACATAGATCCTGATAACAATGGAAACTTCAAATTGTATACGAAGCACCACGGATGTAAGCAATTCTAGTCCTCCGTGGTGAGGCCATTCTATTAGCTGCATATGCCCCTACACCTGCTCGTCTCAACCCTCGTGGCCTAGGTCATGACTCGTCTCCCAAAAACAAAACCCACATCCTGATAAGTCTATCAGAACCACTCATCAGGCCGACTTCTCCAGATGCTTGCCCTTGATAGAGCGGCCTCCAAAACCCCAGCTGATCTGGTTCGCCAGATGTATCTCAGTATTGAGCTCTTCTGCGAAGGTCCATACAAGTCCGGGGTTCTTTTGGAAATAGCGACCGACAAAGACGGCGTCCAGTCCTGCACGTTCAAGAATCTCCAAAGTTTGGGGACCGCTTGTGATTGTGCCCACTGCAGTCACGGCTAGAGAAGCTCCAACCTTATCCTTGACTGCTTTGGCGAAATGCACTTGATAGCCCGGGCCTCCCTTGATTTTCTGTGAGGGGTGAACACCTCCTGAGCTGACATCGAGAAGATCAATGCCGAGTTCCTGTAGGATAGGCGCAAGCTTGACTGTATCATCTATCGTCCAGCTTTCAGGGAAGTCTTCTTGTCCCGATAACCAGTCGTCCGCGCTGATACGGAGAAAAAGCGGCATTTCTTTGGGGATGACGGCTCGAACTGCTTCCACTGTCTCTCGTGTGAATCGGGTCCTGTTCTCGAAAGAGCCTCCGTATTGATCTGTTCGCTTGTTGCTGACAGGGCTCAGGAATTCGTGCAGCAGATATCCGTGGGCGTTGTGAATCTCGATGACATCAAATCCGACATCAATGGCTCTTTTGGCTGCGGCAACATAGGCATCCTTGATCCTCTGGATGCCCTCAAGGGTCAACTCATTTGGATGAGGGTACGTCGGCTGAAAGGCAATGGCGCTAGGGGCCACGGTCTCTGTCGGCCAGCCTCCAGCTTCTTCTAAAGCAGTGTTGCCCAAGCTCAACCAGGGAGCCACAGTGCTAGCCTTCCGACCGGCATGACCCAGTTGAATACCTATCTTTTGACTCTGACTGTGAGCGAATTCGACAATTCTTCGCAATGGTCCCTTTTGGCTATCTTTCCATAGACCGCTATCTTCCGGGGTGATGCGTCCTTCTGGAGTAACCGAGGTTGCTTCAACCATGGTCAGTCCCGGTCCACGTTGGATGATTCCTCCTAGATGGGTGAGATGCCAATCGGTCAGGTGGCCATCGTGAGCAGAATATTGGCACAGAGGCGACAGGAAGACACGATTCTGGAAAGTGACTCCCCGAATGGTAAAGGGTTGAAATGGCTTGGGGATCGGGTGGCCACTGGGCTGTGGGTCTTTGGCTGTTCCTGACGGCGGGACTTGTGCTGGAGTGTAGTAAGAGATGCCCTCAGCACCTTTGTTGATGATAAGTGGATGTTCCGTTGTAGAACCCATGGCGACCGGTTGGAATGACAAAGGCTTGTCAAAGGTATATCTTTGGGACTATGACAACCTCCAGATAGGAGCGCCTGCGAAGAAACGAAATTAATGGAAGATGTTCATAAGTGAATTTGGAGTGACGGCTTGATGTTTATTTATTCAATGGGAAATATGGAGGGGTACGCTACACCAATGGATCATTGGTGAATCGCCATTCTTCGAGCAATATCATGAACTTTCCAGTACTCGGTGTACGCGTGAGACATTATCATCTTATGTAACTGTACGAGATGGGATACTGCCTTGACTAAGCCAGGCCAAAACTGACTTTTCTAGGCTATCCACCGGGAGTGAAAAGCGTCTAAGAAATCATTGGTCTTGTGCAAAAGAACCAACGTAACCAGGAAGAGAAAGCCGACTCCGAATGTTTTCGGTGCTGCTGAACGATTGTCCGCCAACGGAGTGGCATTCGGAGTCTGAGGCACGAGTGGTGCGAGTGACAACCTGGGTGTGAGTGTGTCATGTTGGGATTTGAAGAGTCCGGCCGCTCCGGAAGCCTGATCCCATTGCAGAAAATTCCACAGGATGTCACTGTAGTTTATTAGGTACTTGGGCAGCGCCCATCGGAATTCTCTGTACACCTCCCTTGTATGACCAGAACTATTACAGTACGAAGCTTTCCTCGTACTGGTGACATCATTGCAGCGGTTGCATTGCCTGTTTTGGCTGATCAAACTACCGAAGAGAACGCCTACACCGATTAATAGTGATGCAATGCGATTTTAAAATACTCCTATACGAGTCGGAAGACATACCCATTGCCACACCATCATCGGCAGTCCTGTGCTAGTGGTCTATCTCATGTAAACGTTGGTGCCAAATCAGTTGACCACAGTGGCGGAGATATCTTGGGGCTAGAACATGCTTTGGGCGGATATAGTTTTCCCTGGGAAACTACTAGGTCCGCGTATGTTCCACAACCATAGGGTGCTAAACACCATCGTTTTATCAGCTGACAAATACCCACGAGTAGGTGTCCAGTGTGCATCGAGAGGGTATCCAAAACTGGTCTGCACAAATCAGTAGTTCCACACATTCAACAAACGACACAGATAGGTAGGTCCTAATGTAGTCTCATGCTATCGAAAGGGATATACCGACATCACTGCGAAATGCCATGTGTTGATATCTTACTCATATGCTTGCTAAAAAAAATACTCGAGGGCAGCGTGGTCATGCAAGCCGTGGACATTGCAAGTCCTTGCCCCTAGAATAAGCCTCAAGCATACCAAAGAACCAACCACTCAAATATTGCCTATCACTACCATATACCTCAACTTGCCGTCTTTCGTGGTTTTGCTCGTGTCGCATGCCCCCAGCCCATCATCCAGCACCATCTGGCTACTCTTCCAACCCCAACTCTTGCTAACGTCAAACTTGTCTGGTGCGCTCTCATAGATACTGAGTAGGCGGCCAGCTTTGCTGGGTGAGTAGATCTTGAAATAGGTCTTGATGGTGGGCCGACCGTCCATATATGGAGGGATCGCCGAAATGTTGAACTTCCTGTTGACTCGCAACAACTCCTCATCTTCTTCATCCGAGTCAAGCATCAATGAAGACGATGTCCACTGCTCACCCGGAGGTAATGCCGGTGATTGCGACGTCTTCTGCAATCTGCCCGGGCCTCCAGCCCGACGATCGGAAGATACACTCTCGCCTTCCACGTAACCTAAACCAGCAAAGTCATGACTGGTCTCGTCATCGTGATCCGCGTTCATTGTCTGCCCACTATCGTCAGTCCGCCAGCCTCGATTCCGACGCTCATTCTTTCGCAATAGCATCTCACGCTCAAGCTGCCCAATGCGATCGTCTACCGATGCTGGCACAAATTGGGCGAGTGGGTCATCACATGGGTCCTTGTCTTTCGCCCGGTGCAGATATATCCCCAGTTGGGGCGCTTTAGTCGTATTGACACGCTGGATATACAGGTTCCACATACTTCCCGCATACCACACCGTGTGAGAGTAAACTCGCTTCTTTTCCTTCAGTGTTCTGGGATGCGGAAACTCCGCTGAGAAGCGGAAGGGGGGATAGTAACTGTAGCGTGGCGATGAGGTCGGTGAATAGCCCCGTGAAGGTGGCCTGCCATTATCCACCACATTTCCGATATTGAAGTCAAGGGCCCAAGCGACATCGGTCGGTTCAAGACTTGCAGATAGCCTGGCTGCATGAGTACTCCACTCAGCAAGGCTCGTCGAATTGGCAGCCAGAGTTGCTTCTCTAGTGCCACCCATTATACATGAAACATCATGCGTAGGTATCCAAAATTTCCTGGGTTTGCCATTGCCATCCCACGACCCTGATTCCATCTCATTCGAGCCTTCACTCGGATTCTCGAATGAAGACTCTCGCACTTTGCCTTTGTTAGAGGAGGCCTTTTGTTCCGATCGATAGTCGGCATCTTCGATCTCCTCGGCCGCTTCACTCAGACCAAGTTCAACATCGCTGTCCCTGGCATTGAGCACCCTTTGTCTGAGTTCCATGGACATCCAGAGGGCATCTGAAATCACCTTTTCCGGCAGAACAGGGACACCCAAAATATCTCTCTGACTTCGAATCTGTTGCAGCTGTTCGAACCTTAAATGAACGTAGTGAATGCCTTCATCCAGTAACACCAGAAGAGGGCCAATTTCAGGTGATGTATAAAGCGTAATCCAAGCTTCATCCTTCTCTGATACATACCGATTGTGTCCGGAATGCCTATATGTCGTATCGAATCTCACCGCAAAAAACCGAAGACTATTAGGCTTTGGGACAAGGTAGCGTCCTCCCGGAGAAACGAGGCCATTCTCAACGGCTTTAGCTCTCAACCGACGGTTCAAAAGCTTTACCACTAAGTACCAACGGTCCCATTCGCCAGGCACGAAGAAAGGGTCGCCGCCCACAGTCTCGCGAATGATTTCGGAGGGAATCTCATCCCAATACTCATAGGGCATTTCCCATCCATCTCTGCACAGCATGGCTTTGGCTGAGGCTAATATGCGATCTCCAGCTTTGCCGTAAAAGTTGTAGGTCACAAGCTTGATAAGGCTGTGAAGTGTACCTGGCTGCATTTGACGTAAGATTGAGTCCACACAAGAGTCCACTAGCTCGGGCATATCAAGCCAACAGGCTGTGGCAAACAATCCAATGGCCTCGTCTTCTTCCTGTTCTGGGAATTGCGTGCCGTAAATCCTTTTCAAGGCCAATTCGAACGCATTCTGTGTAATATTGGCATCTATTTCCTCTGGCACAATAGCCATCTCTTGTGCCAGGCTTTCAGCCCACGACCCACTGAATGCGGATGAAAAGTATGGCACACGGTCAAGGAGCAATTTGTGCAGCCTATAGCTCCTTCCAAATGCTCTAATTGTGATATCTGAGTGTCTGCCTTGTTCAAATCCATGATGGAGCAAATGCCCGCTCAAAGTAGATGTGTCGCCATTACTTCGGCTCGCTCCCGAGGCTGCATGAAGATGAGAGGGTCCCCTGGAAGTGGCGCCAGGGCTCGTGCCATCGCTGGCAACAAACAAACGTGTAAGTGCTGCGGATGTATTTGTAGTAGCGCCATCGAAAGATGTACCGACTGTACTTGCTGTTGGATCGTCGACGTCCTTCTCCAGATGTAGTAAGGAATACCTGTTGGTCGTTGCCGACGGGGTCATAGAAGGCGGAATGTCTCCCAGGCGAATGTTCATCCGCCGATTGCCACCAGCAATTGTCAGAGCTGCTACAGGGTTCGAGCTGCTTGATGCCATAGTAGTGCTTAGAGACGCTTGGGCGGTGTTTGCAGATACAGAAGCCGTAGGTGGGCCTGAGACAAAGATCGAACGAAGAGGAGGATCGAAAGAAGTAGGAGTGGTAGCCATTTCACCATAACCAACCGAAGGAACCTGATTGGCTGAAACTACTCGTCTCTGCGATGGCCTGAATGGCAGCGAGGCACTATTAGCGTGCTGCGACGGCGGTCTGTTGATACCTGAAGATCCTGCCTGGCCAAAGTATTGTGAAGATGGGACCGAGGAGTCGGCAGCGCCTTCATCACTCCACGAAGTAGCATTTCTCCCTGAGATTGGTTGAGGTGAGTTAAAAGAAGTAATCAAGCCTTCTAAATCGTCTCTTGGAGGGCTCCATCCTGAGAATTGTTCTTGGTCCATTTCAAGACGACTTGAGGAATGGCCTCATCAACTCAAAGGACTAGTTCATGTCAATCCAGTGCTAAATGTCAGAACATAGCAAGGGGGAGGCTCTGAAGTACAGTGAGTGAAGCATCGATCACCAGTTATAATTTATACATCTGATGAGCCGCATCGGGTATGCTACCGGTCGGAAGTCGTTTCTGCTAGGACAGCTGTTCACAAGGGCTCATATGTAAGACTTTGAGCAGAAACAGTTGGCCAAACTTGGAGGACCTTCACTTGGTAGAGCAATTATGTATGAATGTACCTTTGTAAGAAGCGATAAGTTGGCAAGGAAGGCGACTGTTGGAAGTGGTTGGTTGGCTCTTGGTCACACGATGCGAGTGCAAACCAGGGTCTAGATGGGGCGGAGCATAGAGCATACTAGGCAGCTCCGGGTTTTGGCGGCTTGGGGGAAATTTGCTCCAACGTAGCGCTAGGTCGTTGGCCTGCGTTCCCATCATTCCGAGTTTATACTACTCTTAAATCAAACAAAGCAGTGTGTCCTTGAAGACTTTCATGATCTTGAAAGCGTGGACTTAGTACTAGACCCCAGCCTGACACTGCTGATGCAATCCGCTGTGAACAATGGCGAGTTGTTGTACAACCACATCCTCGAGTCAAGATGAATGGCTCTGCCATTGCAAATAACGATGTGTCTCATGTCGACAAACCTCCTGCGGATCGTGACCTTATGACAGAACTCGCTGCCATTACCCCTACGGACCCTTTTGGCCTGCAATTACGCGGGCAACAGTCTTACGAAGATCACCGTCGTCAGATCAGCAACGAGTTGCATCAGACGCAGAATGTGAACGATTATCAAGAGGTAGACCTGGCGAAACCACAGCCTACACCGCCTTCCATATCACAGCAATACGATACAAGCACCAGTAATCAGGATGCAGAAGATGACAGCATCTCCAAGAGGAAAGCCATGCTGCCCATCGTCAATGGCGCCATTGTATTTGACAAACATTCCAGACGTACTGCAAGCCCCATGCGTCACTCGCATGGCAGTGATGTCTCTCCTCAGATTCTTGTCACTGATGGACTTGAAGACGTTTCGAACGTACTGCTGGAAGACAAGGAGGATCGTGTGCTTAAGCTATCGGCCGATCAATTGCAATGGTTGACGTCCGCTCCAGAGTCATTGCCGGTAAGACCAATCGCCCAGCGTCCTTCGCAAGATGTTTCTCAGACACTTGTTGGGTCTAGTGGCCCGCAGGATATGTCGAGCAAAGCTCTGGCGAACAGAGACGAGGCGATGTCACCGGAAAGCAGCACAGTCACTACTGAGCAAGCCGATGTCAGGAGGTCTCGTCACCTCACTATAGAAACCAACAATCGCCCCAGTCAAACTTCAACAAGTCCAGGTCTCAGACCGTGGGCACCTCAACGAGCGTTGTCCACTCCAAACTCGATCAAGAGTCCACAGTCTCCTCCGAAGCATGAGCGGCCGCGACCAAGTCTGAAGCCTCCGGACTCTGCGTCCCGTCAAGATATAACCGATAGCAGAAGGTATTCCTCATCGGGAAGGCCCCTTCCTTCTCCGATGCCTTCGTCGATTCCACTTCCTCCCCTATCCATGGCCACTTATCTGCAGCTCGAACTTTCTTCGCAACGTCCGTCTCAACTCTACATTCATCGAGCTGCGAGCAATGACTTTCCGTATGAATCTTCTCGAGTGAAGATCGAGAGGTTGGTCAATTTCTTGATGCTACCTCCACATCTTGAGGGCGTGTTATGGTTTGGGACTCTCGCATGTCTCGATGCCTGGCTCTACACGTTCACTATTCTGCCGCTGCGGCTACTCAAATCATTTTACATTCTTGGGCAATCATGGATCACGAATTTGATGAAGGAGATCAATTTTGTGTCTAATTTTGTCTACAATGGAACAGGCAGAATGTGGAGAAGGCGTCGGAGCAGTGTGGTTCCCACTGCAAGTCGAAAATCATCTGCGGCGGAATCAAGCGAGCAGCCAGCTCTCGGCCATGGCTTGTCTCAGCACCGCAAGCCAAACAGACACCACCAACGGACCAAATCAGTGCCCTCAACACTGCTTCCCGATGATAAAGCAGATATGCTCAAGGGATTGCTCATCATATGCACTTGTTTGATCCTCCTCAGACTGGACGCCAGTCGGATGTACCACTGGATTCGGGGGCAGGCGGCAATCAAACTATATGTCATCTATAATCTGCTTGAAGTTTGTGACCGGCTGTTTTCGGCGATTGGGCAGGATGTGCTCGAGTGCCTCTTCTCGCGGGAGGCGTTGGAGAGGAAACCCGATGGCCACAGCAAGGTTTTGCGTCCATTGTGGCTGTTCATTCTTGCCCTCACATACACTGTCATCCATTCTACAGCACTCTTTTTCCAGGTCATCACTCTCAATGTTGCAGTCAACTCGTACTCGAATGCGCTCATAACCCTTCTGATGTCAAATCAGTTTGTGGAGATCAAATCGACAGTGTTTAAGAAGTTTGAGAAAGAAAACCTGTTTCAACTGACATGTGCTGATGTGGTTGAACGGTTCCAGCTCTGGCACATGCTTGTCATCATAGCCTCACGCAACATCGTGGAGACCGGAGCACTGCTGCCGCGACTGGGGTCTGCGGCGTTCACGCCATCCTTCTCTGGTAGCCCATCAGCAACGACGGGTGTCAACGGAAGTGCGTCAATCGCTCAGGCCACACCTCCCAATTCGGCGAGCTCGATTCTCCCACGATCATTTACACTGGTGCCAGCCATAGTGGAATCGATAACTTCGTATGTCCCTGCGGTCAGCCAGGTTCTTGGGCCATTCCTCATCGTTCTTGGATCGGAAATGTTGGTGGATTGGATCAAACACGCGTACATTAACAAATTCAATAACACGCGACCTGAGATTTACGACCGGTTCTTGGACGTTCTCGCGAAAGACTATTACACGAACGCATTCGGGGACCAAAACCTTACCAAGCGACTGGGGTTGCCTGTGATACCCTTGAGTTGCCTTCTCATCCGAGCGAGTGTGCAAACGTACCAAATGTTCATGGCGGCGTGGGTTCCTTCGACGCCGCCTACCTCATCTACCAGTCTGGCTAGCATCCACGCGCAGTATTCGACATCGAGGTCGAACATACCGACCACGACGGGGGCGGCGATCTCCAAGACGGTTGATGACATTATTCGAGCGATCCCTGCGGTGATTACCGGCTCGAGATTGGTTACACATATGACTACTGTGCTCACATTTCTCCTGATCTTCCTAGTGCTGTTGGCTTGTAAACTTGTGCTTGGGATGCTCTTGTTGGCATTTGCTAGGTCGCGGTACCGAACAATGAAACAGCGAGAGAAAAGCTCGGTGCACACTGTTGAAGGGGGACGGCGAGTGGGAGGGTGGGGTGTTGTGGAGGTTGATGAGGACAAACGACGCTGGATCTATGAAGATGACCCATCGGGGATGCGAGCACTGCGCGAAAGGGAGGAGCGAGATAAACAAAAACAGCAAAAGGAGAAGGAGAAGGGAATGGGAGTGGAGAGTTTTGACAAGGTCAAGCGATATGAAATGGTCGCTAAGCGAATATGGTAGTCACACCATGGAATTTCGCTTGAGATTAGGCGATGAGAGGGCAAGATCGCGGATATCTCATCCAAGCTCCCGAAGGGGAGTCGATCTTTGTTGTCTCAAGTACGGAGTATGGAGTACTCGGACGAGGTAATATTCTAGTATTCGTGGTGAGGCCAGGAAGCATCAACCACAATGTGGTAATGTATTCGAGCCAGGGGTCCTGAGCCGTCCTTGATAGCAATAGAATTCCCACCGTGTCGGCGTGAAGAGGCCTATGGGCCAGGAACTTTGTTGCTTGTCCAAGCTCTGTCAGTACAGGAAAATTTGCCCCAAAAAACCCTTGCGCCTTCTCATGTTTCAGGTTGTGCGAGAAGTCCAGGATTGATCCATGTTATGTGGAGGGGCTGTGGACAATGACACACTACGGAGCACATCTCACGGTCTAGTTACCAAGGGTTGGTGGAGACAGAAGTGGATTTGAATTGTCAATTATCATTTCGGAAAATATTGCTATTGAATCCGGTGGATTGGAAAGGCAACTGCGTTGCATAAAGCAAAGGCTTGGGGTTATTGTGGTAATTGTTGATGACTGCTCCATGCGCATGATTATTGTTGTTGCCTGCAACTTGGATGCTCTCATCCGTGGACTCCAAATAAAGGACCCTCGGACCACGCCAGAAGCCAGAAACCGGCGGGGGATTGGCGCTGTTGGCACGTGGAGGTGGCAGTGGTGGCGGCAGTGCATTAGGATCAGCGTTCATATCGTGTACTGTATATAGTAGAACTTCCTAACTGTCTATGGTATGAGCCTCCAGAGATACATATCTACCTAGGTAGTCCTGTAGCGCCTCCGGACTCCGCAGGTGTCTAAGCGACTGAGTATCATATGGTTTACAGAACGAGAATGTATCTGTACGGATACCGATGATTGCTGTTTGACTATCCGGATCGATCGATAGCTCGGTTACGCGTTGTTATCGATTGTGTCTTGGATCGTGGCCGGGTCAGGCACCGACCAGGCCAAAGACACAAAGGCTTCACCAGTGGGTCAGATTATTTCTATCCACCTCTGGCACCATTGACCAGCATTATTCAATCAACTGCAGTCGTAGACTCGTAGTATGTAGTGACAAGACCCGACCCAGCAGGTGATGAACTACGGCGGCTGGGTGTTGCTGGCTCGTCCTGGCCACCCACTGGTGGGCCACCTTCTCTGGCTCTGGACTGGCACTCTGCTACTCATTGTCTGAAAAGTCACCCAAGCCTCCTGCAGGTCAACCGTTTGACAAGCGTCCTCGTACCAGTCATACTCACAAACCAACCATCTTGGGCGCCGCCGGCCATTGCTTGTTGTTCGTTATTCAGGTTTTATCTTGTGTTCTAGTATTCTATAACATGCAAAGCCAACTGGACTCCGTACATGGGACTATCTGCCCGGTAGGAGCATCCGATGTCTTTGGTGGTGTGGTTAGAACTCCACAGTGCTCTTCCTTGCACTTGGTGGCCTTCCAGGGCTACATACGGAGTAGGGAGTATAAGAAACACCAAGCTAAAGAAAACCACTCTCCGTGGTAAAATCAACCAAACTGAAGTTGTGGTCTAAAAAGTCCCGGCAAGTGATTGAGTGGGCTTGTCGATCTCAGGCAGGCCGGTTGGGCGACCGGATGGTTGGCCTGTGGCTTTCCCTGCCCATTCGTGGCTTTCCTGGCTTGGACTCGGATGCTGGTCTTGACTGTTCTTACTTGAACCAACTGCCACGTCTCTGGCACCGTGTCTCCTTGTCCACACCTGCTCGTAATTCTCACGTCCTGATTCCTTTGCAGTGCAATGACGGACCGTTAATTTCGTGCGCCTTACACCACCCTCACCCTCCTGTCATAAAACTGCCTGGGAATTGAGCGAAGGTGCGGCTGTCACAGGCTCGCGCTTACTTTGGAACTCGGGGAGACTTTAATTAAGCGCCACCGTGCAAGCTTGTTTCTGGCTGGCAGTGGGAAGGCAAGAGCCCCTCGGCCCTTGGCCTTGCGCTTTTACGGAGTGCTACCAGTACCACCCTCACACAACCTCCACCTGGCACCGGCACACTCGCACCTGCACTTTGCACTTGGACCGTGCAGCGACTGCTACTAACTAAGCCCAACCCACTCCCACTAACAGTGACTGGCACCGCCCTCCCGTGCCTGCCCTGCTGCCCTGCTGCCCTCCCTGCCTGCCAACTCCAGATACACTGGCACCGATCGATCTACCACCATCATCCCCCCCGACACCTGCCAGCTTGATGATTATGGACTCAGATATCCATACTACAGCAACAGGAACCAAACGTCGTCGAGCCACTTTAACCAAGAATCCTCCTCCCTCTGCATATCCTTCATCCTCCCACAGTGTTCTTCGCAAACCCCAGTCTCAAAGCACCCTCCAACGAGCCCCGTCAGCTCCGTCACCATACCCTCGAAACAACGACGTCGCCGCCCACCCTGCCCGCGACCCTCACCAGAGAACTCACTCCAGCGCGTTCGCTTCGTCCTCTTCTTCTCTCGAGCACATCAGTGCAGCACATTCTCCCGTCATCCCCTCCGCTGACTACTTTCCATCCACCTTTCACGGCTACCGCAGCCCACAACCTCTGCCCATCACTCTACAAACCTCAGATGATCCTCACAAGGACTTGATCGGTGCGCCATTTGACGCTTCAGGTCTTCTTCTGTCCTTCCAGACCGCTGTATCACAGGATGAGCAGCGACAACTACCGGCACCATTAACTCAGAACAACATCATTTCTGATTTACGATACCATCCACTGCGCAACTCGCAGACCATTGGTCCTGGAGGCATCACCATGATGGAAGTCACCCCTCCCAAGTCGGAAAATGGCATCCTCAGCCCCAAGCGTTTCTCTGGTGAGACTCAGCCCTCAAAGCCTCCTGGCCCCTTGAGGAAGAAGAGTGGCTTTTCAAGCTTCGTCAACAACATGCTCGGCTCTCCTCGAACCATCAAAATCTCCGCCCCAGAGAACCCCATGCATATGATCCATGTAGGCTATGACAATCAGACCGGGCAGTTTACGGTAAGTCTTCCTTCGCCGTTGCGTCTTCACTTCGCTTTCCTAACCTTCCTTCAGGGACTCCCCGCGGACTGGCAGAGAATTCTATCAGACAGCGGCATCTCCAAAAATGAGCAGGAACAGAATCCCCAGATGATGGTCAACATCGTCGAAACCTACAAGAGCAATTTCGGTGGCCAAGACGATGGTATCTGGCAAAAGTTCGACCATGCAAAGCTTTCTGATTCACCTCAGAGTAGCAATGGAAGTTATCAGAGCCCCGGCACGCCTAACAACGGAAGCAGTTCAAACGCACATTCCCCCATTACTGGTGTTATATCTCCTCCCGCCAGTCCACGATTCCCTCAGAACCACGAAGGGAGCTTTGAGAATCCGAGAGCGCCACCTCCCATCCCAAACAAACCTCCTGCTAGTGCCATGATCAGGCCCGCGCAGACCCAGACGGTCCTCATGATGCCACAACGCCCTGCACCCAAACCTCCTGTACAGAATGTTCGCGATATGGCCCCCAACCGGCCCGCACCACCCCCTCCTCTCTCGCGAGACCTACCACTGCGCCCTAGTTTAGAGCAGTCAACACCACAACTCACCACCGTCCCTCCACAACCAGCAGCAGTCTCTCCTATTCCGACTCAGGATGAATCACGAAGCCGCTCAAATTCAAAAAGCCCTGCAACAGCTTCAGCACCCGCGCCCCCTCGTACACAACCAGCCATTCAGTCACCCGGTCAGTATCAGCAACAACAGGAACATGCCATGGCACTGGCCCAGCAAGCCATCCAAAGCAAGCAACTTGACCGCAGCCGAAGTCAACGACAGATCGAACAGGGCGCACCCGAAGTCCCTCCCAAAGTTGTGCCTGAGATGATGCAGGTTACGCCTCATGTGCCACCACTTCAATATGGAGGTGCAACAGATCCGGCAATTATCCAGGCCCAGCAGCAATTGACCAAAGTAGGACCGGTCCCAGGACCACGACCTCGTGCCAAGCGTCAACAGAGCAACATTATTGATGTAACCGCTCGGCTAAAGGCAATTTGCAGTCCAGGAGATCCAACGCTAAAATATTCAAACCTCAGCAAGATTGGCCAAGGTGCATCTGGTGGCGTTTTCACTGCATTTGAGAGTGGCAGCAAGAGATGCGTGGCGATCAAACAGATGAATCTGGAACAGCAGCCAAAGAAGGATCTGATCATCAATGAGATCATTGTGATGAAGGATAGCAAGCACAAGAACATTGTCAATTTCATAGACAGTTATTTGCATGATGGAGATCTTTGGGTCGTGATGGAATATATGCAAGGTGGCAGCCTTACTGATGTGGTCACTTTCAACGTCATGAGCGAAGGTCAAATTGCTGCAGTGTGCAGAGAAGTGAGTATCTCAGCCGATTGCGGTGAGATGAGTACTGACTTGGTGTCTTAGACATTGTACGGTTTACAGCATCTCCATTCCAAGAACGTCATCCATCGCGATATCAAATCCGACAACATCCTCTTATCGGAACGAGGCGACATCAAGTTGACCGATTTTGGCTTCTGCGCACAAATCAATGACTCGCAAAACAAGCGTACTACTATGGTGGGCACACCGTATTGGATGGCACCAGAAGTGGTGACACGCAAAGAATACGGCCGCAAAGTTGATATCTGGAGTTTGGGTATCATGGCGATTGAGATGATAGAAGGAGAGCCGCCATACTTGACAGAGTCACCGTTGCGAGCTCTATACTTGATTGCCAAATACGGAACCCCGCGTATAAAGGACGAAGCGGCCTTGTCTGGCGTCTTCCGGGACTTCTTGCATTTCGCTCTGAAAGTGGAACCGGAGAAACGAGCAAGTGCTCATGATCTTCTTCATGTAAGTCTTTCATCGTTGCAATAGCTGCCATGCGCTGATCACGTACCTAGCACGATTTTATGAGGTGTTGCGCACCACTTCCCAGTCTCGCACCTCTTGTGCAATCTGCAAGAGAGAGCAGGGCTGCAGAAAAGGCCACTAGAGGCAACTAACCCCTGCCCTCTTTCGACCATTAATCTGTAACAATAATTTTGCTTTGACAGATCACTTTTGGCCAGACTCAGAGAGCTGGTACGATCAAAGCCATTGTTTACTAGTCGACTTCTCGGTCATCGATATGAGCACGGCAATACACAACTAGATTGCTCTAGGCCATACAAGGACACAGCGTCGACATTGCCTTCCAACCGTTACAATAGATCTCTGAAGGGACGGATCTATTTTTCATCTGATGCCCTGGGAAGAGATATGTGGTACGCGCTTAACAACAATTTTCATGACCTTCTGCAATGCGATGATGATGACACGAACAGGCGCAAGGGGAATTCGGTTCGATATGAGCGACGAGAGTCTCAAAGTTACATCTAGTGCAAGGAAGCACAGGAGTTCCGAGATAGGTTTTCCATGTCCTGAAGGGCCAGAAATTATGAGCCTCCATGTGTAGAGGCTGAGCAAGAGCAAAGCACACCTTTACCACCGAGCTTTCGAATACCAAATGGTGCTGTTTCCAGGCCTATTACGCAATACAACAAAGTTGCTAAAACCCAAAGATTCCCCAATGCCTGGCAGTCGTCACCAGTGACAATGCTACCCCTTGTACTCGTAGTACTTCTGGTTCTTCGAACCACCTATTCGTGAATCGTAGTCCTCACGGCTGTCACGTGCCTGATGTGGCTGTGCCGTGAGCTCAAAGTGGCGCATGGTGGAGCCTGAGGAAGGCCCGCCACTCTCTTTCGTCACCAGCGCCCGTTATTAGGCTGCGCTTCATTGCGGCTGTCCCAGTCTCCAAGATTCAGACGAGGTTTGGTGCCTTTGGTGCTGTTCGCATAACCATACACATCATCGAGGTCTTGTCCGAATGCTTTGATAGCCATTCCTATATCATCCTGTTCTGCTGTAATCGATCTACTCTTCAACAACATACCGGTCATGTTTCGGGCCCAACAGAACATCTTTGACGATGCCGTCGGTAAGCAGATTGGATAAGAGCCTGACTGTGCCCTGTATTGACCATCCTCCTAGCCAAAGCGACTGACGAGAACCTCACGTCCGAGAACTGGGAATACATCCTTGACGTGTGTGACAAAGTCAGCTCCAGCGACACCGGGAGCAAGGATGTCGTCGCTGCCATGATCAAACGGCTCGCACATCGCAATGCCAACGTTCAGCTTTACACTCTCGAGCTGGGAAACGCCCTGTCACAGAACTGCGGCGTTGCCATGCACAGAGAATTGGCTTCCAGAAGTTTCACGGACGCTCTTCTACGACTAGCAAACGACAGAGTAGGCACATTCAGAGAGCACTCGCACCAACTCACTGACACTTTACAGAATACTCATCAGCAAGTCAAGTCGAAGATCTTGGAGCGGATGGAAGAATGGACAAAGATGTTCGCGTCTAACACCGAACTCGGCATAATGGAGCAAGCATATCAAAGATTGAAAGCACAGAGTGCGCCCACCAACTGTGCACCACTTGTCGACAAGAAACTGACGCAGCTTTAGATCCCAACCTGCAGCCTCCCCAGGCTCCCGTAAAGAAACAAATCACGGACTATGACAGGCAGAAAGAAGAGGAAGAGCTGCAAATGGCCCTGCGACTGTCCATCCAAGACAAAGCCGCCCCCTCGAGTAGTCAACAACCTGGTGCTGCAGAGCTCTCAGCCCAATCGACCTCAGGCACCCCTTCGGGTGGCTCACATCCGATATCGTCGGGTACGACAGCCGCTACAGTTTCCAGAGTCCGAGCACTCTTTGATTTCCAGCCTTCTGAACCTGGTGAGCTACAGTTCCGGAAAGGCGATGTGATCGCAGTGCTGGAGTCGGTGTACAAGGATTGGTGGAAGGGGTCTCTTCGTGGCCAAACAGGCATCTTTCCCCTCAATTATGTTGAAAAACTACAAGACCCAACCCCAGACGAACTACAAAGAGAGGCACAAACAGAAGCCGAGGTCTTTGGTCAAATCAAGAATGTCGAAAAATTACTGGCTTTACTGTCCACCAGCACTGGTGACACAAATGTCCGGGACAACGAGGAGATTACCGAGCTCTACCACAGTACCTTGGCTATTCGCCCTAAACTTATTGAGCTGATCGGCAAATATACGCAGAAGAAAGGTTTGAACGTCCCGCTCTGTCAAATAGATATGCTGCATGCTGACACGTACTACAGATGATTTCCAGCAACTCAACGAGAAATTCATCAAAGCTCGACGGGACTACGAGGCACTTTTGGAGACATCTATGGCACAATCAGCACATGCATATGCCAGACCTAGTCCTGCAGCATATGGATATGGCGCAAGTGCAGCTGGGTCAGGCTATCCGCCCCAGAGATACTACACTCCAGGTAAATATGGAACCGCCTTGATCTGTCAACATTACTCTGAACAACAAGTTTTAGATGGACAACCACCGAACAATGCTGTACCATATAATCAACCTCAGCACCAGCCAGGATTTCAACCACCATATCCAATAGCCTCGCCCCCCCCTCAAAGCCATACTCCATCCAACCAGTATCCTCCTCCTAACCTCCATGCTGCCCGTCGGCAGTCACAGCCAGATTCATATGCCCCTTACCCTCCGCCAGAGATGAATACATCCTACGGTCCACCTCCAACACAACAAGATGGCTCTCGCCCAGGCCATCAACCTTATCCAAGTGTTCAACCTCCAAACGTCCAACAGCTACAGCAAGACGATGTCAAGGATTATTCGCCCTCCAACTATTCGACTGAGGATCTTCCTGCCCTTCACCAACAGCAAGCACCTCTACAATCACAGCCAGGAATTCCTCCGCCATTTGCGGGAGCTCCACCCCACCAACCAAATACACCAGCATATCCACCACCGTCCGCGCCTGGTGGCCCAGGAGGAGCACCGTATGATTATCAAGCACCTCCATCTCACGGCCCTCCACCAGTCCCGACGGCTGGCCCACCCACAACTCAGGGAGACCGGCCAATTACGCCACTTCCTCAGAGCTCGGCTTATCCGGTATTCTCGGCCGCATCCACCAGTCCTCAGTACCAGGCTTATAATGCAAGACCTGCGAGCGTCACTGGTGGCCCAGGTGCGGGTTATTACAGATAGCGCAGATAACAAACATAATCAAAGCTTTACAGATGGAGACCAGATGGTGAAAAACTGTCGCTCAGTCACACCGCCGCGCCATCTCCATGTGGCAAGGCCGAGATCCTGTTCTAGCGAGTATATCGGTAATAACAATTGGTAGATTCCGAGAGATGCAAGTCTCCAACAGCCGCATTACGGACCTACCAGGCGGATAGTATACCCTGTATGCAGATCATTCTTTGTCTGCCTCCAGCACACACTCGCAACTAGCCACTGGGAAGCCTGGACTTGCTGACATGTGCTCGATATATTAAATTGCTAGCAAACATGAGCAAACTCATCTAGGACACCAATCAGAAGACAACAACTCTCCGTTGGCAGTTGGAGGTTGAAAGGGGGTGCGGCCGCGATATCTCGTGCCCAACACCCCAAATACAATGATACTGCAAAGCCCTTCATTTAACCTGTATCATCTCCCTACCTCTCCTCCCTCCTTCTCATTGATTCAAATTCACACTTTTTCTGTCATAGCAACAAGACGGTACCTTGGGTCTCTAGGCAACGGCTTCTTGGTTGATGTCCAAGGCGTTCAGTTTCGTGCTTCAACAAGTGGAAGACATCTTCACGCGCCCTCTAGACAATAATCGACAGTGAAGTCTTGTCCTTCATCAGTTCACAACCGGAGCGAGCGGGAAACAGTTCGAAAACTGAGCCGGTCTTATGTCATTCTAGCGGATCTCTACGGTGAACAAACATACCAACTTCATTCGGAAGTATTGAGACCCTTTCGCACCTGACAGCCTTGTCATCACGTGTTGGTCCAAGTCACGATTCAACATAATAACGCACCTTCAACACGATGGCAAGCTCTGCTATTCCTTCCAGTGATGACCAGTTGACGCACCTACAATGATGAATCCAAACAATGCCCGCGAGTCTATTCAAGAGGTTGCTCAGCAGGCTGGAGCTGCGAGTACTCACAGAGGTGTTCCTTCTGCCACTCCAAGCGGTCCTCTTGACTTCTCGGCTCCCCCGACTTCTCCTGCTGCCGATGCCACTGCCTCTCCCACCGCTGCTAAGGCTGCTGCTGCTGTTTATTATGACTCTGACGGCGATGACAACAAACCAGGAGGGCCAGATCCCTGGGACGTAGATGGAGGTTACGGAACGCTCATCAAATCTCAGAGTGACTGCGGCGAACTCTATCTTTGCATCGACGACACAACCCCCCCTCGTCGCCTCTGGGGCAGCTTCGTCCAGGGCAGCCTCAATGGGGTGCTTCGAGCATTAGACATCGCGGGAATCGAGGACGGGAGAGCATCAACTTCACATGGCGCTCCATCGACCTGAAATCCAAGCTCCTCAAATACGGCGACACCAGCACTGGAAACTTGCGTGGCGTCTGGTGGTCTGAAGAGTGGCCTCATGGAAGCATCGTGGGCGAATTTTCCGGCTTTGATCAAAGAGGGCGAGACCCTCATGTTCTAGGCTATCTTCGGCAGTGAATTTGAAGATGACCGCACTGTCACTGGTTATGCTCTTGCCTGGAACGACCTGGACCCCAGCGCAGATGATTCTGAGTGAATTTCCATGGTGGATATGCATAGGTGTGAGTGTAATCGGTGGATGCCCTGGATGGATGGATGGATGGCCGGATGGAATCGTCAGTACTGTGGTGTCTCTCCTTCTCCTTCTTCGTTCCATCTTCTTCCCTGCTATTCGGCCAGAGTACGCCCCGTGGCAATGAGCCACTTGATGCCTAGTTAGCATGAAAGTCGAAAATCGATCCAATTCACTTCTAGTTCCTAAGTATAGAGGACCTCACGGGCGTCCGCCGGGCTGCCAATCAGCTATAGATATCCTAGTGCTACTGCCATGTAAAGCAACGGCCCTAGTTGTAGATGCATGGCGTGTTATTAGCAGCGTGATTTTCTCTGCATTTCACAACCAACGCCGTATACTCTCTGCTAGCGAAGACGCCCGCCCGCCGTTTGAATGCGCGATAAATGTGTCTGTATGTACGAGCTAGCTACGTACCTAGGTTTAATTGACTAGGTCGATTTAACTAGGTCGGCTCGCGGCACCGTCTCTTACTATCGAGTTGTGATATCCAACGACTGATGATGTGAAGAGAGTCTGCCCCCGTCGATCATTCATTGTTTCGAATCCGCCGCCCCTCGTAGCATTAAATTCCACGGCGCCGAGCACCTGCTACATATTCTCTCCCCCCCATTCGCAGCCCAGGGCCACAAGGCGTTGTTCTCTCTCTTGCTATCCCATCTACTAGTCCTGGGCACGGTCCGGAAGATGTTAGTACTCGTACGTATGTAAGTAGTTCGGTGCCCAGCTTGCATTTCAGGAGCCAATCAGTGGTAAGCTTGGAGCTAGGAAGGGAGGCCCGAAGACTACAGAACTCGCGGGTGGCAGCAGTCAGGGCTACTGAGTCGACACGACATGGTCGGGTTCTTCGTATACATTCATCCGTTGGTACGAGGTACGAGGAGGCCGAAGAACGATTCCGCGTAGGTCAGCTCAGTTCATGCCTAGTAGCGAGGCAAACGTCACGAGGCATGGTTGGTCAGTAGATACGCCGTACCGTATGTACACTGTGTAGCAGAGAAACTTGATCTTTTCATTGATCTCGGTCTAACTTTGTATATTGTGGCAGCAAAACTGAGGCCACTCCACCCAAACCGACGATAACTCACACTCTGTAGGATATATAGACAAGAGCCCTTTCCTTCCTTGGTGGGGGAAACATGATGCCAAGTTCGATAAATCAGGGTTGCGTGTGTTTGTTCTGGGTAGTAACAGATGTCTATAGTGTTGGATCTGTGAAAAATCAGACGATCTGCGCTGGGCAAGGAAAATGTGGATTGGTTGCGAGGCTCTGCGCAAGATGACGATTGGCGGCTGGTCTCGAGGTGTACATTGTAACACCGAGACACTGATATTGCTCCGTGCCCTTGCAAGAGGACAACAAACTCCAAAATGAATACCCAAGCATGAAATCCTGTTTGAAGGCTTTCCCCACATCTATTTTGCACCTTCACTTTGACCTTGGACGTAACCGTAAGCGAGGTATGCAACGGCGGCTCCAACGACGAGGACGGCGTAGAGGAGAATTCCAGAGCTAGTGTCAGCGCCACTCTTTCCAGGACCAGCAGCGATCTTGTCAGTGCCAGCAGCCTTGGGAGCAGGGTCACCAGCGACACGCTTCAGTGTTCCGACCAATAGACCGTCGAGGATCTCGCGAGCTTCATCGGAGTGACCAACATCTTCAAAGGCCTCGGTTGCGTCTTGACCGCCAACGTCTAGTAGAACTTCTTCACCACCACTGGGACAAATAGTTAGTAGGAAGTGACCTGTGGAGGGCAACGGTACTGATTGAGGGATTGAATGTGGGGCAGGTGACTGGTGGGACGGTAGAGACAGGTGTTTTGATAGCGGTGGTGTGAGATGGATGAAATGAGGGGGCATCAGATGTAGACGTACGGATGCTCATCAACAAACGATGAGGTATTGTAGACCTTATCATGGATGACCAGGTAGAGATCTTTCTTAGTTGAGTGCTTTTGCACCTCGGCATAGGTCAATTGCTGCGACATGTTGGAATTGATGAGAATGTGTGCGAAGAGTTGGGGTAATTGGTTTGGGAGAGCGTTGACGGTGTGGTGTGGAAGAAGTCTTCAGTTGTCAGAAGGAGACGGTGATGTTGGTAAAGTTGATCGGACAAAAGAATGAGGAGGGGACGTGGGAGGGAAATGGAATGAGATAGAAAGGTGAATCGCAGGTGAATGCGAACGAATAGTGGTGTTGCTGGTGGTAGCAGTGGTTTCTTACACAATTCTGAGACTGACAAAATTGTTCGGTTCGGGAAATCTTGGGGCTTTTGGCGCAGGTGGCAGGTGGCAGGAGGCAGGAGGCAGATGGCAGGTGCAGGCGCAGGCACGACACAGGCAGAAGATAGTGGTCCCTCGGGCTACGGCCCAGGGTCACGGGTAGATGTGGGTGGTCTTGTTGCTGTGGGTGTAGGTGTGGGTGTGGGTGTGGGTGTCGCAGTGCTGGGCGCTTTCGGCAGCACGAATCGGAGCAGCCCTAATTCAAAGGACTCTGGCCACGGCAACGGGAATCAATGCCCCAAATCGCCAATTCTCCCCGGCTTCCGGCTTGACAATGACTGATTCTCTTGAATCTGCTATTCTTTGCTGCTTGTTCCTCTTGCTGTTGCCGCTGTCCGCTGAATTATTCCGCTTTGTTCATCCGTCTCGCTCTCTGATCACCCCATTGCCCCGTCCTCGGATCTGCTCCTTCCATTCTCCATTCTCCATTCTCCCTTCTTATTCCGTCCTGTGCTCGGCCACACTTCGCACTTTCCTCTTTTTGGTTCTGGTCACGTGTTTTCGTGCCACTACCCCGCTTCTTGTCACCACTTGACAAGTTTGACCGCGCGATCATACCAAGTATG
The DNA here is from genome assembly GCF_000709125.1 of Exophiala aquamarina CBS 119918. Taxonomy (NCBI): domain Eukaryota; kingdom Fungi; phylum Ascomycota; class Eurotiomycetes; order Chaetothyriales; family Herpotrichiellaceae; genus Exophiala; species Exophiala aquamarina. The sequence continues at coordinate 4,281,064 of NW_013550585.1, forward strand.
TACTGGCCGCCGTCAACACGTGTTGGCTTGTCCACACCCCGCAACGATGACTTCAAATATCGTCTACGATGGGGTTCAACGTGCGGGCCATGAACAGGAAGTAGCCAACACGCTATTTGGTGGCCAGAAGCTATGGTTTGCTCACACAGTTCCCCAACGAAAATGGCTGATCGAAAATGCCCAGAACAATGGTGCTGTCATTGTCGCCATGGACAAGGACGCCGATGTGAGGCTCGTTGATCACGCGAAAAAGAACAATGCCCCGGGTACGCACTCTTACAGATATATTGAAAATTCCATTCGAATGGGTGCCCGAGACAATCTGGCCGACCACGCGGTGGGTCTTGCCACACGTGTCTCCAGGCCTGTGGGTAGCACTACCACGGCCCCAAAACATGGGAGGACTCCCTTCACGAATGAAGACGACCAGCAATTATGGGATTGGGTCAGGCCTCTTGAGGAGAGAGGATATCAGTGGAAAGGCAATGAAATCTATAAACAACTGGAAAGTGTCAATCCCAGACATACCTTTCAGAGCTGGCGCGACAGGTATATCAAAATTACCCGATTCCAAAAGAGAACGACAAATCCAGTCGCCGCCGAGGAGACTCACCCAACTCCAGAGCCATCAACCTCTCAGATCGGTCGTTGTGCGCAGCAGCGGAAGCGAGCAAGACAAGACCTAGACGATCCCGAGGGAGGTGGGGATGAATCTCTGGCTCATGATACTCTCGACCCAACCAGTATCGGAGATGATCGACGTGTGAGAAGGTCCCATCAAAGTCCCAGTGACCCATTACATACTGTATCCTCACTCTCCAAAGAGAAAGATCTCAAGAGGAAAGACAGGTTAGAACGTCCAGCGAGCAAGATAAGACGAGAGATGCCTGTGGAACATCCAACCCCTAAGGAAACCTCCAGGATGAAAGACATGTCAGATCGAACTGGTATCGTGACTGGATGGGAAATTCCCCCTATCATCGCACTTGGAGCGGATCAACAGTCTTTTACCCTAGATGAAGCGAAGCAGCTATATGACCTTGTTCCCCAGCTCACCAACTTGAGTGCTGAGAATTTCGACGAAGCCTGGGACGCCGTGGCTGCTTCCCAAGACTGGGCAGGACATACTCCTCAGGAATGGAGATTTTACTTCGAAAACTTCGTGCTGCCTGAGTACTGCCGGAACAACAAGCTACCTATCACAGAGGCTGCTCCATATCTGATCCGAGAACGGCAACTGAGCACAAGCACTCCCAAGCCAAGAGCAGTAAAGAATCCTAGAACGGATGCTGACCAAGTACATGGCGACATGAAAGAGTGTGGCTTCTGCCACGAAGTAAAGTCAGCCAGATGGCACCTTGATCATAAAGGAAATCGCGTCTGTACTAAGTGTGCCATCTTCTTGAGAGTAGCAGGAGTTCCCAGACCGTCGACTTCCCAGGTCGAGGTAGTTGATGATTTGGAGGATGGGGATCTCTCAAGAAGTATCCGCACTCCTCAGACAAATACAACCATGCGCCCTATGACTGCACCAGCATCCGACTACGTGCACCGTGGGACTTCACCAATCACATCGAATCAGGATCTAGATGTATCTGAAAAAGGATCTCCTGAATTTGGCAAGCCGAAGTCGCCTGTATTTCGACCTGACTCTTCCTCGCTCGCTCGTGTCCCGGAGCCTAACGAGGCCAGAAAGCGAAGCACTGGGAACGGGAGCCAGTCACAATCAACATCGCAAGAGTCTACTAAGAGCGGTGCACAAGGACAAGGCACAAAGTTACATGCGCAGCCAGAATTATCAGAAGCCTCAACTGAACCTCAAGTTTTGCCTTCAAAAAATAGAACGAGAGATAAACGTAGGCTACCTGATGAGCCAGGAAATCTCGACATCCCAATCCAATCCTTGACGAGATCAGATCAGCTTCCTTCACAGCACCCTGCCAATACTAGAATGATGGGTTTTATCGAGAAAGATGAACCCGCTGTTCCACCACTGCTTGAGGCAGCGCCGCAGCAAGACAACCAGGAAATATTGCTATCAGAGTCTCTATCAAAAGACGATGAGGTGGATGGGTTTGTCACTCACCCAGCGCGCCGAGGGGCATCACAGGCATTAAGTCTAACAAAAGATCGGCATGAAGCTCAGACGAGTCCGCTCAGTGTTCATCTAATGAGCGACAACAGTTCCAGAAGGGCCTCAAGAGGATTGTCAGCGTCGCCCGAACCTCCAGCTCGCTCCACCACAGCTTATAGTGAAGATCCTCAGACAAGCACCAGGTTTGACAGGTTTGAGACCGCTCCGGAAACCCCCGACGGTTTCGATAGTGCGGTGGAAGAACAACAACCTGGTCCGAGTGCAAGTCTGGCGAAGTGCAAGGAGCGGCGGGCCTCGACACAAGCTCTTTTCAACGAGATCGGTGACAGCCTGGACGAGGCATATCTTGATTTTGAACTTCCAGAACCAGAGGGGGGTTGGCGAGAGGTTCTTGGCTATGATCCCGATCAGCTCGACCTTCATGAGCTGCATAACCAAGAACCTCGCCACCGGGAGATATCACGAAACAAGGTGAAAGGAAAAACAAAATCCAAAGAAGAACCTCAACACGATTCGGCATTGGCGGACCTCCGCCTGCCCTCTTCTCCCATTCAGAGGAGGCCTAAACCTGTGCCAACATCAACACAAGAATCTGGTGGACCTCAAACCTCGCGCTGGTTCGCTGAACAAGAGGCGATCCACACGAGCATCCACCGTCTCACATTAAAACCCATACTGTTCAAAGCCTTGGAAGCGACAAGCTTTGACTTTGATCTCGCGAGCGAAGTTGTAGGCATTGTTGTCAACCAAATACCTCCAAAGTACAGGCGGCGAGACAAATTCACACTAGGCCTGGAGGTCAGCATCCCGCCGAACTTACCCGGGGTATGGACAAACGAAGACGACAATCTGCTGTTGAGCCACGACTCTGAGGATTTGAAGACTGTCTGGAGAAAACATGGCGATGGCGCGTGTGATGCCCGGTTTGTCTTTCTGGATCAGTGGGTGGAAAGCTGAGGCCAGAGGACCGATTACATATGAATCTCGTAGTGCTCCATGAACTCTCTAGTGCTCATCTCACGTGCCCAGACTGCCCCTGTTTTAGCCTCAATGTCACGTGCCACTGGTGGAGGGTCAGTGATCCAACCATCTGGCTTGTAATTTTTCCTTCCTCCTCTTCCTCTCCTACCTACCACGAGTCTCTGGGACTTTGAATGGCACAACCGAATCCATCAGCAGATCCCGATCCTACGACAATCATGACAGCTCGTTCGATTATAGGGGTTTGATGATGCTATTGGTCATATTTAGGCAATATTTGCATCTCTGTCATTGATGATCATCGTTATGCTTCGCAACCGCCTTGGCACTGTCGGTTTGATGCTACCTCCCAGAATTGTGTATCGTTCACCCAGAACGTAACCACTTCTCACAATCTTGAAAATGGAGCCTGCGACTACAGAAACGAAGCTGGATCTCTCGGTCTCATCGATTCGCATTTTGACTTTGAATTGCTGGGGTCTCAAGTACATTTCCAAATTTCGATCTGAGCGACTGTCCGAAATAGGAAATCGGATTGCAACCATTTCACCACAGCTCGATATTGTTGGTCTACAAGAATGTTGGGCCTTTTCCGACTATCTCACAATCAGAAACCGCACTCGGTCTATACTTCCATATGGTAAATTTTACCACTCGGGGATATTTGGCGCAGGACTGGCGATCCTCAGTCGCTGGCCAATCAGAGAGTCATCTATGTATCGCTATCCTCTCAATGGTCGGCCAACTGCCTTTTTCAGAGGCGACTGGTTTGTTGGAAAGGGTGTTGCCTGTGCCAAGATAGCGCTACCTGATGGAGTGAATATTGAGGTGTTCAATACTCATCTTCATGCACCATATGAGAAAGAGCCGAACGATAGCTACATCTGTCATCGCACGGCCCAGGCATGGGAAATTGCCAAGCTGATGCGAGCTGCATCCGAACGGGGAAGCCTAGTGGTTGGATTAGGGGACTTCAATATGGTCCCTCTGAGCTTTGCGCATGTCCTCATCGAAAATCAAGGCCGCGTTCAAGATGTCTGGCGAGTCCTCAAGCCCGAAAGTAGCGTTGGTGCAAGTATCGACCCTCCCGAAAAGGAGAGAAGAAAACGAGTTGGAGAGGACGAAACTCCAACCGTCAACACAAGTCTCCAAGAGCATGGGCATACGTGCGACTCAGTACTGAATACCTGGCGATGGAACAAAGCAGACCAGGAGGCACTCGAAAAGGGCCGTGATCGAAAGATTCCAGGAACCGACCCTGATCCCAAAGCTAAGCGCTTGGATTATATCTTCTTCAGCGGAATCGGTAAAGGCTGGAACGTCAAAGATGTGCAAGTTGTCCTCACTGAACGGCATTCTACCCTACGATGTTCGCTGACTGATCATTTCGCCGTGCAAGCTACTTTGCTGAAAGGCCAGTCCTCTTCGTCGACCCCAGTAAGGATTGAAGTCCATGGGGCACTCAATAATTCAAGAAGTGAGGATCCCCTTTCTGAGGTGGCGAGCTTTGAGGACAAGGATTTTATTACGGCTGTGTCGAAGGTGCCAACACAATTCCAACTCGGAAAGGACTTCTATAACGATATTCTAGCCATGATTGATAAGTACGCACTACGGGAAAGAAAGCAACGACGATATCGACTAGTGCACTTCATTGGATCGGCATTGTTTTCGATTGGAAGTTTCATTGCCGTATGGTGGTCGCCCATAAACTTTGTGTCGTTCATTCTCATTCTTGTGAGCAGTCTAGGACTTATGGCTGGCACAGTGGATGGGTTGATCGGCGGCCTGTTTGTTGGATCTGAGTTGCGGGCCCTTGCCGAGTTTGAATGGGAGGTGCGGAACGCTCTCCAACTCACCGGTGGTCCAGTGCAGGAAGATCAAGCACTTCAGGACTGGTACGATAAATGAGATTGTCATCGCGGGCCGTCGAGATGTGAAGACAAGCCGAAGATGTAGAGTTGGTTTCGTCAACAAGCGCCCAGGTGATGAGGCGCTTAAATCAGTCATTGCGCTGGACGTCGTGGGCTGTGGGCCTATGGAAAGGCCCAGATATGGCCTTCAGATACATTGGAAGCATCAAGTCAGCCTCAGGGGAAGTTTAAACAAGATGCACAGTCAAGGGGAGAAATTGAATAATAATTACGGTGGTGGTTGTTTTGGTGGTGTTCATGTTGTGTTGTTCTCAGCTGAGGCGCTGCAAGGCAGGCGTTGGGATCACCACTCGAAACAGAAGGAGCGAAACAGGGCTCGAGTCAAAAGGTAGGCACCTCCCACCCTCCTCGATCGCGTCAACCTTTCCACCTTCAACTTCACCACCACAAGTCATCTTCCTTTCAAACTCGTCGTCACTTGGTCGCCTAGTGGTTATTGACCCTTTGATATTCTTTGAGAAGCTTGCGACAACTTGTTCACCAGGTATGTACACATATGTTCCCTCCGCGCATCGCATCGAGCTGCTTTGCTGGCCCGGTAGCTCCCCATCTTGGTTGCCTACCCAGCCTTTCACAACAACATGTTGTTATCATTCAAATGAATCATCTCTTGTCGCAAGAGAGTTATCTGCCACTCTCTTTTATCATATAAATGTTCAAGCGCTGCCCATTGAGTTGTGTTCATTATCTCACCGCCATCGCCTATCCTCAACCTGCCCCGCCTTTTCCACGTCAACAGCTTACTTCACCGAACAAACTAGCTGACATATCGAATCTATAGCCACCCACAGAGCTCTTTAACTTCCCTCTCTACATTCCAGACACCAGTCTCTATCATACACATCCAAAGCACAATGGCCCAAACACGTGGCGCAACCGGCAACTCCAAGCCACGCGTCTTCCCAACCATCTCCACCGAGCCTGTGCGCAAGCCCCGTACCACCACCGGCGTCAAGAAGACCAAAGCCACAGGCGTTACCAAGAAGCGCGCGCCGGCTACTCATCACAAGAGAACGCCATCGCTCAAGGACAAGGTTGTGGGTGTCGTTGAGAAAGTCGTTGGCTCTGCTGAGCACAAGCCTGGCAAGAAAGCAGCCGGCACCAAGAAGATGACAGGCACCGATGGCAAGAATAGCAAGTCAGCAAAGGTTAAGAAGATTTAAAGCGACGAGGTTTCTGTTTGGGGACAATGACGCGACGGATGTGTTCATGTTCTTTGGGCTGGGCGTGCATTTGTGTTGACTTATTACGAACTCTGCCTGGCACGCGCACAACAACACATACGGGCGGGTCTAAACAGGCTTGGAAGACGGACGAGGTTATGGACAGCCATGAATGGATCGATGGCTACGACTAGGACTAGGGTAGGGACGGCGGCGGAACGAGTCTTGGGGAACGAACACGTACTTGGGTATTTGCCATTGACGGTTTTGGTACAGTTTCCGCTATTGCACTTCCAATTACTACTCTATCAGTTTATGACAATCGTTGCAAAGTCTACTTGTCTTTTGCATGGATTTCTGGACAATGAACAAACGTACGCTTTCTTCTCTAACCCCATCCACTCGTGTTGGGTTTTGCCCACTTGACTTGATTTTTCTTGATCTCCCTTGCACAACGCCTTATCTTTAGGTATCTACGGGCATCTTGGAAGGGAGGGAAAGGAAACGAGACCGGAATATTGTATGGCTATCCCGAGTACTCCGTACCGGTTGCCTATACTAACTGAGGGAAATTGGATCTACTCGAGGGTTGACCTGCCTGGTTTGTTTGTGCTGTCAAGATTATGTATGCCTGGCCTGGGAGTGACCGTTGTGGTCTCGTGGCACGAGTCCAAATGCCACTACAGCGATTCACCCTGGTCTGGTCACGAGAGAGAGAGATTCTCTTCCGAGGATATAGGCAGAGGAAGCGGGTTTGGAGGGTTGAATTTGTTTGTCATTCGTGGTTCTATATAGATCGAGCACTTCGTGGTCTCATCTCAGGTCTCCAAATATGCGTTCCGATTCGATTCACACCAAGGCTGATGGGGCCCTTTCCCAGGTTCCTTCAAAGGTTGTCACGTTCCACACGTGGCTATTTTGCCGTTCCCCATACGCCGACTCCCGTCATGAGTTGATGTGTACAGTACAATTTTCGCTGATCATCCATCGTGTCATTTCCACTTCCATGCCTTTCCCAAGGGCTGCTTTTGAAGCCAGCTGGTGGTATAATATGCTCGTGCCCCCCATCCAAGTCGGTTTGCAATTTCGAGGAGAATAAAACAAGAATCATTCATTTGCACGTCGTTTCTCAGTCATCGAGACTGTCGCGCCTATCACGTCGATAGCCACCGCCGTTCTTATTCTGACCGCTCAGTCCAGGAAGAGGGTGGTGATAGCTCTTTGTGTTCTGACTCTGAACGTCAAAGTCCAATGGCTCGTTGAAGGCACCGGGCACAGTTCTAATTGGTCGCTGAGGGCTGGTGTTCTTATTGGGGGAATGATAGCGAGGTGGGCGGGCTGAGGTTGTGGTTTCGGCGGCGGCGGCAGTAGGCGGTGATCGCACACCGAAAGTCTCTTCGCCAAAAGAGAAATCACGGCGATTTTGGCGTTTCTCGGGCGAAGAATGGCGTGGAGGTGGGGGAGCATAGCTGTTGCTGTTGGTTTCGCTGCCTGTACGATCGGACTCTGTGTAATCAGTGCCATAATATTGACCATCAGAATCCTTATTGAGACCGCCGACACGGGCTGGCCTCTCATGTCGGTAGGCACGGACATCGTCATCATGACCTCCCTCCCAGGTGGCTTCGTTAGCTTCTCGTACCTTTCGCTCTTTGGCAGTTTCTTTCTTGAGCTTTCTTGACCGCTTCTCTTGAATGATAGGAGCTTCGGAGGAAAGATCTGTCATTGTTTCGGTCATGCCGTCGATCACGGTACCATCCACCGTGGCGAGGTCGTCTTTGTCGGAATATCCATCTCCGACCACACTGCCACCACCAAGTGCCGTGCTCTTGGTTGCGTTACTGAGAGTGGTACCATTGGGCCCTTTTCGACGCAAGACAGTGGATTTGTACTCATCCCAGTCTCCCTTTTGAAACTTGAATCCACCGTTCTTCGCCCAGAAAAAGAACCAGATGATTCCAACGACGAAAGCAACACCAATTAAGGCGAAAACGGCTTGGATGCCTTTCATATTGATGTCGTTAGGATCAACAGAGCCCGCACCTGGGTTCGTCTCCTTTGTTGGCTGAGTGTCTCTTGCAGTGAGAACTCTGAAAGTGTCCATAGGCGAGAGTATTGGAGATGCATCATCATTGCGTGGGAGGAGGGGATTGTCCAGTCCAAAATCAGATGCACTTCGCTTAACCATAGGCGAGTCTAACAGCTCACTGGGCTTGGAGGACCGAGAATCGAGTTCGAGAGAGGAGAAGATGAGGTCGGGAATATCGATCTTAGTGATCGATGTAGGTGCCATTATTGATGGAAGAGCCCCGAGGCTCACGGAGAGGAGCTTTGTTCAGCAGATGATCTTCTTGTGGGAAATGTGTCAAGCCCGGGCCGTCTGAAAGTGGAGGGACTTGTAGCTTGTATAATGTTTGAAGATGGTTAGATGGAGAAGAGCTAGAAGACGTTTGAGGGAACTCACTCTTGAATGGGGTGATCAATGGAATTGTAGGGTGGCTGGCAAGATGATCACCATTGCTGGTGGCTGGAGGAATGAGACTTGAGCTGTGAATTTACATGCAGTGACGTACAGGCACAACGGTCGCCAAGACTCGTCTTTTATTTACACTGCTGTATGTAGTATAGCTCCGCGCTAGTCAATTGCTACGACGACTGCATGGCCAAAGATGTCTATTCAACCACGGCTACTGCCAAAAGATGTTTAATCTTTGCTGTGTCCCACCCTTTTAGAGCATTGCAGAATTCTCACAGCCATTAGAAGCAAAGTATATTTCTGTAGTATCGCATTAAAATAAAGCAGCATGGCCTTGCCGGGCTGAGATATCTAGCCCACAAGGATTGTCCCCAAGTGTTGTTACATGAACATTTGGGTCCTCGTAGGTTCAAAGTCGATGCACCTGAGGCCTGATTCCTGCAATTTGCGGCCATGTACCTGATTCTTGGCAGCACTGACACCAACAGGGATATGACGGATAAGAGTGGGAATAAATACGGAGTACAAACATCTACTCAACAACATCATACATCATACATATCTATATACATCAATACATCTTGAACCCTTGGACTTTTTCCAAATTCTCCGAAACCCCAGCGTGAAAAAGTATGACAGCAACTTTCACTATGAGCAACCCACCTACAAGGCCCCTGTGGAGGGCTGCTCCACCCCCATCTCGCCATTGTGGGCCTGAACTCGTGTATGTTTCAGGCCAAATTCCTCGGCCTAGTCAAGAATGGCGTTGGCATTGGTGTGATCCGTCGCTCTCTCTTCACTGTTCTTGGGGCTGACCGTCCCTAGCGAAAAGACTCCATGTTCCATGAACCAATAAGTACTTTGAGTTGGCCACGCGGCCACGCACAGTTTCGTGGCCTCAACTTTCTGTCTGGTTGTCGTCCGCATGTCCAACGTGCTGAAATGGGTGTTGGCCTTGTCGCTGGCTCAATGGGTCGCTGCGCAATATCAAAATACCACTCTCTGCGGCCAGAGCGACTTCTATAACTCGACTCTCGTCCCCTACTCCTGTGCGTACCCCTCTGCAACCAAGGGCAAAGTCCTGGTGAAAGTTGCGCTGACTCAATCCTGCAGTTAACAACAATGCCTGGGGAGACAACGGTCAAGGCTACTCGTGCCTGCGCATTTACGACGATGATACCGCCTTTTCTGTCACGTATCAGTGGTCAGGAGACGCCTCCACGGTCAAAGGATTTCCATACATGAAAGCAGACCCCTCACGCCTACCGGTCCAGCTATGGAATGTTTCCTCCCTCGAATTCGCTGCGCAGTGGCGTACATATGTGAAAGGATCCGAGAACTGGTCAGAGGAAGAGCAGGCGATCGCCATGGACAATACAGGTCTACGAGTGAACGTTGCCGTCGATATGTTCCTCTCAGACAATGCAGAAAACTCCACGGGTCTAGGACCTCCGATTGAGATAATGATCTGGCAGTGGTTCACCCCTACCGTCCTGCCGTTGGGGCATGCCGAGTCCACCCCAGAGAAGGACACAGTCGAGATTGCAGGCACGAATTACAGCCTCTACCACGGCTGGAATCAACAGGGCCAACACGTATTCTCCTGGCTGCCCCACCAGAACCTGACAAGTCTCGACACCGACTATTCTCCTCTGTTGAGATACATATGGGAACAAGGTCTCCTTTCCGGTGCGCTGTACATGGGACAGCTGGAGTTCGGGACTGAGGTCATGCACGCTGGACAGGAAACCACTTTCGAAGCGCGGAATCTTACCTTGAAGATCACCAGAGACGGGGATCCAGATGCTCCTCCGAAACCAACCACGACAACTTCATCTGCAACAACGTCCAGAACCTCGGCTCCTCGTACATCGAGCTCAACTACTGTTTCCTCGACGACTAGTGCGACTATCACATCTGCCAGTGATGCTACCGGTGCGACTTCTACCGCCAATATTGCTCCATCTGTCTCGCCACTAGGGACATCTCGTGGAAATTCGGGGTTGTTCATCATTGCATTGTCTCTGGCTATTCTACCGCTGACAATGTTATATAAATTAATAGATAATGCATTATGAGCGATTTGAATATCATCTCATCATTGCCCTCTTGGGCCAAAGGGATATCATCTTCTTATGCCGAACATCTGTGGCCTTCATGTTGTGGACATCCGCACGATCCCCCCCCTCCCCCCCCCCCCCCCCAAAGCTAACACTATTTATCCCAAAAGCAGCTCATTAGACATGGACAGCTGGGCCCTCTCCATCAAAGAAGACCTCATCCAACAAACTCAACATGACTTGCATGCCCTGCCACTGCTCCTCCGCGGTGGCACGAATCTGGTCCGGGGGCAGCACGAAGCCAAAGTCGCCCGTATCGCGCAGCTCGATCGTATAGCTCCAATCCGCCTTGCCAGCGCCGTAGATGTAATCCACACTACTCCCCGTTGTAGCGTACAGCGTGCCACAGCTAGGCCCAAAGGTAAAAGTCACATTGTTCACCTCTCGAATCGTGTACGACACTAGCGCCGCCAGGTTGATATGCTGGCCCAGGTCGTCAGCGTACAGGGTGCAGTTGAACCCCCACGGCGCCAGGATATACTGCCCGTAGCTGTGCCAGTCGATGTACAGCTTGATGCCGCTCGTGTCGCGCAGCGTGTCCACGAGCTTCGTCAGCCCGCGGTTCTCCGGCGTGTCGCTCGGCGCCTCGCCCTTGTACACCTCCGAGCACGGGTTCGTGCTGGCGCCCTGCGGGTTGCTGTCCCACTCGTACGCCCAGTTGCGGTTGATGTCCCGCCCGAAACAGGATTGATTGGCTGGTGGTGGAGGCGGCGGTTGCCGGCTCTTGCGCCATAAGCGTTGCGTCGTTTGGGTATAGATGAAGCCTGCTTGTCGTGGGGTGTCAGCCTCGTTCTGCACCGCGAGGAGCAATATATATACATATACATATATAGATATGTATATACATATCAGAGATATCGGAGATATAAAATAAGGGTGCCACATACCATCGGGGTTGACAAACGGAATGACCCAGAAATCATAGTTGTCGACGAAATACTGCGTGACGTTGTCACCTCCGTTGTAACCCTGGATGAGGTTCAGCGTGAGGAACTCGATGACGGGCGCCGTGATCCACTCTCTAGCATGCACCGTGCCGTGCCAGAGCACCGCGGGCTTTCCAGGCCCGTTGCGGCCCCAGAAATGGAGGCCGAAGATGTCTCGACCCTCGTAGCTCGTTCCGCTGGAGATCAGCTCCGAGTTGTCCGGGAATGCGGCATGCAGGTCCTTGAAATACTGCACGTGCTCGTCGTAGGCATGGTAGCTGTCGTACCATGAGAGATCACCGACACCGATGTCGCGTTTCCATGTCGTTGGTACAGCGGATTCGGCTCGAATCGACTCGCCGAGATTGGAGTGCATGCAGTGCGAGTCGAGACCCAGGGCCTCAAAGGCGGAGAGCTGATCAGGGGGCAAGACGATATCGATGTGGCTAGCGACATCGTGGTTCCACTGCTCGAACGAGAGAGATGATAGTTTCTCCTGCACAGCCTTCAGATGTCTCCCGGTCTTGATGCGGAGAACCTGGTAGCCTTCATAGTCGACGAATGCTGTGTTTGTGACTGCGAGGCTGTGCGTGAGAGAGATAAATAACCATGTCAATGTGAGTATCTTCATAATGTCTTGTGTTGCCGAGGTCAAAATCAGAGGCACTCAGGAGTGCCCGACGTTGGCCGTGACGGTATCGAATATATATAACCACTAAACGTGGGCACCCCGGACGTTTCTGTGCCTGTGCCTATGGCTGGCTTTGCTGGCAGGGTGATTTCACTGACCTGCCTCCGACTGATCGGCCACAGTGTTATGCAATAGATTCAGAAGGTAGCACTGGAAGATCACCTGCCGATGTGCGTGTACAAGCCCACTTGAATACGGGAAGTAGGGCCTATCATTGAATCGTATACCTGTAGGAAGCCGAGTAAAGGACCCAAGTTAGGACGCACAGCCAGTGACAGGCAGACAACAATGTAGACAAGCAGTGGGCGGAGCAGAAGCCCTGGAGAAGCCCTTCTGGAGGTCTCTGACCTGGTGAAAGGTTGTGATATTCTCGACCGATGACGCCAGGCACAGCAACCAGGTTGCTATCCTCCTTCTGGATTCATTCTGGTCCAGCCATGGCGTTTTCTTGTCTTCCAATATAGCCTCTCGGCGTGCCTGCAGATCGAGGGGTCGCCAGCCTTACGTAGTCCTTGCAGGGCTATGGCAAACCAGGCGCCTCGGCCGCCTCCGGATGTTGAAGCCCATGTATGTACAAAGTATCCAGGATGGGGGCAGCTTGGTGCATACAAGCTGTTCCCTGTTTGGTGCTGAGCAGTAGCTCAAGATCATGGTTAGCACTGCAGAAAATAGGGTCTGCATGGATTATTTATGCTACATATGCATGCAACTTTAGGTGATCCGCCGTGGCTGAGTGGAGGGAGCGGGCGGAAAGACACCGACTGATGTTAGAGAGAGAATTCCTGTCTCATTTGAGAGAATAATTGCCTACAAAGCGTCACTTCAGAACGAGGATCTCTCTTCCAAGCTGTGTGTGCTCTCAGTAAACCGTCGCAATCAGCTTCCCTTTGGTCTGGTTCGACTCCAGCAGCTCATGGGCCGCCTGAATATCTTCCATTTTAAACACCTTCTCAACAATGACCTTGAACGAGCCATCGATGAACTTGGGCAGCGCGTGCTCCACCAATTGGTCCCTCAGTTTCCCTTGGTAGCCTTCATCGCGACTCCTGAGACTACTGCCCTCATAACGCAGTCTTTTCCTCAGGAAGCGACTGATATCCACGGGTTTCTGAACGACGCTCCCGCCCATGTTCCCCAGACTGACAATGTGTCCGTCCTTGGCCGCAGCCTCGAGGTTCTGATCAAAGTACGCTGCACCGATGAAGTCGACGATCAAATCAACGCCTTTGCCGTCGGTGTACTTGAGTAGCTCCTGCGCCCAGTCCCCTGTCTTGTAGTTGAACCCCTCGGTCGCGCCGAGAGACTTACAGAAGTCGATTTTCTCCTGGCTGCTCGCAGTCACGTACACGGCACTTGCGCCGTCTGCTCTCGCGAGCTGGATGCCAGAGATCGACACACTGCTCGCGCCCGCATGCCACAGCACACTCCTGCCAGGCTTGTAGTCACCGATGAGGTAGAGCGCCTGTGTTGCGGTGATCCACGTCTCTGGAATCCCCGCCGCCTCCTCCCAGCTGAGTTCCTTGGGCTTGTGGACAAGCATGTGCGTGCTGACCGCGATGTACTCGGCATAGGCGCCTCCATACGCCAGACCGAAGACTTCGTCGCCAACCTTGAAGCCCCGCTCAGGCTCGTTTCCGAACGACTCGATCGTGCCCGAGAATTCCACTCCGAGGGTCGACGGCGCCTGTGGCGGAAGTGGATAGTGTCCTTCCCGCTGCAAGAGATCCATGCGGTTCAGTCCAAATGCCTTTATCTTCACCAGTGCCTGGCTTCCTTTGGGCGTCGGCTTGGGCGTTTCCGAGTTGATGAAAAGCGCCGAGATGGGCCCTTTCCCACCCTTGATGTCGACTGCACGCATAGTAGCCATGGTTGAGTAGCCTGCTTTGAAGATTCTTCCCTGAGCCGGCTTGAGCCGTGCTGCCGTTCTGATAAATATATTCTTAGATGAATATCCCACCCTGGCCTCGCAGAAATATTGAGTAGCCGGGCGTTAGCCGTGAGATGTGAACGATTGGTAATAGTAGGGAGGCCTTGTGCATGTATTATTCTTGCCTTCTTTTCGTGCGAACCAGGCTGCTCCTTCGACGCTTTATCTGTTCAGAGGGGGCCGTGCCGGGGAAAGAAAGATGAATAAGCTTGTAACACATCTACGGCAAAGAGTCACTGGCAAACGTTTAAATAATCTTATGCACTCGGATTACCTCTGCTCGTCCAATGGTTCACACATCATGTCTTCCCCAATTGCCCATCGGATATCGGCAACTGCCCGCGATGACGCAATCTACAGACAGACCCATTCTCCATACTCGTCGATATGATATAGTACAGTGACAAAGCACAATTTCCTATCCCTTGACCATCCTGAGGTCGCATGAGAATGGCTTTCAATGTCGGCTGCGTAAATGTTCCAGCCCCCGTGGCTGCAATGGGCACGACGACGCCCTCATATACTTTGACAATAGCCTCATATCCGCGCTTGAATACTAACAGTACTTCGTCCTCGCACTCCTGGTACCCTGCCCTTTGGCGCCGCAGTATATTCCGATGTTGTCCCTGCTTCAACCTCAATCAATGTTATATTGCTTGATGAGGTCGATCAGCTTCTGTGACTCTGCTACATAATTCATAGGTGATGCCGAGGTGATTTGGTACCGTACTCTGGTTTCAAAGATTAGATGCGATCATGACATGGATTGGACGAAAACTTACCGCTGTTGCTCCTGGAAATTATCAAGTTTGGCCTTGCACTTCCAATTCCAGGTCTTGCAGATTGAATCAGAGATGATCTCAGCCAGTTTCTTCTCGTCAACTTCCTTGATTTCCATCAACTCATCCGCTGTCATGCCGATGATCTGTCTACCTGTCTCGTCAAAGCAACTGACCCATAGCTGACCAGTATGATCGCTAATATTGACCGACATGATGTATCGATATTCGGGCTTAGGATGAGTCTTGTCACATTTCTCACAGCGCCACTGTCCAGGGTCGATCTCGACGACTTTCTTGTTGCATCCTTCTGAAAGACATGCTGGGTAGCAAAAGTTGTCTTGCTTGATGTATTGTATGGATGCCTTGACGGAGAAGAAGTCTGGAGTCTCGGACATGCCAAGTTGCTCCTCTTTGATTTGAGAAATGGTCTTGAATGGGTCACGTCGAGAACCACCTGCAGAGACAGTCCCCTGAACATTGGCATGTGTGGCGAAATTGTTTGATTTTCCTTGGTCCTCATACCAACCTTTCAATTTGTGAGCCTCGGTCATGTCTGGATTTGCACTGACGGACCCGGAGCTGAGAAGACTCAAGCTACGGCCCCCGAAATCCGAAACCTTTACGCCTTTGAA
The DNA here is from genome assembly GCF_000709125.1 of Exophiala aquamarina CBS 119918. Taxonomy (NCBI): domain Eukaryota; kingdom Fungi; phylum Ascomycota; class Eurotiomycetes; order Chaetothyriales; family Herpotrichiellaceae; genus Exophiala; species Exophiala aquamarina. Next base: position 4,296,791 of record NW_013550585.1, read on the forward strand.
AGCAACCACAGACTCGGGGGGAACATCAAAAGAAGCCGCAGTCTTTCCCCATATTGTGAGCCGTACGGAATAGCCAGTATTGTCGACCAGGGTAAGCTCCCGCTTATCATATGGCTTACTCGTGGTCTTAGAGATGATTTGAGAAGTCTCGCCAATGTCTTTTAGGACTCCGATGATGTCGATCGTTGTATCTTTCTCTACAGACTGTAGATCAGCGATGGTGGTGAAGTTGTACCGCACCTGAGGCACACCATCTTGTTCTTCAGCCTTTTCAACCTTTGTGTCTTTCTCGAAGTGCAATTCGTAGTCGTTGGGGAGATTGGAGAATTGTTTCTTTGCGAATGTAACTCGGCAAGGGCTTGTAATGTAGTAAACACTGTTTTCCTGGAACAAGTCATATAGTAGATCACATTGTTCGTTGAAACCCGTCGCACGGATTTCACTACTTTCATCGAGCAGGTTCACACTGAACAGTTTGCCTTCGCCGTTGCGATTATGCCACGTCTTGATGTCTGACTTGCTCGTGCATCGCGCTTTAATGGTCCATTTGTTGGAGTAAGGGGAAATGGCTTCGATGGGATAGATATTGGCATGTGCGGAGGATGATTGTTTCGCGTGCGTCGGCATGGCTCTGCTTTTGGGTTGCTCTTGCTTATTACCATAAAAGCCTTGGCTCGTGGCTGCACTGGGATTCGGCTTCTGGTCCTCCTCCTCAGGTTTGGTCTCGAAAGGTTTCGGTTCGCCGAGTTTCTCATGTTCGCCGTACTCTTCAAGTACTTTGATCTCGGTAACGATAAGAATTCTGCAATGGAAGTTAGAGATGACACAATCTTATGGGTACTGGGCTCACCGCTTGGCCTTGTAGTTGTTTGCATTGTACCCCAGCAACTGGACCAAAACTCCACGGCGAAGAATTTTCTCCTCCACAAGGTGATTCTGAGCGACTGCCAGCATCGTCTGAATATAATTCTTGGTATCACTGAAGATGACTCTGTGACGTTCTTGTCCACCAGGCTGGGGAGCAATGGGCTTAATCTGAACGCATTGCATTACAGGATGTTGAACTCGGTTTGGGCGATCGTCAAAAATGTCGGCGAGGGAGCCCGCATCGACGCGGGCCAAGGCTGAAGCAACACTGGAACCCATTTTTGCTCAATTGTTGAGAGGAAAAGGGTGTTAGCAATCAAGCGTGGTTGTTCAAGAAGAATTTACAGTAAGAGGCACTCCAACAACTTCGTGGCAACGAGGGGCTCTTGTTGCCTGCACGCGTTGCAACGCGTAAAGTGAATTCCTTGGCACAGCATTACATGGCTGAGTCATTCCTTGGAACTATCTTCAGCACGTGACTAGGACCTATCGCGCCTTACGAGTACGTCATCCCTCCATTTCGCCTATGGCTCAGCTGAGTTGCACGATTTGCGGGTGTATTATTGTGGATGCTCGCTGAGACTGGTAGCGCTTACAAAATAAGCACACGGCGAGTTCTCCGCTGAACGCCGAGTATGGGGATAATCGGAATTGCCTGGGGATCTCCCCCAGTCTAGTAGGTGAGAAGTCCTCGAAGTGTGTGTAGTTTCCTTGAGCAATCGCGCAGCGGTAAGAGACAGTTAGCATCGCCTCGATCGCTTGACCCGCTGCTAGGTCCCGGATCTCTCCGCACCTGGGCACTGTTCCCGTAAAGTCGTCCCAGGGAAATCAGCTGCTGCTTTAGCCCATGATATTGGTACTCATTGATTGTAATCTATTAATACAGTTTTGATTCGTGCCCTTCATGCACTTGTTTTTGCGACTTATCATCTCAAGCGTCTCCTGTTCGTTACTGGACTTATCCTCTTCATGGAGGTGGTTGGGCAGCGACCTCCCTCAAGCCGATGTGAGCTCTTAACATTTTCTTCTTCGCTGCCAAACTTACACCATGAACAGGTTGAAGACCCAGTTGTTGTAAGGTAGCATCCGTTTGCCGTCCGGTCATTTGCCCAAGTTCTATAGATGTAGCAGGGAATTCGTGAATGGTGGCACCGTTAGAGGGGTTGAGGAATGGCCAAAGAGGTTCCGATCGGCTTGCAACGTAGGCATTCTGAACTCGAGCTGTATTATTATGATTGCTATAGAATTAGTATAGTAATATTAGAATGATTGAGGGTTATACATACGATGTAGTCATCATAGTAATAAGATCTCGACGAGTATTTGCGATGTCTTGACGAGTGTCTTGATGCGTACTTGCGATGTCTTGACGAGTGTCTTGACGCGTACTTGCGATGTCTTGACGAATAGCTCGGAGCTCGGCTAAAATTTGTTGACCGTTGGTGATTGCAGGTAGATTTTGTGCTTTCTTGAGCTCATCACTAATGAGATTGAAGTCTGGCTGCGGACCGAGAGGGTTTCCGTCTGCCATCGTCGCGGTGGTGGTGGTGGTGGTGGTGGTGGTGGTGGTGGTGGTGGTGGTGGTGACGGTGTTTGTTTTTGTTCACGAAATGGCGAGGGGGAGAAACTGCTAAAAGTGGGACGCGACTTCACTTAATAGAAACCGCGTTGTTAGCATTGAGGGAAGAGCACCTCCAAAAGCGGCGGCACTGGCCGCCAGATTTGGCGAGAAATTTCTCTGCAACCTGCGTTTGAGCTGCAATTAAGCATCGATGCTGGCAGCCAGCCAACGACGAACGCGAAAATTACATCCGAATCGGGCCGTGAAGCTTTGGTCGTTGGTCGACTGTATCCGGGATCTTGCGAACGACGGTATTCACTAGCTGGCTTTAACGCGGCACAATGCCATACGCCATGTAGAATCTGTGTAGGAGACATTCCGAATATGGATCTAGATGAGGTCGTCCAGTGTTATCGGATGTATAAGTAAAGGAAGAGACCCAAGCTTGTTCGCAATGCTTTCAGAACCGTCAAGGCTCTCTAGGTCAACCAAATTCATATAGCACTTCTGAAAGTGAAGCATCTTTCAATCTGTTCCAACAATGGCACCAAGCACGATGAATGCAGTCGTATTCAAAGGAAAACTCAAAGTTGAAGTCGAACAGCGACCTGTACCTCAAATTCAAGAACCAACAGATGTCATCGTGAAGGTCCGCTATTCAGCATTATGTGGGAGGTTTGTCCCTTGGCTCTCCTCTAGCCAGAATCAAGACTGATCTTTAGTGAACTTCACGTGTTTCGAGGACATCAGGAGTCCCCCGATGGCTTCGTTATGGGACACGAGTTTACCGGCGAGGTAATCGAAATAGGCTCTGAGATCATCACTGTAGCCGTTGGTGATCACATCGTCGCGCCTTTCACCGTCACTTGCGGTAAATGCTTCTTTTGTCAACACGGATTTTCCTCCCGTTGCTCTAAGGGTAAGCTCTTCGGCACAGCAGCTCTGGATGGTGCTCAGGCAGAATATGTGCGCATCCCACTGGCCGACTCGACAGTTGTCAAGGCTCCGAAAGAGATTGACGAGAAGAAGCTGGTTCTTATGGCCGATATATTCCCTACCGGCTATTTCGCCGCGGCAAACGCCTTTAGCGGCATCTCCAAGCAAGTGGCAAGCGAAAGTGTGGTTGTACTCTTCGGGCTTGGTCCCGTGGGCATCTGTGCTTTAGTCAGTGCTTTAACTTACGAGCCGAAACATTTAATCGCAGTCGACAGCGTTCAAGACAGACTAGATCTTGCTGGACGATTAGGAGCCGAGCCCTGGAACTTCCAGACTCAGAAGGACGAGCTATTCACAAGAGTCAAGGAGTTGACTGAAGGTAGGGGTGCCGATGTTGTCATCGAAGTTGTTGGACATAGCTCTGCGTTGGAGATGGGCTTCGAACTCTTGAGGCCATGGGGGACAATCTCGAGCGTCGGCGTTCATAACGGCCCCATACCATGGAGCGGGAACCAAGCTTACGGCAAGAATCTGAGAATTCAGATGGGTCGATGCCCCGTCAGGAGTAGGAAGCCCTATCTCTCTGAGTCCGCACACAGAGAAAGGGCAGATTTGCTGACCATCAATAGGCATTTTTGGGGATGCCCTTAAACTTCTTGCTGAGAAACAGCACACTCTGGAGTAAGGAATTCTGTGAAAGTGCCAGTGACTCAGCGGTGCTAACAATCGTAGTTTCATGACTACCGACATTAGACCACTTTCCCAGGCAGTTACAGCGTAAGTTTTCATGGTTGAATTGACTAGATAAAAATATCTGACTGCAAATTAGTTACGACGACTTCAACCAGATGAAAACACAGAAAGTCATATTCGATGCGACCAAATAAATGTCAACCTCTTGTAGCTTTGGATTTTTAGGGTGCTGGCTTCCCCTTTCGGCCGTTTAACTCCAAGTTTTACACCTCTCTCTCTCGACTTGGGAAGTTTGGACAGCAGAACAGAAACTGAGAGGTTGGATTGACTAGTCATTGTCTTTTTATATTGAGATGGGAACCGGGACAGGCACTCGCAGTTAGGGAAAAAGGGGTTGGAGGTACAGGAGACTTGAGTTGGTTAGTGCTTGGCTTTTATGGGTCAAAGCGGCGTCATATGATGCCCAAAGCGATGATCCCTCTCACCTCACCTCACCCCCATCTGCTCAATAGACACCACCATCATTAGAATTTAATGTCTGTTTTCTCTGCATCGGACTTGTAGACACGAAGCAGACGGAACTTGAGGTTAATAGGCCAGCTTTGTGCTCTGGTCGTTACGACCACTTCCCCGCTTGAAGTCTAGCTCTCCATTGACTATTCGATGCCAACTTCACAACCCACCATGTCCGAGCCAGAGCTAGCCACCAAGGCACCAGAGTCAGATGCATTGGAACCATCCCTGATCTCATCCACCGATTCACCCGCACAGACTGGGCCTACCATGGGAGAGCATTGCGTTACGGACCGTCCGACACCGACCTCCAATCGCCAGCCATCCGGCGAGATGACCAAGTTCGGCGACATCGAGGTCTACGTTTCCAAACCAGGAGACTATCCGAACTCGCCGGCAAAACTACTCCTGCTTTTGACAGCAGGGACCGGGGTACACTCGACCAACAACCAAATACAGGCAGACCTACTCGCCACGGAGGGCTTCGTGGTTATCATGCCCGACCAATTCGGTGGGGATCCCGCGCCCAACACTAAAGCCATCTCGTCAGAGGAAGAACCGCCCAGCCCGAATATCCTAGAACAGTTCAAGCTACGCGCCGCGGAGACGGCAAAGTCATTCCTCGTTGACATGTGGTTAGCCAGGCAGACGCCGGAGAAGGTCCTGCCAATCCTCCTCAAGGTGATTGAGACGGCAAGGGACGAGTACGCTGATGCGTTGGCCCACGGCGGAGGCATTTATAGCGTCGGGTATTGTTTTGGAGGGAAGTATACCGTGCTCCTGGCCGGTGAGGATCCTGGATCGCTGCTGAATGGGGGCCAGGCCGCAAAGGACGAGGAGGCCGGTGTGGTGAAGGAGCCTCTGATCAAGGCGGGCGCGGTGGCACATGCGACATTAGTGACGAGAGAAGACTTGAAAGGTGTCAAGGTACCCCTGTCGTTCGTCTGCGTTGGTATGTTGGCACCGTACAGTTCGATAGAACACTTAATTACGGGCAAAAGCTAACCAATGATACCAAACAGAGAACGACCCTTTGTTTCCTGACGAGATCCTGGAGGAAGGCAAGAAGCAATTTGCTGCAAGTAATCTAGTACACGAGATCAAGACCTATCCTGGTGTCCCTCATGGTATGTTCCCCTCCAGCCCATCCATATGTCGCTGCTTTAGTGACCGTCTTTTCAGGCTTTGCGGTCTATGGTGACTACGATTCGCCGACGATTAAGGAATCACAGCAGTCAGCCTTCCAACAGATATTGAGCTGGATCCAGTCACATTGAAAAAGGGTGTATGAGCATGATGTGCTGCTTTGAGGGGAATCATATGTTCAGGGGACCCCACATCTGATTGGCTGATATTTTGATTGAGGACGATATTGGTATGAAACCGGTGAAATAAAGTAGCAGCATGATGCGAGTGAGATTATGATACCCACACGGGCCCCGAGAATTCCTTATGGCTGAAAAATCGGGGAAATGGAATCAGAGGATGACGTTGCAAGGTTCGCATGAGTTTTAAAAAAGCCCTATAAGGCACTGGTGAACACTTTTGATTTGCTCACTGGATGGGCATGCTAGCTGTTCAAGGCACCCGGCGTCGGTTGAAGCTGATTTCTATGAAAGAGAAAGATGATCCCATTCAAATTTGACACCGCCTGTATTGGGGGGCTGTTCCTTTGATCCCCTCGCTCCGCTCTAAAACATCAGGAAGCATTTTGCGCTAGGTATACGCCCAATGACTGGGTTACATACTCATTTCTGCATCATCAACTGTACGAACTCGTTGTCTGTAAAAGATTGTTAGTACCACTCGAGCGACCACATATCATGTGACAGGGTGGATAGTTGAAAGGGCAGTAGAACTCACAGTCAATACGGCCGTCCCCATCTTGATCAGCTTCCCTGATCATCTCATCCACTTCATCATCCGTGAGTTTCTCACCAATTGAAGTCATTACATGACGCAGCTCAGCAGCTGAGATGAAACCGTTGTTGTCGCGATCAAAGACCTTGAAAGCCTCTCGGATTTCCTCCTCCGAGTCGGTATCTTTCATTTTGCGAGCCATCATGGTAAGAAACTCTGTGCTCAGATGAGCATGTGGGGGGTATGAGAGAAATTCTGTCCAAGCATACCTGGGAAATCAATCGTGCCGTTGTTGTCTGCGTCAACCTCGTTGATCATGTCCTGTAGTTCGGATTCAGAAGGATTTTGACCCAGTGATCGCATGACAGTGCCCAGCTCTTTTGTGGTAATTTGTCCTTGGGTGAAATCAGTATTGTAGGGGCAATGACGGGGTCATGAGGTTGAAGAAGTCAGAATGGACATACCATCGCCATCTTTATCCTGATATAATATGTCAGCACTGAGCTCCGCGTTCGTGGACAACAAGGGACTTACGAAGAGAGAGAATGCCTCCTTGAACTCAGAGACTTGTTCTTCGGTCAATGAGTCGGCCTAAAAATCCATGAGATCAGTCTGTGCGCACTTGGGAATTGTTTTGCAGGCATAGGCGTGGGTAATAAGGTGTTCATGGAACAGGCATACCATATTGAGGGGCTGTTCAAGATGTGCGACTGAGCGCTCCTGGGAAATAGATGGGTGAAGGTTATGCGCAGGGGTATTTGAGAGTAGAAGGGCTTCGGTGGGTTGAAGGAGAACAAGTCAGGGAGCAGCTGAGGGAGGGTACAGCAGCAGGAGATGGAGATGTTGGTTAGTAGTAGTGGCAGTTGCAGGATGATCTGGACTTGTTTTAGTTCGAAAGAGCGAACGACGACCAACAAACGACAAACAAGCATCCAATGGTATTAGTGGGCAGTGAACGGAGGAGGGAATGGTCCCCTCGGTTCCGGATTATCCTTCTTCCCCAGCCTCGGATTATCTATTCCTCCGCGTCCCCTGCCCGCGTATACAACCTGACATCCGACTCCTTTGCGCCATCCATAACGTTGGAGGCCACCTCGTTCAATGATCCTCGCTGTCACAACGCACTGCACTGTTACTCTTTAGATAATGACCACTTATTGAGCCTCGTTCCTCGATGGGAATCTTGCAACCCTCCAAAACCCATCTACGAACACAAGCGACCAGCATGATAGTCACTGCTACCACCCAACTCCATCTAGCAGGCATCACATGTGCATAAACTTGCAGTCTGCCTCGATTTGAAGATGTGGAGAGATCGAACCAACCTGTAATATCTCGTCCCTTAATTGCTCTATTTAATCCAATACTCACACCTTCCAGCTACATCTCTTATCGCCAATCTTACTCCCGTCACCCCGCGAAGAAACCAAAGTATGGAGGTGGATCCAACGGCTTTGCAGGCCATGGCTCCGAGGAGACTAGGGGTCTTATGTCTGCAGACCCCTACGACAACGACGGCGATGCTGTGATAGAGATGGACCTATTACCACCGCGCTGGATCGATGTCCAAGAAGAAGTTGGTGACGTCCTCAAGGACATCACATTAAAGGCCGCCAGACTGGACAAACTGCACGCTAAACATGTCCTCCCAGGGTTCGATGATGATTCGGTCAAACAGCAGGAGGAGCGAGAAATAGAGCGACTAACAACAGAGATCACCAGAGCCTTCCAAGATTGCCAGAGGGCGATCAAACGCATCGAAACAATGGTGAAAGATGCCCGCCAATCTGGCAATGTCCAGAAAGGCGACGAGACAATGGCGAAGAATATTCAAGTTGCTTTGGCTTCTAGTGTTCAGGAAGTCAGTGCGACGTTTAGAAAGAAGCAGAGCACCTACTTGAACAGTAAGTCATACCATCGATGACCATACAGCCATTGTGTCTGACACTTCCACAGAACTCCGAGCCCTGGGTGGTTTCGAGTCACCAATTGGCCGGTCCTCAACCCCAGTCCCACAGAATCCATATACCGATCCAGCATTGATGGAATCCGACGCCGACAAAAGATTCAGTCAATCTACTTTGCAGCAGACAGCTCAGAAGCGACATAACAATGACACTGTCATTGCCCAACGAGAACAGGAGATCAACGATATTGCCCGAGGTATTATCGAACTGGCAGATATCTTTCGCGACCTCCAAGGCATGGTTATCGATCAAGGAACCATGCTCGATCGCATCGACTATAACGTTGAGCAGACCGTCACCGACGTAAAGGGCGCTGAGAAGGAACTTACCACCGCAACGAACTACCAGAAACGTAGCACGAAACGGAAGATTTTGTTACTCCTTTTGCTGCTTGTCATCGGCATGTTTGTCTTATTACTGGTCAAACCCAAGAAAAGCTCTCAACTAACAAACCCCCCTCCGACACCAGCACCACCCTGAGATTCAGCATACTGGACAATTTTCCAGGGGTTTACAGCTTGACGACAAGTGTTCCTTATGACTACCGTAGTAACATCTTGGGCTTGACCGCCGCTCCGGACTTCGTATCGAACATCATTCAATCTCAGATCGATGGAGCGGGTACCATGGTTCTGGTCGATCTTCCCTTGCAGGTGAGGGTTGGCGCAGAGGAAAATGAACCACACCCCCGATTTTCTCACCCTTCCAGCATGTCGATGCAAATGAGGAAGAAATCCTTGGATATCATGAGTTCACCATGTGAGACATGTATAATTGGATCGGATAGTGTCTCGAGACAGATCGAATTCGGCATCCACGTCGTGGTCGTTCGATGCTCGGCGCTTTGTATGCCTATGAAGCCTCCAGAGACGACCTCCTAACCAAATCCAAACCGGTCTCAAGTGGACCTGCTCCAAGAATATGCGAATTTCGTTGAGCTATAGTGAAGCTTCTCGTGTACGAGCAAGGCCAGTCTGAGTGATACCGAACATTTGGCGCGTCCCCGGCTGAATGCACCAAAACGTGTGCTCAGCTACTAATAGTCCTAGTCGAGCACACATGGATTGCGGGAGTGAGCTACTACAGGGGCCGAACAGCAGCAGGGCGCGGTATTCGACTTTTGAAGGGAACATAACACCGAAGCAAGACCAGCTCTTCGGGGCTGTTCTGCCACACGAAGCACGTAGACTATAGACATTCGAACCACAGTCTTGTCATTGTTCAACAAACTATAATGATAATTAGATCCACGCAGGCATTGAGCCATTATTCCTCGCTGACGCATGTCTCAGCATCCTAGCCTCGTCAAGACCGCGTAGCCTCGCTGCATCGTCATCCATCGATATCAGGTTCGGTTGGAGTGACTCTCGGCTCGCACTCCTCTCATGGCCGTACACATCATTACCACTGGCCATGGTGTCCGAGCCATGTGCACCTCCACCACCAAGTTCACTCAACGACCTGCCCAACTGCGTAGTGAAGCTCAATTCCTTGGCCACACCATAGACACTCGGATCCCTGCGCGCAATGCGCCAGCCATTGAGCGCGAGGATGAGCACCAGCGCGCTGTAAACACTGCTGCACACGACCAAGAACGCCAGTGCGCCAATGGGGACTTTCGCTACAAGCGCACCGCGACGGCTCTGCTCGGCGAGATTGTCACTCGCCGTCGAGTAACCCCCAATGACACTGAGAACGCGATTTCCAAACAAGGTGGCCCATGTGCCCGCCATATCCCGGCTGTTCGCCTGCAGGGCCATTTGCAGGACGTCGTTGGTCCAGTCGTTTCCCGGCGAATTAGTGTAGTACTGCAGCTGGCCGACGTACATGTTGAGGATCGACCCATTGACGGGGCTCGTTGTGTGGCTGCGCACGCCGCCATCGGCCCACACGTACTCGACCTCGAATGCTTCCACGGTGCACCCGAACATGAAGTCCATGTAGTACGCCGCATCGCCGCCTGTGGAGAACAGGCCACTGTCGTTGAGCAGGTTTACGTCCACACGCGTTGAGAACAAGTCGAAGCGCCCGGCTACGCCGACGTGGACTTTGTTGAGGAGAGAGGAATCTGAAGGGCATGGAGTCGTGGAGGAGTCGCCGAATTCGAGTGCCCAGCCGGACGAGCTAGTGTTGTAGTTGACGGGGTTGTACGGGGTGGACAAGTTGGCATTGGCGAAGAGGCCGAGCTGCAGGTATGCCGTGGGTTTTAGGTTGAGGGGGGGCGTGTCAGGGTCGGCGATGGTGAAGTATTGATCGGCGGGCTTGACCGGTGCCTTGTTGATGATTCCACGGAAGGCTCCTGAGCAGTTGAATTGAGTGTTGGATCCGTTCGTCGCGAGGGGGTTGCAAGAATTCGTGATTGGCTGGCACTGCGTGGATACACCTAGGGTGCGAGCCCTGTATTCAGTGACATTCGGGACTCGAGCTGAGTTCGGCAAGAGAATGGACAGCCCGGAGTCCAGGCTTTGGATTTGTGACGTGTGCGAGATATTCGTCCTCACCTCATATACCGAGTTGGTCAGTTGTTGGAAGTCAGTTGTAGAGCCATAGACGTCCCAGGTACACGGCAGACAAAGATTCTGGGATCGATCGAAATTCTCACATTTATCCATCACTCGATGACCAAGTGAAGTAGTTGTTGGCGAGGCTCTGACCTCCTGGATATTGACGGCATCGGTGTAGGTATGGAAGATGGTGTCGGCGATGAACATACTCACAACAAGAAACATGCTCAGCAAGAAGATCAAGGCGGAAGAATGCACTTGTTTTGCCATTACAGGTCTCCTTTGATTCGGCCGCCTGCCAAAGAGTGATGGAAGGCACTGCCTTAGATAGGTGAAGAGGCCGTCCATTGATGCAGCTAGGAGACTGATCAGGAGGCTGAGCTGTGGGACATCTGAGATGGGAGATTCACTGCCCCATATGGCTCTCGAGCGGTGTCGAATCTTCCCAACTACATGGAATTTCCAGACACCCATGATAAAGGAGGTCAGGAAGGGCGCCAGTGTAGAAGCGACGGAAGAAACGATGGCCAGTCGGGTTGCGGAGAGGGCAACAAGAATATAGCCTGGAAACTGCTGAGTCGCATCTCGGTATTGAGCAAAAATATCGGCCTGTGGCTGAAACTGGTTCAAAAAGACCAACGCGAGCAATACAGCTGGACAAGCGATATTGGGAATTAGCACAATAAGCAGTGGAAGCCATATCGACGAGGGTGAAGTCGGTCTGCGTACGATGCCAGCGTGTCGACCACTGTGATCTACACTTCCCGGTGGCTGCATGGAGAGACGGGCGATCGTCTTCTCGTCCACGACGATCTCGGGTGAATGGTAGCTGGAGTCGATGTCATCTTGGGGGATCTTCCTTGAGAAAGTGAGATGTGCGTCGTCGCCTCGTAGTGTAGACTGGGAATCATCATGTTGGTGCTGCGGCCGATAGTCTCCAGCGCGTTGAGCGTATGTCTTTCCGAACGTGCTGGCGGTGCCTGGCCTGGATATGGTATTCGAGAAGGAAAAGCCGTCCATGGTCAGGCGAGTTTTCGACATTCACACGAAGAGATGGCAGAGGAGACATGACTCTACAAGACATGGATTTTTGGGGACAAGGAGCAAGGGGTGAGTACATTTTGTGAGAGGTAACCTACCGTGTACTGCATCTGCAAGTCTCGGCTGCCAGTGTACCACTACTCCTTGCCGTCCATATGCCGTGCAGTAAGTCGTGCAGTAGGCTGAAAAGAGATGTCGACAGCGCGAGCGAGCTTTTGATACCAGCCACAGGTGGTGAGATGAAGCTAAGCTGAAACGGGTTAAGAGGCCGCAATAGACTAGTCCCTATATAGGCTAGGGTAGACTGGTGGTCAAACGACGTTCTTCAGCTGGAGTTGTGATCCCCGAGCTGCGCACCTCGTAATTAAGCCTGTTAGGTGCCTTTTCAAAGATATTGGTTAGCGTGGGAAGCTGAAGCCCGCCGTGGCCCAGCCTCAGCCCCGTCGTGTTTAACTAGACCGCCTAGTAGCCACCCTGGGTGCGCCTTTAGGCGAGAGGTGTATTAGGTAACTGCATGCTGAATAGTTAACTGGTCAGATCCCCCCTTCCCCCCAAGACTGCCCCTAATAACGAACCCTGTCACTTCTCCCTGGCCTGTCTGATTAAGCCAGTCGCCTTCTCCGACACCGACTCTTCTATTTTCATCTTCTGCTCACCCATCCCATACAATTTCTCTCGTCTTGCTGCTTCACAAACGCACGTTTCTCAGCATGATCGACCCGGTCGACAAAGGTTCCACCGCTACTTCTGAATATCTGGGTATCATTTCCTCCAATTATGAGCTCCAAATTCATGCTCCAGAATAAAGGTTTGGCATCTTCCAGCATCGTGGCTCGGTAAACATGGCTATCTATTTCGATCTAAACTACATCGCACTTTAACTAGCCTCATCATTCCACCTTACTACATGGCCTTGTCCCTGTCGCTGACACTAATCAATTTTTTTTTCCTGTCGTAGCGGCTTAGCATCAGAAAAGGGCATGAGGTTGTGTATCAACACCGGCTTCACCTCGTACTCGATAGCTTTGGACCAGTGGACACCGGTCTACCTCGCTATGGCTTGGACGAGACAACGATCTTGACTCGACTACTCGTACGAAGGGACCCCCGATCCCTGATGGTTTGTCCTCTCACTAGATATTTAGCATGTGAATCTCTTCTCGTCTCTTGGATCAGGTTTTATACATAAGTATCTCTTCTGCTCCCTCAAGGCGCTAGATGAGCAGTTCCAATCAAGCCATCCTCCTCCGTTCAGAATGGTGTCCAAAAACCTCTTGTTCTCGCTTATTGTCAGCCTTGCCCAGGTGCAAGTGGTGATATCAGAATCCAGCCCAGGCCAAGTTGATGTTGCATCAAATGGTCTCCCAGATTCCACCTCAGGTGCTGGCTTGGTCCACATACAAACTCTATTGTCTCAACATATCACAGAGTTATCTGCGCTTTTGGATAACTTCAAGGAGAGGAGCACCGGGAAAACACTGCTACAAGTCCTACCGACGAACGCTTCAGCCGCTCCCTTGGCCTGTAATTGCCAGAGTTCTCCTCTCGCTCCAGAATGTCGAATTATGTGTGGCAATCACGAAGATGGCCCAATTCCGCCGACGGACACTTCAGCAGTTCCCTTGGCCTGTAGTTGCCAGAGTTCTCCTCTCGCCCCAGCATGCCGAATCATGTGTGGCAATCACGAAGATAGCCCGATCCCACCTGCTGATCAAGCAGCCATACTTACGGACTCCAATGTCAACGGAAACGGGATCGCCCAAAGTCTTCCTCCAGCCGGCCTCCTCCCTTTGAGGTTTTCATGTACCTGTACGCCTCCGATCTTGGTCAGCTGTAAGGTGCTTTGCGCCAATCACGGTGGAACTGTTTGGCATCCACCGAATTCCGAAAGACTGGCTGCCTCATCGGACCAAACTCTCCTCAGCACGGGGGCCCCTCATAGGAAAGGATGCAACTGCAATAATCCCACGCCTAACTGCGTGAACATCTGCTCCAACCATGGCGGCAGAAGGGACAACGGAACCACTGGGGGACAGGACAATGTAACTGGGCCTTCTCATCCCAGTGACCACAAACCTCGACCGCCTCGATCGGGTTCAGATCATGCGTGTTCCGGATGTCCAAACATATGCGGCAATCACGGGAATGATTCTTCAAGGGATGGCCCGTCAACAAAAGCGGCATCTGACCCATCAGTTGACAATGAACGCTCAAGCGACCAACACCAACACCAGAACGCCAGCATGCCATTGCCAGGCACCCAAAGCCTCAACGCCGCCGCAGCAGGAGCACGCCAACTAGCACTCTCAATCGCACTCTCAGACGGCTCATCCACAACAATATCCGCGGCCGTCGACCTAGCATTGTACGCGAGCTTCGCTTCTTCCTCTGCCATAAAGAATCTCGGCTTTGCACATGAGATCCACCCACCATCATCCCATGAGCAATCGGTCACCATCCACGGCCAAGCATGCAAAGTCATCGGGACCGTGGCACTGCTGCTGCCGGACTACGGTCTGCACGAGGTCTTTTACGTCGTTGACCCCATGTCCATCAACATCGTCGTCCTCCTTCCTGAGCTCATCGTTGGCGTCGACTTCCTCCAACAGACCGGAGGCCTCGACGTGAAAAGCCACCTGCTGGTCTGAGATCCATGCGAGACAGATGAGAGATCAGAGCCTCTGTTCGGGGATCTGAAATGGTCGCCGGCGATGACATCGATTTCGTCCGTCCGTCGATAAAGGCAGGAGCGCTGCTACGAGTAGTGTCGACGGGGGTGCCTGAGGGCAGGAATTCCAGTCTCTCCCGCCTCTCCCACTTCCACCCCCGTCCCGAAGCTCCCAACGCCCCGTGGCTTCCGCTTTGCTGTACCCTGCGGATGGAGTCCCAAGGACTATACCACTGCAGTACTATATCGAACCCCATTTCTGCACGCATGGGGTTCCGCTGTTTATACAAGCCAGGGTCGGAATCACGGTTGTTGTCACGGTCATGAGTGAGGAATCAGAACCAGCCTAGTCCTTTCACTTAAGCGGCCGACACATTGTACCAAGCAGAGGTAAAAAAAGAGTTAGATGGAAGAAGGAAGGTCTTCGGTATGTTACGTATTTAGAAGTTGTATGTATACTTGTTATTTGGATATGCAAGAGTTTCTTGAAAAGGAAGAGGTAGAAAAATCAGTATACTTATGCTTAATCTTATGCTCTTATCTGAACCCTCCTTTGATATCCGGATTTTCATTCATTCATTCCTTCCTTCAAGGACATAGGGCATGCATGCTATCTGACTTAATGTGTGCAACGATAATTACAAAAAAAAGAGAGCAATCACTCGCTTGCTTGCTTGTCTAGTCGCTCAGGAAGGACACGGCCAGGTAGACAGACCATAACTAGCCCAGTCACGACAGTCGTCATAAAAATATATAATTATAAATGCAATCAAGAAACAGTACCAGCCATGAACAGCGGTCTTACGCCGACGACCTCCTGTTTCTTCCTTGGGCCATTGCCACCCGGTCCCGAGAGTGCTCCCTGAGCGGGCCCTACCTTACTCGAAGCTCCTCCAGAGGTATTGCTACTGCCGTTGCTGGCACCTTCGATCTTCAGATTCCGCAGTTTCAAGGCCAACTCCGCTGAGGCACTGTTACGCATGGCCATGCACTCGTCCTGTCCTACCCCGGATGGTAGCTTGCTGGCCCCGACCCTAGCTCTACATGGCACAGGCAGTTCAACAGTGCTTGCACCAAGACGGGTCCTGATGTCGTCAAATAGTACCTCCATCGGGGCGATGTATGCAGTCTTGCTCTTGTCGCCCCAAGCAAGGACGTGACCGCAGAGTCCGCCAGATACAGGGTCGTAGACCCATGCGCCGCTGTCACCGGGGATCCCGAAGCCGCCTTCCACGCACCAGCTTGTACTAAAGGATTGTCGGCCATGTAGCTTGACCAGTGCCATGGCCTGCGAAATGCGCCCCTTTTTGAAGCCCGAGGAGCGCCCACGACAATGAACATGCAGACCAGAGAGTTTTGTTAGGGGAGTCACCGAAGTGAGAACTGGGAGAGCGTTGGGATCAGTGGGCCTTGAGGAGGACTCGCGGGTAGTCGATTGGGCTTGTTGAGGTGTTGCGCCAGAAGGGGTAGATTGTTCGCGCATCGAATTTTCGACTTTCAATCTTTCTTCGTGGACACGAATGAGAGCCCAATCCACTTCGTGTTTGATCTCGCCCCTCCTAACGCGACGAATACCACTGGTCGCAAAGACGTACCCAAAGGAATGGCTGGCCAGATGGTCGTCGTCTCTATCTTCCTCACTGGGAAAGAAGTCGTCGTCTACATCATCAATAGCAGGTTGAGTAACACAGTAGTCATCATCAGTGTATGGTGCGATGCCGACTTTGTCGCCAATCGATGCAGCGTCATCAACATCATCAGATGACGAGGAAGATGCATCATCGTCATCGGAGTTGTCTTCGTCGAGCTCGGGAGGGGAGTCTTCTAAGAACCAGAACTCGTTTCCGTCGGCGTCCATGATGGCATAGTCGGGACGGATGGTGCTAGTGTCGCTGTCATCGTCACTGCCTTCGTACTCGTCGTCAGAAATTTCAAAGTCCGAAAAGCGTGAGAGATCTTCCTCAGATTGCATAAAACGTACATCGGCTGATGGATCAAATTGCCCTGGTATGGTCCGCGCAGGAGCTGCTGCTCTTCTCGGTTGATCTTGAGCCGGGAGCTCGTCTTCTTCGTCTTCGTCATCGCTAGGAACATCGAGCATATGATGAACCGTTAAACCGAACGGGTCACCGTCGACGAGGATAGTGCCACCAAAAGATACTGGAGGAAGGTGCTCATGGTCTTTGAACGCTCCGATGCTTGCTCCACTTGATGGACGTACTTGGTACTTTTGTTCTCTCGGCTTGCGAGCAATGGTGCGGCGACTCTGAGTTTTGGATTGATAGGCGGATCTTCTGGGGCGTCTCCTTTTCCCACTTCTCCTTACCTCACCGTTAAGGATGACCACACCCCAACCTTTCTTAGGTCGAAATCTTTTTCGAAGGACGTCGCGAACTTTATTGATGTGTGCGCACTGCACACAAATTGTGGTCTTTGCACTCTCTGGGCTGCTGCCAAACATCATCAGACTAAGACTGCATGACTCAGGGGTATCTTTCAATGCTGTGTTAAGCATCTTGCCTAACTTCGGCATGACAACGGTATTCCAATCGTCGAGATCGGCTTGGGGAATATCCACGTCTGGCCATTTCTTGAGTGGCACCTGCGGCGGAACGGTCTTCTGCTGGATTGCGTCTGCCTTGCGCTTCGAGTTTGCGCGCTTAGGAAGTTCAGGTCTGTCTTCGGCCTTGTCTGAAACAAAAGCTGTCTTTTTGTCCTCGGCGGCAGCCAATTCTTCAGCCCTGCACATTTGCTCGATGATGAGAAGCTCGAAGACTTCAATGTCAGAGACAGGCGGTGGCCCTTCTTCATCAAGTACACAACATTGTTGAAGATCTTTTGCTATTTGTAGGAGAAAGGCTCCAGCGTCCTCATAATTGTTTCTGTACTGAAGCTCTGCTGGGGCTTGCAAGCATTTTTGTACCACCCGCATATACTTGCTACCACACTTTGGTGATAGCTTTTGAGAATAAATTCGTTGGACTCGTTCCATGAATATACCGCGATTGTACTTTGGCTTCCACAGTTTGGCTAAGGGAATCCAGAGGCCAATCTCGAGTAATAGCAAGCCAAGGCTGTAGATATCGTAGGCTGGGACGGTTTCGGCCGCATGAATATCGTGTTGTGGATGCCGATATATGGAAGCCGCAAAAGGCTCTTCTTCTTGTAGTCTCGACACAAAGTCTTGACATGACTGCAGCAGATACGGCGACCGCATTTCCCTTGGGGAGTTGGATCGATGCATTTGGTCGTTGGAACCAATCAAGATGATATTGCTGCTGTTGATATATTGATGAGTCTCGCCTTGAGAGAAATATCCCATGACAGAGAGAGCCAGGTTATAGGCCAGTCGGAAGCGATCTTCGAGTGCTGGTTGGGCAGAGTCTTGAGTATTGGAGTTGGAGATCAAAGATGCTAGTGTGCGCTGGTGTTGAAGGTTCTTGGAATCGTGTCCTTCAGGTAGACCGTATACCATACCGCAACGAGGGCCGTTAGGGTCGACCGTGAAACCGAGTAGTCTAAGATGTCCACACCATGACAGACTCCGATCCTTGCATAGGTTTCCCCCAAGTTCGTGAAGCTCGAAAACATCATCTGCGCTTCCGACGACATAGGGAGGACAGTCAGCAGTGAGATAATCAACAAGGACGGGTTGGTTGGTGGGATGATAAAATGCGATGGACCTTTCTCGTGAGGCGGCTGATCCTTCCTTGGGGTCATATGGAGGTGGGTCAGCTGTCTCAGAGAAATAGGCATTGAACTCGAGGCTCGCAAAGTCGATGTGTAGGGGGTGATCGAATAGATGTGCATAGTCGGTTCCATCCGAGGCCTGATGGGAGTGCTTCATGCGCTTAGCATCGCCTTTCTCCTCATCACCTTTCATCCGAGACTCAGATAGACTGTAGAGGACATCGATGCAGTTGGTCAGCTGGTCGAGTAAAGTCCTTCCAGTTTGGACCTCGTGACTGGTCCAGTCCTTACGTTGAGCCACGGGACTGGAGCCGGGCCCCCTCATGGACTTTCCTGTCTGCTTCATCTCATATCGCTCCGGATGCTCGAGTCTGCCACTTTCTTCTAGCAGTCGCTTGATCTCCGACATGACACTAGCGACGACTTCTCCCAACCCGGCTTGGTCGATTTTCTTGTCGATATCAACATCGATCTGACCTGGGGTCTGGGGTCCTACGTCGGTCCAGTGCATGCCCCATGCTAATAATCTGTCCTGCTGAATCTGGAAATCGCGCCTTAGGTCTCTGACATCGGGTGAGTCAGTGGTGTTGGTGGCAACCTTTGCACTTTCATAGGATTGCTTGGTGTCGGAGTACAGCTTCGAGAGGCGTTGCAGATAGGTGCCACGCCTTTGAAACATGTTGACGAGCGCTTCTTGTTACTCGGTTCTCGGTTTAGGTTGGTTGCGTGGCTCCACGATGTGACCGAGTAGTAGTTGGTGCTTCATAAGGGCGTGTTCATCTTGACCCGGCTGATACTGAGTGCTGAGTGAGTTATTCCCTCGTACGTGCTTGATGTTGGCTGATGGGCGACGGGTGTGTAGGCGTAGAGTCTCTGAGCGTGTGGTGGTGGTGTTGGGCTCAGACTCAGCCAGAGAAGGGCGGGGTAGAGGCACGTATATCGTGGGCGGGCGAAATCCTGCTGCCTGCAGTTTCATTCGTAAATCGTACAGTAACTAGTCCTAAATGGACATCCGAGCGACTACCTCTTCGCCACACTCGCGCTAGACCATATGCGGCTCTTTCCTTGCGACTAAGTCTTGCTAGTAGCAGTCGCCATGGAAGTGGATGGGGGTTCTAGGCGCCACCCGATCCCATCCTCCTGACTGGCACGGCCCTGTATCAATTGCTGATCCAATTTGGTGCTGTTTCGTGCGAGGAGGCTTTGTTCAATCATCCTGTGTTACGAGCCTACTCCTACTCCTGCTGTAAACGTGGCTGCCTTGGCTTACTCGTAGCGACAGACCGCATCTCGGATTTATGTGAATCCGCTGTGGCGGTACACAGGTACATAGGTGTGTGCCTAGGCACTCGGCCTTCCGCACGAGAGACTGCTGTGCGAGTCCGGTACGGAGTAGATGGCCTGACGTGAGCGAGCTCAGCGATCACGCTTAATCGCCGAATCTAGCCGGGCCTGGGGTGCCTGTTCCACGAGTGATATTCAATCGGTATGTGCCTGAGTACAGAGTACTCGGTTCACGATCAGAACTGAATACAGGGGCTAAAAAGGCCTTGCGCAAGTCTACACTGAGACGAATGATTCATTGAGGTTCTTCGCTGAGGATAACAGTGTTCTTTTTGCCATGGTGAAGAGCCGCCGCGAGTTCTCCTAGAGGAAATAGCACCCATAGTACGGAGTAGTGGCGGCTTATTCTACCGGGGCTACATGCAAAGGTAGAACAGTTTCATCCGCAAATTTATTTCATTGATTGGTATTTAGTGCAACTGACTATCTTGCTTTGGTTGGAGATGCTGAGCCTGAGATAGTCTCAAGCATGACCGCAGCATAGCATCCCTTCATCAAGTCAATAGCAAAACATCATGGCTGAACTCATAAAAGCCCAAGTTCAAGTCTGGTGTGAATTGTGATACAAAAACCCATTGCGCCATTCATCAACCATAAAGCTCCATAATCCATAGCCATTGTAGTGACAACTCTAGAAGGCATGACCAGCCTGTTTGACAAATCTAACCGCCGAAACCGTAGAGAGTTCGGCCCTGTCGCTTGAGAGCATAGACGACATCTGAGGTATCATTAGATTCGCACCAGATCAGGCACCTAGCGTTGTAAACTTACCAAGGGAAGTGACAGTCTTTCTCTTTGCGTGCTCAGTGTAGGTGACAGCATCACGGATGACGGATTCGAGGAAGGACTTGAGGACACCACGGGTCTCTTCGTAGATCATGGCAGAAATACGCTTGACACCACCACGGCGAGCGAGACGTCGAATGGCAGGCTTGGTGATACCTTGGATGTTGTCTCGTAAGATCTTGCGATGACGCTTGGCACCTCCCTTTCCGAGGCCCTTGCCGCCTTTACCACCTGTAGGAGAGAAGAGAATCAGTATATGCTATGTCTGATAGATATTGTATGTGTTGCACATCGAGTTCATGATCAAGTGTGGTTGACTTGAGGTAGCAGGGGTCGGGGCGCAGCCCAGGCAACGCCGACGAGATGCATCGAGAATGATGACGAGGAGCTGCGAACAAACACATCGACAGTTCATCAGAGGAAGTGCTTACGTCCGGTCATGTTTGTAGAAGTTGAGAAGGAATAGACAGTAGTTGTTTGAAGAGTGAATTGATGGTTGGTAGATGCAAGTTGTTGATGGATGAGGACTGGTGGTGAAGATGTAATAGGTGGGAAAAGAAGAGAAGAAAGGGAGAAAACGGAAAGGAGGGACAGAGGGGAAAGAGCAATATAAGCCCAAGGGAAAATGGGAATCACGGGAGGGAAGGGGCGACCACTGGCAGGGCACAAGGCAGTGACAACAGAGATCAATAATAGCTTGGCGGGATGAATGATCCTACGGCAAAAGCTCAGCCAGAAAAGCCAGCCTGGGATCACAAACAAAAGTGCTGGAATCAGAACGGCGTAAGGTCCTGCTGTGGTGGCGTGTTGATTGGCTGTGAACATTTCCATACAACACTGTCCAGCTGCTGCAAGTATGTAGGATCACGTCACGTGCCATAGCTTAACTCTCCGAGCCAACCAATGTCTTGGCAACATCATGATCATCATCGCCAGAGGACGGAGGACTGGCAAACAGGCACATTCGAGGCACTGATAGAAAGTGTACACATGAGTCATGATTCACTACGGCATCATCACTTATCTAGGCAGTACATACACGCTGCTAGAACGTCACGCATGTCTGCCTACACCTAGAACCTGGAATATCTCTGCTTCTCGGTGTATTTGGTATACCCGATATAACCGCCACCAACCAGGCCCGCGAAGAATAGCACCTTGACAAAGAACCAGCCCCAGCCGCCGCCGGTCTTCTTGGGTGGTCTACCTCGTCCACTGGCTCTTGCTGCTGCGGCTGCCGCTCTTCCTGAATTGGCCGCTACAGGGTTGTACAGATTTCGGGTTTCCACGCTAACAATATCAAAATTGTCCGTCAACTCCCCTGTGTGCGCACTGAAACCAAGATAAGCTGTGTTGGGCATCTTCAGCGGCTGTTGGTCGGTGGCCTCGACGGTGAAGCACTCGATCCATGAGTCTGCGGACTTATACTGTAGTTGTAGTGAAAGCGATTTGTCTTGGAAGTATGTCAACTTCGCTTTAGACGGTACCGAGGACGCACGTAGACCCCGTGCCTGTAGCCTTGTCAGGAGCAATTCCACGTATTGCAGTGCGGAGCAGTTTCACTTACCGAGCACCCTCCGAGCTCATTCGCCTTGCCATCATTCGCCGAATCATAAGTAGTCTTTCCGTCTCCCATCATCGCCATGACATACGGGAATACCACCCCAGGACGGTTGTTCTTGTACGTGTCGAAGAAAATGCCCAGTCCTTCGAATCGATCTGCGTGGCCAAAGACCGGCCCTGGCTGTGCCCTCTCTTTGGTAATCCACAGTGCAAAGCCATCGCCATGTAGGTGGCCCTTGCCTGCTATCGAGAACTCAAACTCGATTTCCCAGTTGGTTGCGGTGATAGGTATTCGGGAGAAGATCCAGCCAGACTGCGAGGGGATATCCGAGACTAGTCGTATGTACTGGTCGGCGCGAATGATGGTGTCTCCTCCAAAGTCGAACCATCGACTGGACATGTCAGAGTCGAGATATGGAGGTGCGAGGCTGTGTGTTCGCAGCTGGTGGGCGCAGAGTCAGCACGGTTGCCCAACATCTGGTGGGTGAGATAGAAGTTGAACTGACAGGAATGCTTTTCATTTCAGGGTCAGCCTCGATGGCTGCCCTCGTCCCAACAGCGCATGCTGCCAGGAGGGTTAATGTAGACCAGGTGTTGGAGTACCACATGTTTTGTGGCGTGAGGATGAAGAGTGCGACAAGAAACGCTCGAGCAAAGAACAGAGAGGATCAAAATGACAATTTTGTGAAGCACCACATGACACGGACCAGTCGAGGAACTGAATGCAATTAAATCGAGGAGAAAACCACCTCCTGAGAAAAGATCAGGTCGTGCTGGCGACAACTTTCTGGACGACTTGGACTGAACTGGGTAGAATGACTCGCACCCTTTACCAATAGGTGGCCAGTTTCAAGAGACGCAGCAAGTCCCCACGACGAGTGCTACTACTCCATGTAAACGGGGCGGAGTGTGGAGAGAACATACTGCAACATGCAGGTGCTTCGGTGCTTTCCAACCCCTGTAACTCCAAGCCTGATGAGCGCCTGGGCCCTCTATTCGTCGTGCTTAAAACGGTGCCCCCTCTGCCCTGAACTACCCGCGGCCGCCTAAAGAAATGGCTCGTTGCTCATATGCTAAATTGCTAGGGTTCCTAGCCTGCGGCAGACTTGCCTTAGTGGGCTCCTTCTGGGGTGTAGAAGACATCGCGGCCAAAAAAGCCATCAAACTGCAGGCCAGCTCGACTTATCCAGCAAATACTCTTCACAACCGATCAATTCCACCATCTTGCCACAACGACTCTCACACCATCTCTATCACCATCCAGAAAACCAGCTGAACGCCTCACCACTCATCACGATGGCATTCGGCGGCTTCTTCGGCGGCGGCGGCTCGAACGACTCATCTTCCTCATCTTCCTCATCCTCTTCCCCTACCGACACATCATCTTCCAGCACCACTACAATATCATCACCATTCTCCAATGCCTCCTCATCCTCCGCACAGCCGCCGTCCGAGATTCGGCAGAAGATCCAAAATGCGATCGCCATGCAGTCGTCGGTCGAGAACGCCAAGTTCCTGATCCAGAAGGTCAACGAGAACTGCTTCGAGCACTGCATCCCGGCGCCGGGCTCGAGTCTGAGCTCCAAGGAGCAGGGCTGCTTGAGCTCCTGTATGGAGAAGTACATCGAGGCCTGGAATTTGACGAGCCGGACGTACAACAACCGCTTGCATCGCGATTCGTTGGCCGCGGGTGGACCGGGACTTGCTGGTGCGGCGGGCGGCTCGAAGGAATTGTTCTAGGCCGTCTCTCGACGGGACAGAGCCGTCGGCGTGAGCGTGTGTCAGTGTTGATCAATACTGCGAGTGCTCGGTGGAAGGAGAAGGAGAGTACTGTATGAAAAATCCCCTACTTACTGCCTACCTGGGTCTGGCTACGACAGTGATATACGTTAAAGGAATAGAGAAATGAGCAACTGGACGCCATGCTCTAGTTGGTGTCCCTATTTTGTACAAACACAATGAACTTTCACATTCTACGAGAGTGTGACTCATTATCAAAGCGAAGCACGCAGTGGGTGAGAATACGTATTACTGGTAATAATAACAATGGTCGGAGGCGACTAGATGATAGCTGACCCTGGAGGGATCGGGAATTTTTGACGTTGAGCTGCCTACCCAACTCGGTTTCATATTGCATACAGCCCGGCTCCAAAGGCAATGATTTCGTTCGTGCATTGATCCCCCACCCCTTTCCTCATGTACTCTCGTCCCTCATTTACTCTGACTGATCTGAATCTACCCGTGGCAGATGACCTCGCTTGAGGATTTCACCAACGGTGAGCCCGCTTTGGACACACTGGCTTCACTCTTTGGTATTTTTTCATCTCAAATCTGAAGCACAAATGCAGTGTTGCGTCCGGTTCGTAAAGTCAAAGATTTCGATATGCTTCCAAAAACCCGGAAATGTGCTCCTCGGTCCATCGTCGAATTAGCAGAAAACGTTCCAGTGCTGCCAACAACCATCGGTCCGTCGTCAACTCCCAATCTCTAGACACGTACACATGGTTTCTCGCCTCTTCAAATCCTTGGCTCATGATGTGATATTTCTGCTCATTAAAAGTCCGTAAAATAATGACCGTATCTTTTATTGATCAATCAGCTTAGTTATGGACAATCGTCGACCCAGGCACACTTACGGATCATCACTCTTCTTGCCATACTCCTCTGTCTCCTCGGGATACTTGTCAAATTGACTGGCATCACCTGCTCCTCCCTTGACGGGAGGCACATAGGGTGCGTCAATATCTTTCTTGACCAACCGCTCCCAGGTCACTTCGGCAAACCATGGGTGGTTCTTGATAGCGGCTGGACCTTCGTGCAGATTTCCCAACCTCTTGGTCAAATCGGAGGTAATCAACTGCACCAGAAGATCTTGAGCATCATGATGGATGTAGGGCGGGTACTTGACTCGACCCTTCAAGATATTTTCATAAATCTTGACGGGAGAACCACCATCCCAGAATGGGGTGAAACCACAAAGCATTTCAAAGATCAAGATCCCGAGAGACCACCTAGGCTGATGTGAGCTCACCATGTGTTAGAACTGCTGTTCAAAGTGTCAAACTCACCAATCTACGGACTTGTTGTAACCCTTCGAAGCCACAACTTCCGGCGCCAGGTAATCTGGAGTTCCGCAAAGCGTCCAGGTAATGTCTGGTACCTCTTTGGCAAAGCCGAAATCAGTAATCTTTACATGGCCATGTCGGTCCAGAAGTAAGTTCTCGGGCTTGAGATCTCGGTAGATGATGTTCTGTGAATGGAGGTATTCCAGTGCAAGGGTGACTTCGGCTGCATAGAATTTGGCCACGGGATTGGGGAAACGCTGTAATTTGGATGATTAGCTTCACTTCACTTCGGCGCGAGGGATGGACTCAAGGTGAATACCTGAGACTTGCGAAGTAAGCTAAACAGCTCACCACCCTCAATAAAGTCCATGACCATGTAGAGGTTTCTAGAATCTTGGAATGTGCCCCACAAGGTGATCAGGAAAGGGTGCTTGACTCTTTGTAGCATTTTCCTCTCATCGTTGGTGTGTTCGATCTGCTTCATTTTGACGACCTGTTGCTTCTTCAAGACCTTGACGGCATAGAAACGCTGGTTGTGCTTAGACTGGACCAGGTGGACTCGACCGAATGAACCCGTACCCAAGGTTCGTTGCATGGTGAAGTCTGTGAGGGTGTATTTGCCCTTTGTTTGTCGCGCAGCACCTTTACCGTCGACAGTGCCAGCGGCTGGGCTGGCGAGACCGGCGGTATTCATGTCGCCGTTGGTTTCGGAAGCCTTGGCATTTGGATCGGGGGCAGAAGTTATGGTGGTGGTGGTTGCTTGAGAGGTTTGAGAGGTGGCATTCGATGCGGCAGCTTTGGAAGAGACGGGCGAGGTTGGCGTTTCGGTCTTGTGTGAAGACTTGTATTGAATAGGCTGATAGCCTGCAGCTCCGCCCGCCGCGGCAGACTTGTCTTCAGAAGACTCTTTGGTCTTCTTCCTTTTGAGAAGACCTCCAAAGGTCGGCATTTAGGCGCTGGTGGGAAGGCGCACGTTCCCGAAGAGTGGAGTGTGGAATGTGCAATAACGCAAGAGAAGGACAGGCAGAACAGGTGGTGCTTTGAGCTCTGAGACTCGTCAATGGAATCGCACCGGGGTCAACGAAGGCGTAATCGTTGCGTGGGATGGAACAACGAGGATGGGGATAGAGATGGGGATGTGCAGCAACCTGAATCAGGATGTCTTGAAGAGGGGTAGCCAGGCCAGGATTGGCGAGAGGTGAGTGGCTCGGTAGTCTGGGACGCCGCAATCGAGCCCGATAAGCCCTGGCAATCAGAGGGAGGGTCGACGGATACTGGGGTTTGGGCTGCGACTACGCCTGCGAATGCGGACTAGCGATGGGCCCACGGGCAGCGTGGGAGAGGGCGGAGGATAGAGAGGAGGACTCAAGAGCAGGAATGAAGCTTGAGGATGTAGCTGTAGATGGATAGAGATAGATTCAGAATTCGAAGAGTTCGAGCTCCCACCAGAACTCGAAAGTGAGATTCGAATTGGTTAGAAGAGGAGGAAGGGGGAAGGGGGAAGGGGGAAATAAGGCAGGAACAGGGACAGGACCAGTCGAGCTTGCTTCCTGGATGGCTTGTTGGGGACACGGGACGTGCAGGTCAAGAATGAAGCTACAGACTCCAGACCACGGACTAGGATACTACTGTTACAACACAGAGCACGGAGTATTTCACATCAATGAGGCTGGCAGGTGGTGGTAGCCAGTCTTTAGAGTTGAGTCATTTGCAGCTTTGACAACTGCCTTCGTTGCTTCCTGATGATTATTGGCGACAAAAGAGGGGGAGTCAGTACCGGCTGGCAAGTGGTAAGTGGTAAGTGGTAAGTGGTAACGAGGGATCGAATAATCCGTGATCTTGCGGAATGAGCTTGAGCTTCAGCTTCAGACACGAGGATTCGGGGAAGCTGTCGGTATCGGGGACCTTCTTGGGGCATCGACTACAGCGACGAGTACCTGATACAGCTGCACCACTGAGCACCTACGAGGACTGAGGGGTTCGTAGAGTTTGCTGCCTTTCTATCTAGGGATGGAGTCCCAAAAACAAAACCCGTACGAGTACTTGGACTAAGTATCTCAACTCCAAACTAGCACTCGTATGAGTGGCATCACACTCCCAAGGACAATCCCCATCATCTCACCCACGAGCCTCTCACTCGTTTCCTCTCCCCTCACATGTCCACTTTTCCAGCCACTTCGTCATGGTCATCGCGGCTTTCTAGACCCCATCAACAAGGCGGGCAACCCCATCCAAACCTGGCCATTGTCGTCCTCCCGCAAAAACGAAAATCCTTGGGAGATTCCCAGACGGAGTACTGATATACTCGTACACAAATTTACGAGATCAGACTGCGATCGTTCGGTCTAGCGTAGGTGCTCCAGATTCTCATGCTCGCGCCAATCTCATTTCTCGAACCACCTCGTCAACGATCTCCTGCGCCTCTCCGGCTGTTCTCGCCTCGAAATCGTATCGTTTGGACTCGTTGACCCGCCGCACAAGTACTCGGACCAGCTTCGAGTGCTTGGAACTGACCTTGCACCGAAGAATATCATTGAATGCAATCGAGCTGAACTTGGCGCTCGACGCTGAATCCGCCGGCATCACATGGATCGTGTCGCCATCAAACACGAGAACTCGTTGACTCCCTTGCGCGAAAGGCGCCAGTTGCTTCCTCGTCACATAATATTTCTTGAAATTGTTACTGCTGCGTGAAACCACGTCCTGGTTCTGCGCCAATGGGTGTAGCATCTGCCCTTTCTTGCCTTTCTTCGGTCCCTGAATGTCAAGTAGAAGAGGCGCATTCGGAGATGAACTGGCTGGCGATCCTGTCAACGCGCTGACTCCGGGTCCGAACCGCTTTCGCACGAGATCCAAGTCCGTTCTGGTGCCCAGTGCCTCTATTGTTCGATCTAGAGGTGCCACTGTGTTGGTCCCTGCAACCCTGAGTAAGAACCCCGCTTTGTCAAAGTTCCAT
This sequence comes from Exophiala aquamarina CBS 119918, assembly GCF_000709125.1. Taxonomy (NCBI): domain Eukaryota; kingdom Fungi; phylum Ascomycota; class Eurotiomycetes; order Chaetothyriales; family Herpotrichiellaceae; genus Exophiala; species Exophiala aquamarina. The sequence continues at coordinate 4,324,805 of NW_013550585.1, forward strand.
CTCTTGCAAACGTGATCCAGGATCTCGGCAATATAGCTATCCGTTGAAAGCTCCATCGTCATGGTCTGATTGGCTACATCGATGTCGAAGTACCGTATCCTAATCGTCTTCGTCGTCCCCATACGAGGAGTAGCTTGGGGTGCTGCCGGCGCCGGACGATCTGCCGGCGTCAAGGCCGAATTCGAGAGTGCCGATGTAAAAGGCTGTCCACCCAAGAGCAGATTGGTTCTGGTGCCGGTGACTTTGGCCGCTGGCGGAGCTGGAGTGGCGCCCAAGTTTGGAAATGGTGTCGGGCCTGGCGTCGGTGTCAGAGTCATCGTAGTATCTTCCTGAGCAGCTGGAATGAACTGCGGCGTTTCTTTATTGTTGGCCTCGACTTGTTTCGCCGATGCCTCAACCAACGCAAATTCATCGAATGGTTTCTCCCGAGATCGAGCTCGACCGCCACGATTGTTGTTGTAGGTAAAGTCTGTAACCGGTCGTATGCGGGCCAATGGCGGGAAATCATCATCAACTTCGCCATCTTCAACTATTCGTAATGTCCACTTGTTGACATTGAGTTGTTCTTGTGTCAAAGGTGGCTCTAATTCTTCCTCCCCGTACTGCCACAAGCTCAAGCCGATCACTTCTGCAACCATCACCGCGAGTCCGTCCTTCGAAGTCCTCGCCAAAGGCATTTCGAATGGCTCGTCTGCGTTGTTCGAAAATGGAGCATAGATCTTGATCCAAAGTGGATTTGGCGTGCCTTTTCCCGAGAGGGTCGCAAACCCCTGCACTGGATTGCTAGGTGCTTTGCGTTGTGCATTCAATGCCGCCGACAGTAGACTCTGTGGCTGAATCATGCTAATAGGTCTTGGAGGTGGTAATTCGTGTAGTATCGATAGCGTACGTTGTCTGCGAGGGGATTCTGCCTGTTGCAGACGAGATGCTGAACCCCCAAAGCTGTGCAAGATTGGTGGAGACGACGTAAGGTTGGACCCTGTCAGAGGGTTTATGAGTGATGCAGAGTCTACCGTCTCACCCAGGTCTGAGGATAACGCTGAGCCATCTGAATCTCCATCAGAGTCGTCCTGTAGAAGATTACGGTGTCCCAGGTCGGAGGAGCCATGAACACGATCATCAGTTGAGGTTCCTGCTATTCTGACAGATTTTGAGTTCTGCCCGCGCTTGAGTTGCCTTCGTTGAAAATATGACGGATCAACCTCATTTTCTGAGGACATGTCACTGCTGGTTGTGGTGTCTCGCCTTTCCCGAGCCTTGACCGCCTCAACCGCACCTAATGAGCCTGTCCGTGTTCTGTTGTTTGTAGTGGGTTTCGAGGGGGAGGTGGTTGTGATATCGGGGGCATTTGTGCTACGAATCGGTGATGAATCTGCCCGACTTCGGGAAGGCATTTTAGCGAAACGAATCTGTTGAGCGGCCCGTTGAGCACCCTCGGCTTCTTCTTCAGACTCGTCGGTGAGATCACTGCTGTCATCGTCCTCGGCGTGCTCCTTCTTCCTTCTTCGACGCGCATTGAAGCCAGGGCCGATGGTGTCATTGCTGGTCCGGCCAGTAACAAGGCCAGCGTCGTCATCCTCATCGGCATTCAAGTTTGTCAATTGGAGCTCAGCACTAGTCTGAAAATACTCTGAATTGATTGCTGTTGGGATGGGAGGGGAATACGTGCGTTGAACGGGATCCGCCGTCCAGCCGGCAGCCCGAAATCCTGGAGTATTAAGTATCGAGGAGTTGACATTGATCAAGCGTTCCGCGATTCCATCTTTCACACTGGCAAGATAAGAGGTACGGAGGTACCAGATGGCAAAACTATTCCATGAAATTAGCGGTTGCTGAACCAGGCGGGAAGGACGACCGAGTCATGGTAACCAGAAGATTATTTGCGAGTCGGTGCACTCACTCTTCGTTTTGCAAGAGCGCCATATTCGGCAATCAGTTAGTTGAGATAAGAGCCAGCTGTATCAGTTCATGCCGTGTGAGGCCTGTGTCGGATTTGTCGTTGGTTCAGCCCAGATATCACGACCAGACCCGACAGACTCTCCAGCTGGTGGAGTCGACTTTGCCTGTGTCATAGACTAATGAGACGACGAGATTGTTTCTTGAGTTTCACTTCATCCATATACTAGGAGTTTTTGAGTCACCGGTAACATAGGAAAGGGCTGCTGAAGGGGCAGCAGTCGGCGTGGCTGAGGCGAAGGGGAAGCAGGACGTGGCACAGGAGCCAATCAAAGTCGTGGTCTCCGGTCCGGTGGAATATCTCCTGTCTGACGAGGCATCCTTCCCAAAACGGCGTGGGCAAAATAAGTCACTGCCGGCGTGGCGGAGATATGCCATGAGCATGCTTAGAAATGGACCGAAGCTACTTCTGCCTCTATTCAGTCCCTAGGTATTCTTGTCGAGATGGAGTCGAATGATCCCATGTGGGGTTTCCATAGGAAGTACGGTGAATACCGAAGAATAGACGTCGAGTCTGATCGGTGAGGCGTAAACCCCGGGTGATGTAATATGTCCTTGGCATTCAGTCAGACGAATCATTAATCCCCTCACCACATCCAGCAAGGCCAAGTCAGCCTTGGAGGCACCAAAATATGCTGCTATTTCATTCTTCCCTCCTGCCTGTCTTGACACCGTCGCTGCACCCTTCAGACCAGCTATTCCTCACTTCTCAACTCTTCCTCAGTCACCAAAATGTCCTGCCCGCACATCAATTCCACAGATCTCCGCCCCCCACGAGCCAACCAGAGCGTATATCGCGAAGATTGCACACAATGCTTCGACTCCCAGGATGACGAGGCAGGTTTAGATGTCTGCTTGCACTGCTTCAACGGAGGATGTGCAGGCGACCGTAACCACTCTCTTCTCCATCACTCTCTCACCAACCACCCTCTTGTACTCAACATCAAACGCACACGGAGACAAATTCTACGGGATGAACCCCCACCGAAGTTGACCAAACTTGCCATTGCTGCTGAGACAGAAGAGGATAAATATGACACAGTGACGCAGGTCAAATGCCATGCATGCCAAATCGAGGATGTGGGTAGTTCTACAGGAAACCTGCCTGCGGTGGTAGATGGTGTCATGAAGGCTATGACTTTTGCTAAACAAGAGGAAGTCAAAGCCTGGGAACAAGATTTTACTCAGTGTGAACATACTCTCTGCCTAGCGCAACAGCCTAGCAGACAGATTGAATCGCAAGACTTGGGCGGATGCTCTCAGTGCGATCTCAAAGAAAACCTGTGGCTCTGTCTCGAATGTGGAAATCTTGGGTGCGGCCGAGCGCAGGTTGGTGGTGCGAGTGGCAACTCTCATGGATTGACCCATGCTACAGAAACACAGCATGCTGTGGCAGTCAAACTAGGCTCTATCACCCCAGAAGGCAATGCGGATGTCTACTGCTACCATTGTAATGAAGAGCGGATCGATACCGACCTGGCCAAGCACCTCGCGCATTGGGGCATCAACATTACTGAACGCGAGAAGACAGAGAAGAGTTTGATGGAAATGCAAGTGGAACACAACTTGAAATGGGATTTCTCGATGACTGCCGAGGACGGGCAAGAGCTTAAACCATTATTTGGACCAGGGTTTACTGGTCTGAAGAATATTGGCAACAGTTGCTACTTGGCTAGCACGGTCCAGTGTCTGTTCTCTATCCCCGACTTCCGGCAGAGGTACTACCACCCCGATCAGCCCCCACCTGGTGCAAACCTTCCAGCCGAGGATTTGGAAACGCAGTTGCGCAAGCTGGCAGATGGCGTCTTGTCTGGCCGCTACTCACGCCCTGAGACTTCGATCCAGGCATCTCCAGATAACGTAGAAGTCCCTCATCAGAAAGGCCTCTCACCGGCGATGTTCAAACATTTGATTGGACGGGGACACGAAGAGTTTTCGACCATGAGGCAACAGGACGCCTTTGAGCTATTGCTCCATCTGTTCAAACTCATCAATATGTCCAATCACGCAGACCCCACAGCAGATCCCGTGCAGTCCTTCCGCTTTGCCCTTGAACAGCGCTTACAGTGTCTAAGTTGTCGGCGGGTGCGGTATCGAATAGATGAGCAGGACAACATCTCGATTCCCGTGCCCGTCCGGCGGAAAGCAGCAAGCAATGGAGACGGTGCCAAAGGATCGGAATTCGAGCCGGTGTCGCTCAAGGAATGCCTGGATATTTTTACCTCGTCAAGCACAGTCGAATTGACGTGTCCATCGTGTGGATCCAAGGCTGGATTTTCCAAATCATCCAAGTTCAAGACCTTTCCTAAAAACCTTGCTATCAACCCTCTTCGATTCGAAGTCATCAACTGGGTCCCCACCAAGCTTGACATCCCTGTTCAAGTTACTGACGAGTCATTTAACCTGAGCCAATACAAGTCAGATGGACTGCAGGTTGATGAAGATGAATTGCCAGAGGACGCAGATGTGGGCGGTGGATCGACAAATACGGCTGCCTTTGTACCGAACGGAGAGGCGCTTGGTCAGCTTGAATCAATGGGTTTCCCCCGAAATCGCTGCGAAAGAGCTCTCCATGCCACAGGGAATGCAGATGCAGAGGCGGCCATGAATTGGCTATTCTCTCATATGGATGACGCGGATATTGACGAGCCTCTGAATCTCGGTGGAGCAGCAGCCTCAACAAATGACGATGCGGACAAAATCGCCCAGCTCGGAGATATGGGCATCAGTGTGCCACAAGCACGTAAGGCGCTGCGAGAGTGCGGCGGAGATGTCAATCGAGCATTGGATTGGGTATTTAGCCATCCGGATGACCAAGGCGATTTTGGGGATGAAGCGAGCACAGAAGCGGCGGGGCCACCAGCAGCCAAAATACTTCCAGGAAGTGAGGAGGTACCGGCCAATTTTGAACTGGAAAGCATTGTATGTCATAAGGGAGCGAGCATTCATGCTGGGCATTATGTTGCATTTATTCGGAAAGCGATTCCTGGGGCAGAAAAAGATCGGCAATGGGTTCTGTTCAATGATGAAAAGGTGGTCAAGGCGGTCGATGTGGATGAAATGAAGAAGTTTGCATATATCTACTTCTTTTCGCGGAGTTAAGGGTGAGATAGGTCGGTCTCATGGAGATGGGCCGATTGCATACCTGGACGGAATGGGATGAGAAAATGAAGAAACGAACATACGCATTGAGACGGTATCAGGGAAGATGGGAGGGGGGACATACATAGATGGACGAGCATTCACATGACAAGCGAGATCTTGTCCATGACAAGAGCTGAAGGACAAGCTCCTGAGTTGTTTTACAGAATACAGATATGGTACTGTAGTACGAGTATGGGTTCTATATTGCTCCGTAGTACCACGTGCTCAGGGACCTCGGCTTGGACACGGTCACGTGCTCATAGCAGCTATGATGTCACCTGCCGCTGGGCACAACATGGCAGGCGGGATGAAAATTGTCGTGGGGTAAAATTGGGAGATTCAACAATATTGGATTCCACAACGAAGCAGCCCACACCTACGCCTACATCTACACCTACATCTATACCGCCAACATCACTATATTCATATGCACAGGTCCCTGGGAACACACAGCCGAACTAGAGAACTTGTGGCCGCTACATGTAGAAGAACCACGCATAGGCTCAGACGCACGCTCACCACCGCCATCCATCGTTCTCCATCATTCTCCAGGTTCTCCAACCAGCTATCACCACTCTGAAGACACTAGAACTCCATCTCGCTGGAATCTCTCCGTGCACAATCACGCACTTTCGTTTGTATCGATCCCACCCTCTCTTCACTAGCTAGGTACCCTCGATCTAGGAGACGGACAATCACCCTCCACGATGTTCTTCCTCTTCCGCTACATCATCTACTTCCTCTCCTTCTACACCTTCATCACCATGGCCCTGTTTGCCTTATACGCATACCTTCCCAATCCTCCCCCTCTCCTGGGCTTCATTGCCCGCGTTCTGTCTGCCTATATGACTCTCATCGTCAGCGCGGCATACGGTACTATTGCCTCTGCCGTTCTTAAACCTCTGGGATTGCATTACAAGTACGCTCAGTGGACCACTGCTCGATGTTTCAAATGGCTCGGTGCCCTCACTATGGGCGTTAAATTCGACATTCTAGAAAATGGCCGACAAATCCTCGACTCCAATCGACCTGCCGTCTTCATCGTCAACCACCAGACCGAACTCGATGTCCTTCTCCTCGGCTCTATCTGGCCTCTCCACTGCTCCGTCACCGCTAAGAAATCCCTCCGCAACATTCCTTTCCTTGGATGGTTCATGACACTTTCCGGCTCTGTCTTCATCGACCGCGTTGACCGTACTCAGGCCATGAAGGCCTTCGAAAGTGCCGCTCGAGACATGCGTGAGAAACAGCAGAGCGTGGTGATCTTCCCCGAGGGAACAAGAAGTTACTCTGCTGAGCCAATGCTGTTACCGTTCAAGAAAGGTGCTTTCCATCTTGCGGTTCAGGCTGGGGTACCAATCGTCCCCGTGGTCGCTGAGAATTACAGCCGCGTGTTGAACGTGAAGGCCAAGAGGTTCAATGCTGGAACAATCAGAGTCAAAGGTGAGGAGGCCTTGATTTCCCCCTACGCTGCTTGATATCAATCTAACTCATCAACAATAGTTCTCAACCCCATCCCAACCAAAGACCTTACCGCCGCCGACGTCGATTCGTTAACACATGACACTAGGGAAAAGATGCTCAACACCCTCACACAACTAGGCAAAGACTCCGAGTCTCGATCAGCGACTTCAAAGAAAGAGTTGTGAAGTTTGGGGCTGGCCAGATCAATACTGCAGGACAAACTATGCGAATGAAATGTTGGCGGTGTTCTGCATGTGGAAATAATGAAAGGTTACGCCAAAGACCAATCTGCCACCTGTGAATCACGCTTTGATGAAAGCACGATACCCTGGAGTTTTCGTTTTGATTCGATCTTTTTATGGTCTTTGCAATTTTGGGTTGAGTTGTCGATCTGGCTGCTTTTGCTTGTTCAGAGCATCAAACACTAGCATTATCATCATGTCGATATGAGCCGAGAAAGGTTACTTACATTCGATAGCCTGGCGTTGGCAGGGAGCTGCACGGGTCATATGTGAAAGGCAACTCAAGTACATATTTCTAGGTATCTCTTCTCGATGGTTGCGACGGCAGAAGTGACTAGAATCATCCCTATTATTTGTTGGTTGGAAGCCCAGCGGTCTCACCACCGAACTGTACCATCCTTCCCTTGGCGCTGTCTAGCTAGAATTTCTACCGTTGTCTGTTGTAAGTCTATTCACGATTTGTATGCCCATCTAGATTTGGACATGAATTCAAGCTGGTCAGCTCGCTGGTCTTCTTATCTGGGTCTCCGCGTCGGTGCGCCGACGATCAGAACTCCTCATAAGGACGAACCAGCATTCCAGCCCCGCCAAGATACTCCTTGACCTGTGTGACTGTGTATTCTCCACGATGGAACTATCGCACGCAAACATGGTGTTAGAGAAGTGAAGTGGAGTGGAATGCAGCGAGATATCAACGACACGAAAACGAAAACGAAAACGAAAACGAAAGGGGAAAGGAAAACTCACCATCCCAGCGCCCAGCGCCGCATCCACGCCTGTCGCATTGAACACCTCCTCGAAATGCACTGGCCTTCCGGCCCCCGAGCTCGCAATGACGGGGATTTCCACCGCCTGCTTGACCATTCGGATCAACTCGAGGTCATACCCGCTATTCTGCCCGTCGCGATCGATCGCATTCAACAGAATTTCGCCCGCGCCCATGGCCTCGCACGCGGTGACGAGCTGTACAACGTCCAGGTCGCGCGTCTCGCGGCCCCCGCGCACCGTGCACGCGTACCACACGTATTCATTCCCATCGGCGTTGGGCAGAGAGGTTTTCACCGTCGTGTGGGTCGTGTCGCTGGGGGACTTGACGAAGATGCGTTTCGGGTCGACGCTGACCACGACGGCCTGGCGCCCGTACGCGGCGCTGATGGTCTCGATGCCCGTCCTGCCGCACAGCTTGCCCCCAGCCGCCCAGTACTCCTCGGCAGCCGTGACGGCGTCACTGCCGATGCTGACCTTGTCGGCGCCAGACGCGAAGTACAGCTTCGCAACGTCCAGGGCGCTGACTTCCTTGCCTGTGCCGGGGTCGACCGTGTCGCGAATCCCGCCCCCGATGGTGAGGGGCACGAACACCGTCTCGCTGGTCCGCCGTAGGATCTCGAGCATCGGGAGATCGGCCACCGGGCAGTCGCGGAACGACGTGATGTTCAGGAACGTGACTTCGTCCGCCCCCTGCTCGTAGTACTTCCGCGCCATGTCGACGGGCTTGCCCAGGTTGCGCACCCCTTTGCTGTCTGTTTTCTCGCGCACGTCGTACTGGTCGCCTTTGGTCACGACGAGATCGCCTGAGTCGTTGGTGCGCACGTCGAGGCACGCGATGATCCGGTGCGTCAGGTTATTCGTTGTCGCGTATTTGGCTGACATGGGCTGCGTTGTGGTCAGGGGTGTGGGTGCATCAGACCACTCGCAGCCGTCGAGAAAAGCCTTGATAACCCTCAGTCCCGCTGCTCCTGACTTCTCGGGGTGGAACTGCGTAGCGAACACATTGCCCCGGCCGATCGCTCCGACATAGCTCTCATCCCCATACATCGCTGTCGCGACCGTCCAGCCAGCTTCTTCCAGTACATTTGGTAGGTATGGTGCAAAGTAAGAATGGACGTAGTAGTATTTACTCTTGGGGCTCAAGCCGTAGAAACTCCGAGTTGGCGAGTTCGAATTAGAAGTAGAGTTGGTGTGGTGATGGGACGTAGAAGCGTCATTCCACCCGATACACGGGACCGATTTCCTCGACCCACCCAGGTTCTTCGGCGTGAACTTCTTCAGCGTCTCCGGGATGAGACCCAGACCGGGCACATTGGGCGCCTCCTCACTGCCTGAAAACAGCGCTTGCAGTCCAACGCAAATCCCGAAGAACGGTTTGCCCGCTTGGATATGCGCGTGGATGGCTGGCAGATAGCCCGCTGACGCGAGACTAGACAGGCAGTGGCCAAAGTGGCCGACGCCGGGGAGGATGATTTTCTAGACAGAGCAGTTGGCAAAAAATATATCATCTCATGAGATGAGTCCGGGCTTAGGGTGAGGGAGGGAAGGGAAGATAACTTGACATACATCGGCACTCTTTACATCCTCAGGGCGTTTGACCCATTCGACCTCGTAGCCACACTTCTCAATGGCGTTGACCAGTGATCGGATGTTCCCCGCCACGTAGTCGAGTAGATGCACTGTGGGTTTGGCCATGGCGATGACAGGCGTGGGTGCTGGAGCGGTCAACGGCGTAGGGAAAATGTGGATAAATGAGATGAGAGGAAATGTTTCGAGATCTGAGCGGGTTACGCGCAATTTTTACTTTCCTTCTACCTTTCCATGCCGCAAATAGATCTCTTGAAACCCAAAACCAGAGATTAATAAAGTGCGTGATCTATTTTTGCCCAAGGCAAAATGCGAGAAGATATGAAGCCCAGGTCGCATCTATATATATATATCATATGAATCATACGAATTATTTTTTTGGTCGTTTGTCAAGAGCCAATCACAGGCACGCGAATATTTACACATCGGAGTATCCTAAAATCCGGCCGGATGAAGACCCAGCCAAGGCAATCAAAGTCGTTCCGTGCTATGTCTAACTGAGGAGATGATTTCGGAGCATGAACAGGGAATCCGACGAATAGTCTTGCAAATCTTGTTGATTCATTCTCTTGTTCACCATCTAAGACCCTGGCTCTAAATGGGATGAGTGGAGCGGAGGGAAGGCTGAGCGAGAAAGGGGGCGGAAGAGAGCACGCCTTGTTGACAAGCAATGAGAAGTACTACCTAGGTGCGAGAAGGGCAAGTCTCAGATAGTTAATACTGCAATCGATCCTTGTAGCTTTTGACTTCAAAAAGAATGACATATCGCTTGGAGCTTGCTGAGTGAGCGAAACTTTTGTCTCGGTGCTTGCATATCTTCATCACTACATCCATCGCGTTCATCTAAGCCCACCGCCTTGATCAGACGTTAGAGGCCACCGGTGCCTCAAAGTGATTGAATTCCAATGCCGGCTGAACAAAACAGCGTCGGTGATATTACAGAATAGCATGTTATTGATTGCCACCAACACCAACCCCCGGGGCCGCTCGTTGCACCTCTTAACGAGTTACTCTATCATATCGTACACTGGGCTTCTCGGCATCGTCATTACTCGTTGCAGCATGCCTGTCCAGTAACTCACTAAGGTCATTGCGTCGCTGCCCTGACCGCCTGCAGCAATAACGCAAAGATGAGACCCCTGGCAACAAGCTCAACTTGCAGACAATCGAAGACTCTGCCCAACGCCTCGCCACTGGCAGCTGCACCCATCACGCTCGTAAGGGCCTGCGGCATGCCGCGCTCGACCAGCAATTTCCGAGCTTTGATCCGGAGTTTCTCCTTTTCCTCGGCACTCGGCTCTTTCGGCCACTTCGCTTGCTCTTCTTCTGTCGGCAGCGAGTTCTCACGCAGTTTCGTCAGGTGTGTCGCAAGACCTTTGTCGCAGAAATTCGCTTCCACGACGCTCTCTTGTAAAAGCACGCGGATCGACTCGAGTTGCGGATTGTTCGGCCGTAGGAGGAATGTCTTCGCGGCAGACAGGAGGGAAAGGCGAATTGTCCAGGTACCGGCCAGGGAGTATAGTTCGGTGAGGATTGCGAATATGAGTTCAATGGATGCGCGGGTTTCTTCTTCGGAGATGGGTCGATCCTTTCTGGGACTTCTTCTGGCTGGTGTTTTTGGGAGATTGACTGAAGCTGGTGTGCTGGATTCTTCTGGCTTTTGACTAAGAGCCGGAGTCGCTGGGTTGGCGATGATGGTGTCTTGTCGTGGTCGTGGTGGTGTCTGAGGCGGGATCTCAGTCACAGCCCGTGGTACTGGCTGATAGTCATCTGATATCTCGCTTGGTGGTGGGGGAATGGACAAAATCTCCTGTGACTGCCTAGCGGAGTCAAGCATGATCGATGACGATCGTGACCGCTGGTTTTGACTTGAAGCTGCAGTGCCAGGTCTACCAGGAAGAGGGGGTCTGACCTCGATACTATCGGTGCTCTGCCTCGCGACATCAGAACTAGATCTGCAATTCTGACTGCTAGAGGTATCCATCCTAGAGAGTTGCTGTGATGATCTGGGATTTGAGATGGATTTCTTCTGATTGCCCTGCACACCCGTCGCCACAGCGCCGAAGACACCCTGCACGCCACCGAGCACAGCCTTACCGCCTCCAGCAATGTTCTTGCCGCCTTGACCAAGAACATTGATGAAGTTCTTTCCCACATTTTCTAGCGCTGCACCACCTTGCACCAAGACATTCTTGCTCTGAGCAGGAGCCTTTTGTAGACCTGTTTCTTTGTCTAAGAATGTCTTCATGACTCCAGTCTCAGCAAGCGGCTCAAATTTCAAGGCGAATCGGAGATACGCTTCGAGGTTGTGGATGAGGCCCTCACTAGTCTGGCCTCTCCAACTGGGAAGAGCGGGATAGTGTTGGGTAAACTCATGCTGTCCGGTGATGGGTGCAATTTTCTTGAGTGTCTCATGCAATGGCTCGAAGTCGATATACTTGCGCGTGACCATCCATCCAGGGAAGCGCTGTGAAGCTGGTTCAATCTGGAGCAGATATTCGCTGTTCGGTCGTTGTTTGAACGTTGTCTTGGCACTGATATCAGATAAATCCATGATGGTGATAGAGGCATTGTGAAGGGTCAGGGGCACTGCTAGCATGACTTCTGTTGGAGCTGGCGCATTTGATATAGGTTGAGGAGGAGCTGGTAGAACATCTGGAAGTTGATCAAAGCTGGTAAAGGGCGGGTGTTCTTTGCTCGGGCTTGGGTTCGGAGAAGGGATAGCATTGCCATCAATATCCAAGACCATTGAAGAGTCCAAGGAGTGTTCCTCGCGACGGTTCCGATCACTGTCAGATGACGTGGGCGTGGCTAAACCGGCATCGGTGGTCGTAACAGAACTTGTGTCCTCAGCTTCGATAGTAGGGAGGCCTTTCTTCCGTCTCGCTTCGTCCTCGGCGATCATCTCATTTAATCTCTGAGCTTCTCGCATGGCTTCCTCCATGGCTTCCTCAGCTTTACTGACACGTCTCGTATGGCCTTTGCTGGATGAGGCGTTTGCGGAGGCGAGAGATGCGGCATTGGCCATATCTTCCACGCCAGAATCAATCACATTCATTATCTCAGGCTCACCGTCTTCAAGAAGGTACACGATCCACCCATTGATCCATTCAGGTTTTGAACACGTAGCGACGGTGGACTCCAATACAAGACCAGCAAGAACCTCGCGCAGGAAGACCTTGACAGGGGGACATGCATATGACTTTGAGTCTAGGAAGTTTTGTAATATATCATCTGCGACCAGATTCAATTTACGATCTTGCTGGTCCCGACTGAGAACATTTGCCAGGTTGCTGTCGGGCTGGAAATGCAAGTATGTTTGAATGGCGCGTTCTGCATCATGGTTTGAAGAAGCCTTTAAAGCCGTTGAGAGCTCGTTCAAGAAGACAATGATAATCGAAGTCGAGTTTGCGAGGAAATCCAGAAAAGGATCAGCTGGCCGCTTGCGTGACAGATGGTTGGAGAAGGAGAGGATGAAGCTGGTCAGTGTTCGTCGGCACGCTGCCGGGAACGACTGTTCTTTTGGAAGTAATGGGCTGTACCACCACCTGACATAGTCTCTGATGACGGCGTCGGTGAGGTTGACCAGAGCCTGTCTTGTTTCTGGCTGGAAATCTGAAAAGTCCACGGAGATTTTGGAGTCTGGTTCAAGGCTCTCGTCGTTCTTCTCTTCCTCCGCTCGGCGCTTGTCTCGCCAGTCGAGCAGTCGGTGCGTGACTTCTATGCCCAACTCTTTTCTCCGACGGGCAGCATCACCACCACCACCATTCTCGGTCCCGCCTGATTGTTGGGCGTCCCAAGTGGCATGAAGGACTACACCACCAACTGCGCCAATTAGTACCAGGCCAAACCGGCCCAAGACCAAGTATGTTGATGCACATAGGCCCACGACGCAGGCACCGAGGGTCTCATTGCTGGCGCTGGCAAAGAATCGCAGAGTAGCGTCAATGGCGGCGGAAGTATTGACGCCCTTAGTGGAAGTGGCAGTCGTAGGAACAGTCTGGACAAGGGATGCGGAAGTGGACGGCTGAGAAAGGATCGCGGAGTCTGTCTGGTTCTGACGGGGGTTGACAGGATCAGGATCAGAGTGTTCCTCCATGCTGCTCACCATTCATGCTTCTTCTGAATGCCTCAAGTTGTATAAAATTGCTGTGCTGGAAGGAAGCAGACGGTCTTGCTGAATTGTATAGGTGTTCTATCCCGCGTCAGCCGCCGGTGGCCGCGGGCTTTGTGTGGCTGCGGATGAATTGGAACTGAGAAACCCCTGGGTGCCTGGGGCGGCTTCTTTGTCTCCAGCTGCCGCAGATCTGACGCACGCGCCACAGGGCCAGTCGAGGCGAGGTGACCGGGTCAGAGATGGTGGGTGTGGGCCTGGTGGTGGGCCAACTGTCTGATCCCTGCCGAAAAAAAGGTGGGATGGACACTCACTTATCGAAACTTTTTGGAGCCGAATTTCATGTGAGCTAAGCAGTGAAACAATTGTTTATTGCAACTATTACACCGATCAATCTTCCTCACACGGCTGTAGTCCATCCTGCAGTGGTACTTCGTATTGCACTTGGTCGATTGTCACGTGAACAAAACCATGCCAGAACAATTGTGTTCAACCTGCGACGAGCCGCTTCTCATTGAGGTTGAAGCGGACAGCGATGTCGAGAACTCAAAGGCTGCTGCGAAGGTGCACACCATACCGGACGACCTTGAATTAAGCTGTGGATGCCATTATCATTGGTATATCTATATGTTCGCTCTGTATTCTAATACGCTCTAACTCGGTCTAGGGAGTGTTTCCTCGACGCCTACAACATTACTCAATGCCCTAACTGCGACAAGAACATCTCCTCACTCTCCGCCACCGGTGATCAGCAGGTCCTTGTCACCCTGAGAAATGAAGGAGGTGTGCAGACTGGCTACGATATCCTTCCCACGGCCACTGAGGAAGCATACCTGCGGGCATACCCAGAAGAACGCAAAGGTCATGCTTACCTCCAATTTTGCAGAGAAGGCGACATCGACGCCATCATTCACATGATCAAGGATGTGGACGAACAAGAAAATGACGAAGAGGACGAGTACTCCGATGTACTGGAATACTCTGGGACATTCGAAGGAATCCACGGGTCGGGCCTTCATGTCGCAATTAGGCATCAACAGCAGGAAGTGGCCTGGCTCCTCCTCGCCCTCGGCTCACAGTTGGAATGGTCCAAATTTCCTGACGCCGTCATCCAAGCAATGCAAGAATTGGGTCTGCAGAAAGAAGACAGAAATTCTCAATCAGATATCCGAAGTCTCAAAGATAGCTCAGACAGAACACCCGCGGATGTGGCCAAAGAGGTTGGGGGACTATGGGTTGAATGGTTGAATGAGGGGCGGCTCAATCCAAATTCATAAACCTGGGTTTGTACCGCGCCATAATTCTCTGTTCGACCAAGAAGGATATTCGAATCGACAGAGATCTAAAGCATAGGAGCGATGGTCTTTCTCCGGTATCCGAGTGAATCAGGGGCATCATGGGGGAGTGTCATGCCTGATGCAAAGAAGACGCCGGGTGTTTAGTCCTAGGATCCGTCCCGATCACGTAGGATGTATTTTGTATGTGTACCATGGGCCACCGTAGACTGGTTGTCTCCTTCTCCCTTGTAGATAGTCACGGTTGTAAAGCCCATGTTGCGACCAACCTTGCTGACACTGCCTTCAATGGTCAGGATATCGTCCAGCTTCGCGGTTGAGACATATGAGACGTGGATGTCGGTACTTAATCCTGTCTTTTCAAGCCCCGTGCTTGCGATGGCCATGCCCCCCGCCCAATCTACAATCGTGGCTGACATGGATCCATGTAGCGTGCCCTTGGAGTTCAAATGGTTCGGTGTGACCCTCAAGGTAGCCACCATAGACCCGTTGGTCGCAGAGACAAGAACAATTTCAGAAAAGAAGAAATTGTAGACTGGGGAATTCTGCGAGACGCGGTGCCAACAAGCTCGAACGCTTTCCAGGGGCGTCTTGGAAGAGGCCATCATGAATGAAGGGGATGGCTTGCAAAGATGATGCAAGGGGACTGCTACTGGGTGAGACGGAGGTAATCAACAGCTCGAGATTGCAAACAGCGTTGAGTGCGATTCAAATTTCGTTGGAGAAGCCCGGTCGTCACGTGATATGGTGCTGCAGAGCATAGAGCCTGCATTTCCAACAGAAGAATTGCACCGTAGAATCTTTCCACGGACTCCATCATCGTCAACCTGGGTCTCTAAGTTCAACTGCATCATGACTCCAATGACGATTGAGGTGAGGGTGCCTTGGTACCTATCCAGGGACCGTGAATCGCAAGGGAGTAGCTCTTCTTCTCATGCATTTCTCTGAGTTAAGATTCGTTGGTGATCTCCGCAGCCGAGGTTTCTTATCGACAATCAATCTGGAAAGTTTCCCCGACATCTGGTCTCGTTCACTTGCCAATGACGACCTCGACTCCAAAATTAACACCATTTGCCCCGAAGTAAGTGCCAATAGTCGAAGTATGCCACCAAACTGGTAGGGTTGACTTGCCTCTCTCATCTCGACAAGACTGGCGCTTGGCAGTGCTTCATTGTGATTATCGATTGTCCTTTATGAGTGGGTAACCCTCCGAAGTGACCTAGTTGTCGATAGGTCTACTGCTTCATCACATCAGAGTCTCCGTGTTCGAATCCCAAAACGACTTCTCGAGACGATGGGATCGATTGAAACCCCACGACAAGAAACTCACGATGTTCTCATCATTGGTGCCGGTCTCTCTGGGGTCTGCGCCCTTTACCATGTCAGAGAGCGTTTCCCATCCTGGAACGTAGGTCTTCTAGAAGCAGGCACTGACGTTGGTGGTACCTGGTACTGGAATCGCTATCCTGGTGCACGTTTTGATTCAGAGTCCATCTCGTACGCTTTCTCATGGGACAAGGAGCTTCTACAAGACTGGCATTGGAAGGAAGCCTTCTCTCCTCAGCCAGAGACTCTCAAGTACATTCAACTTGTGGCTGACAAACACAACCTCCGTAAAGACATTAAATTTGGTGTGCGCGTGAAATCTGCCACCTGGAATGAAGCAGACAATACGTGGGTGTTCCTGGATGAGTCAGGAAACTCGCACAAAACGACTTTCTTCATCAGTTGCCTGGGGTTTTTATCTGCGCCCACGCTACCGAGAATTCCCGGCATTGACAAATTCCATGGAGAGAAATTTCACACTTCTCGATGGCCTCACGATTTCATAATGAGCCGTGACTTTGCTGGCAAGCAAATAGGAGTCGTCGGTACAGGTGCGACTGGGATTCAAGCTATCACGGAAATAGCAAAGGAGCCAACTATCAGATCCCTTCATGTCTTTCAGCGGACGGCAAACTGGTCCGCACCCCTGCGGAATACAGAAATCACTTCAGAACAGATGGCATACTACAGGTCTGAGTATGACAGTATATTTCAACGCTGCGCTCAGACTCCAATGTGTTTCATCCACGAAGCCGATCCTAGGAAGTCCTCTGATGTCACGGATGAAGAACGAATGCAACTATGGGAGTCGATCTATGGCCAACCTGGGTTTGGCAAGTGGTTGGGGGCATTCAGGGATACCTATGTGGACCGTGAAGCGAACAAGCTTTACTCGGATTTCATGGAGAACAAGATCCGTCAAAGAGTCCACGATCCTACGGTGGCAGAGAAGTTGATCCCTAAAAGTCACGGTTTCGGAACCCGAAGAGTGCCACTAGAGAGTGGATATTTTGAAGCCTATAATAAGCCAAACATTCACCTGGTCGACCTTCAGGAGACCCCTATTGATAAGATCACTCCCTCAGGAATCTCGACCTCAGACGGCACAGACTACGAGTTAGATGTCATGGTGTTCGCAACTGGATTTGATGCAATAACAGGAGCGTTCAACGCAATCGACTGGCATGCCAAGGACGGTCGACCCCTTGTAGGGAGTAGCGATACGGAGAAAGGTCAAGATGCTATATGGATCGACCACAAACCGAAAACTTTCCTTGGTATTACTGCACCAGCGATGCCAAATATGTTCATGGTGTTAGGCCCCCACCAACCATTCGGCAATGCCACGCGCAGTATCGAACATGCAGTGCTCGTCATCTGCGAGCTACTGCAGTATTGTAAAGACAACCACTACAGACATGTCGAGCCGACACAGGAAGCGGTGGACGAATGGACCGAGCATGTCCACGAGTGCGCCAAAGGTGCACTGTCCAATGAGGTCGATAGCTGGATGACTGGAGTGAACAAGAATGTTGCCGGAAAAACCACGCGCAGTGTGGCCAGATATGCGGGCAGTGCCATTGAGTTTCGTAGGCGCTGCGAGGAGTGCAGGGCATCCGGTTGGAAAGGTCTGGTCTTCTCATAGCCGTTGCATATCTGTTGAGTTTCAGCCTAAGATGAGTGTTATCCCGAGGACGTCCCAGCGCCTTTCTCAAAAGAGCAAGAGAAACACGTATTATCATAAGGAAGACATTTCGAAGCTCTCCTTTCCCAAACGAACGAGTCTTAAAACAACACCGCAGCCTCCTTCAAGTTGGAGTATTGGCAGAGGCGAGCAAGTATTCGTTCCGACCGGCAATCGCCCATATCTCATGTACCTTGGCACACGATCGAGCCAATGCTCCTTGAACAACACATCAGGTCCCAAATATGACTCCGTGAAACGCATAGATTTCTTTAGAGCTCATGTACTCGTCGGAGATATCGCTGTTGAATGAAAGATTAATTGGTGTGAATCATTCATACAGATGTCGCCCATGACAGCCCTGCGGGTTTGACGCCTCCGCTGGATGCCGCTGCAGTGCTGCTTAAGGTACCGGCTTCAACCAACCCCTCCTCTCAGAACGATTGTTGACGCTGCTTGCTCCAAGACTACCAAGGCATTCCACGAGTAAGGAGGCCAAATGGTGATTATTGGTTGGCTCGGCGGCTCCACGGGTAGGAAACCCTTCCTTGACTCGTTAGTATTCATTCTCCCAGCGTGTACCACATATACCTGAAGGCAGATATTGAAACAGGAACCCTTGAGTCGAACACGCGCTCCGGAAACGAGATCACATGTCTTCATGGGAGGTTCGCATTATCGACTGGTATAAAACGCGTCTTCAAGACTCTCTCTTGTTGTCATTGTCAACGAACAGTTTCTTAAACTTCGTGACCAAATGTCGCAGGCACCGTGTTCAACGCGTTCGACACGTTCAGGGTTATTGCAAGGAAGTCTCGGTACACCCCTCCATTTCTGGCCTGTCTCAAGAGCTTTCTAGCTTGGGAACGGCTATCTTGTAATTATATACCTCGACACTGACGCATGCTAAGATCAGGAAATGTTCCAAAGAAACATCGGCACTTTATCCGCAAACCAGGAACAATCAACCTACACCAGTGTTACCAATGAAAAGGGCCACAAAGTCAAGATAACGGAGCCGCAATTCAGTATTTCCGACGACCACTATGGTGGAAAGGCGAGTAGAGTCCCACAACTATACGGAGTTGCCAATGTGCCAGTTCTAACTAACCTTCGCTCGCTCATAGATAATGACCCACTTTGCCAGGGATGTGAGAACAGCTAAAATTTAAGCCTGCCATCGCCCAGTTGCGCCTTAATGCAGAGAGCTTAGGACGCTGCTGGCAGCTCCCCATGATCCGTCAGATAGCGTTGCTCTAGCTACCTCGCGTCCTCAACATCATCAGAGGCCGCCAGCGGTTAATGCTCTGTATGTTTCGATATCCCAGAGGTGCTGCAGCCTGCGCTAGTTACGCTCTCTGGTTCGACACAATGTACAAGGAAGACTCTCTGTGAAGATGAGGCAATCAATGGTAGCAGGATCTAAGGGACACTGTTCAATACTTCAAGTGAGGCCACTGGGGCAGCAATGGCAATAGTCTTTCACATGGTGCGGGGGACCTGGCTTTGGAATCTCTTTAACAAGTTTTGTCACCTTCCAGAAATCCCTCTTTTCTTCCTTTTTTTCATGGATATAGAGAGCCGTTTCGGGGTTCGACGTTTTAGGTTTCAACAGTTTGAGCTTCAGAAACGATTGGGAAAGACTCGGAAGAGCTGGAACTCTCTAGGATGCTTTTGACTTAGGATAGGGCAACGAAATAGGGATGCTCGCTCTCTTAGAAACTGTCACTTCCCGTGCAGCAAGGAAGTTTCCCCACTCGTGTTTTGTCGACCTTTGTTACCTGTGTGTGAAATGGAGCTATAAGCTCGGGTGAAGGCGATATAGGAGGTACCTAGGTGGACGCTGTGTCGGATTTGCTCAACCCTCATCTGCTTGGTTGCACCACGAGCCTCTGAGCCTTGATGATACGATTTAACGATTCATTCAAACACCAACTTTGGTCACCCTTGAAGAACACCACTTAGGCATTACCGATTCCAGATTTCAACAAGGTTATACTACCATGCATTCTGATATTCAAGGGTCAAGATGAAGAAAGAGATTCGAATTCTAAATACCACAACACCGCAACCTGCGACCTGCCTGACATCGAAAGAGGCCTAGCCATTCTTACTCCTGCGTATGCTCCTTAGCCTGAATGACTCTAAGAAGGCATCTCTTGGTCGCGCTTCATGGGCCCCACTAGGCGTAATGAATCATGTTTGAGCGGCGGCAGCAAGCTGTGCGACCATATGAGAGGTCTCACTCACGTCGCCGTCGCTTTTCCTCCTCACATTTTCGTCGCGTTTCCTCCTCGCGTTGTTGCTTCTCAAATGCTAGCCTTCGCTGTTCCGCTTCTCTCCTCTCTCGCTCTGCACGGCCCGCAGGTGATTCAGCTGCTGCAGGGATTCATTAATTGGAACTTCACTGTCCCCTAGAATTCTTTACTTTCCCTCTTTTCTCGATCCTGGATGGTCGTAAAAAGTACCATCTTCCCAGCGGTCTTCGATCCATTTCCACCCAAGAAGTAGTACTGCCCCGGGTTTATCCCATATAGTAAAGGCCACATAGAATTCCAGGGCTTTTCCAGCCAGTCCGTCCTCTGTAGCTACCGTCCTGAGATTAATGACACCGCTCAATGGCACAGCAATATCAAGGTCTCAAAGAATGCGCTTTGATACACGGCTTCCAGCGTAACCGCATGTATCAAGCATGCCAGTGCACTGTGGATAGGGTGCTCCCTTGGAGAAATATCTGCGGGAGCGTACGCTTGCTTTTGTATCGGAAGCGTGGCGTCAGAACTCTGAGAATTCCAGGGAGCCGGTCGAGCGCCAGTTGTATCGTAGCCTGATCCCTGCAAGCGGCCTTTATTTGGAGAATTTGAATATGAAAGGTATATGGAGGTGGATCATTATGGTATCCGGCGATATCATTAGATTCCTGGACTCTTTGCGAAGCTTTTTCGATTGTTCATAGTCATAGTTCTGGCTAGGCCTTCGAATCCATCCTCCGACTTCAGCTAACATCAAATTACGCATATTCAGTGTGTCCATGATGTGGATGGATATTCCAGGGAAGATCAGTCTCTCACGGAAAGGAAATACTATGGTGAGGTCGGGGAAATGAACAACAGTCTAAACAGAATTTGGAGAAGAGTGATGATAGGTCGTCGTGAGGCTGAACGATCTCGGCAACCTTTCTGATATCTTAGTTTTGAGAAAGGCATGCGCTCTTGGCAGGCAGGGAAGCGGAATGCGCTGGCGAAGCATTATTTGTCCAGCCTGGCGCAGCACCGAGCAAAGAAGTTAGAACTGAAGTCGCCAGAATATCTCAGCCTGATGCTAGGCTTCAGCCCAGCTGTCATCGCCAAATTTCCATCTCTTCCCAGTCACACACGTGAACATGGAAGGCTATGATAAGCTCGCCGAACGGACGGCCACGTTACCAATCCTGGCAATCTTTCGACAATTCCAAGCACTACGCGCACAGAACTTGCTGTACATGCAGGCTGAGCTGATAGAGCTGGAGACCTGATTTCGAGACCAGGCTAGCAGAGATAGCCATAGCCAAGAGCCGACTGAGAGGAGTTACTCGCGAGACTGCCTTACTCTCAGTTCCCTGAACGGCAACGGTCAGCACAGTGAGCAGTGGAAAACAGCACTAGAAATTAGAGAGAAGCTCGAGGTATATGGTCTGTAGCTTGTTTTCCGTTGCAACGGCTTAGGTACTGACATGCTCGCCAGAGATGGCACTTTTACGCCATAGCAAGTTGTCATCAACGTTTAGCATGCCACCAAAGCAAGCTCTGGACATTTTGGCAAGCAACATGGACAACCCCAGATTGCCGGACTACCTTCTGGGACTTGATCATACCGCGTGGACAGACGAGCGGTCCGCACAAGACTTCGGGTCCGTGAACCGCGTTCCTGAATTTGACACTGTAACGACATGGCTGATCAAGCTGTGCCTGAGTCTGTATCGCCGACTGATTGGAAGTCGGATGAAGCAGAGCGTCAATGTGGACGCAGATCTAAACCCATTATGATGACGGCCATCTCCAGATACCAACTCACATCATCAGTACGCTCTTCGCGTCTCTTCTGCCAACTTTTTTTTATTGTCGTTCTGTATACACATCGTTTGAGGATACGGCAAAGCGACTAGGACTCATCGCTGTGTTCACCGCCATTTTCTCGGTAACTCTGGCAGGTTTGACGAAGGCCAGAACTGTCGATATCTTCGCCGCAACGGCTGCGTGAGTCCCTACTCTTCTGGAGTCCAGTTTAAAACTGGCAATTTCAGATTTGCTGCCGTTCAAGTCGTCTTTGTTGGAACGAATGGGCAAGTGTCTAACAGGCGTAGCGGGCCACCATGATATTGGAGATGCTGCTACTACCATGGGTGTCCTTTAAGGCTCTTTGATCCATCATATTCAGTCCGATAAGTTCGGTCCCATGGTGTCTTGTGGAACCCAGAATTAAATCAACCAAGAGTATTAGTACTCACAGTGAGGGGACTCCCAAGAAATGGATCACTTCGACCCACCAATGAAAATGCATCCGCGGAGGGCACTTCACCCGCGGATTTGGATCCAATATGCAAAGATAGGCTGAGTCACTTCAGGACGTTGATCCACCACGTAGCTGTAGTAGCATTTGTGCTCGTAACATGTAAGAAGCTTAATTAAATCACCAGCGATCTGCAAGAGAACCTTAGCGCAATGATTTTCTACACAGCCTTGTCATATTCTCTGCGAGATCAGCCACATCCCACTCTTACGTACACAATCTCGAAATGTTTCAGCAAAGTCATAGACACAGCTTGTAGAACAGTAGAGTCTTGTTTCCTTCTCGAAGAAATCCCAAGATCAGCCATGCAAGGCTCCGAGCTAGCCCGGTGTCTCAGAAGATCCCCCTCAATCTGATGGCTTTTACAATTCCTCCCTTTGTGTAGGGACGATCTCAAAGTAAGTACACCAGCTTCTTCAACTTTAGAGACTTAGTCGCAAATCCGTCCCATGATCAAAATTCCTATCCTGAGACTATGCATGCGCTTATTTCTCCCAAGCAGAAAACTGTGTAGCAACTTTAAGCCAATCAGGAGGAGGCATCTCACTCTCCCTATGCCGCACTGGACGCAACCGATCGAAGGCAAGGAATGCAAGAACGTTTTAGGATGTGGAAAAGCCTCCTGGACACGAGGGAAATTGATGTCAGCAACTAAAATGCGGGTAGAAATAAAGATTTTGCGGCCTAGAGAGCGGTGCCGTGACTGGAGAAGGTGACCTTCCTTCTCCATAAAGGATGCTGAGGACAGTCAGCCCCCAAAGTGCAACAATACAAAGGGCAGCTACGACATAACGTCACAGAAGAATGTGGATCAACTTGGGCACTCTGTACCTTGAATCTCCAGACTAAAAATAGACGGACATGTATATCCGCGGACTTAACTGCCTGTCGCCACAGCTGCCTTGAATGTTGCGAACGCTACATGGACTGTTCAATAGTGCGGCTGAGTGCTGAATCATCCTTGATATAGCTGAGATGCAAATTCAGGAGCTCAGTGGTGGCCTTACGAGACCGATGAGTCTATTGAAACTGAAGTATATAATTCGAATTTCCGTGGCGATGGGTTCTACGACAGCCAGCGGTGTCAGTGTAGGCTATCTATCATCACGAAGCCCTTCTGTTTTAGCTCAGAGCAATCATCTAGTTTCAAAACTACATACCGCTCGTTCATGAGATGGTACCGATGCACTTCCTTCAAGCTACAGGCCTTTTTATCCTTGGTGGATCAGCAGGCACGGTCTGGGGATCTGACCAACTCTATCCCCGGGATGGAAGTGTTAGACGAGATGGATGGGAAGACCAAATCATGAGGCCAAACATTGTGGTCATCATGACGGACGACCAAGATCTTCATCAGAACTCCCTCATGGCTCAACCTGCCGTTCAGCGTGAATTAGTCGGGAAGGGTCTTACATTGGAAAACCATTTCGTTACCGTGGCGCAGTGTTGTCCCAGCCGGACAGCATATCTTCGTGGACAGGCAGCGCATAACACAAATTTGACCCACGTCTTCCCTCCTGGGTGAGTACATTCCCTGAGTGCAGCTAGAAATTTGCTAATGAACTCGCTTCAAGAGGTGCGTTTGAGAAGTTCGTAACGTCCGGACAGGACCAGGATTACCTCCCCCACTGGCTCACGGCCGCAAACTACAACGCCGAATGTAGGTCAAGCATGAAAACTCAAGAATTGTGAGCTGGTGCAAAACAGACACTCATTGTTTCAGATTACGGGAAATTCATGAATGGGTATTCCACGGCAACATATAACATTACACCGAAGGGATGGACTCACACGGATATCTTGGTAGGCCTTGTCAAAGTTTGACCACTCAAAGAGTGGATGCTCACTAGATTAGGTCAATCCGTACACCTATGATCTTAACAATGTTGTGATATCAAGAAATGGGTTGCGCCCAACCGTCTATGACGGATACCACCAGAGCGATATACTCAGAGCCATATCGTAAGTGCCTCTGTGTTAGAGAAATCATAAATTTGCTGTTGCAGGAATGGCACTGACATGCAGCAGTCTCAATAGATTGGACTATTTGACTAGCCAGGACAAGCCGTTTTACATTCAAATTGCACCAACAGCGCCTCACAGTGGCACCAGTGGTCCTCCAGAGCCTTGTGCTCGACACGTTGGTCGATATGCAAACATGTCTGCCCCTAGAACCCCAAACTTCAACCCTCCAGATGAATTTCAAAGTCTGAAGCCTTCCTATCTCAAAGATGCTCCTCTGTTAAATTCTACTGAAATTGAATATCTCGATCAAAACTACCGCGCTCGCCTTGAGTCTCTCCTGGGGGTCGATGAAATGGTGGAAGACATCATAGCGAAGCTTGAAGAAAAAGGCGTGCTGGATAATACATACAGTAAGTTGTCTAGGCAAAGGTCGGGGTCTTGATACTGATTGGATTAGTCATCTACACCTCTGATAATGGTTGGCATGAAGGCCAGCATCGAAGGATTGGTGGAAAATGCCTCCCATACGTCGAAGACACCAATGTCCCCATGATCATCCGTGGCCCTGGAGTTCCAGTTGGGGCTAGGTCTAAAGTTCCTAGTACGCACATTGACATGGCGCCGACATACCTTGAAATCGCTGGCGTTCGTCCCGCGGATCTTCCTCCTTTCCTAGATGGGAGATCGCTGCTTCAGGAGTGGAAGAATGGCGGCATTGGCAACAAACCAAGGGAAAACATCGCAAGAGAGGTCCTCAATGTCGAGTACTGGGGCATGACTCAGGAAGGTGCCGATTCAGTTTTCGAAATCTACCCCCAAAATAATTCCTACAAGACCGTTCGAATAGTTGGGGACACCTCGGCGTGGCTTTTTTCCCGCTGGTGCACTTCTAACGACACGGAGCTCTACAATACGATCGTAAGTCAGACCTCCACGCTCTCTCGCCTGTATCAAAGAGGGAACAAATGTTGACATCATGATTAGGACGACCCATACGAACTTAACAACCTGGCTATATCACCCACCGAAGAGAACTCCAGAATCATTTCTCGTCTCAACGGTGTCCTTCTCATCACTAAATCTTGCAGCAAAGACACATGCCGGAATCCGTGGAAACTCCTTGCAACAGACGCTGAAGGCGACTTCACCAATCTTGAAGAAGCGATGGATTCCCAATACGACTCCTTCTTTGCCTCACTGCCGTCCGTCGGCTTTCAAGGCTGTTTGAGCTATCAGTCTGTCGAGAACGAGATACCTTTCTACCCGCCAGAATCGTCCTCATTGGGGCGTGAATACAGAAATGACACTAACAACTTTACTGCGTACTACCCCTTGGGCGAACGGGTGCCAGGAAACCCTGAGCCAATGGGCACGGAAGAGCAAAGGCACAGTACCTTCGAGGAGATCATGAGGGCGGCGAGAAATGTCACAGATGCAGAGATCGGGACTAGTTTGCCATGCAATCTTCCGCTCTATTGTGCAGACCTGGCGACTGGGGGTGGATAAAGAATTGCACCTCTGACGAATCCCCGTTGTTCTTAGGCGGGTCGTATAGGTCATGGCTGCTTCAAACGACTGGCGAGGACAGTGTATAGGCACGATGGATGAAAGCAGGATTTTATACTTCAAATACGCCCAGTTCGAACTTTGGGCATTTTTACAATGGCATATCAGCTTCACTATGGATAATGCCTATTTCAGATTACAGATCGCTACTAAAGGGCACCTGATATCACAAGAGAGCGTCTCATATCATCCTCCTATTCGTCCCAAGTTCTCCCAACTCACTCTTTTGTCTGCATAACGGATAGGGTTCGACAGCGAATTAAGGCCCGTTGGTTGGGTATCCCTTCACGTTGCTCCGAAAGAAAGCTTGGTAATTTAGCAACTAGACTGCCTGCCAGTCTTGTCCGATCAACCTTCCCGGTATTTGGATGCTCAGAATTCACAGACCTAAAGTTCTCAACTGCACCCATTTCCAATCGCGAATGAAGAACTCAGGTGTCGGCCACGCGAAAAGGCTGCATGTACATATCCCACAGATCCTTGTAGGTACGGAGGCCTATGTTAGCGAGCTGATATAATAAGTTTGAGAGAATGTCGGGGACCATTACTACGTACCCAGTCAACCATATTTGGATCTGTCAACATCTCTTCAATGTTGCCGAGGTCATTGTCCGAATTTGTTTGCATGACGGAGGATTGTTCTCTGGAAGACGCTGAAGGGCTATTGTCTTCTGCTGTAGATCCAGCGAAACTGTCTGCAAATATCATATTAGAACGAGTCGAAGACTCGGGCTGGTACTTCGTCCTGGGAATTGGAGACTTGCTTGTGCTCTGAGGATGGACCTGCTGGTCCAGATCGCTATGGATGGGGATTCCCATAGGCATTGCAGAGGGCTTGTGGCTCGACTTCGCTGATGACCCCAGAACCTTTGCTATCATGGCACTCATGACGGCTGAAGCCCTACGAATCTCAGGGGAAGTAGTATGAAACCCTTCCCAGAACTGACAAGACCGCAGAAGTGCATCAATTAGGTCTTTTTGGCTGCCTTGCAGCGGCTCAGAGGCATTCAGACCTCCTGGTGGGTGTGACCGAAAACTGAGCTCAAGACAGGCAATCATGGAGGCAAGCAAATAGTCATGGATATCAAGAGAAGAGATGAACCACTTTTCGCGAACCAGGCGACCACCCGTCTGAACCTCCTCAAAGATCTCCGCCTGGTTCCTGAGAAGGCTGAGCGCTCCTGCAACACAAGATGACCTTGAGTAGGCGTATTTTGGGTCTCGATAGCCGACCGTCATATAGTGCCGGTGAAGTATGCAGCGCGCCTTCTGTGAGAGAAGTTCCATGTTGTATCGTCGAACTAGTAAATATGGCGGTACAGTGAGACAGTCTTGCAGGTTATCTAAACGAAAGCACGGAGGTATGGCCTGTATCGCGCCACGCAGACGTTCATCTAGCGCAATGATTTGGTCGTAAGGGGTGACCTGGACAGACAAGGTTTGATCACAGATAGTTCGGAACACCGAGACTATGCGGCCTTTAGTGATGGTATATAGCACTGGAGTCTGTTCAGTCCCCGGCCGCGGTTGTGGCAGTTCGACGTTGTCTGGGTCGATATCTTCGTCCAAATAATTATTTGGGAGTTGTGTGTCGCAATGATTTTCTTGTATAAAGGAGGGAAGTCCCAGGTGGCAACAGGTAAGAGATTCGAGCTGGCAGATGAGCGCCCAAGTACGACGTCGCATCTCGCCCTGAAATGGAGAGATCTGTGCGAAGTTCGCCGGCTCGCGGTGGTAGCCCATTCGTATTGCCAGTCGGCCAACGACACCGGATAGAACCCAGATTCCGAAGTAATTCTCTGGCATTCGCATAAACTCCGCCCGGATGTTGATTAGAAGTGCCTGCAATGTGTGGTGATTTGGCTCGTAGGCATAGTTCGAGGTCAACATGCAATCTGTAGAGCGTTGATGAAATGTACGCATAACATCCAGAGGGTCTCCCAGCCCTCCAGGAAGATCCTCCCGTGATTGAAAGTACAGGAAGGCACCCATGTACAAGATACCAAACAGTACACCCAACCACGGGAGGCTAGCAGCAGACGGATTGAGTAAGAAATGGCTATACTAAAAGGCGAACTTAGTTGGTGATGGTAGCTTGAGCTTGAGTGAGACTTGCCTCTCGTTGAAAAGTAGGTGCGTGAACCAGAACTTTCACTTGGTTAGTGTTTCTTGCTCATTCTCGGTAGGAAATACTCACCGGTCATGGGTACTGTAGAAGTAAAAAATCGGGATAAGAACCGGTCACAGATTGCCCGAGGCGGGACGTCGAGTAATATCTCATCCTGGCTGGGATATATGGTTTTGCCTTGAAGAAGCAAGGGCCCTAAAGTATGCTGTTTCTTTGGCAAGTCTGGTTGTTCAAACAAGTCCTCTTCCTCGACCAAATCTCTGACATTTGCCACCTGGGAAAATAAATGAGGTAAATCCAAGATTAGGGCTTGAGCAAGAGAAGCAATCTCCAACATCAACCTACTTCATCGCAAATTGCCGTCCAATGTGCTGCAGAGACATAGACTGTTTGACTCTGGTTTGCTACCAATCGTCCAGCCACAGTCTCGGGCTTGTCCTCAGAAGTAATATTACCGCTGAGTGTAAGATCGTGGCCGGTTGGCAGGCCGCTGTGGTGAGAGCTTTCAAGGACAGATGACTCCTTACTCGCGGCAAGAACTGACTCATCAAGGTGACTCCGCTGGGGAGCTATCGTGCTGACAAGTCTTTCCAAGTGAACAAGTCGAGCATTGAGATTCTGTCTGCTAGGTCGCGTCTGAGACGAGTTGCGGCCGCTTGGTAACGAGCCGTATTTACACTCGCATTTTCTCACGGCACAATTGCTGCAGGGTTCTTCTCGATCGCACCTTAATCTAACCACAATACTGTGAGCCAGTCGCCCAGTAGTATCAACGAGTGACTTACTTCCTTTGTCGGCACGAAGCGCAAGACAAGATGTTCCGTGCCCTCTGCATGATCTTGATCACTTTTGTACCGGAGCGCGTTTGGACAGAAATTTATCAGACACGGTTTTCACAGAAATTGTGCAGACTTAACAATTGTAATCTCTCACTGGAAACGATTTCAGCTCCCCTCAGCCTCGCCTTGGAGATGACGTATATTCAAAACAAGTGCCTGCTGCCATCTTCAGGCCACCAATGCCAACTGCAAAGAAAAAGTAATAGCGCCAGCGAGGAGAATGCTTATCAGGGCACGACACAGCCTTACCAAGACTCGCCAAGGCTGGGCGGAGAGAACGTCTCCTACCTGCACCGCCCACCACTCACGCAATTGTACTACTCGAACCGCCAACGTCCTCCTCAAGGCTGTGAATGTCTGTAATCCTTGAGGGAGACACATCTTAGCGCAAATTGCGAGCTTGGTACGGGGAGGCTGCCGGTTTTCGAATGCCATTGAGCTTTTCGATTCGTAAGGCCTTTCAAATGTTGGCCGCGGCTGAGATGAACGGGTCCTCCCCTCTGACACCATAGCCATCCGCACCAGCATGAGTTCCTGTAATTTCATGGTAGAAAAGGATTGGGTGACCAAGCCGGAGTCCAGACTTGCCATTTGCGCTGTAGACATTGACATTCGAGGTCCGTATTGGGCTCCTATACGCGGATCAGAATTCGCTCGATTGTAGACCGTTGATAACCTCCGAGCCACCTGAACTGGTGGGCATCAATTTGTTTCTTCCATTTCTAAGTCATAGCCTACGAAGGTGGCGGCTGACATTCATTTTGCCAGACGTACAAAATCTGAGCAGAAAACTGCTGTGACCAGTGAGGCTGTGGACAAGCGCTCAGCCTCAGCCTTACAGCGCAGCATTTTCTAGGTACCATCTGCTCAGGTGCTCCTACGCATCTGAGGCTCTTTCGGGTGCCGTTCTGGAATGGGAGATGGCGCCAACCAGCAGAGGCTGATCTGGCAATATCTGGCTGAGAGGAATACGTAGTCCATAGCTAGGAAGCCAAATTCGACCTCCTTCATACCTCAACCAGCTCGGTTTGGGAGTGGCTCAGCTTGTGCTTGATGAGGCGCACTAAAAACTTCTGCTAAATCTCAGATCAAAATAACCGTCGACCACCCTCCTGGACCAAACCATACGGGGCAGTTATCATACTTACAAGAAGAGAGTAATCGGTCTACCACTCCACCACGACACCAGCTACTAGAACTTTCCTTCTCCCTCACTGGGTCGCTTCTTCTCTATTTTTTGTTGGGCTTTTCAATGAACGGAACTATACCGGCCATCCCAACCTCTGTGGAATGAGACACAGGCATCTTTTTACGCCCCGTGGGAGATCCAAATTGAGCCCAGGAATTCCAACAAGGAGGTTACGGCGCATTGGGTCCGATCAAGGTTGTGGACGCGACTGAGGGGGTGGATGCAATTGAGTTAGTTGACGCGGTGGAAGTGTTGCAAGCCGCGCAGGAAGCTGATGAGGTCCCTCGGCGTGGACAACGTCGAGGATTAGGAGAAAGGGGACGTCTCTAGGCAAAATATACAGTACCCATCTAATTTCGACGGTGATGATATCACTCAGAGTCATTCGTATCGTAGTGCTTGCTGTATGTGAGGTGCGATGGTTTGATACTAAAGTGGAGAGTGCTTTTTCTATATGCTTGCAAGGGCATACATAGTACATGACTTTTATGTGCGCAAGGAGTGAAGCAATACTGTTATGGGACCATCACCACCGTATTGATTTTACCAAGGAAATTATCATTGCTTCTCAGCACGTGTTTCGACAAGTCTCGAGAGGAAGCAGTAAAGTCCACTATCTCAAGTGTATTATGGTCTGACCTAGTGAGAGGTGAAAGAATTTGACAGGCTCCATGCAAGCAGAGTTGGGTTCATGTTCTAAGTGTGTTTGCTTGGTTACGTTGGGAAAAGCCAAGCCCCTGAAAATCAAGCCTTGCTAAACGGCCTTGCCTATCATCAACACCACAAAGGTAGCCCTGCCACCTAATCTGAACTGAAGAACACCAACCATATTGATATCCTCTCGAATGTTGAATCTAGGCAAGGGTTTTAAGCTACTGCTTCCTTGTTCAAATATTTCCATGAATGAGCGTTGTATTGCTCGAAAACCGCATATCATAGCAATGTCATGTCATCGAGTTGGAATCCCACATGAATATTGATCTAAAAATTTACAATGCAGATTAGTTCTGGCTCATCTTTGAGTATATCCGCCATCCACAAATAGTGCAGTTCCAGTGACAAAGGAACTTCTTCCACCGGATAGGTAGACTACGCCATCGGCTATCTCCTGGGCAGTGCCCATTCTGTTCATGGGTACAGCATTCTCTACTCGCTCCTTCATTACTTGCAGGACTATCTCCGATTGAGTAGTCATAGGTGTCTCCGTATATCCTGGGCATATCGCATTGATGCGAAGCCCATCCTTGGCATAGTCTTCCGATGCGGTCTTAGTCAGGCCAATCACTCCATGTTTCGAGGCAGTATACGCAGTCGACATTGGCACTCCCACAGCCCCCAATATTGAGGCAAAATTGACAATGGAACCACGTTGCAATGGGCGTCCATCGATACTGGAGAGGATACGGTCTTGTTTCAGCATAATCCGCGCCGCCGCTTTAAGGACCAGAAATGTTCCTGTAAGATTGACGTCGATGATGCGTTGCCAGTCGCTAGTTTCTGCGAATATCGCGCCACCAGGATGCTTCATAGCAAGTCCAGCGGCATTAATGACATAGTCGAGGCGGCCAAATTTCTGAGCGGCGCTGTTGACGGCTTGAATAACTTGGTCTTCATGTGTCACGTTCACAGTGTATACTTCGACTTGCAAGGATTTTGCCCCCCGTTCGGCGGCTGCTTTCTCGACTTCGGCTTTAACTTGCTCCAGAGCTCCCTGGTTGAGATCCAATAATGCTACTCCTGCTGCGCCATCCCTGGCGAATGTGATCGCGGATGCTCTACCTATGCCAGAGGCAGCTCCTGTTATCAATGCAAAGCCTGGTACGTCCATGGTTGTTCTTGGTATAATATGAGTATGACTCGACAACCGAAACCTAGTCTCAAGGTCACAATGGATGCAAGCAAACCATGCGGGCCGTGACATGCCGAGGTGATATTCAGGATACTGTTTGTATTTGTACTCTTGACAGCCGTGTTGATGCGGGGATGGCCTTGGGGTGGCCCTCCTGATCTCCAAGAGGGCATGTTTCTGAGCCGAGCCCGTAATTCCGAAAGACCGAGTGTCAAGTTCAACCGGCCAACTTGTGTGAGTAAGGATGCATCGGGCATAAGCAGCTGAACAATCACCAGTTACCTCGCTTGATACCTCAGAGTTCAAGTAAAATGAGAACTGAACTGGTTGAGGCACTTGGAAGATATGCTCCGCCAGAATCCCTGTGCCACACCGGAGATATGCTTCGCCGTATTGTCTTGGCTTGCATATGGCGGCGGATGGGCGGTGGCAGAATACCTTCCCGTCTCCACAACTTTTTCGTACCCAAATTTTCTTGCAGACCTTCGGCGGGCGGAACGATCATTAGTAGACATTCGCTGCGATTCTGAGCAAAGGTCGAACCGACCGATTTTCTGCAATCATGAGCAAACACAGCCTCGATGAAGGGCAACAACTGGCCAAGCAAGACAAGAAGAGAAGAAAAAGGGATCGGAAAGAAGCTCTCCGCCATGAGGACATCACTCCCAGCTCGACCGATGCCACTGCCAACTCGACTCCAGCACCAGAAGAACAAGATGAGGTCGCAGAATACAAGCCTCACCCTTCTCTCGATGCCCTCCCGCAAAGCGATGTGGACAATTTCTTCAGCACTCAGTCAGTGCAGATAAGTGACCCACAGACCTCCAAAGTGCGACCGATCCTTGCCTTTTCTCACCTCCCCGCTGTCCTGGCCGCCCAATTCTCTTCGATTTTCTCCTCGTTTGAAAAGCCCTCCTCGATTCAGTCCGCTGCATGGCCCTTCCTCCTCTCAGGCCGGGACGTTGTGGGTGTGGCCGAGACAGGAAGTGGCAAAACAATTGCCTTCGGTCTGCCCTTGGTCACCAGACTAGCCGCATTGAAGAAGAAGAAGGGCATTCGGGCCATGATCGTGGCTCCTACACGAGAATTAGCCATCCAGGTCTTCGAGCAAGTAGACAAGCTATGTCAGACCGCAAAGAAGCTGAAGGCAACCTGTATCTACGGTGGCACCAACAAAGATGAGCAACGGCGGAGTCTGACCGGTGTCAATATCATTGTTGCCACACCCGGACGGCTGAAGGATTTCATGTCTGATGGCACAATCGATGTCTCCAAGACAAGGTATCTCGTTCTCGACGAGGCCGATCGTATGCTTGACAAAGGGTTTGAAGACGATATCAAACATATCATCTCCCAAATGCCTTCTCCGAAAAAGCGACAGACTGCTATGTTCACCGCTACCTGGCCCAAATCGATTCGGGACCTAGCCGCTACATTTATGAGAGAACCGGTCAAAATCACCATCGGCCGTAACGACACAGACGACTCAGGCGAACTTCGAGCGAATGCTCGTATTGTGCAAAAGGTCGAGGTTCTGGATGGTGCCGTGAAACAACAACGACTTCTCCAACTCCTGAAGGAGCACACCGCCGGTAACAAGCGCAACGACCGCATCCTAATTTTCTGTCTGTATAAAAAGGAGGCCCAGCGCATTGAGAACTTCATCCACGGCCGCGGCATGAAAGTCGCCGGAATCCACGGAGACCTCTCCCAGTCGGCTCGCATTGCTAGTCTCGAGGGCTTCAAGTCCGGTTCAGTCAATCTTCTGGTCGCAACAGACGTAGCAGCTCGTGGCCTCGATATTCCTGAAGTCAAGGTCGTCATTAACGTGACATTCCCTTTGACCGCCGAAGATTATGTCCACCGTATCGGGCGAACTGGTCGAGCAGGCAAAAGCGGACTTGCAATCACATTATTTACAGAGCAAGACAAAGCACTTGCCGGAGGCCTGGTCAATGTTCTAAGAGCCGCCAAGCAAGATGTCCCGGAGTCCCTACTGAAGTTTGGTACCACGGTCAAGAAGAAGCAGCATGACTCGTATGGTGCCTTCTACCGTGACGTAGAAGATGGCAAGACGGCCACAAAAATCACGTTTGATGATTAAATTGATAGAGCATAGCGGAGGCTCATCTTGCATGTAGCGGAGCATCTAGCTTCCATGTTGACTTTGCTTTGAGAAAAGGTATCCTGGAAGCGAGGCGTTGGGGAATGATGATTTGCAGCATCTGGACTAGAAAATCACGCTCGGTGAAGAGGCTAGAGTAAAGTGTTAGACTTGTAGCCTTAAATGGATCGCTGGGCTTATACATAGACAGGATAGAAGTGGGTAAAAAGTACAGTCGGCAACTTACATGGTTGAACCCAATAGCGCTGTTCCTGCTGACAGAATACCAAATACCTCACGGGTGAAGCTCTCAGTCGTCGTAACAGACATTCTCAAACCGAGGACAATAGCACCTGACATGGCAATGGACGTGGTTGACGGGAGAGCCTCGCGGAGAAATTGGTCATACATCGCGCCTCCATTCTCCCCAGTCCAGCCGGCAATAAACCACAAGCTCCACATGATCCGCAAAGCCATATTCACCATGTTCGCCCAAATCAAACCGCTGGCGCCCAGTCCGCTCTTCGTCAGCAAGAGCCACGCCGCGCCACCATACACCGCTGTACAAGCCACCATCCACAATGATTGCCGGCGCAGTTCCGCTGGCGTCGCGACAGATGTCACGAACGCGTCCAGAATGCCATTGACCGCCATGAATGGGATGTAATAACAATATGTAGATAGTAGAATGGCAGTGGACGGGGTGTACCAGGTCGCGCTCAGGATGTGCCTGACGCCGAGCGGAAGAATGTATGGCGCCAGCGTGACCAGTGGCAGTGCGAGGATCAAGTAGAAGTGCAGTATGTTCGTCAGGTATTCCAACGCTGCTCGGTACTGGCTGACATCGGGATTTTCCACCTCTGCCTTCTTCGGCCTGTTGCTGTCTGGTGAAAGGAGCCGGCCAAATGCATTCCGACTGCTTTCCTCAACTGGCTGGAACACCAGTCTAGCGAGCAGTCCGCCGTAATTCGACGCCAGCGCGAAACCGCCCTGGTCCGCCAGGGTGGACAGGAATGAGAGAATCAAGGCGTCGCCTTGCGTCAGCAACAGCTTGAATATCGATTGCATGTACATCGTCCCACTGAGGAAGAGGAGGTATTTTGGAAACATATCTAGATGGTTCGGATCGTTGCTGGCCAACGCTGATGTGCCCAGCCTTGCGGGCACAAGGCTGAAGTTATCTCTGCGTGCTGATTTCAGCGTGGGAAGGAGATATAGGGCCAGTAGAACGATTGAGTACGCTGCCTGGCCTGCTGCAAAGGGTAAAATACTAGGGTCCCAGCGCTTTCTGTGGCCCAATGCTGCGACCGCGCACGCCGTAAGACATCGTGCCATTGCCGCCGCTGTTTCAGCCCCTGCGCGCTCCTTGTAGAGCGCGTTCTGCTGGATGAAAAGAAAGGCTGGTTCGGCTAGTAACTCCACGAGCGTCGCGAAAGCGTAGATTCGGAAGGAGAGAGTAAAATGCGAACTCGAGAGTGCTTCCGTCGGTGCCGATGCCAGATACGAGTAGCCAAAGACCATGGATATTAGCAGGCCGAGCAAGATCGTCAGGTACGAGAGATTCACGACCATTTGGCCCTGGAGAGATGCTTGGGAGCGCTGCTGATTCTGTCCCCTCTGGTTCTTCCGCACAGCTGTAGACTCGCCCTTATTGCTGTCATCCTCATCACCTGACGCTGGTGAAGTCGGAGATGGGGCGACCGGGACCTGCCGCTGCAGTGCAACTCGCAGACTATCGCGGGCGAAGTATAAGCTTGTCGTCGACACAAGGTCTAGTTGAATGGAAATGCCCAGCAACGTTGGCGAAAGGAAGCGCAGGAGAAATTGGTTGCCGATGAATGTCAGCGCTCGAGAAGCCACTTGGATGAATATCAGGAGTAATGTGCCGCTTCCAGGCCAAACTGAGGTGTCTGGTGTGGCCATGGCCCTTGAAGCCGTTGCGGTAGTTGAGATGGATCAGTAGATCATCGCCTTCATAAAGGAACTACTAGACACAGTATTCAATCTTGCCTGGAGATTCAGTTGGTTTTCGGGGTCTGAGACCAACGTGGTGTTACCTTATCTCTGCAACCGAAAGAGTGGTCAGTCAATCCCAGATGCACTTCCTATGACAAATAGTCGGTATAAACGACGGTCAGGCTATGGAATCTGGAAATGACCTTTCCTAGTATTCCAATTTGGCTCATGAAAAGTGGATGGTGAATCAGCCACGTGTCCGATATCAGCGTATCAATTATTTCTCGACTCTCAATCAGTGCATGTGTAGATATATAGACCCGCAACAGAATGGTGACCGTGGCGCATTTCAACGATCGTTTTCTAGGTGGTTCTCTGGATTATCTGTCTTAAAAGCAATCGATTCCCAACGCAATTATCACAATAATACAAGGGGAATGACGGCTCTCTACTTGGAAAACTCACCACTGTAGGGACTGATAATGTTCATATCAATATGCTCGTTCGGGTGCAAAGCATACATCATTTTGGGGAATATCTGGTCCTAATGGTACGGTGCCATAGCTGAGCTTGCTTCGATGCCCAGCAAACTCCATGCGCCTTTCTAAATGCATAACTGCACAATGCTATCTCACGGACATGCACCTGCTATGATGGCATCTGCATCTGGACCTAGGGTTACAAGTGGGAGAGGCTGTCGAAATCAGAGCCACCTCTTCAGACCTCGTCCACATCCATTTTCTCCACAACAACTAGACTGTCGGAGTCACTGCCAGTGCCGAGTTCTTGTACCGTGATATATCGGCCAATCTCCTCCTTGGTGATGATTTTCTGGTTCAAAACTGCCGTCGTACCACGGGCGAACTTGTAATTGCGCTCCTTCTTGACACGTTGGTTGGGGGTGATGTAGTTTCTCAGTAATTGCGATGGCTTATCCTTCTCAATGACACAGACGTCGACATTACTCCCAGATCCCAAGTCATTGAAGATACCGGCCAGAATGGCATCGGAACACAGTTTGATCGCCCCTTCTCTGGAGAGGGTCTTCTTCCAATTCGATTCAAATACTGCCATTGCAGCAAGAGATCCAGAGCCCATGGTGACATAAGGCAATTTATCTGTTGAACCGTGAGCGTGGACAGTGAACAATCCAACTCCTGTAGGATCCACCCCAGCAACAACCAAGTATGCCCCGATGTGCCCTTGATACCGGAATAGATGTTGCTTCAACATAGTCATGACAGTGACAACACGAGGTGTGCGACCAGTGGAGAGAGCATGGAGTTCAAGGTTCGACGAGATCAGAGCGGTCGTGAATTCGGTGTCGGCCGCAGTACCAGCGCCTGCACACCAGATATTCGGGGAGATGTAATGTAGTTTTTCGCAGTTCTATACCATATTAGAGATGTTGATTGAAATCCAAGATGGAGACAAACCTTGTCAGCAACTATGGGACCGCTCGTGGCTCGAGTATCCGCTGCAATCTGTACAAAGTGGGAGTCAGTACGTGCAGCATTTCAAGGCACCCGGAACAGAGAACTTACCACGACACCATTGTCGTATATACAACCTACAATGGTGGTTCCAGTGCTTGTGGCCTTTGGCAAAGGAACCCCTCGTGCATGTAGCGCAGCGTTACGGTTATAGTTGGTGAAATCGAAGCCGGGCATGGTTGCGGCAAAGGCAAAGCGCCAGATGGTTCTGGGAGCGGTTACGAGATAGAGTCCAGGATTTGAGGAACGGTTCTAGTGGCGAAAAACTCTGAAGAGAAAGAGGAGGAGGTACTAATGAGTGCAGATGAAGCAACAGAGATCTGTGTTGTATGGTGAAGTTGTGAGATACAACTCGTTGGCTGCGGACTAATTGCTCCAGAAGGCAGCTTTGGACATGCGCAAACACCTCCATCAACGCGTGTCCCGACATCTTGACAATCACGTGATCTACGAAGGAGCATATACGCTAGAATGACATCCTAGGGCGAGCCATACGATGAATCGCGCTAAAATAGGGGACATACATACGTGAGACCCTTGGCGACTTTTAGAGAAGAGCCTCTTACCTGCCTTTCGAGTTGACTCTGTTCGTATCGTCTCCTCCATCACTCGGCAGCTCCTAAATCTTCCAGAGCTCTCAAATGACCTGGTTCAGCTGTTTGAACACCTTTCCACGGTAGGTGCAAACATCCTTGATGGTCAGTCTTCAATCGGAAGCTCCTGGTGCGCATTCTCGTTTGTATCTACTCGTATCTAGAAGCACAACCGAGTTCGGATACGGATAAACGACTGGCTGGTAGGCGTATGTTGTAGAGCCTTGGCAACACTTGCTTAACGCGACCATGAGCACCTCTCTCGAATCCATCAGCATATCATTTTCGACAACCATTAACATCACCTTACTACCTTGGCTTTGAATCATGTCGGCTGCGCAGCTAAAACCACATCGGTTCACGTCATTTTCAGATCTGCCCGTCGAGGTCCAGCTTGAGATTTCACAGCATCTCGACCTGACATCGCTGAAATCATTCAGGCAGGTTGAAAGAGGCTGCATCGCCGCGACATCCAAGCATTTGTTCAAAGAAATCAAGCTATGGCCTCTGATATGGAGCTGGACTCGCTTGGAAGCCATGAGCCAAAGCCCGTTCGTCCACGATTATGTTGACACTTTAAGATTGCATACCATCGTG
The DNA here is from genome assembly GCF_000709125.1 of Exophiala aquamarina CBS 119918. Lineage (NCBI taxonomy): Eukaryota > Fungi > Ascomycota > Eurotiomycetes > Chaetothyriales > Herpotrichiellaceae > Exophiala > Exophiala aquamarina. The sequence goes on from NW_013550585.1 coordinate 4,363,212, forward strand.
CTCAATACGAGCTACCTGGAATCAAAAAGCGGTCGGGAAGACTTCATACGCATGATGCAACGCATTCACCGGCAGAATACTCCTGCTTGCCACGACTCTAGCGTTTCTACTGACCCTCTGAGCGACCAAGAAGCTAATACCCTATTTGCGAAGTATAGATTGTACGTGGGGGCCCAAAGACTCTTCGAGAAGCTTGATGTGACAGCAATCCGCCGTGTGATCTGCGGCTTTTCAAACTTGAAGGCCATTGTCTGCGACGAGCGCAGGTACAATATTTTTGACAGTAATATCGACTTTCTGCCTGGACCATCGTTGGCCAGGTCTGTCGATCTCACCACACGTGCTGACTTGACAACTACGCCGGTTCTTGACCCTTTCTATTGCGCGTGTATGAGCTCTAGACTCCATCATCTGATCCTGGAGCCTGTCCTCTGGCGTCATCTCCCTGTGAGCGACGAAGAAGATATACCTAGCAGTGAACAGCAGGCAGAGCCCAGAACGTATGACGACCATCGCACCCTCGTTCTGAGCCTTGATAATAAAGGTTACCTCACCAGTTCTCGCATGCAGGACACGTATCTCGCACGGTTGACGAATTACATTTCGCGTTACACTAACCTCGGAATGCTTACTTTGAGCTTCGGGGCAACCCACTTCCTGTACAACTATGCCGAGATTCTGTTGAAGATTTCCGCTGCATTGACGAGACTACACCTGCCTCAATTATGGTATCTAGCCTTGGCGAACGTCTTTACTACTGAGAAATCCATGACAAAACTGCTCCAGAACCACTCAAAGAGCCTGCGCTTCCTGCAGCTTAGCTCGATAGGAGTCGGCCTCCCTAGGAACGCTAGGGAAAGGGAATCAGTGCTGTCTCTGTTCTGGAAAATTCGCCAGGTGACTTTCTTGGAGAAAGTCAAACTCAAGGGCTTGTTCACCAACATGGTGGACGAAGCTTGGGAGGCTACTGAAGGCAAGCAGCTGGGTTGTCGCACTCAACTTGAAGACTTCATGTCGCATAAAATCGACTGGCCGGTGGGAGTGAGTCTAGAGGAGTATCTTCTGTTGAAGGAGGAACGCCTCGCTGCAACCAAGCAAGAGGCAAAGGCAAATGCAGCCGAAACGTTATGGCAAGACCGTTCATGGGCTTGGTCAGCATACTTCATTGAAAGGTGTCGAGGATTTATTCTGCTCCAAGCAGAGATGCGCTAACAGATTAAGGTAGCCGGGGAGGGTGAGTTGGTCCTTCGGAGGATGGCCAGGACGATCAGTCATGTGCGGTGACTTCTAGGTCACCGAAAATACGCCTGGGATATAGAAGACCGCAGATAGTAGTGTGGAGAGTAAAATCAATTATTGGATTCGTGTAGGCAAACTATCCATATGAAAGATTCTCAAGTTCACTCGTCTAGATATCCAACAATATCGATGATGGGGACTGATGAGGTAGTTGCAAGCTTTTTCTTTTTGGTTCCTCATCCCTGAGAACAGGTGCTATATTAAGACACAGCACAGCGGTACAGCAGACCCTGGCGAACAATTAGTAAATAACATCGTCCTCCTGTCCGAGCTCGAGTTCTTCGCCGCCATGATCGTCATCCTTGCTGGACTGCGGCCGGTCACTACCCGGCCCGCCGGCTCCTTTAGCCTCAGTCCTGGACCGCGCGGGAGAGTGCGAAGAATCTTTCGCATCCTCTCGAGTCGATGCGGGAGACGGTGCTCGGTTTTGAGCCTGTGGCAATGCATTGGCAGGGCCATCGACACCTCCATTCATGGGGACATCTTCCGATCTCAGTCCCCGTCTGCTCTCCATGGTGCCATTTGTGCTGCCACTTTGCACCACAGCACCATCATCCCGCTGTCGGTCGCCCGGAGTACCTGCCACAACAGCGGTCTTCTCCTGCTGCTGTTGCTGCCGCTTTTTCCTCTCCCACGCCTCCCACTCCCGATTAATCGTCTCCTCCACTTCATCCTTCTGTCGCCTCACAGTCTCTTCCTCTTGCGCTCGCATCTCCCAAGGCTTATAATACAACATCGGCTCAGTGTCCGTCCTCAAAAATTCCGCCATGGCACTCATGTTGGTATGTCTGGTCCTGATCGCCTCCTCGTCCCAGCGGCGCTGCTCAACCTTCCGCGTCCTGTTCAGCTCTTCCCTTTTCCGGCGCGCGTGCTCCGAGATCTCTTCGTTCTCCCGCTGCAGGCGTTGCCGTTGCCGAGACTCTATGTCCTCGCGCCGTCTGGCAGCCGTTGCTGTTATTGCGGGAGAGGACTTTGTGCGCGATGATGCCGCCGGCTGCGCAAGGTTTCCTAGTAGTGCGCCGAAAAGGCGTCGATTGCGCGACTTCTCATCGCTGTTGTTGGCCGTGGCACGTCGGCGCGGAGGTGACATTGCTTGTCCTCCTACTGCAACTGCCGAGGTGGTCGAGGTTGGCGAAGATGCGTTGCGCGCGGCGCGAGGAGAGGAAGGCGATCTCGCGCCATTGTGATTGCTTGAGATGGTCCAGGAATGGCTGTCGAGGCGAGGCCGTTTGCTCGAGTCCGGCGACTTTGATCGTTCTGACTGGCGCCTCTTGAGAGACGTGGTCGGCAATGAGGGTTCAGGCTCATCGGGGATCACCACTGCCGAGGATATCATCGTTATGGAGAATCGTCTGGATGGAAGTTGCTGGTTGCTGGTGATTTCTTTTTCAATGAGGATTATGCATGATCATGGTATCCTTGCCCTGCAGATATTAGACCTAGTGTTGCATCATTAAATTGGTGAACTGACAGTGTGAAAGATTGGATTGATATGATCCCAGCCTGATCCTGGGCCACCCCGGCACGTGATAGCCGAGTCAGTGTGGAGGCTAGCCTGCGGAGAAACTGAAATTCCGCTGGTACGCAGATTTTGGATTTCCAACAAGGCTGCTCCCACTTGCAGTTACCAGTGCCACCCTCTTCCATCGTCTTCGATATCTCTCAACACCGGTACTGACGCAACAGCTCTATATCTCACGGCCCATCGCTCTCCTCCTCCTTCCACTCAACAACCAAATCTAGCCACCTCAGCAAAAAGCACATTCTCCCACCTCACTGCGCTACAACATGTCTCGTCATCACCCCGATCTCGTCATGTGCCGCAAAGCACCGGGCATCTCGCTCGGGCGACTGTGCGACAAATGCGACGGCAAATGCCCTGTCTGCGACTCCTACGTCCGACCCACCACCCTCGCACGAATCTGCGACGAGTGTTCCTTCGGCAACTACCAGAACAAATGCATCGTCTGTGGTGGTGAGGGGATCAGTGACGCCTTCTACTGCTTTGAATGTACCAGACTAGAGAAAGATCGTGACGGATGTCCTAAAATCATCAATCTGGGATCGTCCAGGACGGATCTATTCTACCAGAAGAAGAATTTCAGGAATCAGTATTGAAATGGATCTTGATCTGTGGTCGTATGTGCAAAATCGCATGTTGGATCATGAATCGCCATCCCAGTCGAGGAGAAATACGCGCTGAACTAGCTGGTAGAAGCGGCAAGAGTTGGTTCTTCGAAAGCCCGGACACCATCTTATTGATGCAATTTCCTGGACAACATTTGCTGAGTACCACCGCAATGAGAGTCTCAAACTTGACGTACAGTCGATTTGACGAATAATCCCTTGGGAAGAGACTCCTATGCGAACAGCCAAAGCTGGCAGAAAAGCGCTCATACGAAGCGCATCATGCAGTACTCGAGAGGAGCCGGGTACAAAGACTAGCAGGGCTAACAACTACAAACCAGCCATCTGACACTGTTTCCCTATGTGGCGTTGCCAACGCGCGCGCTTAAAATTATCAATAAGTCCAGGATTCCTGCCAGAAGACCATGCGACCAATGCCTCAGTAATCAAACAGGGCGCCCCCTCTAGTCTGATTCCCGTCTAACCTCATAGAACCACCCTTGGTTGATCTAGGATACATATAGGTGGCCGCAGGAGCGGCACCACAGAAGGCTGTACGATATGTGAGTGGCACCATCTTTCTGGAAGAAGTTTTCTCATTCCGAAAAGGGTGACTTCGTAGCAACCTAGATCCAGGAGCCATGACAGATTGGGATTCGTACTTCAGACAGCACAATCGATTCAATTCTCTAGACTTGATTTCTCATAACGATTTTGTTTCTTTTTCATCTCTCTCGCGCTATGCTTTGCCTCTCGTGCCAGGCCAGTAGTTCTACTCAACAACATGCGGAGTGTGAATAGATCCGCCTCTTCCCAACCTTATACTCAGCAGCAAACTTCCTCGTCCCTACCGCTTCCCAGGCCTCTTCGGCCTGGCAAACCCTTCACCCCTAGGTGTCGCCGTGCCACTGCCTGGAGCACTATCTACACCACCACCATTCCCGCCAGCACCACCACCGCTCAACGCCGCAACCTCCTCCGGAACCCTCTCCCCATCCAGATCCGCCGGCTCACTCGCCTCCAGCCTCTTAACGACATCAACCCCAAACTCTGTCTTGGCATAATGCACAAAGAACCGCCCGCTGCTCGCGTACAGCATGCGTTCCTTGACCTTGCTGGTGCCGGGACACACGTAGATGAACAGCGCGCCTTGGACACCGCCGGGAACGTAGAGGCTGTAACTAGGCCGATCTCCGGGGATGCGGGCGTGGACGACCCTGGCCGCAATATTGCTTTGCGGGCTGCCCACTTGAGTGATCGTCTCGTTTGCGATGTCGATTCCGAACTGCACGAGCACACCGCTGCCGCTGTCGCCGCTTGGGTCCTGAGCGGCTTTGGCGGCCGCGAGGCCCTGGCGCGCGTCCTCTGAGATCTTCATGCTCACACCGCTGCGGCCTCCCGCGCCGGCAGAAGGCGTCCCATCCCTCGAACCACCGCCAAACGCCGCGCCCGAGCCCCCCTCGTTCATCAAATCCCGACCCGCCGTGCCATGGCGGGCCTCCTCCTCGGCACGCTTGACGGCCTGCAGCTCGCGCTCCTCGACGCTCAGGAGCGCGGTGTCACGACCGCCGCCGCTCCCACCTGAGGGACCTCCACTTGTGTATCCCGAGTCCGCCCAGGTCTTGGGATCAAGCACCTCCTCCTTCTCGGTCAGAAAGACCGTGTCGGCGAATTTCTCGGACCCGAGTTCCCGCACGAGCGTGGCGCGGGTCGAGGCGAAGAGGGTTTTCTGGCGGACGGGGGCGCGTGACGGGATGTATGTTGCTGCGATGAGCTGCGCGGTCGGCGTGGGGGAGGTGCGTAGCAATAGGTAGAGTGGAACAGTGGGCGAGAGGATGGGTTCGAGGGAGGAAAGCGACGAGGTGAGTGTTGTCGATGGTGAGGAATTGGGGAATGGAATGGCGGGTAAGGAGCTCAACGATTCGCTGGAGATGGTCACGGGGAAGGCGAAGAGGGTGCTGTCAGCGGCGAAGGAGGCGAATGCGTCGTGCAGGTCGGCGGAAGCTGTTCGGAAGGAAGACGAGGGTGGTTAGAGCCTTGGTATAGCGGGATTTGGGTGGTGGATGGGGAGGGCTTGATACATACCTGATATCCCAGACTGCATATTGAAAATAGATGAATGAATGGATAGGGTAGGGTAACGTTGTATGCAATTGTAGGACGGGTCTGGAAGTGTTCACAATCAAAAGTGCAGTCGGTGCAGGCGGTGGGTTTTAACTGAGAAACTCGGCGAAGACGAGGCTGTGCTTTCGGTGCTTTCGGAGCTTTCGGAGGATGGGGGATATCGGACAGAGAATGGAGTCGATGGCGGTGTCTTCAGACAAAGGATGGTAGAGTCGAGGTGCTAGCACCATGCAATGCCTCAGGTTGCGAGCACTGTTCAATGGTAATGAGTGGAAGAAGGTTGACTGGTTGTTCATTTGCTGACAACAACAACAACACCAACGGAGGCCCGAATCGACGCAGCCTCGTCACGCGCAGCCCCGCGCCTACAGAATTACCCCGCCGTAATAGTATGTGTAAATACATATCATATATATCCATATTTATGAAATTAATGATAAGTCACTGGTATGCTGATATTGATGTTCTTGTTCTTGTTCTTGTTTTGTTCGGTCTGTTTGACTTTCCTCAACAGTCAAGCAAGTAATGATAATGATAATCCAATGCTCGATTATATACAACAATAACAAGCGCAGTGGTATATGGTATCCAACGACGTTCTTTTAAGTTGTTGTGTGCTCCAGAAAATGCAATCCAGACAATCCCGTCCAATGCAATCCAACATCTGGGAGGTTGAAGCTCTCTATTCCTCATACTTCCCTCCCGTGAACGGTAGACTGCTGTCCTCCAACCTCTTCTTGAGGAATTCATAAACGGTAAACGTGACAGCCTGGCCCGGTGCCACTCGCATCACTCTGGGTGTGATACCCTTGTAAAAGGCGCGAGGTCCTTCTTGTTTGAACATGTCGCTTGATATCGCGGTAATGCGCTGTATGGCTGATTGGCCTGGTTCCGCCGGTGTCTTCTGTAGTCGGGTCTTGATAGTATCAATGGGAGCATTGGAAAATGGGCCCATTGCACCCGAAATGAGGCCGATCAAGGTGGTTTGATATGCAGGGAGGTTCTTGCCCTCATATTGAGGCTGCCATCTCTGTAGAATCTCTTTGAACTCTGTATACGCAGTGAAGTTGACTGCTTGGTTTGTTCCCTGTCTCAGAGCCGTCAGAGACACTCCGCGGTACAAGGCACCTAATCCTTCTTCTCTTATGACGGTCAGGGCCGCATGTGGTGCGCTTCGGTACTTGGGGATGTCGAGGGGGTCGGATAGACTGTGGTATTGAGCCTGCATTCGAATCTTGACCACCTCCATCGGCGTCACTACAGCCACGGCTTCGGTAACACCAGCACCCAATCCAGCTGTCGTCAAGTCAAAGTCAGCTTATCATCCAGAGCCGCACCTCACAAGCACTCTTTGCTTCACTTACCGAGGAATGTCGCTCTTGACGTAACAATGCCATCTTCATTTGCCAGTGCTTGTTTATACCACTCGTACGATGTAAATCGAATAGCCATCTTAGGAACGATGCCACTCAGCACTGCTCCCAGACCTTTGTACAAGCCAAAAGCAGTTTCCCGTTTGACGATGTCCTTTCCCGTCTGGTAGAAGCCTCTCTTTTTGGTACCGGGGGCTCGGCCACGTCTCGACAGCTGCATCCGCACTTTGATGGTATCGAGAGGATGACACACGAGGGCTTCCATCATTCCAGCACCACCACCGGCGATCAAGTTGGTGGCTGCACTGGCGGGTTTCTTCCCACCTGCACTCTTAACACTCTTGGCCGACATGGTCGCGGTTGAGTTGAGCACTCGATCCAAGCAATCTCGGCGCAGTCAATGGAAGATGTCAAGATCTCAGTCCAGATAGTGTTGGTCGCGTGCGCCTAGATTGTCGCGTCGACTCAGCATTCAGTTTTCTTGTGCGGAAAAGGACTTTGTTGGGAGCAAATATCTCCGGAGGGAAGCAGTACGAGTGACTCAATGTGACGACAGAATAGGTTTCGGCAATAAATGATGCCGTTCCAAGCCAACGCCAATACAAGATCAGCCAGAGAGGAGAGACGATCCTTAACAGCGATCCAAAAAGAGTGCCCAGGTGGAGGAGGGGAGAGTGAGGTCACTTTTTTCTGTTAAGGCACAAGCGAGGACTAGGTAGTTAAGTATGCATGGGAGAGGATGTTTCTGTCTGGAGTAGAAAAGAAGACGGCCGAGGAAGACCGTTCTGATCCGAAATGGCAAACCTGAGGAGAGACACGCGTGCCAATGCCTGTTTGACGTTGGAAAATCCAAAGGATCGATCCAAACATGCTCCAGGAACTCGATCCAGAGCCAGAGCCAGAGCCAGAAAACACAGTTCTGCCTTTCCGCCGAGGCACAGTGAGACCAAGAACGGAAGGGTATTTCATCATCGCGCCCAGCAAGTAGTGAGGCCGATCCAGGCACATGGGCGAGTGGAAAGCATAGCTGAGAGGTCAGTGGTCCGTGGTCCAGAGGGGAGACCCACAATGAAGAAGCTCTGATGGGCGACCAGTTGTAGAGCCAGGAAGATGCCAGGGATGAAGATGGTGGAGGTGGCGGAATTGAAGTCAGGATTGTACAGTAGGAAGGGAGTCAACACGTGGGGCGGGGAGGGCATGTGATGAGAATGCCTCGGCTCAGAAGAGGCCTAGAAGAGGCCTAGAAGTTAGTTAAGTTAGTTAAGCCAGCGCCTATTCTGTCCGTCCAGGTGTGCCTAACTCTTCCTGTGCACCCCTAACTCGCCCCCAACAGCCTCGAACTCTCCCCAACTGTTCTATTTCCTCCCATCCACCTATACAACTCGATCATCAATATCACAAAACCAACAACCCCATGTGCTAGTCATCATGAAATATCACGAAGCCAATTTCCAACCCATTCCCAAGTCCATATACCCATGCCATTGCCATTGCCGTTGCCATTACATCCTTCCCTTGTTTCCTTTCTGATTTCTCTTCCGAAATACATCCGAACTTGGCCGAACCTCTTCACCCATTAACCCGACATGTCCCGGATGCGATATCGGAAATAATTCAATGGCCTTCTGCTTCAACTTTACCATGGCAAAAGTGTGCCAGCCATCCGAGGTAACTGCTCCCATTCTCATTTTGACTCATAATTGAAGTTGAAGTGAGTGTGGCCTGGATCCGTTCGGTCTTTACGCCGAACCGCCAGCTCACTGCCATACTATACCTGTGGCAAACAATCATTTGTCTCGACTTCCACCGGAACCGAAGCAAGCATTTCCTCGTACGTCAAGGTCGAATAAAATCCATGCCGACCATTACCATTCACTCAGGAGTGTCTTCTTCGGAGCTTTCAGCATAGATGGCTCTCTGTAGCAGCCAGCTCAACTTCGTATGATTGGATTGCTGAAGTCGATCCAGAAGTAAGTATGCATCGTTGATCTCACCAAAGTCGTCCCACGAGTACACGGTCAACTTTCTTGCATACCGCTGGAACTGAAAGGCGAACCATTCTTGATTTTCGACCAGCTCGCTTGCCACTGTTCCAAGGCCTGCCACCCAGAAGAGCAAGAGCTCCTTCTCTGGACTTGGCGTAGAGCTTTCAAAATGGGCGGTCAAGCTAGCCAGGCGATTCCTTAATGGTCTTGCGTCGATGGCTGCTCGGATGGTCAGGACGCCTGTATCGTGATCAGCTGGTGAGTACGGAGCACTCGCAGGAACGAATGCGAGCCACACGATAAGTGCCAGTCGAACACAATCCTGGATTCTTGAGTCTCGGTGGTTATGGGCTGTAGTCCCAACCTCGTCCTTGAAGCTGAGCAGCTCGTCAGAGAGCGTATAGCTGCGAGCGACCGCCCAGTCCCGGTCAGGAAGACGAGACATGCCACATAAGCCCGCCCAGTGACATTGTATCACATGAGCAAGGTTGACGACCGCGGCGACAACGGTGCCAAACTTTGGACTGAAATGCACACTGGCTTGTGAAAAGCCTCGTCCATTAGGTTCCCGTCCATCTTCTCTCAGGGAACGCATGGCACTGGCGGATTGCTCAAAAGTCAACTCTTCGGTCTCCCATCTCTCCTCCACGAGCGGCGGCCTGGCCGTAGCAGCAGCTTGGAACCGATCGGCAACCCAAAGCATACGCCGCAAGTAAGGGTTCAGGTTCTGGAACCCGCCAAAATGGGTATTGCACAAATGCATAATCATCCTTCCATGCATCAAAACCGCATCCCAGTTCCTGCGGTAGCTCTCCACCGCCCACAAATACAGGATACTTTGGAGCAACTCCTGCGTTACCGGCTTGCTCTGCGCCAGGTACCGCCTAAGCAGTCTCAGCGTCACATCTGCCAACTGTTCTGGAAGATCGGCCCGCGCAAAGTGGTATTGCTCCACATACTTCATGCGAGCGCTGGCGGCTGTCAGCAGAGCCAGAAAGTGCAGCTCCTCCGACAATGAATTACGGAGGATTTGAATGGCTGGGCTGGTGGGGCTCTTCTGGTTGAATCCAATGAACGAGACGATGTCCAGCCTCGTGACGGCAGGGAAGAACTTGAAGACGAAGTACTGCAGAATTCGATGTTTCTCTGCATCAATGGACACTCTGAATTGGCCAAAAGGTTCAACCGATGATCGACTCGGCCTGAGGACCTGTAGCAATCGGCTGGACGGGTCATGGCCATGGCTGTGCGTTCTGGTACTTTTTGCGGCATTTCTATCAGGTATGGGTCCTTTAAGAGCCTCCTGTTCGACGGCCGAGCGAGATTGAGCCTTGTCAGTGGCCTGCAAGTCTGGATCGATGGTGGCTAAAGGCAAAGTTAAGTGCGAATGCGAATGCGAATGCGAGCATGGTGCAAGTGAAGTCCAGCCTAGAGGAAGAGTGCCAGATCTCTTGACCAGCCTCCTGTTCTGTCTCTCCTTGCCCAGGTCGCGGGATTTCTGGACATGCTGGTTGATTTCTCGGAGGTTCTGGGAGTCAGCTTTACTATTAGACAGAGATTTGGAGGACACCGTCTTATTCACGAATAAAAGGCCAACGGTTTTGTTTTTCGCGTTCATCTCATCGAACATTGCATTTTGGCGGGGCTTGCAGTGACGCTTGGGTGGAACGCATTGTCACTGTGACGGCCACATTGTCCTGGTACTGGCCGGCTGGGCAGGATTAGTCGGAAGAAGGGAAACAAAGAGCCAGGTCATGATCGACCACTTTCAATCGGACGTTTCCTGAGCCTCAATTCCCTTTTCAAGTTTTCAAAACCCGTCCATGGCTCTTGGAAATCGCCCATGCCTTTTGCGCGGGGTCAAAGGAATCCCACCGGGAGGATGGGCAGGTTGGGCCTTTTTGGTTCCGCAACTGGCTGCGTATTTCTTATTGCGACCAATTTGTTGGCCGCATGGGCTAACTGGAGCGTCCTGAACTAAGTCTCATGTTCATTGCGTAGGTGACGCTCTGTCCCTCCAATGAGGTTCCTACGATACAGTGCATATATGCATGCACATGGCTGAGTCAAGCTGATGCCTAGCCATTGCCGAGATTGGTTCGTTGTAGAACCTGGTTCGGAAGTTCGAGATATAATTAATTAGGTAGGCTTGGAATCAACAGAGGAGAAAATGCATTTTGTTGTTTCAGGTTTGAGTGCTTTGTTTTCCTGGCTGTAAGCGATAGTACAAAACGTAATTGATTTGTCGTGTTGAGTAAACAATACTACACAGCAACTGTGCTTTGGTGTTCAGGATGAACCAGACTTGGCTTGCATTCGTTACAGCACAGAATTGACCTATTTCAAGAGGTCTTTGCTGTCTAGAGAATAGTCCAAAGCCGAGACATCAATAATACTGACTAAACTGTTCCGCAGCGATCCTTTGGGCGGATTGAGAGACCCTTATTTACCAGGAAGAGATGCTTGATTTCTCTGCTTCCTTCCTTCTTCGCACCGTGATGTATTCCCACCGCGAATCTCCGGATTCCAATGGCTCGGATGTCTGATCATTTTGATATACCGAGACTGTTGAGCGAAATATAAGAATGCAGCTAAGGCCGGTCAGATCCGAATTGTGCCCAAGGAGGCGTTTGTCCCCATCCACCTCTCAGGGTCAGGCTGCGTGCCCTGGATGTGAAGGCCTCAAGACGCCTCTCCTCTACTTCCTGGCATCAGGTTCGCTGCGCAATCTGAATCAGTGCACACGCAGCTACGTGTCTGCCGCCTTGATCGCTGATACAATTATTTAGTATCTTTATACCTTCTCTTCGCGGACGCGGATATATCAAACCGCGGCTCAACATTTTCCGGACATGTGCCTCCCTGCTCTCACCTTGGGACGGTACTATAGAAACACTTGTCGGAGACCAATGGATAGCGAATGTTTGCCAGTGATTGTGCAAATCCCAATTGACGCACTGACCTCGGATAGCTGTCTGAACCTCAATCAGATGAGTACGGCGACCAGACCAAGCTTCAGCAGCATCTATGTCGACAATGAGAGGAATGGCGTTGGTGAGCATCCTCAACGCGCCAGATCTCTCCCAACACCCTGTTCTAGACATAGGTTAGAGCTCGGTGGAACGTCAACAGAAACTCAAAGTCCAAGGCTAGCATAACCCGTGGCGGCAGGTCTGAACAAGCAAGGCTGTGTTCTCACCGGGAGTAGAATTCCCATGTTTGCTTCAACGCCCTGTGCCACGGCCAAACTTACCTTCACTTTGGATGAACGAGGCCTTGGCGTTCTGGCACTTTCACTGAACGAAGGCGGGCATGGCTAGCAAGGGAACATCAGGTGAATATTGAGTACTTTGACTCGTGATGGCTCAAACCGAGAAAATTGCCTTTAATATTCGTCTCAATTATGTCTGTCAATATCCAAGCCCCTTACTAGTTCAGAGCTTGCTCTTGCCACCGTCCGATTTACTGAACACCTTCTCGTGCAACCAGTCACCAATGATCTTGTTGCATTCCTCGGGTTTCTGCCAGAGTGCCCAATGGCCGGCAACCACCTCCCGCCTGGTCAAGTTTGGGATCCTGTCTCCCATCTTGGCGGCCATGAAGGGTTTCAAAGCTTGGTCTTTCGTGGCTAGGACGAAAAGAAGCTCTTGGTTCAAGGTGAGATCTCTTACAGCGTCCTCGCGGGATTTGCGGCCCTCGTCGAAAAAGTACGTCCACTCGTCCATGTAGTTCTCCTCACGGACACGGTACCAATTCAGGGGACCGTTCAAGCCGTGCCGAGCGTACTCGTCAACATAATATTTTAGCTCGTCATCGTCAAGGAGCTTGTTCCTGCCGAGACGTCGTTGTTTCTCGAAGTCTACGCGCCCATTTGCATCAAAAGCCACTTCACCTTCAGGGGTTCTGGCACCGTACATATTGTTTAGAAATTGGCGGATTTCATCTTTGGACCGGATCTGTTGCTCGAGCTCCCCGGAAGCAAAGTGCATCTGATATGCGAAGTTCGGTAGTTGGTTCTTCACCATCACGGCTAGAGGTTCATACTTAGTCGTGGGCGGGGCGTAGGGCGTGCAGATGCTAAATACCGAGGTGATCAAGCCGGGGTAGTAGTGTGCAACTCGGTAGACAATCGCACCGCCCCAATCGTGTCCACCGAGAATGATATGCTTGAGACCAAGCTGGCGGCAGAGCTCAGCGATGTCATCGCTGACTCGCTTGTAGGTGTAGTCCTTGAGCGTGAATAATGGTGAATCAGTCCGCCCATAGCCCATGCAGTCAGGAGCAATCACATCAAGGCCGAGACTTGCCAAAAATGGGATCTGATAGCGCCATCCAAACGAGATGTCTGGGAAACCATGAATGAGGAAGACAGTTCCTCTGTGCGGGACTTTGGTTGATGCTGGACTGTACAGGTAGCCATAGTTGTGACCATTGAGATTGGCTGACCGCAGCGAGACCCGAGGGTCGTTGTAAGGTTTGAGCTTGTCGACAGGCATATTCAATTGAGTGATTTGTATCCCCTCAGCAAGATACCGTTAGGCTCGTGATATCTCGACGTAGCTGACCGGACTCAAGCTCGTTGTTATAGAGATTTGATGATTACTATCTTCTGACAATTGACTGCGTACCGTGGAGATGTGTCCAATGATGATCGACGGCTCAATGAAGGTTTGCGCCTCGGTATATGCCTGATCGGGTATCTCGACGGCCAAGTAAGCAGAGGCTGCGCCTGCTCGTGCCGTTACGTATGGCTGCTACAGCATTCAAGTTGTCTTCAGAGCATATCAAAGGTCTGATTTCTGGGAGTACCGTCGGACTGTCGCTTGTTAGAGTCCAATTGGGCGTGGGCCGAGGTATTATTATGCATGAGTAGGACCACGAAAGGCTGACAGACCCTGGATTCGTTTTCATTCTGCGGGGAAAGCTGTTTTGACCGGGGAATATCCGGTAATTAGGCATGGAGCTAGCCAGAATTAGGATATGTCCCGGGATATGGGTTTATCCGATCCGGTACAGAGCAGTGTTCCTTCCTCATTCCAAACCTCCTGCTTTCCATCCTTCTCGTTCTCACTTCCCTGGTCTCAGGCCCTCTCAACTAATTAAATCACCATTACCAGCAATTTTGGAAGGCCTCACTTCGCGCCAGCCCTTGATGTGATGTACCTCCACGCTATATGCCTCGCCGATCCAGTCACTGCGGAAATTTGATCAACACGCACCCATTGATCATGAAACAGGGTTCGTATCTTGCAGCTACGCGCCCTTGGATGGCGTGCTGAGAGTACGAGATGAGCAATCCACCCCTCCAGTTCTCGACCTCTTGGTGTCTGTGGATGCTTCCCTCGTCACGCTGAACAACCGTATGTTGTACTGAAATTCCGATATGTATCTAATGTGCCTATGTTGCAATACACACTAAAATGACCGGGAGCATGGCCTCCGTCCATCAGCGCGTTGCTAGAATCCCGATCCCAGGCTGAGCAAGATTGTCCTTTTTGTCAGCAAGGGTGTGCGTGCCTCCTTGAAATAATCTTCGAGGTTTCGATATTCGTTATATCTGTTGTTTGCGTTGTCTTTCTAATCAATGTCTACTTTGTCACCTGCATCTGCATAAATCCCCGTTCGTCTCGTTGGAATACATATCCAGGTTATCTCAGCAAAGACCTCGTTGAGATCAATTCGTGCGATCCAATCCTACCAGGGTACAAATCCAAGGTGCATGAAGACCTCTCGACTTCTTCCTTATTGGGGTCACCTCGAGTCTCACACGAGGCGTTGGAAGCCGCATCGCGATCAGATCGCATTGCCTTACTCAAGACCGCAAAATTGATAATGGCGTTTTCCCAGAGGCATCAACAACAGGCCGTACACTTGGTTGGGGCAGTGCTTATGTCCTTGTTATGTCCAGGGTGATAGGGACTGGCACTATCGTGCAGACCGTTGGGAGCCCAGGTCTAGCGCTTGTGCTTTGGGTTGTTGGATCCTTGGTCGGCTGGGCTGGACTTGTTATTGACATGGAGTACGGTTGTATGTTGCCTCGCTCAGGAGGCTCGAAGGTCTATCTTGAATATACTTACAGAAGGCCTCATTTTCTTGCCTCAACTTTTGTTGCAGTACAGGCTGTTCTTCTTGGATTTTCGGCAACCAACTGCATTGTCTTCGCCAAATACGCTTTGTTTGCTGCTGGCCAGCAACCTGGAGACTTGAACACTAAAGTACTGGCCCTTGGACTTCTCACTTGGATCACAATTGTGCATAGCTGCTTCTATCGCACTGGTATTTGGATCCAACATATCCTCGGCTGGCTCAAGATTGGGCTTGTCATCTTTATGATTCTGGCTGGGTTGTTTGTGGTTTTGTTCCGACCTCATCTATCGTCTGGCGCGTCTACAGGAACAGGTGAGGCTTCAAGATCTCTTGTCTATGCCTCCGACGACCTATGGGGCGGCTCAAATTGGGGCCTTAGCAACTTGTCTACATCCTTTTTCAAGGTCCTGTACTCTTATGCTGGACTCAACAATGCCAACAGTGTTCTGAACGAGGTTAAAAATCCTGTCAAGACCCTCAAGTTCGTGGGGCCCATTGCTCTTGCGACCGCCAGTGTCATGTATCTGCTGGTCAACATTGCATATCTGGCGGTAGTGCCAATGGAGGAGATCAAGCAAACGAGAGAACTCATTGCTGCTTTGGTTTTCGAGAAGTTGTTTGGCCAAGGCTTTGGGGACAAATTACTTCCCTTAACCATCGCGCTAAATGCAATTGGAAACGTCATGGTGGTAACTTTCAGTGCTGTACGCTGGTCAAGCTTGTTTGTGGGTTGCTCAACTAAAAACATAACAGTCTCGAGTAAATCAAGAAGTCGCTCGACAAGGCTTCCTCCCCTTCTCTTCAACTTTAGCCTTTAACAAGGCCTTCGGATCCCCCATGGGCGGCGTCATCGTTCACTACATACCCTCATTCATAGTGATCGCCGCACCCCCATCGTCTACGGTCTACTCATTCATCGCAGATGTTGAAGGATATGCTGGTCAATTTTTTGCGATTGCCATCAGCCTTGGCCTCGTACTACTGCGTGTGCGGAAGCCTGACATCTTCCGCCTATTTCGAGCCTGGTTACCCGCAGTATGGATTAGAATCGTTCTATGTGTTGGCTTGATCGTCGCACCAATAATCCCACCGAAAAAGGGTACGTCCGATGTCAACTTTTTCTACGCCATGTACGCCATTGTTGGATTATAAATGTAAGCCTTCCACTCCCTCCGGACAGCCGAGCTTTACTCAACGTGTCAGATTGTTATTCTCACTTTTCTACTGGTGGGTTTGGACAAAAGCCTTACCTCGCTATAAAGGATATAGGCTGGAAGAAGAAGCCGTCATCCTCGGTGATGGGACAACAATCACTAAACTGGGCCGCAAGGAAATCTAAACAACACTGCGCTGCTTTCAGGGTTGATAAGCGCAACATAAATCAGTTAAGAGAGGGAAGAGGATGGCATGATACGCTTCATTTACGCTGAGCCAGACATACTCCGAACAGCGCACGCAATTCGAATGAGCGATCTCTTATTGGCCTCGGTAGTGCCTCATACATACGTCCTCAAAGCTTCCCCACACAGCATACGAACATGGCGCAGATGGTCTTACGGATGGCGTGCTATCTGACAAATCAGAATCGGGGTGTCCGTATGTCATAAATAGAAGGATAGCCCTTTACCCATCGTCATTATCCCGGGGCGACAAACAACGCAAGCGTCATCGACATTACGACAATACACACTTACACTACGGCATCAACAGCAGTTCAGCAGCCTGGAGGCCACTCCACGTCGTTTGAGCCTCTGACTAACCAAGTACACGACACGAAGACCATACAAGCGGAGAAGCACCGTGTCCGTACTTCGTTGAACTATTACAAGGACCCTGGGGACGGAAGCCCACCACCGCCAACCTACGTCGGAAAACCAGAGACCTACGAAAGGCCCTCTGAGCCTCTCGAGGTAACCATCTATGACATTCGAGGCGAGGAGGACAAGTATACACTTGACGAACAAGGCTTTCAGATCCACAAACACTCCAGCGTCGAGAAGGACTTTCTTGATGACGAGAAGATCAAAGCCCAGTACTACCCGGAGGTTGAACAATTGCTCAAGGACGCGTAAGTACCTCTCCAACAGTCCCGCAGCTAAACCCTTTGATCAAACGCCAACTCACTTGCCATCTAGGACCGGCGCATCTCGCGTCTTCATTTTCGACCATACCATCCGCCGCGCACCTGCAGACCAGCGCACCACCGATCGCAAGGCCGCGATCAACCTTCGCGGCCCCGTTAACTGCGTGCACATCGACCAGAGCTACAGCGCATCAAAGTCGCGGGTGCCACACCACCTGCGCGAGGAAGCAGACCGGCTCCTGCAGACACGCTACCAGATCATCAATGTGTGGCGCCCGATCAAGAAAATCCTGAAGGACCCTCTCGCCGTTGCGGACGCGCACAGCGTGCCCGAGTCCGACCTCATCCCCGTCGGCTTGATCTACCCGAACCGTAAGGGCGAGACGCTGACCGTGCGCCCTAATCCTGATCAAAAGTGGTACTTCCTCTACGGCCAGGAGCCCAACGAGGTTACGCTGATTAAATGTTTTGACTCGAAGCTTGATGGCCGCGCGAGAAGGATTCCGCACACTGCATTCAGTAATCCCGCGCATGTCGACGACTACTCAAGGGAGAGTATTGAGGTTCGGACGCTTGTGTTCCATGAGGACCAGCCTGCCGAGGAGGGTGGGCCCAGGGTTTGATGCTAGGGCATGTGGATCAGTTTAGTGGTTGTATGCTGTGCGCCATGTAGAACCTCCTATTACATGATGAAACGACTACTACGTTTTGTTTCGTCTTCTAAAGCGTACAGCTTTGTCTGAGGGTTAACACGATGGCTTGCTCCGCTGGATGCGCGGCTACTGTATAAGGGCGATGACAATAGGAATAAGCGCCGAGAAGGAAGAGAACAAGAGGTATTGGTGTCTTCATCAAGGAGTTCTGAGGATCGATATCTGGCTAAGTCATCATAGAGATACGTAGCTGGATCTATACAACCTTCTCCTGTGGCCGTTTTTCACCCTTGGTTCTTGCCCATCTAGCATACGGTCACATCTGGCCGAGCGTACTACGCAGCACACGAGAAAAGGGTGATGAAGGAGAATTGATTCTGGAGGGGAAAAAGCATGGTATTTCAAAGGAGCATGTAGGAGCCATGGTGAAAAAGTAACGTATTCCAACATGGCGACTGCTGGGTTCTCGAGTCTCCTAGAACCTGCTGCCGTGAGGCATGGCAAAGTCTAGGAGTCAGGTAACGGTACATAGGGCAACTAAGGATAGTGTGGTTTGTTTGCGATTTGAGCCAAAGTCCCCTGGCATTCATTACAAGGGTTGAAAGAAAAAACAACGCACGAAAAGCCACCAGTTGATAGAAACCTGCACCACTTTCGCATCGCCAAGGGGAATTGATCCACATATCCATATATCCCGCCGTTTCCACTGTTCATTCGTTCACCAGGACAAGTTCTCCTGACGACAGGCCGGATCAAGTCAAGCAAGCAACCATCAGCTTTTCATAGTCGCCGGAAATTTCACCCTTGACTCTCTGGATAAGGTCTTTCTTGTACCTGTGCTGGTATGCTCTCTTGACCTGCTCCATATGCTGCCTGTTCCAGTGCAATCTCACGATTCTCGCAACCAATAGATTGTCCTTGGTGCCGAGTCCTGCCATGGCTTCTTCGAGCTGCACCGCGTCCGACATGGTACGGTCGGTGGCTCTACGAACCATCAGCAAGAGTGCTTCTTCCATATGACCGGAGAACTCAGAATCGATGACCTTCTCCATATCGCTGTGGTATTTCTGCTTCCACAGGTGGTTGATTGCACGGATTTGGCCGTCACTGCGCTGGGACAGGATGCTGCAGACGGTAATTTGGTCGGTGCCGATCCGGCCGTCCATGGCACGATGAAGCTCCGTAACGTCACGATCGACTTGAGCCGGATCAATTGGTGCCGATTCCTCAGCTCGAGTGGCGGCCATAACCAGGCCGAAGAGTTGCTCAGTCTTCATAGACAAGTCGCCCTTGACTTCGGACTCGAGCGACTTACGGAAAGTCTCTTGATATGCCTGTTTGATGGCGCGCATGTCGGCGTTGGAGCGGCCAAGTAGGACATCGTTAAGGACCGACTCTTTCGTCCCCAGGCCTTTGATTGACCGATTGATTTCATGGACATCATGCCCCAAGGGCCCCTGAACAATTGCGACAAGGCCGTCGCGGAAATATTTCGAAGTCTCGGACTTGATGTCTGCTTCCAGATTCCGGCGCAAGCGTGTGTTGTAGGTATTTCGAAGGAGGGCGATTTGTAGCGGATCGGGTTTGGACAGGATGCGGATCAAGGTGTTCTCGTCGGTACCGAAGCCTTTCATTGCACCACGGAGGGCATCTGCGTCTCTTGAAGCATCACCCTGCGCCGAGGCGCGTGGGTCATAGCCCGGCGACGGTTGTGCTGGGGGGGCGTAGCCACCCTGAGGAGGAGGATAGCCAGCTTGCTGTGGCGGAGGACCTCCAGGCGGAGGACCCCATCCACCTTGCTGCGGCGGAGGTGGTCCCTGCTGCCATTGAGGCGGCGGACCTGGAGGCGGACCCCATCCTCCCTGCTGTGGTGGAGGACCTCCAGGCGGAGGGCCCCATCCTCCTTGTTGAGGCGGCGGACCACCTGGTGGAGGACCCCAGTTGCCCTGCTGCTGAGGGGGTGGAGGGCCCCAGTTGCCCTGCTGCTGGCCGTAGCCAGGATTTTGTGGCGGATAACCACCTCCGTATGGGGGTTGAGGGGGCCCGCCGTATGACATTCCTTGTCTTGTAGTTCTTTGGTAGAAGTAAGGAGTGATAGAGAGAAGAATCGACGACGAGGTGAGAGTTTGGAGGAAGGCAAGTGCAGGCGTGGTATGATAGTATAATGAGCGCAAGTTAAAGGAATGGAGGGAGGGGCCTAGAGTCTAATAGCTGAGGGTTGCCGAAAATGTGGCTACAGCTTGGAAACAGTATGGAGGAGATAGTGCAATTGTTAGTACCAGATAGGGAACGGATCATGACTACAAGCAGTCAACGAAAGCCCTTCACAGCCTCTGTTCAACCCACCTTGGATGATGCAGGAATGCCAATCGCGGGGTTCAAAAAGAATGCTGCCGGCGCGCAATGAGGCTGAGTAACGCCGCCGCCGTGGCGCAGCCTTGGCAAACGTGGCGCATGCGGGAATTCGGCAAATTATATGTCATTATCACGTGTTGACGGCATCTGATGACGTGTCTGATGACATAATGGAGAGGGAAAGGGTCTCTTGTTCGCTACCAACGTACATAGGGAAATAAAGGGAAAGTCAGAGCAAGAGGAGATTTACACAGTGCATGATCTCCTGGGTCTGCTTTTTGTGTTCATATATACTTCGTCTTGGCTGCCAGTGATCCCCACGATTTCATCATACTGTGTCGCCTATTGCTCAGTGAAGACTTTGACTTCTCCTCCCATCATCTTGCCCCCCTGGATCATGTCGATGCTGGTTCTGATTGGTAGGGAAGGTCCTTCCTGAGGTTGTGTTCTCACGACCGTGAAGTCACTTGGTTCTTTATCAATATGCTGGTTGAACCAGCCTCTCACTAGCGCCTCAGCAGGGAGCGCAGTACCATGGATGGCGGCAGAGTGTGGGAGGTATATGGGAGGTATGCAATCCGTATGCGAGTCTGTTAAAATCGATCGCACGGCCCTGTGACCCTTGGAGGTGTGTATGAGTTAGAATGAGAACCAAAGAATAAAGAACACAGAAACAACTGCTGCAAATTCACTGCCTTCGTTCTTTCAGTCTTCAGAGCGCTGTGTGCCCATCGAGACTGACTAGCATTGAATATATACGAGTAAGAGATTATGCAGAGTGCGTGACAGCGCCTTGAGATCGACCAATAGTAGAAATCGGAAAGCTAAGAAGGTTTTCACATTGCCTACGAAGTTCTCGACCTAGTGGAGTTCAACACAGGCGACTGGTGCAGATCCAGGGACCGAAGAACCGCAATCTTGACTACCTCCTCATCCCCTTCCTCCCGTCCCACATACGAGTAGTTCAATCAGCTGTCACGCCTCATCGAAACCCCGCACCTCCTGACCTTCGCTGGCCGGCATTCCATGCTCGATGATATCGACGAGTGAAGAAAGACCAAAGGGGAAATTGGACTGCCTGGGAAGGCAATTCTTTCAAGTTTCGTGACCCGACGTGAGGTGGATGTAAGTTCCGCTGCGATACATTGCGGATTGAATGGCCCTCGATCGTGGCAGGGAGCTGACCGTTACGGAGTGGGTGTGTAACTGCCAATGATTTGCCAGAGTTTTCCATTGGCATACTAATCTTGCATTTTCTGATAGTATGCAGTGGCCTACCACCCACGCCATCTCACCCATACATCAATCACTGTGTCTGGGTTGTCAGTGCTGGAATCCACAATCAGATACCAGCCAAAATTTGCCAAGGTAATACATGTGTGATTTGGCCAAATGCGCAGCTTCTGGCCATATTTCAGAGGCAACTGTGGTTTTTTAGTACCATCCTTCTCCCAAGCTAGAATCCCGTGTTCTTGGGAAGTGCGATTCACAATGATACGGTTCTCTGGTTCGATGCTGTAGCCCTTGGGCATGTTCCAAGGAGTCACTACCCCCCAGCCGGGATAGTCCTTACAAGCCTCTCGAGCCAAGGCAAGAACTCCGGCGGATATCAGGGCTTCAGGTTGCTCGGTTCGAGAAGGATAAAGAGAACAGACCTCGGTAAGAATGGAAACAGCAATGGTGTCATGAGGATCTTTGCTCATATATCGGCTGCTCGTTGCGACTTGTTGGATATCGAAAGTCGGGTAGACTCCTGCGTGGATCTCCAGCTCCAAATTAGTCTTGGCCAGCTCTAGACTCTCCTTAAGAGATGTTGCCGACGAGGTTGTAGCAGGGTTTGCGGGAAGAATATTCTGTAGCGAGAGCGCTGTTGGAGATGCTCCCACAGAGACCACCAATGGGACTTTGCGGTCTACCTTGAAGTGCTTTGATGCTTGATGACATACATCAATTTCGACTTTGAGCATATCCATTGCATCATCGGGTGAGGAGCCTCCATATGATAGACTATTATGTGAGTAGAATCCCAGTAACTTCAGAAGTCCTTGTTCTTCCCCTTCACTAGCAGCCTGGACGAGGTTAATCATTTCTTGAGAGCCTGGACCAAGTCCAGCCCTGTGGTAACCACAGTCGGTCTTCAGAAAGACCGATGCGGGGAAACCAGCCTGTGAATGGAACTCTTTTAGTGACTTGAATTGCTCAAGATCATCGATCATCACACTGACGGCGCCTTCGCCCAGGCTTTTGGCGACTGATGCTAAGCGACTGACCTGAGAAGGAGCAAGCGGCAACGCATATAAGACATTCACCTTGGCGCCAGCTTGCTTATATTCCAGGAGCAGAGGTACTACGTGTTCCGCCTCGATGACGGTAGAAACGACCAAGCGTACATCTTTGCAGTTTTCGCCAACTTGGAGCTTGGTCATCTCGGCGGTCTTGTGAGTTTTGATATGAGCTCTGAAGCTGACATCAAGTTCTTTGACGGCATTGAGCATGGCCGTGCAGTTTTCCTTTACCTTTGCAACATCAATGATCGCCGAGGGCACGGGTAGATCTTGAAGCAAGCGATTGCGATATGCCTTCAGGAGCCCATCGCGTGCTGATAGGGGGAAAGCGTCCGAGGACATGATTTCGACGTCTTGCTGTCCGAGGCTGTGGAATGTCGACACAATAGAGATGGTGGCTGAATATGTGTGGCGTGAAAAGGACTCTTCGGGGCTTGGCAATACCTGTACAGAGTACAGAGTACGAGTATTTCCTGCACGTGCTGTATCCGTACCGTACGGGGTTGGTACGGCAAGTCCTTGCGACAGACAGGAAGCAGTCTGTTGTTGAGAATCGAAGACCTGGTTAAGGATGGTTTCTATTTTAGTGGATCAGCGAAATTGAGTGATCGGTTTTCGGCTCATCTGCCCGGAGATTTTGTTCGAGAGTGTGCGAGGTCAGGGGTGGTTGAGTGGATGGTTGAAGTGGTACTTCGTCCTCCCTCCTCGTAGAGAGCGTCCAAGTGGCTTGATGCCCACGTTAGTTGGGGTTAGGCGACCACTGCGTTAATTGCGTCCTGTACGCGTACGCGGGAGGACGGAGTAAACTTACCTGTACTCGTACGGTACCAAGGAAGCGTCCGTTGAAGTTCTCTACAACTTGAAGTCTGCACCGAATGTGATGAGAACAACTCATGGATTTATACAGCTCATCAATTTATCTTCATTATCTGCCTACGACCCTCTGTCTCTCAACGGTATCTTGTCCGACTAACGAAAGGGCGTCTACAGAGCGTAACCTCTAGGTTGCATCGTCTCGTCTCACGCCCTCTGACCACGAGCACCGGGTATTGCCCCCATCCTATTTGGTGGGACTCTGTATCGTACGAGTACATAATTGACAATTGATGCATGAAGCAAGCGGATCAGGCTCGAGCCGTTCGTGCTCTCTAGGTTCTTTAGGATCAGGTACAAAGGTCTGCCACTGGGTCGCTTCATCGGGGAAATACCTGCACCTCGTCCACCATACCGCATGCAGCCAGAGTTTCACCACAACACACTGCCCCAATTAAAAATCGAGGGCTTCATTTTAAGCTCCCCCCTTTGCGGACTCTCGTATGGATCTTCTGTACTACAGACTGCATGCTAACTGCAAGTTCCGCCAACCCGCAGGGAATGTTGAAAGTTGAAACAGGGCAACCTGGATATGCCACCCAGCTCTCCCATGGCTTGTAATATCCCGGGGCGGCCATCCTGGTCAATCTGCTCGTGGCTTGACGGATCTACGACGTCCAGGGCCTGTGCTGACCAGGTTTCCTCTGAGCATGGGCTTGCTCGTGCTTCCTCCCACACCAAGTCGTGAAATGACTGACCAAAGCCCACTGGGGCCATCTCCATCAGAGAGGGAGCAGGCTATCGTCGTTATCCAAGACATTTGACCTCTCACTTCTGCCTCTGGCCAACATATCGCAATTCTCATCCTTCTCACTTTGCACTCCATCCCCTGCAGCACTCTTTGACGACCCGGTATACTCGGTATGCCCTTCCTCTGAACACTCGCTCTTACAAATACTCCTGAACCACTGACCCATTCCCCTGCTAAGACCACGCCTCTCTACGAAATATCCGTCCCGATGCTGAGCTTGGACCTTGTTTACCGTGCCATCTGTCACTGACCGTCCGTGCTGCACGCCAGGTAACGCGGGGTCTGAGACCTCACGGCTGATAAGATCGCACACATATTGTTTCACGTCGTGCACAGCTTATCGCTCCCCACGTCTTCCACTGTCGAGCTCCTGGCAACTGAAGGACAAGCAGTGACGTCCGTTGCAAATAACGACGGGCCTGAGATATTGGATGAAGATGAGAATAGGGCCGGGCAAGATAGAACATGAAGACACCTAGTGCCGCTGTACATTGGGGACAAGCCATTCAGTGATCCGGTTACTGTACCCCCACAGAAGAGCGCCATGAGTTCACACTCCGGCAGGACGACAGCCATGTCGACCGACGGTAGTAAAGGAAGCAATGGAGGACAGGCACTTGTCCGCGCACCCATCCATCCTGTGGCACAATTACAGAAGCCGTTTGAGGAGTCGATGCTGGAGTCACTAAACGATCTGCTGGACCAGGATGTACCCCTCGATGCCCTGACAAGACGCACCATGCTTCTTGAAGCACCGACCTACAACCGCGTGATTGCAGGGAGATGGAAGCAAAAACCGGGAGAAAAATACCATCCCCTCTGGAAGTTGATCGCTCAAATGTCGTTTGGAATGCATCTACTGGCAGAAAATATGGCATTGTCAGAAGAGGAGGTTATGCGCATCCTTCAAAGCCATGTGGATGATATTGACGGCTTCCTCGAGCGTACCACCGAAGACCTTGAACTTGCACAAAGCGACATTCACGAACGACTACGTTGCCTCAAACTACCCTTGGCCCACGGTGAAGTTTTCGACCGTATGCTGGAGGATCGTGCCTTTCGAGCCTCCATCCTCGATGGCAATGAGAAGATTGACCATGTCATCAGCCGAACGAAGAGAGCGGCCAAAGACGCTTTGAAAGACGTCCAGAAAGGGTTTGACGCCACAAACACACTGGAGAAGTATCTAGCCAAGCTACAGAACTCGTGGCAAAGAGAGTCGCCGGAACACGAGGCGGTTCTCGTTGCAATGTTGGGAAACGCCGAGGGTTGGCGCCGCGCGTTTCTGGAACTACATCTGGAAGGGAATAAGCTTGCAGGATCTCTGAAGAAGCTGGGTGAAGTGGTGGCTGAGATGCAGCGGAGAGCTGCTGCGGTCAGCCGCAACATTGTGGTGAGTAGTAGCATTGACGATGATTGGTTCAAGGCACTAATATTCGGTAGGCAAAGCAGCAACGTCCCAAGCATCCGACATCTCACAGATCGGCCATGCTGTCACAGTCAGGGCCAGTCCCTGAGCACAAGCCCTTACCCACCGAGCCTGGGCAAATAAAATCGAGCAGAACATCGTCTCGCAGCACAAACATGACCGGGTTCTCCAGCAGACCAGGTAGTGGGAACAGACCGAGTCAAGGGTTATCTGGCGGTCAGTCTCCAGAGTCAAGGCGAAATGCCAGCACAGACATGACACATCGATCAATCACGTACCAAGCGGAAGCGTTAGATCAATCCCGAGGCCATCTTCCCACAGATTCCAATCCAATGATTGGGGGGCTACTAATTCAAACAAACAGCGAACACCCTATCGAGTTGCCCGCTGATGTGCCAGAAGAAGTATTACGGCAAGCGCCAGTGTCTGTGAAGAATCGCATGAGTTTGACACTCGGCCTGGCGGTGAAGGATAAATCGGAGCATCGGATTTCTAGTGTCTACTATCCCAGAGCCCTAGGTGACCTATTGAAAACGCCTGCAGCATCACAACTACTTGGGTCGCCAAAGGCCACTGCTAACGCAGCGACTCCTTTGAGTGCTGTCATCACCTCGCCTACTTATATGCTGGAAGCCCAGGCAGACTATTTCGCCGACAGCGAGAACACACCAACCTTTGGCAAAGCTCAATCAGAGAACAAGCACGGATTGATTACAAGTCCAATCTTCGAGGCAGCTGCGCGCGGTTCTGTGCGAGCGTCGATTGTCGAGCCAGCAAGTAGAACTCGGACGCGAAGTTCGTCGATCCGCAGTCCTGCATTCACATCACACCCTGCCGTGATGGCCATGGCGATACCACCGGCAGAATTGCCGGCATCCTCGGCATCGTTGATGCCAGAAGACGTATCAGATACAGGCAAGGTGTCAGCGCCTTCGAGCATAGGGGAACCTGGGCCAGAGATGGCCGATACCGAAACCACGAGGCCAGTATCAGCGTCAGAACCAGGAGTTAGGGTGGAGGATTCGGGCTTTGCCGTGTCTGTGGTCCCTGCTTCTGCAGAAGGAGAGACATTTGCAGCAGCAACAATCAGGACCGACCAAGTGCAGAACGATGCAGTCAGTGTGTCAGGGGCCCAGGATCAGAACCCGAATCAGGACAAACAGCTGTCTTCGTCGCCCAAGCAAGAAGAATCTCCACGACCATTAGAGCAAATTCCAAAAATACCTACCCAGTCGCCGCGGCCTCCGCCTGTCCCTGAGACCACAAGAACGGTGGATGCCAAAGATGAGGAAGTAGAGATTATAATCCACATTAACGAAAGCGATGTGTCCAAGGAGCCGTTCTGCGCCGAACTGGAGGCAACCGCACCTGTGAAGATGCAGATACCCCAAGATTTTGGGCCGGTGGAATTAGAAGCACCGGTTCAAACATTCAAACTGCCTCCACGGCCAATTGCGGCATCCCAAAATCCAGACAAGGAGGTACCTCGGGCGAGCATCCGTCAATTGGACGACTTTTTCAAGCTGCCGACCGAGCAATCGATCAAGCCGGGAATGAAGCCGAACGATTTTGGGAAATCGATGGCTCCAGAACCCATCCGTCCGTTGAAATTAAAATTGGCCAAAAAGGACGGGAAGGTGGTGCCAGTACCGATATCGAGCCCAGCAACTCCAATCAGCGGCAGGCAGAGGGAAAGTCCAGGGCCGTCCAAGTTGAGGATGGATGTTGTAGCCGACATCATTGAAACTATGTCCAACACACCTCCAGGATCACCGGTACATGACAATCGATCATCTGGAGCATCGTCCAATTCGGCACAAAGATGGTCTCACCGTTCGACTCGATCTTTGGGCCCACCAGACCAAGCACCGGCACCTCCTGGGCCAGGGGGTCGGCAAATGGTCAACCCGGACTTTGCAGCAGCGGGACAATTCGAGGGGGAGCGAAAGATGAAGCAGAAGAAGAAGAGCAGTGGATTCGTCAACATGAACAAGGAGAAATGGAAGAACTTGTTCCTCAACAATGGCAGCAGCACAAATGCCAGTTCAAGTTCAGGGGCTTCGCTGGCGACGAAATCAGAGAGGACGACAAGCACGACGAGACCAAGTTCAGAGGCGGTGCCAGCTGCAGAGATGTTGACGGGGTCGGGCAAGGATGTGTTGTGGTTTAAAGGAGAGTCGAAGAAGGCGCTTGGGGTGTCCTCTGCTTGATATACCATCCGAACCTTGAGGAGCAGCCGGAGGAGGAGAACAGAAGGAGATCCTCCTAGCATTCCCCGATCGTCACGGATATGATGGTCCTCATAAGCGGACGTTTTGTTTTTATACCTTTATTTATTTGATGACTGTCAGATATAGATTCCTCACCCAGCTAAGTCAGGCAGGCTATATACATGTCGGAGGAAGGAGGGGTTCCCCGTCTCTTTACGATGCACGAACGAACTTGGTTGTGCGATGCAAACCTGATCTAGTAGTCGCAAATCACTAGTGACAAGCCTGAGTGGACAGGCTTGCAGGTCGCCTTGCCCGAGTCTTGAGTCATTGTGTCCGATGTCCGTGCGGTCCTGTGTAAAGGGTCAAGTGCGGAGCTGTTGGGGATAGTCCAGTGTGGGCGGCGTGAGGCCCACGAGACGCAGGCTTTGGCCGATTGGGACCGTCCCGAAATATGTAGAGCAGGGGGAGGATGGATCTCCCCAGACGGAAGCAGCCGTGGCAAGTACGAGGTGCTCGGTGCTGATGCACCGGGGTGGTGTTCATGGAGTGGGAGTGAGAGCGGGAGTGGCACTGTCTGTATCATCATCCATGACTCACCGACGGTTGCAACCATGGTTGAATGACAGGTTAGCTGGCCGCGAGGCAGTCACAGTATGAGATCCTGTGAAAAGTCTGTTAAGATATACATTGCAGCAACGGTGCATGAGAGAATGACGTGGCTCAGAGCGGGGATCAGCTTAAGGACATGTACGAGTGAAGTTGCCAGGGGAGGTCTAGGTCTTCGAGTTAAGGGATTGCTAGGTGGGGGCGGAAAACGAAGGGCCTAAACGCCGCCGAACTGACATGCCTAAGGAGGTAACTGGTAACTACAGCCCTTGGTCACACGGCACGAGGTACGAGGTCCTCCGTCCCGAGTACCTAGGAGTCGCAGCCAGTTGTAGGGAGTAGGAGGTACCTGGAATACAATAATAGGCATCAATTGGTGCAGCTACAGTAGATCTCCAACACCAAGCCACCACCCATTTGCTTGTTCGCTCCCTCTTCGCTACCTAATCAAATCCATTGTGTGGTTCTTACTCGTAATGCTCCCCCCAAGCACCCCATTCTCGGGAGAGGTATGCCCGTATGAGGCACTGTCGGCGTGGGTTCCTTATCCCATATTCCAACATCCGTACTGCTAAGTGCCGCCACATCCCCCCAATCCGAACAGGTCACCCTCCACAAACACACTAACCAGTTACCCGAGCAGGGAGAGAGCCACCTAAGTCGACTGGCCGAGGAGGCTACCAAGGACCACCGCCCCATAGTTTAGGTGCCTATTGCCCTGCAAGTCGGCCCCCTCGTCCCCCTCGTCCCCCTCGGTCCACCAACAACGCCTCGCCTCGCCTTACTTCGCTTTCCGCCAGTCCAGTCCAGCCCCCATCGGCTTGTATGTCCATCTCGATCAGCATCTTCACACGCCTACAACTCCTGGTACAGATTGCAGTCTACACAACTTGGTCCACACACCTGCTGACCTACCTCACCAACAGTGTTAATCACTATACTCTATACCTCGTTGTCAACACCCCGGCTCTGGTCCTATGAATGCCATTGACTTAGTGTATTCGAATCTGCTGTCCAGTTCCTGACCGCCTTCAATCCTGGCGTCACCACTCACCACCCCTCTACGCCAATATCAGTTGCCGAGTGCCTGCGCTACGCCTGTGCCTGTGCCTGCGCCTGTTTCTCTTGCTCAGCCTTTTTGCCTGGTGTCTCTGCGTCTGCCTCACCTCCACCGGATCGGGCCAGCGACTGCAACCTACCGTTTACTACCATCGACATGTCTCACGAGCCGTGTGCTTGCATACCGAGCCTCATCTGATTTAATCCTGATCTCCAACTGGTACCCACGCCTGAGCTGCGGCACTCATTTCGCTCCCAGCTGCTCCAGCTACGCGATTGAGCATGCTGATTGAATCGTCCTGCGTCAGACGCGATTCATATCCGCACCACCCTTGAACATGGTCTGAAAAGGCATACAGAAGTACCGAACCGCGTTTATTGAGTAGAGTAGGTACCACTCGTTGTCCTGCTCTCGCTATCTCCACCAGGTTATCGCCATCTTAGATTCCCTTGACTGACCTGTGTGGCGGACCCGACCTACAATCCATTTATCCATTTATCCATTAACATGATCATGAATAGGACTGTTTCTTCTCCCTTCGGTCTCTATCCTGTCCCTGTCGCCGCCTCGTCCTCGTCCTCGTAGTCCTCATCACAACCTCTTCTTCGCCGACCAACGCTTCTCGAGGCCTCTGAGAACCATGGCCATCTTCGGCTCCCCAGCAAACCCCCCTGCTCGCCAGCAGGCTCAGCAACGAAATGCTGCCGCTGACATCGCCCCATGGGATCTCAGACCCCCAAATGACGACGAAATCGCTCCTTGGGAACGAGGTCCTCAAGCCCAGATCACAGGCATACGCCCCTTCAACCAGTCCTACTTCAACGATGCAACCCCTCGTGAGGCTCAACCTTCCGTGCGACCGGATACTGCCAAAACAAACATCTCAGACTCCCCGGACTTTGACGCCGACGCTCGCCGCCCTTCAATAGCCAGCGCCACTACCATCAGCAGTACTGGTTCAAGAGGGAGTGCCGTCAACGGACGTTTCCACAAGAGTCTTAAGGGTTTCTTTGGCGAAGATCCCACCGACTCACGCAAGGGCTCAACCGCAAATCTGCCCGACCAGGTTCAACCAAATCTTTTCGCAGAGAAGCCGCCCCAGAGGAGTGGCTCCGTTCAGACACAGAATACTGCAGAGGAGCGGCCAAAGACCCCTGCTCCCCCTCCATCAAGTGAAGTCACCCCCTGGGCATATCAGAACTTCGAGGACGTCTCAAATTTTGGGTCTGCTCCTATACGGCAGCCCCCTCAGAATGAATCAGTTGCACCAAACAACAGTTCAAGTGCCCCCTTGCACCGCCGGGGTCTCTTACACCGCCATACTAGAAGTAAGGAGGATCCTCCCAAGGGCCAACAGGCCACGAGTGCCATTCCCAAACGTCCATCTACGAGTCGAGAATCTTCAACAAGTAACCTTGGTCATTTCCGAGGAACCCCCCAGACCAGCACTCCGATGAGCTCCTCCACCGCTCTTCCTCGCAACACGAGTCCTGGTCCTGGATCTCGCAAAGAAGCCTCTGCCCCCACGGAGAAGCGCTCAATCTTTTCCAAACTCAAGCACCGCCATCACAAGGAGAAACAACCTCCACAACCCGAACCTTTACGCACCGCCATCGAGCCTGTAAGCCCACCGGAAGAACTTAAGAAGCCCAGATCGCACTCAAATCGCGCAAATACATCTGATAGTCAGGACAACAAACGAGACAGGGAAACTAGTGTGGCCTCTGTTGACAGTGCCTCTACTATCAAAGCCTCAGACAGTTCCCCAAAGGTCGATCGCACCTATACAGCACAATCAACCAAGTCTAGTCGGTTTGGACGGCATGGAAGACACCGTGGTCCAAGTTTCCAGCAAGAGCCGCTCGAGAGGAAAACCACGGCCACACAGGCACCAATGCAAGCTGGTGTTTTCAATCTCGACACCAATTTTGACGATATGTCGGATATCATTGCCCAGCCTCAGGTTCCCAAGACCCCTGTCGACCCTGGAATATTTACCGGCAGCAAGATTGCCCAGACTCCAGCATCTGAGATCTCTGCGCCTGCATGGGATGCCCCCGACAGTTGGGCTGTCAAAGGCCAAGAAGACGAGGTGCTGGATGCTTTACCTGAAGCTAATGAAGATGGCCTACCTGCAATTCAGGAGGAGGACGGCATCTCATATTTCATGCGAGTCTTTAGAAGTGATGGCACTTTTGCAACCCTGTCCATGTCCATCAATGCAACGGTGGGCGAGGTCTTACAATCCTTGGCCAAGAAGTCTGTTCTTCACGATTCAATCGACAACTACCAGTTACTCATGCGCAAGCACCAGCTATCGCGGCAGCTTGGAGGCTCAGAGAGGCCTGTGGCGATGCAGAAGAAATTACTACAACTCGCAGGGTATACGGACCGAGATCGAATTGAAGATATTGGTCGCGAAGACAACAGTTATCTGATACGCTTCACTTTCTCCCATGAAAAACAGACTGGCTATGGTAGTGGCCTCGACAATGATCCTGCGTTCAACAAGATGCAAAAGTTCAGTCATGTGGATCTCCAAGGGAAATCTTTGGTTACCATTCCCATCATCCTATACACCAAAGCCTCGGAAATCATCTCCATTAATCTGTCTCGGAACATAGCCTTGAGGGTGCCGAAAGACTTCGTTACTGCTTGCATCAATCTCCGTGAAATCAAGTTCACTGGCAACGAGGTCTGGCGCTTACCGCCTAGCTTGGCTTGGGCAACCCGGTTGACCGTGCTTGATGTCTCCAACAATCGCCTAGAACAATTAGAACATGCAGAGCTACATCGCTTGATGGGACTTGGGAGCTTGAAGCTCGCAAACAACAAACTGACGGCGCTTCCGGCGAACTTTGCCCATTTCCGCCAACTACGTAGCCTGAACTTATCCTCCAACAATTTCACCACCTTTCCCGAGCATATTTGTGCTCTCAAGTCTCTAGTCGACCTCGATATCAGTTTCAACAAATTATCTTCCCTACCGAAGATCTCTCAACTTATCACTCTGGAACGACTCTGGGTGACCAACAATGATTTGAAAGGGCCATTCAATGAAAGCTTCAAAAGCTTGGTCAATCTGAAAGAGATCGATGCTCGCTTCAATGGGATCACCGATATCGATAGCGTGGCTCAGCTTCCGAATCTAGAACAGTTACTGGTGGGTCACAATAATATCACCACTTTCAAAGGCTGCTTCCAGAAACTCCGCGTCCTAGTTCTGGATCATTGCCCGATCACTTCCTTTGAGCTTGAACAGTCCGTTCCCACCTTGACGAGCCTTAATATTGCTTCAGCAAAATTGGTCGAGTTCAAGGAATCGCTGTTTGATTTTTGTCCCAACCTACAGAAGCTGAATCTGGACAAAAACCATCTTTCATCTATGTCTTCGCAGATTGGAAGATTGTCAAAACTTGAATTCCTCAGCATGGCCAAAAATCCTCTGAACCTGATCCCTCCTTCTATTGGCAATCTGGTAGAGCTTAAATTCCTGAACTTGAGGGAATGCAACATCAAAAGTCTGCCGCCAGAGATCTGGTACTGTCGGAAATTAGAAACGTTGAACGTCTCTTCCAACGTGTTGGAAACGTTCCCTAAGCAGAATGCTGCTCCACCTCCCAATGATGCCAGAGACTTGACTCCAGCCACGACTCCAGGTCTCTCGACTTCACCCAGCTTCGAAGAGCTCGGGAAGCTGGAAGACTTCCAGGCCCGAAGGCCTAGCCAAGCGTCTGCAGGGATGATGAGCATTGGCAGTTCACCTGGTGGCGGACGGAAGAATTCAGTCGCTTCAATACCGGGTCATCGAAAGGCTTCCGTGATATCAAGGACCAACACCGAATATTCCATGAGTCCAGCTACGCGAAAAGATTCCAATATCTCCCAGGCCAGGCTTCAAAACACCTTTGGCGGATCGCTACGATATCTCTACTTGGCAGACAACCGACTTGAAGATGACGTGTTTCGTGAGCTAGTCCTACTTCCGGAGCTGCGTGTCTTGAATTTGTCATACAACGAGCTTGATGATTTCCCTCAGGGAGTACTGCGGCGATGGACTCAATTAAGCGAACTGTATCTCTCAGGCAATGAGCTCACATCACTCCCGTCGGATGATCTCGAGGAGAACAGCAATTTAAGGGTATTGCACCTGAATGTCAACCGTTTCCAAGTACTTCCAGCTGAACTCTGCAACGTACACAAATTAGCGACGCTAGATGTGGGAAGCAATTCACTGAAGTACAACGTCTCGAATTGGCCGTATGACTGGAATTGGAATCGCAATACAAATCTTAAGTACTTGAACTTCTCCGCCAACAAAAGGTTGGAGATCAAGCCGGCAGCTCACCAGAATCAGTCACAATTCAATTCAATGAGTGGCGAGCAAACAACTGATCTCACCAGCTTCAATACCTTGAAATATCTGAGAGTGCTGGGGTTGATGGACGTGACCCTCCTGACTAACACCATCCCTGACGATAACGAAGATCGTCGAGTCAGAACCTCAGCATCTTTGGTTGGTGCTTTAATGTACGGCATGGCAGATACGTTGGGCAAAAACGAGCACCTTTCAACCCTTGATCTCCTCAAGCCAAACTTTAGGGGTCATGATGCCGAAATCCTCATTGGGCTATTCGACGGTCAAAGCATGTCCAGTGGTGGCTCCCGGGTGGCGAAGTACTTGCATGAGAACTTCCCTGCGATGTTCTATGATGAGCTCAAAAGGTCTGAGGCAACTAAAGACACGCCGGTAGATGCTCTTCGACGGACTTTCCTGTCTCTCAATAAGGACATGGCGAATTTTGCCAGCAGCAATTTCGATACCAAGGAGCATCGATTGGCTAACGGCCATAGAGGTTCTACAGTGGCAAATATTCTGGGTCCAGATGATCTTACCTCGGGCGGTGTGGCCACCGTTATGTATCTCAATGGGACAGAGCTACACGTCGCCAATGTCGGCGATGCAGAGGCGATTCTCATTCAGTCCAATGGTCAGCATCGTGAGTTGACAAGAAAACATGATCCCGCGGAGCATCGTGAAAGAGAAAGGATACGAGAGGCGGGAGGCTATGTCTCGAGACAAGGCAAGCTCAATGATGCCCTTGAAGTCAGTCGAGCATTCGGTTATTATAGCCACATGCCGTGCGTGATTGCGGCGCCACATACATTCAACTGTGGCCTGACTGAATCCGACGAGCTAATTGTAGTTGCCACGAAGGAATTTTGGGATTACGTCACGGTTGACTTGGCCGTGGATGTCGCCCGAGCTGAGAAGACTGATCTCATGCTCGCGGCACAAAAGCTTCGAGATCTGGCAATGGCATATGGAGCAAGAGATAAGATTATGGTGATGGTGCTGGGTATCTCAGATCTGAGGAAGAGAGGCAGTCATCGTTTCCGTGGCACTAGTCTTTCCATGGCCAAAGAGCTTGGTCTCGACGAGGGAACTATCTTTCCAACCAGGAAAAAGAGAAGAGATCAAACGTTGGTTGGCGATTCTC
Organism: Exophiala aquamarina CBS 119918; assembly: GCF_000709125.1. Classification (NCBI taxonomy): domain Eukaryota; kingdom Fungi; phylum Ascomycota; class Eurotiomycetes; order Chaetothyriales; family Herpotrichiellaceae; genus Exophiala; species Exophiala aquamarina. The sequence continues at coordinate 4,398,016 of NW_013550585.1, forward strand.
GCCTGGCTAGACTTGAAGAGCCAGAAGCACCCATTGGGGAAGTGGCTATTTGCTTCACCGATATCAAAAACTCGACGGCATTGTGGGAAATTCTGCCCGTGCCCATGAGATCGGCTATAATGATGCACAACGAACTTATGAGACGACAACTGCGAATTATCGGTGGCTATGAGGTGAAGACTGAAGGCGACGCTTTCATGGTGTCTTTTCCCACTGTGACTTCTGCGTTGCTCTGGTGTTTCAGCTGTCAGAGTCATCTCCTAGAACAAAACTGGCCAACGGAGATTCTCGAGACAGTTCACTGCCAAGAGAAGCTCGATGCGGACCAGAACCGGATTTATCGTGGACTCTCTGTGAGGATGGGGCTCCACTGGGGCCGACCTGTGTGTGAGCAAGATCCTATCACGAGGAGAATGGATTACTTTGGCCCTATGGTCAACAAGGCAGCCAGAGTATCAGCGGTTGCTGATGGTGGACAAATCAGCGTCAGCACTGACTTTATTGCTGAAATCCAGCGGACCTTGGAGGCATATGCCGACGATGATCGGCGAGACTCGGTGGGTTCAGAGGATACAGTCAACGATGATCCTCTGGCAAATCAGATACGACGTGAACTTAGACAACTGAGCAGCCAGGGTTTTGAGGTTAAGGATCTCGGCGAGAAAAAGCTCAAGGGTCTTGAGAATCCTGAGTATCTCTATCTGATGTATCCCCACTCCCTTGCAGGGCGTTTGACCATTCCGCCAGGGGCTGAGAACAAGGTCCAACTGGGTGGTGACACTCCCAATGCAAACGAGGAGAAATCTGGACCTGGGGCTCTGGGTAAGAACACTAGATTGAATCTAGAGCTTGATGAGGTTTGGAAACTTTGGGATATCGCATTGAGATTGGAGATGCTCTGCAGCTGCCTCGAAACACCAGATCGTGCAGCTGGCTTGCAAAAGCCGGAATTGAGCCTCCTAACGCGGATGAAGGAACGAGGCGGAGTGCAAACGGATAGCTTCATGATGAATTTGTTGGAGCACCAGGTGACCAGAGTCGAAGTAAGTAAATTCACTCACCATTAGCGATTGTGATGACTGACATGAACTGCAGTCATGTGTAACTACACTGCAACTACGGCACATGTTACAGCCGTTCCAAAAAGGCACTCCCCTTGTTGACCAAGCAGCTCCTATCGCAGGGTTGTTGAGCCAAATCTCTGAACTGCTCAGACAGGCCAACAGATTGAAGGTAGGAGGACAAGCAGCCCAGGTAGAAGAGATCGACCAATATGAAATTGTCGACGAAGACGTGGATGAGAGCGATGATGACGCTGAAAGTGCAGTGGAAGACACAGACTCGGATTGACGTTCTTACTCCAGATAAGTTTCGCCTGGGAGAGAGGGTGCGCTCGGCGTACGATCCCCCACCCCCATCCGCAGGCAAAGGAACAATTCAGCAGAAGGACAACGATACTTCGTGCATCACCAGGCTCTCCAGGGAAAAGCCCGCACGCTCTCGGGCCAGTAAGAGCAGGACTGACGCTTTTATTTGGATATTATTACTTTGTTTACGAAAGGAGGAACTCTTACGACTTGGGATACGATATTCTTTGGGCTTGTCTTTTCGGAGCTGCATGAAGTAGCGCCATTGCGGCGGCTCTTGGCGTTTTCATGAAAGCGAAAACAGTACAACAGCTTTATTATTACGGTTTATTTGGGCTTCGCTATTTTTGGGAGGCGGTTGGGACGCACTGACGAAGAATTGACGGTGTTGTTCCTTTTCTCTTTTCACACAGACAGCAATTTTGCTGGGGAAGCAAGTCATATATTTTTGACACCCGTGACACAGTCTCTCAGCGAAAGGGACGACACGGTTGTCTTCGAGGACGATTTTCTTGCGAATATGGGTCGGGGTGGCTGGTGGAATCGGCAAAGCACGGGACAACAAACGAACGAGGACATTTGCCTTCATGGTCAAGAGTATAGGATTCTCCTGGCCTGGCAGGATGACAAGATGCGGTCGGGATGATCAGATCGCACTGCCGCCAAGCGGGTTGCGCCATCTTTTCCCTTCATAGGAGGCGGCAGCATGGTTTAGGCGGTCAATCTGGGTTCAGTGTTGGATGGAGCAATGAACGCTGACAAGAGCACAGTACAGCCAGTAGTAGTATAGTAACGCAATCGAAGTTCGGCAATCCATCATCGAACTGGAGTGTTTCGTATCGTGCGAGACCTCTTGACCTCTTGACCTCTTGACCTCTTGACCTCTTGACCTCTTGACATCTTGACATCTTTTCATTTCGTGATGCTGGAGGTTATCCCGGCGAATATCGCCTGCGCGAGCGCGTTTGTATACCCAAGAAGATCATTTTGGCTCGAAGGATCTTCAGAGTCACCGTTGGGCATGGTCGATAGGAATCGACATTCCAGCGTCTTGCCATCAGAAGGGCCACACACCCGTCCCACAGTTTACCGTTTCGCCATCTCAGGTCGGCGATCGGCCGCGTGGATTGCTGAATCCAGAAGTGCTTCATCTAGCCAGCCAATCCAGTTCTGCGCTTCGTTTCTCCGAGTATTCGACCGACCAGCTCAGCTCCTGTTTTTGAATTCCAGGGTCCTGCGCTTGTCCTGTCCTCCGTACACGATGATCGTAGTGATGTTATCTCCTTGGGCCGCTTGAGTCTTATTGGGGATAATGCTTCTGCTCGATCTTGTTCCCCAAGGAAAAACCCTTTTGCCCCCTTCGCTGCTTAGCCCGTCTCTGTACTTCCACGCCTTACATGTGCCTGCCAATGCTTGATGCTTGGAAGAATCTCCGAGGGTTTCTTGAAAGGACGAAAAGCCCGGCAGCTCTTCCTGTTTCGACGCTGGAGCCGACGACGTAGCTTGCAGCTTCGCCGTGACGTATTCATCTCAATATAAAGAGGAGTTTTCTCACGTTGAATTAACCGCACGGGCAGACTGGTCTGTGTGCAAGCTCTAGCTCGGTTTCATTCTTTTGCCTTGCCATCGTGCTATCAGGACACTCACTCTTTGTTAGACTCTCGTCAACGTGACTATCTACCGATCACCTTTCCAGAGTTGCAACTACCAGCAGCATGAAGGGCTACCACTTCGAGTCCAACCCGGTAGCGAATCCGGAATCTGTCATTCTGGGACCAAACTACCGCTTCGTAGTCCTGAGCGATGCCCTAATTCGGTACGAGTGGGCGCACGACGGCAAGTTCGAAGATCGTGCATCCACCTTCGCTATCAATCGGGACCTGCCAACACCCAAGTTCCAGAAGGTCGAGCGCGATGACGAGCTCGAGATTATCACCGACCACTTCCACATTAGCTATGACAAGAAGCGGTTCTCACCATCAGGCCTCCTTGCCAGTTTCTCTGCCAAAGTCACTCTCTGGGGAGCCCAGTGGCGGTACTCGGACGACGAAGGTGCCGGGAACGTTGCTAACCTTGGTGGCACGGCAAGAACTCTTGATGAAGTCGACGGCCGTTGTGCTCTTGGTGTCGGCGTGCTTTCAAAATTCGGATATGCAACGATCGACGACAGCAAGTCGATGTTGTTCGACGGCAAGGGATTTGTGGCCGGTCGACTACCCGGCGATCGCGTCGATGGATATCTCTTCGCACACGGTCATGACTACAAAGCGGCGATCAAGGCTCTCTACTCCCTGAGCGGGAGCCAGCCCCTACTCCCGAGATGGGCCCTGGGCAACTGGTGGAGTCGATATTATCGCTACGAGCAGCAGGAATACATCGACCTAATGGACGAGTTCAAGAAGAAGGAGATCCCACTTTCCGTCGCCGTCATCGATATGGACTGGCATCTCGTCAATGACGATCGTGTCCCACATGCCGGCTGGACGGGATATACCTGGGACGACAAGATGTTTCCTGACCCGAAGAAGTTCGGCAAGGACCTGCACGACAGGAAGCTGAAGATCACGCTGAACGACCACCCTCATTCTGGCGTGCATCACCACGAGGACGCGTATGAGAAGATGGCTAAATTTCTCGATCACGACACCTCTCGCAAGAACCCAATTCTATTTGACCCGACGAGTCCCAAGTTCATGGAAGCGTACTTGTCCATCTTGCACCGCAATATCGAGAAAGTCGCCTGCGATTTCTGGTGGATCGACTGGCAGCAAGGTGCGCACACTAAGGTCCCTGGAGTAGACCCGCTGTGGCTGCTCAACCATTTCCATTTCCTCGACAACGCGCATAACGGGCAACGACCCTTGATTTTCTCGCGATATGCGGGACCGGGCTCGCACCGCTATCCTGTGGGATTTTCTGGAGATACGATCACGACGTGGGCGAGCCTGGCGTTCCAGCCTGAGTTCACAGCTACAGCTAGTAATATTGGCTACGGGTGGTGGAGTCACGATATTGGTGGACACATGGGCGGCACAAGGGACGACGAACTGGTGACCCGATGGGTGCAATTCGGTGTCTTCTCGCCTATCATGCGCCTACACTCTTCCAACTCCCAGTGGACTTCCAAGGAACCATGGAAGTACCGCAAAGAGTCGGAGATCGTGATTCGGAATTTCCTGCGTCTGAGACATCGCCTCATTCCGTACTTGTACTCCGCGAATGTTCGGTCGGCGACAAGCGATGAGCCCCTCGTCCAGCCTATGTATTGGTCCTACCCTGAAATCGACGAGGCGTATCAGGTTCCGAATCAGTATTTCTTTGGTGCGGACCTTCTAGTTGCTCCGATCGTGACGCCGAGGGACACGAGGACGAATCTGGGCGCTGTCAAGGTCTGGCTACCTCCCATGTCCGGTCGTTGGGTCGACATCTTCACAGGCGTCGTCTACGACGGCGAGAGGGAGCTGAACATGTACCGGGGCCTCCACGAGATTCCCGTGATGGCTCCCGAAGGCAGCATTATTCCACTAGATGCTGATTCAGCACCGGAGAACGGTGGCAAGAACCCCGAACGATTCGAGGTCCTCGTCGTTGTAGGCCGAGACGGCCAATGTAGCGTGCTCGAGGATCCTTCAGACGACACCTCCGAGGTAGAGAAGAAAGCACCTGAGAGCGGCGAAAGAGGCAGCCTCATCCAACTAGACCAGAAGAAGGGCACGCTCACAGCTCACGTCACGGGTAGAACTTGGAGCTTCCGCTTCCTCACGCTCAGCAAAATCCCCAAGGACTTCAAAGTCGCAGTCGACGGCAAGGACGTCACGAAAGAAGCAGAGACCCACATCGAGACATTCCCCGATACCCCGTCTATGGTGGTGCAAATTCCCACATCATCAACAACCTCCAAAGCATCAGACAGGAAACCAACAATCACCATCTCCCTGGGCCCTGACCCGCAGCTGGGCGTGCACGACCATAAACCCCGCATTGAGCGGCTGCTGCTCGACTACCAGACCGAATTCGATATCAAGGATCGTATATGGAGTATCGTTGACGACCGCAAGGGCGCAATTAATATCAAGATGGGGAAGTTGATGAGTCTCAGTGTGGATGAACGATTCACGGAGCCGATTGCCGAATTAATTCTTTCGGATCATCGTGGTATGCACTTATGAGAAGGGTTGGGGACGGAATAGTAAAATAGTCAGGGAGGAGACCTATAATCCTGAAGATTAGATGGATTTTCCTTCAACCTACAATCAATCAAAATTCGCGAGGCCTTTGACTTTATTCTCTGACCAACTGTATACTGCAGGTCCCTCGTCTATGAGAGAAACATGGCATTAGTACTCCGTACAAACATAATACAGCATCCATGTTTTTCCTGTGCCAACGTTGCCAAGCAAAGCGTCAACAACCCGCTTTTCCACATTCTTCGCTTCCCGCTTCACATTTGTCCTGAATATTCGGACACGAAGTTGACAACAACTGCTCTCTGACATATGTCGCACATTAACATTTATTGGTAAGATGTTGAAATGAGGTGCTGCTAAAGTATGGTCTTAGTCGTCGCAAAAAGGACGCCCAGGATACTTGGGAGATGGGACTAGGAGTGGAAAGGAACAAAGCCCAGCTCTAGTCAAAGGGTTTCAGCTCTGGTAAAGCGTCCAAAAGCGTAAGGCTTAACAAAGAGTGTGCAATGAGCCTTGTCCTCATTGTTCAGGAGCCTTAATATGGGTGCCTAGGCATTATCTTTACTCTCTTGGTTAGCGTTTGCAAGATGAGCTCCCAGAACAAAATGCTGTTTAAAATCCTTTTCTGTAATCTCCTGATGAAGGTTACCTTCGAGGAGAATTTCAAAAGGCTATAGGTTTTCCGCTATCGCAGACAAAATCGATTATGGGCGATCTAGCGATCTAGATATCCGCTCTATAGAGTGATTCACTCTGGAGGCCAGACAATCCCTCCCTTCCTGTCTCAAACATATTCCTGCCATTACAGCATCAAGGATGGCCGCGCGCACAATATATAAAAGAAAAGCAAAACAAAATTCACAAAATGTCAGCGCTCGGATTTGATCCAAGGTCTCTTCAGAACTTTCGTCTATCAATAGAAGCGCTACCCAATCGATCGGAGAGCCGGCCTTTCAATCGTGTAACAATCCTGCGAACACCACGACGGAACGTGCTAACCACTGCACTGCGCTAGCTGTTTTGGCAGAAGATCCGGCACCTGATACTTCGAAGGTGCAAGAAGCAAGGAAGCGTACTGAGTACGTGAATACAATGGCATTGTTCATGTGACAACCTTTATTGACAATGGGAATGGGGTTCCACCCACAGCCTCGTAAAATTGCGCTAGCCAAAAGGGGGCGTATATGAATATACATAAGGTGAATACACAATACACTAAGTGGATATTGATTCACTGCCTCATGAACAACAAAATAACAATCAACAAACGGGCCAGTGAATGCCACACACAATGGGCAGGTGAGGCAGGTGAGGCAGTCGTCTGAGGATTTGTTTCCTCTCCTACAAACATTGCTTTCCCTTGAGATCTTTCCTCTGTCTTCCTCACCACAACCCAAACCACCACACAACCCCGTTTTCCTGCTCATTCTCGTTCTCATGCCCATGCCCACAAAACTTCTTGTTTCTTGGTTCTTTTCCGGCATCATGGATCTCGAAGACTACTACCAAGAGCGGGTCTGGTGCGACTACGAGGTCGAATCCCGCCTACACAAGAAGTACCTCGAACAGATTCTCTGGAAGAAGTTCGGAACACATCCATGCGACCAAGGCCAGCTCTATGACCTCGCCATCTTCCTCGTCCTTTTATTTCCCTTGGCCTTTCTCTACTTCTTCGGCACGCGTTTGCCTGCGAGGGCAGCACTCGCAATGTACGATATCGTTTGGCGCTCCGCTTCTCTCCTCGGTCTTTTCCTCGTCGACTGCGCGGTAAAGGCGGTCGTCGTACTCATCTGGCTTGTTACCCGTCTCCCACAGATCATCTACGAGAGATGGAATGTCCATTGGCGAGAATGGATGACTCGGCTTCCTGAACCAACACCAACCCCAACCCCAACACCTCCGCCTGGTCCTGGACCCATATCAATACCTACACCTACACCCACACCCACACCTACACCCACACCCATCCCTGAACCTATACATGGTACTACTCCAACGCCTACTCCAGTCGCTAAACCTGCACCTGCACCTGTTCCTGCACCTCCAACTACGCCTACGGCACCGTCTCCACCTCCACCCACCCCTGGCCCCTCTCAGCCTCACAATGGAATTTCTCCTTCAGATGGTGACGGTGATGATTTTCCTAAACCTGACCTTGATTTCCCGCCGGATTGGTTCATGAGAAGCCAGCCGATAGCACAGATTAGAAGACCTCCCTGCAGCGTCAGACCGGTGCCGATTGCAACTCGCCCCGCCTTTATCCGAACGCGCCTTTCAACCCTTCATACTCAACCTCCACCCACACAGTCGCACGAAGAAAGAGTGCAATTTGTTCGAGAGCAGACAGCTCGAGAATCGAGGCCTGCCATGACTGGCCCTCGGAGAAAGACTTTTCCAGAGATGGATAAAGAGATTGCAGCCTTGATCCAAGAAGTGAATCTGTACAAGACACAACTCAGGTCGCTCAAGCAACAGCGGCCTGCTTCACAAGCTGCATCCTCTCTAGAACCCCTTCCAAAGGATAGGCTCTCCGATGAGAAACTGGCTATTGAACGCCAAAAACGCGAGCAAGCCGAGCAAAATGCTCAGGCTATTGAGGAGACTCTTAGACGGCTGATTCTGGAAACGGATATCTCCCTGAAGAAAGTCTCGGATGAAAATGCTTCCATGAAGAAAGGGTCTGACGAGAAGTTTGCTACCTTTCAGAAGGCCTCGGAAGAGAATACCGCCCTCCTGGAGAAAGTCATGACTGAAAAGGATGCCCAAATCCTCGATCTCAATAGCCGATTGAATGAAAGCCAGACACAACTGCTCGATCATCAACAGACCGCCAGCATCAATGAGCAAGCATCGAGGGAGTACAAGCAATCTCTCGAAAGCCAATTGAATGATGCCATCTCAGCCAAGGATGCCGCTGAAGCAAGCGCCGCAGAGAAGACCAGCTCAGCAGAGAGCGAGAAAAGGGGGGCAGAAGCCTCGAACGAAGCACTCAGAAACGAGTTGCTCGACGGCGGGAAGACGAGGGAGAGACTCGAGCAAGAAGCCGAGGCCCTGCGTCAGGAGAATAAGAGCTTGAAGAAGCGTGTAGGAGACTCTGAGAAGGCTCAAGCAACCTTCGCCCTTGAAAATCAAGAGAATTGCGCTCGTGCCGATCGTCTTGAGGCTGAGATTCAGGCCACAAAGGCAACTGCTGAGACCTTGCACCGCCAACAGATTGATCCTGTGGAGACAGAGAAGGCCGAGCTACTTCAACGCTTGCAGCACGCTGACAACACTCTTCGAGACGCGCAGCAGCAGTGCGAGAATCTGAAAGCAGAGGGCCAAAAGGTCCAGAATGAACGCGACGCCGCCAAATCTCAGATCATACAACTGCAAGCGCAATCCGGCCCTGACTCGGTGAAACTTCAGCAAGCGTTTGGCGATCTGCGAGCACGATTTGACCACGGTTCTGGGCAGTACCAGCGGCTGAGCGAAGAGTATAAACGTCTCAAAAGCTATCTCGCAGAGATGGAGACTTCCCTCCAGACAGAACAGCGCCAAAAGAATAATTTGAGCGGAAGAGTTGAGAGCCTCACAAGAAGCAATCAAGATCTTAATGGCCAGTGTACAGTGCTGCGAGAAATGGCGGAGAGAGCAGTCCGAGAAGCAACAGCGAAAGTTTCAGCAGCGAAAGACGAAGAGATACGACAGCTTCGAGCCCAATTGCAAGGGAACAACACCAACGGAGTACCTCAGACACCGTTGCGAACTCCAGCCACCAGCGTGATCAACCGCTCTACTCCTACCTCCGTCAAGTCCGTCGACTCCTCGTTGTTCTCTTCCGGTCCACGAAAGCTGCCACTCACCCCTGCCGTGAATCCTCACGCAAAGGCTGCGCTGGCAAACCAAGAGAACTCGAGGATGGCAACAATGTCAATGCAACTGCAGGAATATGCCAGGCAGACTCAAATCCTCGAGGAGCAGCGAGACGCAGCGCTGGAAAGGTGTGAAAATGAATTGTTGGAACCCAACCACCGAAGAGAACTGGTGCTTGAATGAGGCCATTACTATGAATGATCGAATGAAGTGGCGTGGATCAGACTTGGGACCCAGCCATTGGCGCTAATTAGAGAAATGTGCCAGAGACGCAATAGGCTTGACGAAAACAATCAAGTTTTGATGAAATCGACATCGTTTCAAGTAACGTCTTATTCGTCCACCCTTCCACAAGTCCCATCAGAATTGCCAGCATCGTTGTATTACATAGGTCCGTTCTAGTAGCTATCGCTTTTCCTTCGCGTTTTTCATCTGATCACATCTCCTCCCAGAACAAATTCTGGTTCTCAGTCACCCCTTCCGACCCTTTCAATATTCAATGCGGCAGAAACATTAGCAAGATGGCTGAGTACATGTGGCGTGTTTCCCAGCTGGGCACCACTGAGAGAGATTTCTTCGGACAACATCCCGAGGTGGTTACGGAAGTTGGTGACGGTCTCGAACATCGCGGTCGCGGTTGCCAGGTATGACTTGCTGTATTTTCCCGCTCGGACCAATGCCTCAATTAGCCAAAGCGTGCACATCACGAATGTGCCTTCACGGCCACCAACACCAGTGATGTGGGATAGAAAGTTAGATAGGCTTGGGAAAGGTGGAGAAGACAGGGAGGAGAAATGGGGCCAGAAGCGGGTCAGAAGGAAGTCAAAAGTGAGAACTACGAACCGTCATCGGTCTTTTCATGGTCATGCCGGAAAACAAACCCGGCTGAGGCAAGGCCACCATTCTCTGGGCTCCTGAGAATTCGAGCCAGAGTGCCGATGAACTGGGGGTCATTCGGAGACATGAAGAAACCAGAGGCGCCACCAAGACAGCGGAATCGAGACTCGTCTTGGCGTCATAACTCTGGACAAAACAGTTCAAATCGTAATTGAAGCCGCGCTGCATCACCTGTTCGTAGATGGTATCACGGGTCTCAAGCCACTTGAGACGATTGGGACAGGGGAAATTGCGTTTATCAGACAGGCGAATTGGGCTGTCCACGGCCACCCAAAGCATCATTTTGGAGTAGACAAAGTGCTGTTTGTGACCGCGGACCTCACATATTGACATATCCGGCTGGTCCCAGACTTTGCAAACAAAGTCTGTTATGTAGCGGACGTTGAGCCATTGGGCGTAAGATCCTGGTTTACCGTGCTTGTTGTACAAATAGATTGAATCCATCAGTTCGCCATAGATGTCTAGCTGCACATGGTCAGTCGCTGCATTGCCAATGCGTACTGGACGCGAGTCCTGGTAACCGGATAAGTGGTTCAGTGTCAATTCTGGTAAATCGGTAGAGCCGTCAATGCTGAACATCAGTGGCAAATGGTGAACTGTTGTCGAAGTTTCGGCGACTTTACGCCATTCCGCGATCCGCGCGAAGATGAAGTTGATATATGCTTCGGCTTCAGCCGGAAACCCCATTTTGAGGAACACGTCGGAGGGAGATGTTAGCTAAATACGATTATAGGGGACAGCAAAAGTCTCATGGGATCACCTTACAAATTGTGAAGCTAGAATCACGCACCCAGGAATATCGGTAATCCCAGTTTCGTGGGCCACCATTAGCTTCAGGAAGAGAGAAGGTTGGTGCGGCGACAATGGCACCCGTGGCATCATAGGTGAGGAGTATCAGAATGAGCATACTGCGTTCGACTTCTTGGTGAAATCGCCCGCGGGAGTGACAGGCTTGAATCCAATTCGTCCAGTACTTGTAAGTATCATCTTCGAGGGTACTAAATAAATCAGCGTTGAGATATGGCTCAAGTGCTCTGTTGTACATGACCATGATACTACGTTGACCCTCTCGAAGCTCAAAGTAAGCATGCAGAGTGTCGTTGGTAGAACCTTCGATGCGAAACATATGAGGTGCAGCCTTCAATGGGCGATCGTGGGTGTAGTAGCTGATGAAGAACTCTGGAACATCATCGGACTGGTTCTGGTTGACTGGAACCCATGAAAGGGATTGACGGTAAGTGTCCCCATCTGCATCGACCTGGGAGAAGTTCATGGAACCATCAGATCGAGCGTAACCGGGTTTGGGACAAAGCTCGATATCTATGGACATGGAGCCACGGATACAGTCGAGTTTCCTGACAAGGGTAGAGCCACTCCCTCGCAGGACCTTGTTGTGTTGGGACAGGGCAAAGAATCGGTCAGGTCGACAACTCCATCTTCGTCTATCCATTTTGTCTGGAAGAGGCGCGGTAGTTCTGCTTGCAGAGGGTGCTATTTCGAGGACTGATACTCCAATGGCTGCCTCCGCCTTGACTCGTGTCGAGGATTCTGTAGAAAGTCGAGGGAGAAACAAATTTTGGCCAGCACATGTAATCAATGCGACCATTCTTGCCAACCAAGGCGCACGTTTTCATGTCGCCAATCAGGCCATAGTCCTCGATCTGGAGCGGCAGAGAAGGGAGGTTGACCTCACCCATGATTGCAACGAGCAACGCGTAGCGAGTCAGGCTAGAAGCACGTTGCGAAATCTGAATGATGCAGAGCGATGGCCCAAATAGTCTGACAAGGGCGGCAGGGAGAGATGTGCACGGACGCCCAGCTCAAGCAGGGACTTGACTGTGCGACTTCGGTCTGGTCTTGTGAGACGTAGAGTGCTAAAGGAGAACTCACAGGTGTCACGAAGACTGGGAAAGGAGATGACTAAGGGAGGAGGAATACGAGAGCGGAAGCAAGTGACCAGAGAGGACAGCTTGAAAGACAGACCCTTGGATTCCTGGTGCCAGTATAGACACAGCTATGCGTCCTTCGTACCGTAGGCTTCTAGCAGCAAAGCCTGGAGCTGAGATGGCTAAAGTTAGTGGTTAAGTGACATTCGTTGATCTCGTTGACACGATGACGTTGATTCTGGTCGACCTTTGGGGTCTGGATGGCAGGCTTTTATTGGGGGGGTACAGCCACAAGCGCCCATTTTACTGTTTGGCCCGAAGCGGCCGACTCGGAATTGATGATAATAATAATCGCCAGCTGCGTTGTTGAACACCTGGAAGTCTTTTACTGAATGGACTCTCGGGAGGCTGTCAAGGCTCCAAGGCTGAGGATCCCACCCTCGTAAAGTCACGTGATGCGAGCTCCTGAGGATCAAGAAGCGGCATTGCGCTTGTCCTAAAGCAGCGCTAGCACATCTTGGCGCAGGCTCCCAAGCGAAATCTCCTCCTCTTCCTCCTGTCAGAATCGAATCGCAGTGTAATTAGTAGCGTGGATAGACCAGAAGAGGCACAACCACGTCCCTCACACCTTGCATCAAGTCGCCTACCGCTTCATCTCCATCTCCATCAGATCCTCATCGTCGACTTCAACATCCAGTTGTGCCGTCGCGGCCGTGGCTTCATGTCAAACAGCTGCTAGCAGTCTGTTCAACTTCACACGCTCGTTCTGGCATCTGTCAATTTCCCCTGCAAAACCTCCAACGGCCACGTCCACTTCTCCTTCTCCTTCTGATTCCACCTCGGTTGATCTCTCAAACTTCACACACCTACTACTTTCTCTTGCTCCCTCCTCCTCCTTTACCTCTACCAACTGCGCCTGAGCTTGCGCCTGGATCGCAGCTTGCTCTTGATTATTCTTCTGAGTTAAGTACGAGACTCGTTCTTCATCTTGAAGCGCACGGGAGTCGGAGTCAGAGCCAGGATCACCATCACGACCTGCTTCAAAAGTCGTTGTTGTTTTCAACCTCACCTGACTCATCTCCTCCATCTACCTCAAGCATCCTACACCTCATCCATCCTTTCCTGCACTCCTCCGACATCCTCAGAGCACATACATCCAGTTCTCCACACCTGTCGACCCTGAATCCGAGTTTTCCAGACATCTTCCAATCCTCCTACCTTCCACCTATCCTCTCACAATTCTCCCTCGCGTTTGGTACCTCCGAAACCCTCTCTGCACCAACACCTTTTCTTTGGGGTCTTCCCTTGGTGTACATAATACTCGAGAAGAGAAATATATCACATTTGAAACCAATCCACACTTGCAAGTGTTCCACCCCTTTTTCAGGTCACGCGACATGTCTGCGTCACCCTCGTCCACTACTGCAATGGCCTCCACGAAAAGACCGTTGGAAGATCCTTCCTCCCCTTCAGCCCCGACTGACCTACCAGAGGCCAAACGTCCCGCGCTGGACAAGCTAGCCAAAGATGAGCCTCCCTCTGATGGAATAGAAACCTCATCCAGTACAACCATCGGTGGCTCTAAGGCTGTCCCAGAACATGCCTTGCCGCCTATGCCTGTTACCAATGGTACGGTAGAGGCCCAAACTGATGCGCCTGCCCCGGCTGGAACCAATGGCACTTTGCCTGCACCGCCCTCAGATGCCCAACCCATCCTGTCTACAGCATCCCAGAGTGAACGCGTTGTGCCCGAAACCCAAGGGGGCCCGACACAAGACGAAACGAACTGGATTCACATCCGAGCAGTAATTTCCAGCGCTGAAGCTGCGACTTGTATCGGCAAGGGCGGAGAGAATGTTACTCAAATTCGGAAGTTGTCTGGAGCAAAATGCACCGTGAGCGACTATTCACGTGGTGCCGTCGAACGCATCCTGACTGTGAGTGGTGCGCAGGATGCTGTGGCCAAGGTAGAATCCCTTCAATTCCATTTTCCAATCCATTTGCTGACTGCTAACCCTTGCAGGCTTTTGGCTTGATTATTCGGACGCTCAACAATGAACCTCTTGAGGCCCCATCTACCGCGCAGTCCAAGACGTACCCACTCCGACTCCTCATTCCCCACATCCTCATAGGCTCCATCATTGGCAAATCTGGTGTCCGGATCCGCGAGATCCAAGAAGCTTCTGGTGCTCGTTTAAATGCTTCTGATTCATGTCTACCTCTTTCGACTGAGCGTTCGCTGGTTGTTCTAGGGGTCGCTGATGCGGTGCATATTGCTACTTACTATGTAGCCGTCACACTTGTTGAACAGCTCACCGAGCGCTTTGGCGGTCCAGCAGCTTCTGCATATGCCACAAGAAGTGGAGGTCCTGCTGGCGTTGTACCTGGTGGTATGCAGGTTGTTCCGTATGTCCCACAACCGGCTGGTGGTCAATTCGGTCATCCGGAATCATACAAGAAACACAACACACACCCGCCTCAACGTATGCCTCCCCAGCCTTATGGCACACCACAGCTGCCCGGCTCGGCTCATCCAGCATATCCTCAGCATGCTCAGCCTTATGCTGCTGCTGTACCCACACCACGTACACCAAGCTATGGCGGTGCACCCCAGCATGCAGCGGCTTACGGGCAAATGCCTCCTCAGCCTGGTCCACATGGACAGCCCGCCCAGCCTCCACAGGCAATGCCAGGACAACCTATCACTCAGCAAATTTACATTCCAAATGATATGGTGGGAGCGATTATTGGCAAGGGCGGTGCCAAGATCAACGAGATCCGACACCTCAGCGGCAGCGTCATCAAAATTAATGAGCCCCAAGACAACAGCAATGAACGATTGGTCACCATCACAGGCACTCAGGAATGCAACCAGATGGCATTATACATGCTCTACTCCCGGCTAGGTCAGTAATCTCCTCCGAACTTCCCCCTGAAAATCGCTAACGTTGATGCAGAGAGCGAAAAGCACCGCATTTAATCGCCGTTCATGCCTGAACCTCTGTCAAAGGCAGTGCCGAGTTGGCAGAATAATTCATTATTTCTCAATTTGTAGCCTGCAAATGCATGGTAAGCTCAGAATGATTAGCCGCCAGAGTGGGAATATAATTTATTTCATCGTCACCATCGGCATCAGGGCAGCAGGAGCTACGGCGTTTTTCAAAGGGCACTGGAGGTGACCATGGTACGCCTGAAGAGGCATGCTTCTCTGGCTGTCTGGTTGTCGCAGAGTGCAACAACGAATGCCCTCAAAACCAAGGCATCTGGATGGCTGATGGTCCCTGAAAATTGAACAGAAAGGGACCGAGCAAGTTAAAGCGGAGCTACATAGATTTCCCTGAGGTAGTCTAGTTCCTTATCAATACCAGGTATCACAATAGAAGCACAATGGACTTTTCTCTGGCAACAGCTTCTGTGCCACAGTCACAATACCATGCCAGGTCTCATAGCGCAGTGCAATGCATTTTCATCACGGCGGGGCCAGGCCAAAATGTGGCGGGGCTGTTCCCGGTTTGTGCTCTCCCTGGCACTCAAGGACGACTTGGCCCATTCCAAGTGAAGTCTCTGTCGCACAATATTAACAAAGAGATTGATTTCATCTCAGATCTTGTTCCAGAGCTAAAATATACAGTATAGAACGCACATTTCCGAGAATGGCTGGTCGTCCCTTACACCATCAGCCCCCCTTTCGGGCTGAGCATATGGGCTCTTTACTTCGACCACAAGACTTGCTTGATGTGAGAGCTAAAATCCGAGATGAAAATGTTTCACCTGAACAGGCGGGGCTACCGGCGGTCGAGAAGAAGGCCGTCGGTCAAATCGTCAAAACCCAACTCGACCTTGGCTACAAGGGTGTCTCCAGTGGAGAGTACAACCGGACACGCTTCTGGGGTCTGTTCTGGGATGAACTCGGTGGCACGATCCGTCTTCAGGACGCAGATGCTAGCCTTTTCCGCCTTTACCACCCTGATGTAGTGAGCCTTATCGAAAAGGACCGAAAGGTCATGCCTGGTGACTCTGTCATTGCTGGTGGAAAGATCCATCACAAGGGCACAGAATCCAACTTGCACGAGCTCCGTTTGGTCCAATCTTTCGTGCCCAAGGAGGACTGGGGAAACATCAAGCTCACAATGATCACGCCGGCGGTAAGTTTCTGCGAGGGAAAAACCGAGAGTCCATCTATTTTCTTCGCAAAAGCGAGACGCCGCCGCCCTGAAATCACCATCGTTTTCACAGTGAACTTAGTGCTGAACTGACTTTATGCCGTAGTGGTTTCATATGAGATACAAGCAGGGCAAGGCATACACTCCAGAGGCTTATTCCAGCGATGCCGAATATTTCAAGGATGTGGCAGCAGCATACGCTAAGGAGTTGGAGGTACTATATGAAGCGGGTCTAAGAAACGTTCAATTTGACGACCCAGGGCTTGCCTGTGAGTCAACTCGACCAACACTGCCCTTCCATACATATCTTCTGACGTGATTCCAACAAGACTTCTGTTCAAATCAGTTCCGAGATGGCTGGGCTGCCGACAAAGACAACATCGGGACAGTCGATGAGCTTCTTGACGCATACATTAAGCTGTACAACGATTCCTTGGCCCATATCCCCAAGGATCTGCACACCGGTGTGCACCTCTGCAGAGGCAACTTCATTGGTGGGAGACACTTCGCGGAAGGAGCATACGATATTATCGCCAGCAAGCTCTTCCAGAACCTCAACGTCGACACATTTTACCTAGAATACGATACGGAACGTGCAGGAGGATTTGAGCCCCTCAAGTATCTCCCCAAGAATAAGAACGTGATCATCGGGGCGATAAGCACCAAGCTAAGGGAGCTGGAGAACAAAGAAGAGGTAAAGAACAGGATCCGCAAGGCTGCCGACTTCCTGGCAGAGGGATCTGGCCAGACTCGGCAAGAGGCGCTGAAGCAAATCGGCCTCAGCCCACAATGTGGTTTTAGCACCCACGAGTCAGGCTATCCTCTCAGTGACCAAGACCAGTCCGCAAAGCTAGCGTTGATTAGACAGATCGCAGATGAGATCTGGGGCGAGCCATAAGTGGAAGCATTGCCCAGGTGGTTGCGAAAAGGATGCATAGAAAACACCCGCCAGCAGGTGCCCGGCAGGGGTTTCGGCAGGAACATGAATAAAGATCCGCATGAGACGGATGCTCGAGTACTCACCAACATTCTTCAACACGTTGGTAGCCCAAAGGACCGATGAGCTGCAGATTCAACATGGATACCCAAAAGCACGGGACGCACGTACCACATTGGAAATAAATCAAGATATATATTGGGACTGCCGTTAGGTGGTCAACTAGGCAAGCTTGGAGGCATTTACCTCCCAGAACCAAGTCTCCTTGAGAGTCCTGCTACGGTCTTTGACATGGAACTCCGCCTAAGAGACTCAAGCAAGGCCGAGTACGAGATAGCCGTGAAGCGTGTCAAGCATCGCTCCCCATTCCCCCGACTTTTCCCTAAGCCCTTGCCGCACTAGTGCCTCACTAGCTCCTTGGCGGTGGAGCTTAGAGGATCTTGATAGGACTTCCCCTCATGGCGTCAGACACCCCCATGATTTTTGACACCCCACTTTCAACCCCCACCCCCATTTACTCCTAGCATTGCCCCGGACTTGCTCACGGCATTTGGAGTTGTTAAAGAGTTCATATGTCATTTTCTACCTGTGGGCTTTCCATTCCCTTGTGCTCTTGCACATTACGGTTTGAAGGCGTTCATTTGCCGCCGATCCTGGTAGGCCCGGGATCTCAACCGGCTGCCCGTATGATTGCAAATTTGTGCCGTCATAGCCGTTAGCTCTTCGAGAAGCCAGGACCCAGTACAGACCTAGGTAAGAGGAATGTCACCAGTCGGCCGACTCTACCAAATGGCCTCTCCAGTTCGATGGCGGGTTCGCTACCCATTAACCCGGATGAAGCAAGATTGGCTCTCTGTAGCCTTTCAGCAATGTGGTCTCTCGAACCAGCCCTTGTCAAGCACCGGCGATGAGACCGACGGAGATCCCACGACCTTGTGATGATCATTGCCTGTTATCAGTAGAATTAATGGCCGCCGTCTGCATGTCTTCTGACGTTCTTACTCATGCTCCTACTGTCTCTTACCAACTTTCCTTCCTATGCACACGTTGAGAAGAACCGTCTGATTGAGGGAGCAATAAGCATCAAACATGGGTGGTGCAACAATGTATACTTTGGGTGTGTCCCTATTTGCGGCCATTGGCACTTTTCTTTTCGTGAGTATACCGGGATGCAGAGACGTCACCAATGCTGACGTTCTCGCTCTAGGGCTTTGACACCGGCATAGCTACCACAAGTAAGTCCGTCCGTGCATTCCATCTCATTTGATCCTGACAAGGCTCTAGCAATCGCACATCAATCATGGATAGATTACATGGACCATCCGTCCAAAGGACTGACAGGAGCTGTAAGTCTGGTCCTAATGCAAGTTGAGCATGGCACTGATCCGAATGTAGGTTGTGGCCATTTATATCGCTGGCGAGGCTGTTGGCGCCCTTTTGCAAACCGCAGTCGGAGATCAGTTAGGACGAATTCGATTCATGCAACTGATGTGCATTATCGTCACCATTGGTACCTCGATCCAGACAGGCGCCGTTAACATCGGCATGTTTCTGGCTGGTCGTTTCATTGCTGGTTTTGCCGTCGGGTATGTTTCCACCTGCCTTCGGTGTGCCCCATTGACTCTTTCCCCAACTATTCTGACTCCAGACCAGCGGAATGGTTGCGACCGTCCCCATCTATCTCAGCGAGATCTCTGCTCCAGCTAGCCGTGGCTTGATCGGAGGTATTTCAGGATGCGGCATTAGTTTGGGCACTATGGCTTCCAATTGGGTTGGATTCGCTTGCAGCTATGCTCCATATGGAGCTGTTCAGTGGCGTCTTCCACTCGCGATCCAGATCCCGTGGGGGATCATTCTTTTCATCGGTCTCGCCACGTTCATGCCAGACAGCCCGCGTATATTGATCCGTAAAGACAAAATCGAGGAAGCACGAAAACAATTCCTCAACATCCGCAGGGATCTCAATTCGCATGAGGCACAAGCAGAGTTTGCGCTCATGCATGCGCAGATTGAGTTCGAGAAAAAGAGAGAGATCAAGTCTCTGGCGGAAATCTTCAAGTTGTTCAGGCATCGTGCTCTAGTGTGGGTTTCTTCGCATTCACTGGTTAAGCGGACTTATTCTAACCATGAGAACAGCTCCATTGCCGTTCAAACTATGACTAGTCTGACTGGTGTCAATGTCATCCAGTATTATCAGAGTAAGCACACCCGCGTCCTCTATAGTGAGCGCCCCTGCTGATCCCACATGAAGCACTTCTGTACAAGTCGCTCGGCATCAACTCCCACATGATTCTCGCCCTTGCATCGATTTATGGCACCTGTGCATTTGTATCAAACGTTCTCACCACAAGATATATCTTGGACTGGTGGGGTCGGCGGCCGTGAGTAGACTTGTCACGTTTTCCTCCATTGGCAACAATGCGCTGACAAAGTGCATAGTATGATTCTGACTGGTCTTTCATCGATCGTGGTTATCGAGATCTATGCAGCCGTTATGCAACGTGAATTTCAGAATACGGATAATAAACTTGGTAAAGGCTTTGCGGTCCTCGGCATTTACCTCTTTGTCGTCTTCTACTGTAAGAGCAAGTTCAAAGGTCCTCAATCCTTATCGCTGACTGAATCTCGCAGATGGAATGCTGAACAGTACGACTTGGCTCTATGGTGCTGAAGTGCTGCCTATCGCACTTCGATCCAAAGTCATGGGCCTCGCTGCGGCTTCGCACTTTATAGTCAACGTTGGGAGTAAGTTCGCTCTGGAGTCTAGCCTTCTCTGCTCCCGAACCTCAAGAAAGCAAAAGCCTAACGAAAATTACAGTCACGGAAGCCGGCCCCAGCGCCTTCGCCAATATCCACGAGAATTACTACTACGTCTTCGTAGTTTGCTCATTCTTCTTCCTCGTCATCGCATATTTCTACTTCCCGTACGTTTCCCTTCCTATAGCTATGAATCAAAGCTCTTTCAAAGGTTCATGTTCATGCATGATGACATGTCAACTAACCATGCCTTTGGGCCTATAGTGAAACGAAGCAAAAAACCCTTGAGGAAATTGCAGCTGCGTTTGGTGATAAAGTGGTTCTACTCACAGAGGATGATGTGGCCGCTGAAGCCGCCGTCATGGGTGATAAGCTTGAGGAGATGCAAGTCGAGGACACAGAGAGGCGAAGGGTCTGAGTGCCAACTAGTTTTCGCCAAGGAGCCAAAGAACAATGCACTCCTTGCTTCGGCTCAAATCTTTGGGCCAGTAACGAGCTTTATCCGAGAAGAGATCATTGGGTTCGTACGCTCGAGTCAACCGTGCCCTTGGAACGTTGAGACTTTTGAGTCGCAATTGTCCTCGGTCTGAAGACTAGGTATTAGCACAGCGGCTATTGGCCAAAAAACATGACTGCAACATATATATAGCAATCACACAACATTTTATAATCTAGGTAGTAAGTCAACGTGCCTTGATCGCCGCAACGAAGGCGAGTATCTCTCTTGCAGAAACTTCAGGCTGTTCCTCCACCACGTAATGGCCACAGTCCTCTATGGCGACAAATCTCGACTCCTCCGACTTCGCTGTAAGGCCCAGCGTGGTCTTCATTATATCCCCTGCTGCTTGCGCTCCACCCAGAGCTAGCATGGGCAGCTGTAATTTATTTATGGACGACACCTCACGATTCTGCCTTACATTCTCCGGGATAGCGCGGTAGTACGCAAATCCACAACTCATCGCTCCGGGTCGTGAGTAGCACGCCACATATCTGTTGCGCTTCGCAGGTGTGATGCGTTCAGGGTGGACGGATTTGCGATCGAACAGCCAGTCTAACAGTTGGCGCTCGCGCCCTTCCGTCAGCACCTCTGGCAGCTCAGGGAGCCGATTGAACGCGAACTGCCACAGCTTGATGTTCGGCCCGTCGGGTAAAGGGTATTCCGGGAGTACGGCGAGGCCGGGGATCACGGAGTCTATCAATGTCAAGCTCAGTAGTGAAGACCCATACTGCGCTGCCCATGAATATCCGACCCATGCGCCCACATCGTGGCCCACGAGATGGTATTTCACCGACACGCCGAGCTCTGCCTCGACCACTTCCGCGAGAATCCTACTGATGGTTTGCGTGTCGTAGCCATCTTTGCTGGGTGCTGAGTCGCCGAGACCTGGCAGATCGAGGACTAGGACACAGTGGAATTCAGCCAGTAAGGGAAGTACCTCGGCGAACGCTTCAGCTGTCTCTGGCCAGCCGGCGAGGCAGACAATGGGTGTGTCTCCGCTGCCGCCCACGAGAGCATTGATGCCTCTGCTTAGGCGTTTGTTGGTATAAGATGCTCCTGTCATGGCGAATTCTGGGTCTGCGTCTGCGCCTGGGCCTGGGCCTGGGTCTGCAGGGTTTCTGACTGGTATTGTTTTCAAAGGCAATCAACCAGTCGTTGTGATTTGACTTGGACAATCCGAGAAGACTCAGACCTTACCAGACGGTCATTCATTCATATATACACTTTTCCCGGTGACTCAGTGAGTCGTGAGAGATCGTCTAAAGCCACGAAAACATGCATTGAATTAAGGCGTCAAGTACGAGAGTCGGCAGCCTGGTTTTAGTAATGGAGGGCGTATACTTTGGTTCGATGTACGAAGTCTTGACCAGTCTCGCAGATCAACCATCAGTGTGGCGAATCAGAGGCTTCAGAGCCTTGTACGCTATCGGAGGCCTTTTGGTCAGTAATCGTGATGTACGGTGCATGCATGCAGCGAGATCTCGACGGCTTCGATAGGGGCATTTTCTGCTCCAGTTTGCGCCCCGCAAGTGTGCTGCAATATTTGTAGTTTAAAGCGAACAGCAATGTGCGACCGTGACCTGTGCTAGAACAGCTTTCAAAGGGTGAAATATTGGCTTTTGGTCCATTGGACATGATGCCGCCTGCGTCAATATCAAGTTTGTCAGATCTGCTTCGTCAGATCTGATGCCAAATGCGCACGTGAATGTGTTTCCGTTGTACGGATCCAGAATCTAATGCATTTCTGTACATCGAGCCCTTTATGACCTCGCGAGCAACTGCCTACTTCTCCAATCAAATACTGATGACAGAGGTTCTTTTTCTCTCTTTTCCCAGGTTTATAATCCGGACATGTTCTATTTTCCTTTGGACACCATCTCCTCCACTTTTTGCCGTGCTTCGGCTGTCGTGTCGTCGGCCCAATTCGCCGCGAATTGAGCGTGCGTCTTTGCTTGCCTCCAGCTCTCCTTCACAAAGCCAGCGATCTGGGCATGAGTCTCGCTCACAACCGGAACCTTCTTCTCATACTCCCAGATCAAATCCGAGGTGTTACGCATCGTAACCGGGATTAAGAACCAGCCAGCCGTGATCCCCACGGCCAGTGGAGTAGCCGCTCTTAGAAAAATCCCTCGATTTCTAGAGACTATCGAACCTGCAAGAGTCGCGACGAGGACGTATATGGTGCCAGGCAGGAGCTGCTCTCCCGTCTCCGGTGCGGGAGCGAGGGATGCAATGGTATTGCTGAAATTGGTCTCCTTGCGGAACGCCCACGTCAGGAAATTATTGGTTGCATTCTCGACGGCCAGAGACTGGTCGAAGGCAAAGAGTCGAGCTCGTTTTACTTGTGCTGTTAACCGGTCGGTGGGTGTAGGAGATGTCGGGTTGGGCTTAGAGACTGGGGAGGTTGAAGATGGTTTCGGAGTGGTGGGCGCTATGGGATAAGAGGAGTATATAGGCTTTTTGTCGGGAAGCTGGCAATGATGTTAGACGGTCTTACCGTAACACGATCTACAAGGGATCTGGCCGGACATACTTCATCTTCATCTTTCAATGGAGCTTCAGCGAAAGCAGTGCGAGTGAGAGGGCTTTGGGTGGCGGCAGCTCCTCCCAGCATCAGAAAAGCGACTCGCGGGGTCTGTATGGGGTGTCAGAGACTCATACTGAAACTAGAAAGGGATTCTCAGTTCTTACGAAGCGCATTGCGCGGGCTGGAGCCATGTTAGGTGGGATAGCAACTCTGGCGAGCTCGAGCTCGTGGTCTGCTATAGCATCTGCAAAACATTCAAAGATTCCCAATGTAGGTTCGCGGCGGTTCGGGCTTGGCATTAGTCATTCCGTTGGGTCGCCGCTTTTAGTCCATCCCTCTCGCAGAAGACGGGGGCCACTTCTGGGTACTGATGTTCACTGGGTCTTAAGAGTTCAATGAGATATATACTAGGTACGTAAGTTCTGGTAGTCTAGTTACCATCTGGGTACAATATATGTAATGGTGGCACAATTTCTAATTCTTTGGGCCTGACGCTATGATCACATGATCATGGTCACGTGCCGAGAGAGGGCTCGCACGTGCTCGTGGATGCTCGTGGCAATGCTGAGGCGTTGAAGAACGAGAAGTACTCCTGCGGGTGATAATTCCAATCAATGATATGCCGGCTATCAAGGAGGTGAATCGGGCGATTCGAGGCCGTCCACTTCAGCCCTTATTTGATCATCCCTTGCAACTCGTATCAATTAAACCACCCGGAGATTCATTTCAATCGCAGGGTAAACGAAGCCATGCACTTCATGTACCGAGAACGCGTGCAACCAACACCTTTCTGTTTGATCAACCCCCTCGTTCATGGCTGTCCCTCTTGAGTTATTCTTCATGTCGTTCATTTCTGATACATTGTTCATCAAACCCTAGTTCTTGATCCTTGAATCGACATATATCGAAGAACTATTGTTGTTATTATGATTGATATCAACAACACGATGCTTAGTCTAGTTCGAGCTTGAGTGTGTCAACAGTCCTGACCAAGTGGTGCATGAAATACGCAGCATTAATCTTGGCTGTTGTTCCCATTCACCATCTTGTCTGGACAGTCTGGGACATCGAGTTTGACCTCTTCCTCGTGCTCTGTCTGCCAACTCTTGCTTTGGGATACTTGATCCCCTATTGTTGGCTTTAACGTCTGCGAGACACAACTCATACCAAGCATTGCAACACAGTCGTGTACACTCGTCCTTGTTCGATGCATCAAGATGGGCCCTGACCAGGCTACACATGAATCCTCTGCCGCGAATTTACCGCTAGCCAATGGTTCGGAAACAACGTTGACAGCACCAAAGGATGCCTGCTAAGACTCAATCCAAAGGCCGTATCGTTATTTTCATGCTCCCCCTCTCTCTTGGACCATTTCTCTCAGCACTTGATATTACAACCATAGCTACTGCCTTGCCCACCATAGCAAGCCACTTCGAGGCGTCTTCGGCAGATTCTGCTTGGGTTGAAGCTCATATCTCATTGCTGCTGCAGCCGCCACGCCTGTTTGGGGCGCATTCAGCAACATCTGGGGCCGCAAACCACTCTTATTACTGGCCAATGTCATTTCATCGCAGGAAGTCTTGTGGCTACCTTAAATCAGAACACCAGAATGCTCATTGGTGGGCGGATCATCCAGGGCATCGGCGGCGGCGGACTTCTGGCCCTTGTCAACATCTGCTTCGCTGATTTGTTCAGTCTCCGTGACAGGCCTAAGAATTATGGAATCTTCGGCATGGTTTGGGCTGTTGCTGGAGGGGTTGGGCCCATTATTAGAGGGGCGTTCACCGAAAAGCTGATCTGGAGATGGTGTTGTAAGTATCTGATAGCCTTTACGCTTCTTAACCCTTCAGCAGCGGCTAGTTTCGGTTACCAGGAAAGGGTATACTGACTTGAACCTCAGTCTACGTCAATCTCCCGCTGGACGGCGTGTCCCTGATACTGCTGGCCTGTTTACTCAAATTGGATACTCCGAAAACCAAGCTCTGGGACGGCATGAAAGCCATCGATTGGTTAGATCTGGCTCTAATCATTGGTGCGGTGATCATGTTCCTCCTTGGGATTGAATCTGGAGGCAATTCCTACCCTTGGAATTCCGCCTATACGCTGTGCTGGATCACTTTCGGAGTGCTTGCCTTCGTGCTTTTCCTCCCGAATGAGGCTGAACTAGCAAAATATCCGACTATTTCTCTTGGTCTATTTAAGATACAATCGAACCTTGGAGCATACGGCGTAATCCTCATTAACGGAATCGTGTTTATCTCAGCCAGTTATTACCTCCCGCTCTATTTTCAGACTGTACTAGGTACATCCTCTTTGATGAGTGGTGTTTATTTACTCCCGTTCGTCCTCAGCCTCTCACTGGCTACAATAATCGGTGGTGGACTTATCAAAAAGATTGGGCGATTTAGAGAGCCAATCTGGTTGAGTGTCACATTAGTGACTTTGGGTTATGGCCTGTTGATTAAACTTGGCTCGGCCAAAAGCTGGCCAAGGATTATCATATATCAGATGATAGTCGGCTTCGGGAGTGGCCTCAACATCCAGAGCCCGCTTATTACATTACAAAATCATACGAAGCGACACGACGTTGCCATCGCCACTTCCACCTATGGATTTATCCGGACGCTGACCACAGGGTTTCCATTGTCATCGGTGGGACTATTTCACAAAGTGAGCTTCTTAAGAAGAGAAGTACACTGGAGCAGAGTCTTGAGCCTGAGCTCGTGGCTCAAATACTGGGCTCTGGGTTCGGAACCAATGTCTATTTTATTCAACAGCTGCTGTCGAGCCAATGAGCAGCTGTAAACATTGCTTATACTGAAAGTTTCCGAATTATGTGGATTTTCTATACTGCTTTATCGGTTGTGGCTATCTTACCTAGTTTGCTCGTCGTGCGGGTCGTCCTGAGCAACGACCACGAGGCCGTGAAAACGGGGGTAGAGGAGCAAGAAGGAATTAGGCAAGAAGAGCTGAGAGAAAAGGAGAGGGAAAAAAAGCAAGGGTGCTCCAAGGAGCGAAGAAATGAATATTTAGACCTCTTATTTGGAATGCGTGTGAACAGATTTGATCGATATAATAAGCTCGTTGCTCTCGCTGGGCTCATTCCATTCCTTGTCGTTTCGCCTTGTCCTCCTTGCTTAATCATGAGTAACGCAATGGGTGCAATACTGCACTGCTTGTACTAGTCGTACTATAGAGTACTCCTGATGTAGTGTAAATGATGCATCCGGTCAGTTGCATTGCCGCAATTGCCGGATTTGGGAAAGGCTTTTTCACGTGTTCGCGTATGCACATCTCCGTCATTGCTTGTCCAGGGTCAATGTAGAAGCGCAGACGCAAACTCGTGCAAATTCCACGCAGGGAACATCGTTGCCCTCGTACAAGTACCACCCTTTTCGACGTGGTCTTTGTTCCCGGCGTCGTTGCTGTGTCTGATTCCTTCCTTGCATCATGCACAAGGTCCTACGAAGGACACCATGGACATGTGCCAAATGTCTGCGCGCCGCAAAAAGGCGCAGTTTGACATCCGCAGCGTCTGCCACAGCATCGACTCACGATAACAGCTTCGAGAGCGCATACCTCCAGACCTCTCCGTCGCGAAGTAGCAATAACACTCTATTACGAGAATTGTTCAACAACAAGGCCGTGACCTCCCCTTTGGCACGCAACACCTCGGGCTTGATTGGAAATTATCACTTGACAAGTCCCAAGGGCTTCCAGAAATTCGCAGAGGTGTCGGTGGCACAATGCAAGAGGCTGGTGGAAAGAACGCTGGCTGCATCTACACTTGACGAGTACAAAGCTATCCCACGAGACCTTGATAGACTTAGCGACTTGCTCTGCCGGGTCATTGACTTGTCCGATTTCATACGCACGATTCACCCCAATGAAGATGTAGTGGCGGCTGCCACTGCTTCGTATTCACTAATGCTTCAATACATGAATGAGTTAAATACTACAACTGGGCTCAACCAGCAGTTGAGGATTGCTATGGATACACCAGAGGTCTGCGAACAATGGAACGCAGAAGAGAAAATGGTGGCCCAGCTTCTCTTCAAAGACTTTGCCAAATCAGGAATCGATCTTCCAGGCAAGCAGAGGAAAGAATTCGTCTCTCTGTCGAACGAGATTGCCCAGGTAGGCACAGATTTCGTCAACCAGATGGACCATGCAAAGCAACATGTGGTGTTTTCCGGCCAGCAATTGGCCGGTGTCGATCCGACTATGCTCCAAGGCCTAAGGTCTTGGGATAGGCTGTCGATACCCGTCTACAGCCACCCGTCCAAAGTCATCATGAGCTCCGCTAGCGATCCTGTCACAAGAAAGGAGATGTACATGGCTGAACGAACCGCTTCAAAACGGACGGTCGCACGGTTGGAGCAACTTCTCCTTCTTCGAGCCCAGCTAGCTCAGGTGACTGGTCATACGAGCTATGCGCAGATGACACTTGGTGATAAAATGTCAAAATCTCCCGAAGCTGTCATCAACTTTTTGGAGTCCTTGAACAAGAGCAACAAGCCTCAAGTCCAGGCAGAGCTCAAGGCCCTACTAGACCTCAAACGAGGAACACAAGCAAATGGGGAAACATTTGATCCTTGGGACCATCCATATCTGTTAAAAAGACTCACGCAACTAGAAGCCCAAAATGGCCCTCGAACCTCGAGATCTCGCCTGCATGACAGTGCCAAATCATTCTTCGCACTTGGTCATGTTATGCAAGGACTTTCAGGGCTTTTCGAGTCACTCTATGGCGTTCGATTGGTCCCAAAGGAGACTGCGCAGGGCGAAGTGTGGCATCCGGAAGTGAGACGGCTTGACGTTTATACGGACAAGGAGGAGCATATCGCAACCATGTACTGTGATCTATTCTCACGACCATCCAAACTGCCTAATCCGGCCCATTTTACATTGTTGTGCTCGAGGGAGATCTCCGACGAGGAAATCCGTGAATGTCAAGAACAAGACCAACCGTTGAACAATGGTATGCCGACCTTGCTCGGTGCAAACCCAATATCCGGCAACACAGCCCACCACCAGATCCCTATTATTGCGTTGGTATGTGGATTCCCAGATCCTAGCGGTTCTACCGGCCCATCCCTATTATCATTACACAGTGTGACCACTTTGTTCCACGAGATGGGCCATGCCATCCATAGTATTCTCGGTCGAACATCCCTACAAGGCATATCTGGAACAAGATGTGCAACAGATTTTGCAGAACTTCCATCTGTGCTTATGGAATACTTTGCAACAGATCCAACTGTGCTCAAGTCGTTTGCTCGCCATTGGAAGACCGATGCGGTGATACCGGATGAGATGCTTGAAACTCTTGCTGCGGAGAGATACCGACAAGCGGCTAAGACCGGTGGCTGGAATAACGAGGCTCAAATCCTTATGGCGCTCCTTGATCAGGTCTATCATTCTGACGGACCGGTCCAAGCTATCTCAAGTGGACGATACAACTCTACAGCCGTCTACCACGATGTGTGGAATAGGTTTGGTAGTGTCCCAGAGCCCCCTCAAACCGCCTGGCAAGGTTTTTTTGGTCATTTATATGGCTATGGAGCCAGCTACTACTCGTATCTGTTTGACCGAGCAATTGCACGGCAGGTCTGGAGGGCGGTTTTTCGTGATGGTGAGGATGCCGGCGCTGTTGATAGAGCGGCAGGAGAGCGATTCAAAGAGGAAGTGTTACGATGGGGAGGTGGAAGAGATCCGTGGTTGTGCCTTGAAGGACTCCTGGGAGAAGGTAGGGGCGTGCTTGCAGAGGGAGGGGAGGCCGCCATGTTAGAAGTTGGCAAGTGGGGCGTTGGAGCGTCGAGCGAAGGGTCGATGTGATATGAAGCACGCGCCCTTGTAAAAGATCAATCCCTCGAATAAGAGTAATGAGTGTAATTAATCCAGACAATCGCCCCGGCAGCCTTTGTCTGGCTCACGTGCTCTGGCAAGGCTGAGGCTTGGCATCTTGGCAGTGGAAAATCTCACATCCGCCGCACCGCCGCCACGTTGAACCTGACATGACACATCTGCGGTTCGATCTCTCTTTTGAGTCATTTCCGAACCACCCCCCACATATATCATTTTGGCCCATCTTCTACGCATTCACATCGATGCAAGTCGTCTGGGAGGCAGATACTGCGGCCTTTGCAAGTCGAAAGAGAGCAGCCCGTGCCTGTCAAAAATGTCGCAGCGCCAAGAAACGCTGCCACCACACGTTCCAGAGGGACCCAGATCAGCAAGCTGATACGGATGGACTGGACAGGGTGCTGCCCAACCTGACGCACAAAGAGCCCATTCGTTTCGTCGGTGATCTCAATCCGGAATCAATATTGACAGATCTATCTAGCAGACTTGAAGGCGGGAAGCGTATCAGTCGAGTCGGCACGTGGGTGGAACAATCCCGTCATTTGCAGGATCATCTCCCTCAGGAGGACCTTGGCCCAGTCTTGAAACACGGCGATAAAACTCCAGTCAATGTCGAGAAATATGGCAAGACTGAAGGTGGTCGGAGAACCTTGACTGGTCATCAGCGTAATTACCTGCAGGCTGTTGGCGCATTCCGTGTTCTGCCCAAAGCTACTCAGGATGCACTCTTTACCACCTACATTGCCTGTTTCGATGGCATCCTCCCGGTGTTTGACGGGGGTAAACTTCTTCGAGAGTATACCGAAGGAAGATGTTCCATATTCCTGCTTCAGGCCATTGCTTTGGTGACATGCAAGACCGAGGAAGCAGCACCGTATCTCAGATTGTACGAGGATGGCCCTTTACTCGACCGAATACCCTTCGCGAGAAGTCTGCACACCGGCCTGGATGCTGCTATGAAGGCAGATTTGGAGCCAGACCGGGTCACAAAAATCCAGATCCTGACTTTGATGCATCTGCACAACGACGGACCGGGTGGCATCGAAGAGTCGTCGTTGCATCTCTCACAAGCAATCCATGACGCATGGTCCGCCGGCCTACACATCCACACACCAGGGCGAACAACGGTAGATCCGTCCAGCATGCTGTGGTGGACCATCTGGACGCTCGACAAACTAAACGCATGCGTCGGCGGGCGGCCGATCATGATCGCAAATCGAGACATTGATATCGCACGCCCGCCGCTCAGCGACGACCCCAAAAACCAAATTATCTGTGCCTGGCTACGACTTGGCGACCTACTCGATGAGGTGATTGAGTTCTATAGACCGACGGCGGATCTTAACTCAACAGGCTGGGAAACAGAATTTCCATCCTACAAAGCGCTGTTAGACGGTATCGAGCTCTCGAATTTCTCGAACTCGGAGCAAAGTAAACCCCCCCTAATTCCACCTCTACCGCAGACAACCAGCTGATTTCATGACAGGCATTCTCGAAATATGTTACAACGTGATTGCCATCCTCAGCTGTCGTATCGGCGGCCCCACGACCGCCTCGTACGCTCGGCGGATATCAGCCTCCGACCGTATTCAGCAGCTCGTCTCCAACGGCCGACACGCAAACATGTCACCACTCCCACTCGTCCCATACGCCGTCGGCCTGTCTTTGACAGTAGCTTACCGCGGCCTGCGAGATAAGCATCTTGATGGGGAACGGGCAACCGCAGATCTTGCAACGAGGTGTGAAACCCTCGAGAAGCTCAGCACGTATTGGTGGACGGCGGATGCGATGGCTCGACTAGGCCGCAAAGCGTTGAAAAGCCTGCAGCAGCCTGGTGTACAGAAGCTCGCTGTGACCGGCATCGCGGGCGAGATGGAGGCCGAGGTCACCGTGTGCAAGTTCGGTCCGTTTGAGCCCAGAGCCAATCCCGCTGCCGCGCCGCCACTGACGAGGATGTCGGAGGTCAATGGGAATGCGTTGCGGCTTTTGTCGGACGCGGCGGCGACGCATTCAAATACCGTTCCCGGTAATGCGCTACAACATATCACACCCGCCTCGATGACGCTTTCGATGCCCGACAGCAGCACCCGTAACGGTGAGACTCAGACTCAGACTCCGGCGACGACGAACACCGCGCCAACAGTGACAGCCACGACAGCGACACTCCCACCGACGCCGAACCACCTGTTCGGCACGACTGAAGCCGGCGGGTCCATGGACATCGGCGGCGTCGGTCTGTACGATCACTTCAACGACCTCGATAACCTGTTCGACGGCTTCTTCGACCTCAGCATGCCGACTATCTTCCAGGACCCGCTGTTCGACGGCGAGGCATTCGTCAATGCGAACATGGACTTCTCGACCGGTGGCTTGGTGGATGATGGCGGGCAGATATATCCTGATATGGGGTTAAATGGCGGGCGTGAGTATTAGTTCGCCGCGTTGATTGATGCAAGGTGCGAACGATGGATGCAGAGCAAGGAGGGTTGACAGGACATCGTAATCAGTATCGCGTGGGGCATGAGACGGATGATAGGAGAAACGAGAGTTTGGACTACGCTTCAGGCTCTTGGTATGGTCCGTTTGTGATCAATAAACACTACGCTGCACAAACGCTTCTACTGACCAACAGAGAATGGTGCAAGTACTCTTAACTTTCATAGCAGCTTTAACGACAATTATGATACTGTGCACGAGCAGCCACTACTCGTACATCTTCCATCTTCTGCATGCACGTGAGTCACTTGTGGTCCGTTGAGTACACCTGCTCCTATTCTTATTAGTACAGGGTAAAGAACCCAAAATAGTAGTAGGCTTCAACTAAACAGTTTTGTCATTTCAGAATCTGGCTTCATCTCATCAGTTTGGCTAAGCTTGCCCCTGTCATTCGTATCGTCTGCATTGACCTTCAGACAACATACATTTTTAACATCCACTGTTGCCCCGATGCACTGCTCACGCAGCCATTCCTGCCAGCCTCGGATCACCCATAAAGGTACCCGACTAACTTAGGTAGCGTAGCGACCCATCAAAGCGGGCCGTCTCATATTCGAGCGGTTAAACTAGAGAACCGCATGAACTCCATGAATAGGACACATTGCAGACACACAAATTCAGTAAAAGTGATGGCATTGCAGCTCAAGGTAGTTTACAACTCATCATGCTCCTGGACACCGGCATCGTCATCGGCGACAAAAGTCGACGCCGCATCCGCAGCACCACTGACAGCGCTCTTGACCGCATCAACCACGCCCTCACCGTCAGTTGTGGCTGCCGGTGCAGCCTTGGCGAGAGTCTCCTGATCAGCAGCAGCCGACGCGTCCTCCATCACAACATCCTCGGCGTCGGCTTGAGCAGCGAGGCCGTCAGCGGCGTGCTTGCCGTTGTCCTTGATGAAAGCGGCGAGGTCCTCCAACGTGCGGGAGCCGGAGTATTCGACTGGAGAGTCTTTGGCGCCGGCAGGGTAGAGTTTGATGGTTGGGAAGCCGGAGATCTCGTCAGGCACGTCGTTCAGGGTGGCATCAACCTTGGCGACTGTTACCTTGGAGGAGAGGTCGGAGGAGGTGTAGAGTTCGGCGAGCTTTTCGTAGATAGGGGCGAGCCTAGGGTATTTTGTTAGTGACGATTGAAATAGAGTATATCCGAGGGGAAAATCCTTACGATTTGCAGTGTCCACACCAAGGAGCGTAAAACTCGATGAGCACGTCCTTGGAATCATCAAGAACAATATCCTTGTAGGAGTTGGCCACTACAACGGTGACGGGGCCTTCCTGCTTCTCTGGGATCGGCTCAGACTTGATGCTGGGCTCCAGCTTTCCATCAACAAAGCTCTGGACGAATGCTCCAATGGTCTTCTCGGTCAAGGCGTCTCCCTCGAATGGGTACTTCTCGTTCTTGACCGTCTCTTGGATGGCGAATGAAGGGAACTTGTCGGTTGGAAGGTTTAAGTTACCAGCATGTGCACCGAATGCCTTGGCGTCGATAACGGCGAAATTGATGACGCCCTTGTGCTTCTCAGCTACGGACTTGAGGGTCTCGGCGAGCGAGGCACGTTCCTCAGCAGTCTCGGAGAAAATGTAGGCGAGGGGAATTCCGGCCTGCGAGTTTGAGATTGTCAGCGAGAGAACAAGCAATGAAAAGGAAGAGCTGCACGTACACCAATGTATCCAGCATAAGTCTCGGGGCCGACCTCGCCGATCAGAGGAGTTGCTGCGGCCTTGATGAATTTGGTGATAGCCTCATCGTCGAAGGCTGAATCGAAGACATTCTTGCCCTCATCGAAGTCCTTGTAGAGCACAATTGAAGGCTGCTTGGCACCCTCGGTTTTGGCCAAGGCAGCATCATTCGTGGCACCAAAGATGTAGTCGTCTCTTAGTGTGTCTGCGAGGGTAGTGTATGTCTGGTTGGAGGCTTTGTCATCGGCTGCGATGTAGGCCACCACGACAACTTTGTCGGTGGTCTTGAACTCTTCCAGAGTTTCGGAAGTGAGGAGAGAGACCGCGGGCAATCCCTGCTTGGTCATGTAGGAGACGATACTGGGGAAGGTCAGTATTCTGGGGATTTGTCAGGTCGTCGGAGCAAACTTACGCAGGAGCTTTCCGAGCTCCGCTGTAGGGCTTGATGTTATCAAGGCCACGGAAGACCTTGACGGTCGGGTAGCCCTCCACACCATACTCTTTGCAGAGATCACCCTCAACTGTGCAGTCAACCTTGACCAGAGCGATATTCTTCTCCTTGAGGGTCGTTGCAGCCTCCTCGTACTCGGGGGCCAGGGCTTTGCAATGCCCGCACCAGGGAGCAAAGAACTCTGCTAGTACTAGGTCGTTTTCCGAGATGAATTGTTTGAAGTTGTCTGTCTTGAGGTCGTGGACGTCGCTTGCGGCAGCGAAGCCAGCCAGGGCAATGCTGGCCGCGGCCAGCGATTTGAAAGATCGCATTTCTGAAGACGGCGAAGGATCAACCCAACTGCTGGACGGAGAGAAAAGGGAAAGGAAATGACTTGGAAAAGGGAAGTAGTAAATGTGGAATGGTCAGAGAAGATTGTCGATCAAGGGCTGGATGCGCCTGTGTTGAGAATCGGGTCCGAGTACGGATATATCAACTTATCAAGTCCCCAAGAAGAGAAGAGGTGTCAACTTTCTTGGAGAAGGAGGAGCTTAAAACGGCGAGTCTCTTTTACTTAAGCAGGCTGAGGCAGCCCCTGTTTTGGTTTCAGCATCCATCTCATGGCACATTGGAGAAAGGCGCGCTGGATTCGTCAGAAGGGAGCCCCTATTTTCCCTTGCCGCTTTCACCATTTTTCTTGCTGGCCCGCAACCCCCCAAGGAGTTGACACGGGCAGGGAGTCAGGGACTGCCATGGCCCTTGCGCCTTCAGGTGGTTGCCAGTTTGACGGCATTATTGATACGAAGCGCGCACAGGCGGCATCCAGGAGGTTCATACATACTCGTAGGTACTTACCAACGTACACCCTTTTAACGCGCCGCCAGTCACATGCTTTTGGTGCAATCACGTGACTGCTATTCGCAGCGACGTGCACGTGCACTTCCTTCCACCCTGCCAGGCTGCACTGCTGCACTGCTATCTACAGATCACATGAGCAGTGTCGCAGTGTACATGGCTATGGCCGCAAGAAAAACTACCCAACGAATCTCTGACTTTATCTCTTTGACTGATATTTCGTTATGCTAACTACCTATGTACCATCCTTATGACCATTGCTCTAACGAAAGGCACCTCAACACGACCCACTGCCGCTGCGGTACCCTCCCCATAACATTCTATATCCACTGAGGCTTAGCTCAGATCTATAGTATATTCGCTCCACTTAGCCAATTTGTGCAATGTGTTACGCCCGCTGATGAAACTGCTCGCCATTCATCCACCTGCCTACACCGACATCGTCGACTGAGGGATTCGTAATCCCATCGCCCTCCCAGCTATCCTTGGATCTCATCCACATGCCTTCGCACTCTTCCATTCGGCTCTTCGACCACACCCTGCGAATCCCATTTTGACATCACTATTATAGCGGTGTGCGTGGGGATGGGATTCAGCTGCTAATTGGTTCGTAGCCTCCACTAGGCTTATGTGCAGCACGATTGGAGAAGAGCGCGTAGATGATAATACCGCCGATGGGAAATAGGAAGACCAGCAGACTCCAGAGGAGCTTGTGGGAAACAGGTCTTGTCGATTGAACAACCTCAACTGGGATCATGAGACAAGTTCGCCAAGAGAATGAGTTGACGAGAGTTCCTTACCAAAGACGATGATGTCGAGGATGAAGACAATCAGCCCAATGATTCCACCACCGGTGCCATACTGCCAGCTGTTGGACTGAGCCTTGACTGGGGCGGCCGTTGCCAGAGAGGCAAGTGCCAGCTGCAACATGAGAAAGAGGGTATTTTGAGACATCTTTGATTTCGTGTATTTGTGGAAATGATTCTGGGTCAGCGTTGGCAGGATTGTGTATGTACGCAGTACCTAGGAAGAGATGATGGTGCAAGCGCCAGTGCGGGAGCCTTGATTGATCTTAAGTTTTGTCAAACGCAGGATTGCCCCGTGGACCCCGCGTGATCCTCTGACGTCACAACCAGGTACGCGTGCCGGCACTGCTGGGTACCTTGTGTATCCGCAAGAGGCATGGTGGAAGGCACTCAGGAGCGGCAAGCTTGATAGTTCTTGCCTAGTAAGATTTACTCCTGATATGGAATGGTACCCGTCTTGGCACCGATCTTTTGCACACGAAATGTCAATTTGCCCCAGGAGCTGCCCTTTGCTACCCTACCGATGACCTCATTCGTCAGACACGTCGTACTCCGGAACACCAGAATATCTGGCTCAGCAGCAACGAAAAGCGTCCTTGAGCTGTGGAGTCCAGAGGAGAAGTCAGAAGCTCGCCCCTCTCTCCAGACAAATGGAAGAGCAGCAGCCAACTGTGGCAGTTATCGGTCTTGGTTCTCAAGGTTTAGTCACCCTCAAGAACCTCCTCGAGGAAGGATTCGTAGCTTCTGGCTTTGACAAACGCAGCTACGTCGGAGGCGTCTGGCACTATTCCACGGATTACCACGTATCCGCCCTACAGTCGACTGTAGTCAACGTTTCGCGCGAGAGGGCATGTTTCACAGACTTCGCATTTCCAGAGAAAACAAGCTCATACCCAAGTGCTCGCGAAGTCGATCAGTATCTAAATGACTATTGCAACCATTTCGGCCTTCGCAAGCATATTCGTCTGTCAACCGAGGTGAAATCTATTGAGCGAGACGAGGTCCACAACAAATGGCGCCTGTCCATTTCCGCCAGTGGCCAGGCCTCAGAGACCCTTGAATTTGACAAGATTGTCCTTGCCACAGGACCTCATGTCAGCCCAGTACAGCCAACCCTTGCCGGAAGATCACATTTCTCGGGCACTGTCATCCATTCAATCGCATTCAAGCATCCTCCCAGCTTTCAAGGCAAACGTGTCATGGTTGTAGGCATGTCTAACTCGGCTGCAGATACGGCAACCTCCCTAGTCGGCATTGCGGAAGAGATCTTCCTCTCACATCGTCACGGCAGCGTGGTCTTACCTCGTTATCTGAGAGACGGCACCTCACTCGACCACAATTTATCATACCGGCAGTCTAACATAAAAGACACGCTTGATGTTATTGCACCGAAGCTGGGTGCTAAATTTATTGCCAGCATCACTGGTAGAATTTCCCGCGAGAACTTTGGACAGTTCGACCCTGAGTGGAACCTCAATACCCCTCCCTCTCTTCTCCATCAAGCTCCAACGGTCAGTGACACACTAATACCGGCGCTCAGGAATGGTAGCATAATCAGTACCGCGGCTCCTTCGCACATCACGGGTCCCAATGCGGTCCAACTAGAAGATGGCAAAATTGTTTACGTGGATGCCATTATTTACTGCACAGGTTACGAAGTGGACTATTCCATACTCGGCCGTTACGATCCAACCCTGACCAATCCCACTGTTTCTGAAGCTCGCAATAAGGCGACACCAAGACTGTATCAAAATGTCTTTTCGCTGACATATCCAGAGAGCCTTGCATTTGTTGGCATTGCAATCGCCTTCTCCCCTGCATTTATGATTAGTGACCTGACAAGTATGGCAATAGCTCAAATATGGTCAACCGCCCCTCATACCCCGGCCCTTCCAGCACGGAGAGCCATGGAGCAATGGTATGAAGGCCACCTTGTTTGGGCCGACTATCTGCGTTCCCTGAGCCCGCATAGGAAGTTTGTCCCCCTCATGGTAAAGAATGGTCCCTGGCTTAAATGGGTTGAACATGCTGCTGGTACTCGACTTGAGGAGAATTTGAGCTATACAAGCCTTCAAGCTTGGAGATTCTGGTGGAACGACAAAAAGTTCTGTGCCATCCTTACAGATGGGATTTGGTCTCCACACATGTATCGCCTCTTCGAAAGTGGTCAAAGGAAGAAATGGGAAAACGCCAGAGCTGCCATCGAGGCAGTCAACACCAATATCCAAGAGCGGATTAGAACGATGAAGGAAAGCCATGACGGATCCGCAATATGAGGCACCAAATCAGACGAGCACATTCCTGTTTTTTCTGCGTAGAAGGCAGTCCGTCAAGTTCTATGTTTACAGCACAAAACAGCGATGCCACTCACCCCATGGGCCAGTTGAGGCCATTCGTCACGGGCTGTACGATTTAGCTTCAAAGATATCATTGAAATGGTCACTTTATTTTCTTGACATTTCTTCGGGGTGCTGAAACAGTGGATTTGAGATATGGAGAAGCCGAAAACCCGAGACTTCTGATACCACTGCATACTATCATAATTACTCCTCGAGAATGCATCTGTACCCTGTTCTGCAGCAACCGGCTCCTGGGAATCTGATTGCTGGCCCTTCCAAAGAACACTCGTTGCTGAACCGGCGTTCCAGGAACTGATGATACTCTCAGGACTATCGCACTACATACTCGATTAACGTCTTGCTTTGAACAATGTCGAGCAAATGTCATGCCTTTGGATACTCTAGAGTAGCCACCTTGCCTCAAGAGCTTCCACCTTTTCTGCCAGCCTCGACAGGATCAGCTTTTCCATGAGCAAATCCAGTACTGGCGGTTGCGTCACCAGTATCACCGCTTCCACCACTAGCCAGTCCGCCTTTTCTACCAGCCTCGACGGGATCAACCTTGCCATGAGCAAAATCCCCTGTGTTGCTATCGCCAGTGCTGGTCGTGCCTTCGGTAGTCCCGCTTCCACCACTGGCAATTCCACCCTTTCTGCCAGCCTCGCTTGGATCAACTTTGCCATGGGCAAATTCGCCAGGAGCGCTACCTACACCAGAAGACATTGTTTTGTATTGATTATGAAGCGTTGGTCAAATCTAGCGAATATGAGCATGTAAACCTATCTTCAAGATGTCCTTGTACTTACGTAATTATAAGTGTTGTGGAAGAGACTTCAGAGGGCCTGTCTTGTCACTGAACAGGATAGATTCAGGCAAAAGAGTCGAATGAAACGAGAAACCAAAACATTATGTGCTATTTCCAAGATGCTGTTTCCCCTCTCCCTACGCAATTCTTGACGTCAGTCTTTGTCAAGAGTTGGAAGTTTTCCCGGGATTCGTCGATTCCAGGATTGAAAAACCGTGGCTCTGATGTACCCCTGTCCTCAAGCAATCCTGCTGCCTAACTGCAGCTCTAGAAAGTGGTCATCAGCAGCTTACTAGACGACACTCCCCCGGTTCATAGAGCTGTCATTCGTCTCGCAGCCTTGTCTAGCTTGGACCTTCGGCACATCGACAAAGTTGAATGACAAGCGAAAAGCCTTGGCAAAATGCATTTTTCTCATTGTCTCGTAGCGTTAAACAGTACTTTATGTGAGGGTAAATCTTGGAATGTCTTTATGGATAGAAAATATTCTTGGAGGCAAGTGTCCAATGCCATGACTGATCACTCGCTGATCGCATTAGGAATTTTTGCCCATTGCTTCGTTTGCCGATCGAGGAATTCGTGTTCTGCTTGATGCCATTCTTGGGTTATGAGATCACTTCTTTCTTGTGATCTAACAGTGATCTTTGCCCGGAACTTTTCTGGCATACAAACAAAACCTTGTGTCAGT
The DNA here is from genome assembly GCF_000709125.1 of Exophiala aquamarina CBS 119918. Classification (NCBI taxonomy): domain Eukaryota; kingdom Fungi; phylum Ascomycota; class Eurotiomycetes; order Chaetothyriales; family Herpotrichiellaceae; genus Exophiala; species Exophiala aquamarina. Next base: position 4,437,054 of record NW_013550585.1, read on the forward strand.
TTCTCGGGGTCAGGCATGTCGGGTGACCCAACGTTATTTAGCGCTGGCGTGATACTAAAAGACCACAGGATGCGCGATATGCCTAGAAACAGACTCCGCTCGGCAACATGAATACCTGGGCATATACGTCGCCCAGCACCAAATGTGAATTGGTCCCTCATCGACACATCCGGGTCGACCGCCGAGTCATAAAGACTCTTCGTGTTGCTTTCAAATCGCTGGGGATCATATTTACGGGGATCTGTATATCGAGATGGGTCCATGTTAATTGACCAGACATTGTTCATCACTGCAGCTCCCTTTGGTATAACATAGCCCATATAGATATCGTCTTGATTGGCTGCGTGGGGTACAGCACCGAGAATCGTCGTTGGCATCCAACGGAGTGTCTCTTTCACACAACAACGAGTGAAAGGTAAATCATCTACATCCTCCATTGTGGGAAGTCGTTGAGATCCAACAACCCGCTCGATTTCTTCCTGCGCCCGCTTCTGGACATCAGGGTAGAGAATCATAGCTTGAATGAAGGCATATAGAGTACTGGAAGTCGTATCTGAGCCAGCCTCGAGCAAGGTTCCGGAGATATAGCATGCTTCGTCGTCGGTAAACCCGTCTTTCTTTTGTGCCTCCGCTACTCCAACGCAAAAGCAGGGCATAATGGTGCCAGCTTCTATGGACTTTTTGGCGTTGAGCTAGTGAGAGAGATAAAGTGCTTTCTCTTGTTGGTGGAGGACCTTCGCTTTCTTTTTCGTGGGAAACATGAACTCTGGAAGTCGCCTCAGAATGGGGAAGTAGTCCAAAATGGCCGCCGTCCCTTGTTGATTGAGAACCGCAAACTCAGAGAGGCCGGCAAAATGTTGTTTCATCTTTTCATCCTCATAGGTCGGTGATCTCCAACCAAACACCATAGTTGTTGTGAGTGCATTCGAATAGCGGCGTATGTGATGCAAGAAGTTATCTGGCTCTTGGAGGAATTGATATAGCATCTGTTTATTCTCCAGCATCTGGTATGGAACATATGATCGGGCCGTGGAGATATTCAAAATTTTGTGCATCATTTTCCGTATCTGCATAGAGTTTTAGATATGGCTACTGGTCTGAAGGGAGATCTCAACACACTGCGCGCCATTGGGTTCCATAACCCTGTCCTCTCATATTAGCTAACTGCACACCAGGAAATGCGTCAAACAGGCTTACCATCATCAAAAACCTCAGGTCTCCACTTGCCAAAGTCTGGCCGATATACAACTCAGGTCTATCCGAGTAAACTGCACTTTTCTTGTCTAATAAATCCTTGATAGCTTGATCACCAGAGAGAACAATCATGGTCTTTGTTCCCAGCATCAAACTGTAGACGGGGCCATATTTGCGGGCCCATTTCTCAAATTGAAGGTGTGCGTCTTTTTGAGGCATCTGTTTTCCGTCAGAACAACCTAGATAGCAAATTCCAATCGTAATTCACTTGATGTAAGTTACCGATTACTGGTAAAGTGGGAGGTCCTGGGGGATATCCTTCGGGCCTCCTTCCCGATGTTAGCACCCATCGTGCCAGAATGACGAGCCCTAACAGTAAGCTATACCAGATCATCTTTGATATTGGATCACGCGGTAGAATAAACCCACGAACTAGAGTCAATTTCCCACACACCCTATCTTATTTAAACGGTCATCCTGGGGAAGCAATTCCGCCGGGCGTTAGACGATTGGCTCTGGATCCCTGAGATAGTGGGACTTATTCTGTGCAACAGGCGGGCCGAAATATTTAACCTGCGGGATCTTCGGGATGATTAAGGTCCGGAGACCTTGGTCCTGTACTTCAGTCCTCAATCCCACCACATCAGAACGAGGAGCTTTTTACACCACTTAATACCCTCTCTCCGTCTTATCGGTATCAACTATCTGCTAGGCCTTCAACACAGTGTAACACCATGGGCAACCGGCGCGAATCAGTACCGAGAGGGACCTCCACCGATCCAACTAACGCGAGTACACAGGAATCCGTCAGCCATCGGAAACGAGCAAGAGCCTGCCTGTCGTGTCGCGCGAACAAGTCACGATGCATCGCGGTCCGCAATGAGGATTCTTGTCACGCCTGTTTGAAAGCTTTCCGACAATGTGTTATGCCAGGCCCGACAAAACCGCGAGTAGGCACAGCACAGCGGGTGGGTAAGCTTGAGAGAAAGATCGAACGCCTGACGAACGCCCTGCTGTCTCAACAACAGCAGCGTCGCGGCTCGATAGATTCAGAGACAGGTGATGATGACCGAAGTGAAGGTGATGTCCGATCCCCGCGCAGGGCGTCTTCGCAGCCCTCAGGTAGTTACGACTCCGCTCGATATTTTCCTTCTGACAGAATTTTCCCTGGTGAGGGACCTCAAACAAGCGCTCCAGTATTTGCATTCAATATTGGAAGTCCCGAGTTCACCTCTGTGAAGCATGTCACTGGCCTTGACATTGTGTCGAAGTCTACGGGAACTACCTTGTTCAATCACTGGAAGGCAAATATTAGTTCACTGTCGCCAGCCGTTGTTCTTGCCACCTCAAGCGACGCAGATACTATACGAGCTCGCAAACCTCTATTGTTCCTCGCGATAGCCACAGTGGCAAGCGCATCAGTCCAGCCCTGCTTGCAATCACCGCTGGTCAAAGTATTAACACGAGACCTAGCAGAACGTATCTTGGTTGTTGGCGAGAAATCTTTGGAGCTCGTACAAGCTATCGTCGCGTATGCGGACAATTTCTTTCCTGCAGACAATGCAAGAGCCTCAGCATTCACAAAATACATCCATTGCGCGCTTTCAATCTGCATATATCTTGGCCTAGATAAAGGGCGTATCGGCGATCATATCAAGGACTATGCTGAAGCACTGGAATGGGAACGAGCCTGGCTAGGCTGTTATTACATCGCTTCTTGGTGAGGCTTCTCAACATAGCTGTGAACTACCTTCATGCTGACCATCAAGTAATGCTGCACTTTTCGGCCACCCACTCCCCGTGGTGACGACTGCGACTCTAGAGGGGCAGAAGAGAATGCTAATCGAGGGGCCGAATGCGACTGACAACGATCGACATATGCTTAGTCTTCTACGTATCCAAGGAATATTGAACGATGTTTCTCGAGTTTTCAAGCTGAATCATGAGACCACACCTATCTCGTTCAATGAAGGCATCTCGCAACTACAGCTCGAGACCTTTCGCCAACGAATTGAAATGATACCGGGAGCGAGGGATAACTCCAAATTTGTTCGTAAGTAGTTCAAATAACTCTGCTCGCAACAATGTTAATTTTGTTTAGGCCTCATCGAATTTCTCATACCTGCAGTGACTATATACACGCATGACGTTGCGGTGCGGAGTTACAATCTCACCTGCATTGGCAGAAAGGCCCAAGACATGTCCCTGAGCCCTGCCCATCTCGAGGCATTATACCTTTGCCTACAAAGCTGCCACGGAGTCCTGTCTATGTACCTATCCTACCCCGTCCAGCTGGCTCGATGTCTCCCAAACCTATATCTAGTCTGGACTGTCTACGCAGCAACCATTTTAATCCGTTTGGGCCACTTCCAGAAAACCGCACTGCAGAGTCCGATCGCTGGAATGCTGGAAACGACAACCGAGCAGTTCTTGGACGCCCTCATTACTCGACTTGGTGAAATATCAGCCGAGGGCTATTGCCTCTCTGCGAGAGAGTTCCACTCGGTCTTCAAGAAGTTGAAGCTTTGGGAGGTCCATCGGAAAGCCCGCCATGGCGAGGAGCACTCAAAAAATGACCTGTTGGTCGCGAACAGTGGTATAAAGTCTGCCCCATCGAAGTCAATGATGTACAATACTCAGAATACTACTACATGGAAAGATGCGCAGCTGCTGCGAGAGATTAAGGAAGTGGGATTTTCACCAACCAACCAATTTGAGACCCAGTTGTAGCAGCCTATATTAGTAAGCCCTAATCGTTCTGCCCAAGACGGAATCACTGCGACCGACATAAGCTCACCATTCGAAGCTCCAGCCAGCGAGGAAGTTAGATGGGAGGATATCACATTTGATTTGGATGAGACTAATGGCTTTGACCTGCAGATGGAGGACCCGGGATGGTTCTCCTATCTTTATGACCATCGCCAAGCTTATCCTGCTTTAGTAAGGCAATAATAAACTCCGCTGCTTCTGTACAGCTGACAGTGATTTGGAGGAGTAGCGTCCGATCTTGGGTTAAAAGACTGGAAAGAAAATGAAAAGTCTTGCTACTAATAGCTGCTTTCGAGTGCTTCTAAATCAAGGTTAGACATTAGATAGACTGTATTGTCCCTCAAATGTTAGTATTGGAACTCTTTTCCTGTACGAGGCAATTGACTATCTACTTCGGGAAAAGAGATAAGTTGAAGAGAAGCATTCGTAAGCACCCGCATTGCAATTCAAGGAGCGAGCCGCGATGATATAACATACTGGGCTTTTGAAGAATCCAGAAATCAATCTTTTCAGTCTATGTGTGCTTCATTTCTTGCACCAAGCCTCCTTGGACTATTATCCTGCGGCATAGCTCTATTTTCTAATATGTCTTTCTAGTAACTTCAAACGGAGTACCATCCATGTCTGCTCGGATCTGGAGAGCTATGAATCGAGAGAACCATCTTGTATGTCCAAGAGTACCAGCTGCGTACCAAAGGCCAGGTTCTGCAGATAATCAGTGAGATATACCTTCAAGGGAATTTGGGGGATCACAAACGGCCAAGTGGTTTAAATGCACCCTTGAGCTCTCCCTCTTCATCAAGGCCCCAGAAGATGCCCCCTCTCGTGGCAACCTCTGGTCCGAATAGCTCTTCCACAGTATCACGAAGATTTCCAGAAAAGCCAGTCGCAAAAACAATGACATCAGCAGAAATGTGGCTTCCATCAGCGAAGAGAAGGCCTGTTTCCGTATATTTCACTGGCAGAGAGTCTGATTTTACTTTGATCTATGATTTTAAGATTAGCTGTCCATAGAAATCCATTGCGGTGGAGCATAACTCGGAATACTCACCAGACCTTCCGAAATTTTCTCCGAAGTGCCAACGTCAATATAGTGTCCGCCTCTTCTCACGGTCAGTTGGTATGTCAGATCACCGTGTCTTTCAACCTTGAACCCGGAGTTCGCGAGATCATCGAAACGCTGCGGCTCTTTAGCGGCGAGATTGTGCAAAAAGTCTTGAAGATAAAGCCGGGAGATGGACCAAGGATTGGAGTAGCTCATTCGATCGGCTTTATCGGTGGGGATGTGAGAGTTATATGTGACTAGTAAAGTTTAATGAAGAAATAATTAGTCGTAAGGACAAGCTGTATACGCACAATCAGAGAATGCTTTGAAATGTTGGACGGGCAGGACATCTGTGGCTTGGAGTTAGCTTATCGATGGCCTTGTTCAGGCATGAATCTAGATCCTACAAGTTTGTCCTCGTTGTACCATTGTAACCGATGAAAGCCCAGCAGTAAACATATCCTGAGCGACATCGTGTGCTATAGAATCTTAGTCAGCACAGCAATTCGGGATAGGGCTTAAAGCAGAGACCTGTGTTCGCAGTCCCAATGACGATGCCCTTCTTTCCTTTCCAATCCATTGCATCTTTGTAGCCTTGAGTGTGAATCACCGTTCCAATAAATTTTTCCTGCTAAAATTGAGTATAAGGGAGGACGTATAAGGCAGACGACATGACTGACGCGATCCTCATATTGAGGGTAGAAGATCTGAGGCCCATACCCCCCTGTGGCCAAGACAACGTGCGAAGATGAGATGCTCACCGGCCGCCCATTGACGCTTAGATCGACTTGGTAAACATTTGAATCCTGGAACCACTGCCCAGATATAATACGTGTTGATAACCAGATATTTTGCGTTAAAATTAGCACTTTGAAGACTCGTCGCATGCTGCATAGCAGGTACCACTGACGATGCCACACTTTTTCACCCATTCTCGAAAACCCCGGGCAAGGTCATTCTTGTCCAGGTACTCTTGATATTCCGAGGCCTGGAAGGTTCGCTCGAATGGTAAGTGAGCTACGTATGTTAGCTCCATGCTAGCTCGCGTATTTTAGGGAAGGACGTGACGTTACCAAACTCCCTTGGGGTGTGTACTGCGCATTAAAGTTAGCTGGAGAGTACGCTATCAGGATGGGAATTTTGGATACTCACGCCGCGTAGACCTGTATCGGGTCGACCAGTTGTCGCCGATTTCTTCCATCTGATCGACCACAAGGTAAGATACTCCAAGAGCCTTGAGTCGTCCGGCTACCGCGAGCCCTGCTTGGCCGGCACCAATGATCACTGCATCAAAGTCTGTGCTCATCTTCTCGCTGTTCAAGTGATGCTGTGGAACGTTTTGGTTCCCGTTTACTTCGTCCCGTCGTGGTGAGTACCTGTCGACGTTGGGATGCCCGCTCAGCTGGTCTATCACAGTCGTCAACATCCATATTTTCCACCCATTCTCACTGTCTGGAACAAGATACAGCGAACCAACACAGGTCCTCGCTGGCTCCCTCTCTGCTAGGAAAGTGAAGTCAACTGTGACCCAAGACGCTCCACCAGGAGTCCTTATCACACGGGCAGACCCTCCCGTTGATGCGAAATCCCTGACATGCTGATCATGGCAGAGCTTCTTCCAGGCTGTTATAATTGAATACCCAGAGAAAAATGTTCTGAATGTCCCTGTCAAGGCCATCGAGTCACGCCAGGTCGCAGTTTTCGCGAAGTCTGATGCATCTAAAGAGGATAGACGATTCACAAAATCCCTTGTAATCTTGTCGAAATCTTGGTCATTGTTGATAGAGCCATGAGGCAAAGCAACGGGTAGACTCTCAAGGACGTAACTATGTAAGGGAGCTTGCGTGCTCGCTCTATTCTGGACATCGGCTAGCATGATGAGTATTAATGCAATTCGTGATACTTTGGACTTCTCATTTCCTTGGCGCCGTTTCGTTCAAAGAAAAGATTCTTGAACAATATAATACTTGTTTCAAGCCTTGATTCTGGTGAAACTTATCGACGGTCCGCACAAAATCGAGATCTCGGTACAACTCTCCGTACTTACGGCCCGGCCTCCCTGCCGGCAGCTGCCCGAGTCTAATATAGTCCTTAATAGCATCATTGGAAAAGTGGCAGTGGATTATGGAAACACCCCATCTTTGTCTCCGTGATACGCCAGAACTGTCCGGGGCCGGTGAATCCAAATGACGGGATACGAAAATTCCGTTCAGCTTTTCCATAACCACACTATCATTCTGCATTCGGCGGTGTCCCGTCGGCCCGGACTGCTCGATCTCGTACTCAGACTTACGGTCATTCATATAGAAGGCTTTGCCACAAACCCGCAGGCACAAAAGGCACGCTTTAATAAGGAGTTGAGCATCGCCTTGCGACAACAAATTATGATAGCCAGTCAAGATTTTCTCCGTTCAAACACGATGGTGCAAATCAAAAATGATCCTCTCTTCAACCCCAGGCCACTACGGGTCGTATGCGTTGGTGCAGGATTTGGTGGACTGTTAGTTGCACATCAAGTCAAATACAACAAACAATTTGACGGTTTTATTGACTTTCAAATCTATGAAAAGAATGCTGGTGTTGGTGGTACATGGTTTGAAAACAGGTATGTCCGGGCGTCTCCTTCAATCCAGAACCAAACTTTCTGGCGACGGAACTTGAATTTGAACTCTGAAATCTCCGGAGGAACATATACAATGGCTTTTCGAGAGCCAATCTGACCTGAGACTGTGCTTTAGATACCCTGGAGTGGCATGTGATGTTCCAGCACACCTTTATACTTTTCCCTTCGAGCAAAATCCGGACTGGTCATCATTCTACGTATCGGGACCTGAAATTTTAGCATACATTACGTCTGTCACCAAGAAATACGGCCTTGACCAGAAAGTCAAATTCAGATCAAAAGTTGTGGAATCGGTCTGGGATGATGACAGCGCTAAATGGAAGCTCAAGGTCGACGTGTCTGGCAAGATCATGGATGATGAATGCGACGTTTTAATCAACGCGGCAGGGTTTTTGAAGTAAATTGTTTTATCCCTCCCGCACAAGACATAACGGACTGATGTTTTGCAGCAAGTGGGACTGGCCCGCTATCGATGGACTAAATGATTTCAAGGGCAAAGCTGTGCATAGCGCTGACTGGTATGTGTAGCTGGTTGATGAACAATGTTCAAGTTTCCTGAAGACTTTACGCAGGGATGAGGATTTGGTCTGGAGCAACCAACGTGTCGCAATTATTGGAAATGGCTCATCTGCCATCCAGATAGCTCCTCACATCCAACGGACGGCTTCGAAGATGGTCAATTTCATTCGGTCCCCCACCTGGATATCTGCGAATTACTTGACAGATTGGACCAAAGATGGTGCAAACTTCAAATATACGGAAGAAGAAAAACGCAGTTTCCGCGAAAATCCGGAGAAGCTCTTTGCTTTGAGAAAATAATTGGAGCACGAGTGAGAATTCTACCCTAACTTCCTTGATTGCGCAAGAAACTCACACATTTCTAGGATGAATCAGTTCTTTTATGCACTGTTTCCTGATGCTCAACTGCAGAAGGTAACCTTGACCGCAACCAAAAAGCTGATGGAAGATAGACTATCAAATGCTCCAGAGTTGAGGGAGAAACTCATCCCCACCTGGCCTGTTGGATGTCGCCGGTTGACTCCAGGAGACGGTTATCTCGAAGCAATTTCTGCCTCAAATGCTAGGTGCAACTTCAGTCCTATACTCAATATTACCCCAACAGGGATTCAGACTGAGCAGGAACATGAGGAGTTTGACATTATTATCTGTGCGACTGGCTTCAACGTGAGCTTCCGTCCTTTCTGGAAGATGATAGGGCGAAATGGCGTCGATTTGAATACGGAATGGGCTGCACTCCCTGAAGCGTACTTCGGCGTCTGTGCTCCTGACCATCCGAACTATTTTGTTTTTAATGGGCCCAACAGCCCTGGTATGTCTCTAAGCATCCATGTGATGAGATATCGGGAAGCTAACAGTCGCAGTCGGGCACGGGGTCCTTCTGAGCAGTATGCTCCTCGTTGCTCAATGGATGCTTAAGTGGTGCAAGAAGATTTCCACAGAGGATATTAAGTAAGCCTCCACCATCATAAACGTATCAGATATCCAAGATCTGACAAGCTAGGTCTGTATGCGTAACACGCGAAGCTGTACGAGATTACAATGAGTATTCGCAAGAGGTTCTCAAGGGCACTGTATGGGCAGCAGACTGCAAGAGCTGGTACAAGAATGGGAAGACCGAGGGGAAAGTGACAGCTCTGTATGCGGGCAGTGTGCTACACTTCAGAAGTATGTTAGGACCCCAATATCATCAAGTTCCAACACCAAGGACACCAACGATCGATTATCACAGAAATCATCGAAAGCTTTCGAGTGGAGGACTTTAAGCTCGAGTACCAGTCTGCGAATCGCTTTCGGTTTATGGGTAACGGGTTTGCTAAGGTCGAAGCTGAGGGAGGGAACGTGTCGTATTACCTCGACATGTAGGGCGTCAAAGGTAGGCGATTATGACAGAAATTCTACATGGAGAACGGCACAAAAGGTATCCATGCTGGGTACTCATGATAAATACAGATTAGTCGTGTCAGTGCTCTGACCGTGGCTTCTAGTATAAGAAAGCTCCATTCGAGCTCATTGGGCCTAACCTTGAGCACTAATCGAAATGGTAGTGGACGTCTCTCGTAATGTAGGATAAACGTTAAGGCGAAATCTATCTTCGGAGCCAGCCTGATCCGAAAGAGTCTTCGGTCCGGGTTGACTCCGAAACCTACAACTCATCTCATGAATACCTTCATCCCTTCCGACAAACTATTGGGAAGCAGCGGATCCACAAGTCGAGCTTACCCAAGGAAAGAATGTCAGTGATGTCGCAAAAGAAGTGGGCGTTTCGCATATGATATTTTCCTCGCTACACAATGTAACTGAAGCAACTGCTGGTCGAATGAAGCATGTTCCTCACTTCGATACGAAAGTCGACATAATGAAATACATTCGGGCTTCCGGCTTCCGGCTTCCCGTTGACATCGTTCGTTCTGCCTGGATATTTTATGTCAACTTACGCACCGATGATTCAAAAGGGAGCTGATGAAAACTATAAGCTTGCGTACCAAGTGGGCAAAGCTGCCCAGTTCCCTCTGTTTGCGCCAGTGGAAGACACAGGTCAGTTCCACATAGCACCATCCAGGTCGCCTTGTCTAACTATGCGCAGGAAAGTTCGTGAAGCCAGCGCTGAAGAGATCTGACCAATTCAATGGAAAGCAAATTCTGGCCGCGACAGACTATTATACCGTTGACCGCATTACATCTGAGTTCCAAGAAGTCACAGGAAAGAGCATCCGATATGTTCAAGTTAGACCGGAGTAGTATAAGTCTTTCCTCCCAGAACCTATTGCCCAAGAAATGTTGGAGAACCATTTTTTTTTACCTGAGTCTCCAGGCTATTATAAAGGAGAGAGCCTAAAAGACAGTCTTAGTGCCCTAGAAGATGCACCTACAACATGGAAGGAGTTTGTAGCAAAAAATTTCAAATAAAGTGGTGAATCTTGTCAACAGTTTAAGGACGACAGTGACGTTTAAAAACATGTTCTATTCATGCCGATAGAACGAGCATTCAGGTAGGTTAAAATTTCGCTGCCAACTCTACTATATCGTGAAACCTATAGGGTGCCTAGTTGATTATATGATTATCAAAAAACATGCGTATCTGGTGCAATGCTGACTGATTGGCAACATAATGTCTCAACCCGAATTCTTATCCTCCAGTCTCCATCGTGATACTTTCCTCCGGATGCTGGTTTTAGCATTCAGTAGGGTCTGGCTCAAATCATCTGATGTCCATGGAACAATGGATCTAATGGTCAAGCGTTCAGGTGATGTCCCTCCAGTTCTGTGCTTGCGAAACGACCGATGGTTTCCTTTTCGCAAATTTCCGCGCATGAAGATCGTAATGCTGGAGAAGACTTTCGAGAGTACCACAGTTTCGTTGACAGCTCCAAACAACACAAATATGCGTTCTCTGCTTCAATTCTAATATTTCACGATTTATGAAGCGTCGAGAAAGCGTGGCTGGCATTCCAAGAACTGAAGCAACAAATGCTTCGGCGTTGGCACTCACAGATTTTGCTGGATCAAAGTCCTTTGATGTTGCATCATGAGGATATAGGTTAATATGGTACTGGTCACTTGCCGGATCCCACAAGTCAAGTTCTAAAGAATGTACTGAGCTTTTTGAAGTTGATTCCTCTCCCACATGTGTGATGATCATTCTCCCTTCGAGTGGCCGCAAGTCGACCGCCAGCTTCCGAAGATGCCTTTCACGGCCGTGGATTTCTGTATTCGAGTTCGGATCAACGACAACCCAATTCTCGTGCCAAGGCGCATAAGCAGCACCGGCTTCCGTTAGGGATGTAAAATCACCGTGAGGCACAGCTAGTGGCATACAGCTCCGAATTGGTTGAATCGAAGTGACAGGGTTTTGGAGAGACTCTCCAGGCTTGCGAGCAGCTTTTGCTTCTTCTATGACACTTTTGCAAACAAAAAAGAAGTCAATGAAGTCAAGAAACCGCTCTATGTCGCTATTACTTGTCATTGCTCCGAGACTGACCCTAACAACGCCGGTTGGCTTTCCACCGAGGAAGTCCAGATCATCTCCGCAGCGCATACCGTATGAAAAATTCCGCCTCATCTCCCATGGACGGAAACCAAAGATGGTTGCAATCCCACCAGGATTACATAAGGATCCAGTCCGAAACTGAAAGCCGCATGCAGAAGCAAGTGCCTCGACTCTGGTCTTGCCAATCAGCATACCGTTTCTATCATGAATGTTCAACGATATAATAGGCCCTTGAGTATGTGAGTCACCGTACTGCCCTGCAGGATCTTTGTAAATGGTGACCACTCTTGTTCCGTTCTCGTGCCTGAAACTTTCCAGTGCCGTATAGAGGTACCGAGATAACACTGCACCATGAAGTGCCACTTGAACCGAGTTGGGATAAAGTAGACAGTGTGACCTCATCGCATGCTTCAACGCCAGTATGTTGTGAAAGGGAAGAGTTCCATCTTCAAGTGCCTCGTGGACCTGCTTTTAGTGAGTTTGATGCCACGAGTCCCCAACTGCAATGACCATCTCCGCAGTACCACCCCCAAAATACTTCCGGGAAAGCAGCATTGGAGCTGCCTCTCTTCTGACAATAAGAGCCCCAAGATCAGGGAAGCCAAATATCTTGTATAAGGAAAGCGCAATAAAGTCCGGGGCAAACGTTTGATCGTTAAGATTAAGGTTGCTGGTGGTCAAGTATGAAGCTGCGTCAAGCAAGGTATAGACTTGTTTATTTTGCACACTCACAACTCGCCTGATCTGGCTTCCCCATGCCAATGGAGGGCGGTATCCTGTCATGTTAGACTGAGCTGGATATCCGAACAGCGCAAGCCGCCCTGGGTACAAGACGTCGCTATCGATCCAGTGATTGACTTCATCATCTGAACGAAAGCAATGATGACCATTTTTGGCGAGTTCTCTCACTCCGACGAGGCTGGAATGAGAGTCCTTGTGGTACCCATACCAAAAGCCTTCATCCTGGTCCTGAAATGCATGTGCAACTAACTTGATGGCAGCGGTAGCGTTCGGGACAAATATCAGATCAAAGTCGTCTAATGAAGCACCGAAACGCTTCAACACTTCCGTTCTGACTTCACGGATAACCGCGGTGCTCAAGGAGGACGATGGTGAGGCCGAGTGTGGGTTACCGTATAAGTTTGCAGTCATGTCGGCGGCAAAAGACTGGATAGCCGATTGTGGGTACAGTGTGGCACCGACATGGTCGAGATATGTTGTGTGAGCAAGTTGTGGGTACTCCTTTTGCATTGTTTCTGCTTTCCATAACTTTGCTTCCTCATCGTAAATGGCCGAGGGTTTTGGGCGAGCCATTTTGACCACCGGTATGGACGAAACTCAAGAGGGAGACAGAGACTGAACATGTAGTATTCCTTCAATGGTAGCACGGATTCTGTAGAAGAATCGTAGGAGTGGATGTATATTAAGCTCTCACCAGAAATTGTCAATGAGTAACCCAGATCTTGAACATGGATTCAGCCCTTTTAACGGGTGTCGCACGATAAAGGTGCCAACTATTAATCTGGAAAGCTAACAGATCGATGTGCTAAATGTAGCGAGAAGTGTACTGGGTGAAGCGATATTTGTCCCCTGGTGGACGATTCCCTCAGCTCGGCATAAGGTACGCCTTGCCGGCCTTGCCAGCAAAACATAGTGTCGAGGCCCGGCGAGCTCGAACTAGGAGCTTACGACGTATGATGATCCCCTCAAACGATGGCAGTAGGTGCTTACATATTATGAATGACATTAATTTGTAACAAGCTGGTGGCAGACATTCCCATTTGCCACCCCTGCATGGATTGCGTGCACCCCGTGGTTTGGACCCCACAAAACAAGGAGGGCGTTCAACTTCATCCGCCACGATATGCAAACCCGCTTGAAAGTGAGTGGCCACGACGTACTCAGCTCCCCGTAGCTGATTATGAGTACGCCGTAGTTACCTGAGATTGTCGGTACGAGGCCGTGCAGTGCTTCACAGGCGTGGAGTGGGCTAGCGGCATATTCGAGAATCAACTTTGTTTGGTCATGCGCACTGCCGGGTCGAGCAGACGATTGACGCAACCTGCAAACAGGAAGTTCCTGTCCGCCCTGACATTACGTAGATGGTGAAAAGTTTGGAACGTCGTTCGCAGTAGCTGAGGCTGAACTGGTCATTAGTGAGACGTACTCAGCCCCGACTGTAACTCGGCGGCTCAATATCAGTGGGTGCCGATGCATGATCATTCGCCTACCTATGAGACCACAACCGTTGATATGATTCCGCCTGCTAGCCATGGGATACTATTCATGAAGGGGAATACTATGCGTAGAGTGAAGGACCTTGGGAGGCTTAAGGGCGCCCTACTCTTTGCCCTGTACGGATACTCTACATCCAGATACGAGGTAACTGTACTAAAGAGTCGATTACCAGCGCTAAAGGTCTTGGCGCCAAGTAGCGCCGATCGCCGAGGAAGCTTCGTATTTTAGCGCCCTACTCGTAACTGGAAATACTACTCACGTGATTGATGTTCTCTGTTAGGAAACCCCCCGCGGCTGATTAGTCACCACGAAAGTTAATCTGAAGCTCTTTTTGCTTGTGATTTTTGCCTTGCTCGCACGGCCTACAACCCTTTCGTCTAGGACATTCGATTACCACGAGGACTACGGGCAACGCAACTACTCAGCGCCACGAGGCTGCATATGGTTGATGCGCCAACATGCCTCACTTAAAACAGCGCCGTTACCTTGTCCGCCGACCTCGCGTTCTTCAATATTTTCACAAAGGGGAGTTGCGTCGTGAACTTGACGAAGAACGCGTAGCGGGCCGATTTGAGCTATTTTTCGACTTACTATGTGTGTAACGCCTGAGACTACATCTGAGCCTGTTCGTTTTCGTCAAACTAACCGCCATAGACGTTGCGATTGTAGGTTGCCATAACTCACAAAAGGCTTTAAGAATGGGATGAGACCACACACTGAATGACTTAGATTGCAAATTTAGCGGATCATCTCGCTGAGGAGCCCACAGCTGCAAACCTACTCAAATTCGTGCTTGTTTTCACCCCAGCGTGGTATCTGGTCGCTGTTTATCCTGTGATGACGGACCTGAGCTAATCCCAGGCAGGCACGCATGGGCTGACCAAAAGGAGAATGCCAATAACTACTACAACGACGATGTCCTTCAACGTCTTGGTGTCCTTTGGATCATGGCCGTGTTGGTAGTCTATGGCAACAATGCCAATCTAGTTGCTGAAGACAACGCAGCGTTGAGGGCGACAGTCGTTTCTTACATCGTCCTTCGCTTCTCACAGATCTGCTTCTATGCGCTTTACAGCATCGCCAGTCACCACCACCGGACTCAAAATCGTGCTTATTTCCTTCTCATCTCCATAAGCATATGTATCTGGATACCGCTACTATTTGAGTCTGTCAGTGTCCGAACCAAAGTTGCCGTTGCAATTATTGGGATCATTTACGAAGTAGGTCCCGCGCTGGCCACCAATGAAATTCTGACATGATTTAGGAGGTCTCATACGTCCTGACCTTTGGGCCTTGGGTAGCGAGATGGCTCAACCTTGACTATACAACTGCAGTTGATATTGACCATGAGAACGATCGTTATACGGCATTCACAATCCTCGTTCTAGGAGAATTTACGTATGCAATCCTTGTCGGCTCTCCGGCAAAGGGTGGGCTGAATCTGAACGTCATGCGTGCTATTTGGACCTTAGTCATAGCTTTCTGCTTCAACTCGATGTATGTGTACTGCGATGGGTCAGTCGATCATAAACACCCAATTCGCCGGGCTGTCTGGAGCGCTTTTGCGTGGCTTTTGATCCATTTGCCACTGTCTGGTGGCCTTTTGGTGGGTGGGCACATCTCAGCGGCCACGGTGAGGAATAGTCATCTGACCCCGGGACAACGATGGCTATGGGGAGGCGGACTCGGTGTCGGGACCTTTTGTCTTTTCCTTATTGCTCTGCTCTATGAAGACAACGATCAGGATGGATTGCTGAGGTTTTCTAAGGTAAGCCTGAATTTCGCTTTTCTTGATATTGAAGAAACACGTTGACTGAGCAGCAGACACTGCGACTTTGGCCCCGATTGGCGCTTTCCCTAATATTCATTCTCTTGCCGATAACCTCAGAGGACCAGATCAATTCTACCCAGCTTGTCTCTATCGGCGCAGGCTTGACGCTTGCGGTTGTTGCATGGGAAGTTTTTGGAAGTCTAGAGCGGGACGTTGGTCTATTTGAAAGCTGGCGCAAACACGAAGCTGACGAACTGGACGATGAAGAAGTTCCCATAAACCAATCTGAGGATGATCGTCAGCACTATGAGACTTTCAATGACGGTTCATAGGGCATATCCTGGAGCTTTCATTCAGTGGAAATTATAGCCCAGCCGATCATATTGGCAGATGTTTGACCCCGGCTAGTCGAATGTGCCAATTTGGACTGCAGGGCGCACCTTTGTCAGTCGCAGGTGCTGTATGTTTCAAATCTGTAGCATTGGGCGAAGTTTTCACGATCGGAAACACTTGTTGCAAGTCAACCCTGAACTTCTTCCGCATCGGCTCTGCCTTACAGGCGACCTACTAAAATTTCATCAGCATATGAAAACAAGATGCGAAGTCATGAAATTTCCAACTCTTCAGAACATATCATTTTTGGATCTAGCTCCTACCACTGCGGGCAACAGCCCAGCTAATGGTGGGTGTACAGGCTGAGCATGCCTGTGTCCCACAAAGCGGCATGACCATGAAGGCCCATCTACTTTGGTGGATATGACTGCCGCAAATGAAGTGTCAATTATTTTGGTAAAGTTCGACATGCGTAGTCTTACTAAGAGCTGTTCAGCCATATCGCGTATGTGACAATCCATCGACTACACTCCGAACATTCAACAAAAGCACTCGCTCATCAACAACTTCGCTTTCCATTTCTGGTAAAACTCCTGCGATACATGATAACTTCATTGCCTTGGCTGCTGGTTATTGTTGCCAGAGTGCCCATCGGGGTCACTTTTCTGGTCGAGCTGTTGCCTTGAAGGATGCCCCTTCTCCTTGTCTAGACTCCCGCTGCGGTTGATGATGAACGATCCTGGGAGCTGCAAGTCAATCCAAGAGTAGGGATTGCCAAGCCAGTTGCTTCTCCCAAAAAACAGGATGGCCTGATCGTCCACCGTCCGACCCTCCGGCTTCTTTGTCTTGCGCCATGTACGGATATTCGGACACCCACGCCATTAGGCGAAGCTAGGTAGGTAGGTTCGCATATGGATTGTGCAATGTTGGCCACACCTGGTGCTCGATGATAGCGCCGAGTGTGGCCATACGACTACGAAACTAAACCTCAACTGGAGTTTGATGTTGGAGCTATCGAGACATGACTTTCTAAATGGACTTGAACATCTGCTTCGTGAAAGCTACTCTCACAACCTTCAACTGGATATAAGTGGCCGACATACGAAAAGTATTTGACCCAGGAACGAATGCCAGTGTTCTTTGGCAACCTCTTTCAACAGTATTTTTCTGACACGAAACCACTTGTCCCTCGCTCCAATGTCGATTCTCAACGTGTTATCAAGTCGCTACTCGGAGCTCGATGCTGTGCAACCCAAGGATACTGAATCTTCTGTCAAGCGATTCCCGCCATCGGGAATCTCTGTCCTTATTGTGGGTGCTGGAACATCTGGAGTTTTCGCCGCACTTGAATGCTGGCGAAAAGGACATGAGGTGCGCATCATTGAGAAAGAACCTGAACCTTCTCAGTTGGGTGTGTGGCTGCGACTATGACCTCAGAATACGACACTAATACGGCAGCAGGCGATGCGTATTCAATCGGTCCAAGTGCTATCCGTGCCTTCAAGTCATATCCTGGAATGCTCGAAACAAATGACAAGGTCTCCTATGATCCTTGGCTCGTCTACCATAAGCACACTGGAGAGAAAATGACACCGCCAATATCTGTCTTCGGCGAGTCAAAGCATTCCGATGTCCCTAGCCGAATGCATAGACATCTCCGGCCCAGGTTCCAGAAAATGCTGCTAGATCATCTCGAGAATATTGGAGTGAAGATTGAGTGGGACAAACATGTTGTGGAATACTTTGAAGACATTGATGCTGGGAAGGGCGGTGTGCTCTTGAGTGATAATGAGAGAATCGAAAGCAACCTCGTTATAGCTGCCGATGGCGTGGGCACTAAATCATACAAGATCGTGACTGAGACACCAACTCCTGCCAAGAGCAGTGGTTACTCACTCTACCGCACAGCTTTTCCACTCAAGTACGTGGAATCCGATGAGACACTGATCAAACGATTCCCAGAGTGGGAGGATGGCAAAAGAGTTCTGGAAACGTGGACAGGGTTTGTATCTTTTGGATTATTGTCTTCAGGCTATCGCTGATCTCGACAGACCAGACATGCACGGGTTTGTTTGGCGAACAGACGAAAGGATGATATGGAGCATCACTCACCGTGTAAGTTTCACTTGGACAGAAAGTTTCATGCGCTCGTTCCGAAGATATACTGACAGTACCTTACCTGTGCAGAACACTGGAACAGCTGAAGAGTCATGGAGTACCGTGGTGAACAAAGAAGATGTGTTGAAGTTCACTGCCACCATACCTGACTGGCCAGAAGAAAGGACCAGGTTGATAAAAGCAACGCCAGAAGGTGCAATTACCGACTTCAAACTTGTTTGGCGAGACCCGCAACCACAATGGGTCTCTCCTGGTGGTCGCGTAGTCCAGATAGGAGATGCTGCTCACACTTTCTTGCCCAGTTCCGGCAACGGTGCCACTCAGGGAATTGAGGATGCGATTTCATTGGCAGCTTGTCTCCATATCGCGGGAAGGAACAACATCCCGATCGCTGTCAAAGTCCATAATTTACTACGGTAAGTGCCTGGACTGTACTGTTGGATACTATGGACTACTGGCTTATTCCTCGCTCGAATAGATGCGAACGAGTGAACTGTGCTCAGCTTATGGGCTGTGTCGCACAGACTAACAGGCACACTCTGGACTGGAAAGTGGTTAATGGAGACAAGGACCATCTGAAGAAAACCCGAAGGTATGGACGATGGATTTGGAGTCACGATGCAGAGATGTATGCATACGAAAATTATGGGAAGGCGTTGATGCATCTGACTACTGGGACACCCTTTCAGAACACAAACATCCCGCCAGGGTATACTTGCAAGCCATGGACGATTGCAGATGTGCTAAACAAGCGAGAAGCGGGAGAGTCATTGCTTAGTGTTGGCGACTGGAGCTGATTTGAAAACGTCAATCTTCATTGTTTGAACGAAAGATTTGCATGAGAGAGTCCACAAATTTTATCCCTTACTGTATTGTGTACAATAACCATCGTTTCTTCTGCACAAAGAGATAGTTGGAACCATCATCAATTTTTCTGGAGTTTTGCGGAGTCTGGTTACATGAAAATGGTTAAAGGTTAGACATATGTACGCGTGAAGAGATGTTCCCGGTCATTGTGGTAGCATACACGGTAACAGGAGTATGCGCAGGTCCAAATCTGTCACCAAGATCATGATCTCATAGAATGAGCAGATCGTACCATCTCGGTCCCGTGGTGAATCGGCAGAAAATATTTCATGGGGCTACTCTGAAGGTCAT
The DNA here is from genome assembly GCF_000709125.1 of Exophiala aquamarina CBS 119918. Lineage (NCBI taxonomy): Eukaryota > Fungi > Ascomycota > Eurotiomycetes > Chaetothyriales > Herpotrichiellaceae > Exophiala > Exophiala aquamarina. The sequence continues at coordinate 4,456,312 of NW_013550585.1, forward strand.
ACACGCAACAAGATCTGTCACCGCTTCTCATCCTTCTACGACGTAAACGACGGTCGTCATAATTAGTAGCAGCTTGCTAACTATTGAAAGATGGCCATCTCTGTAATAGGACGGCGAGCAAAGACAGTGAAAGGCCACTCTCAATGAGTAACAAGTGGATTATAACTATGTCATCTTCTATGTTGTCTCCCTCAAAGGAAAAAAGATCAGTGAGGGTTAAGTGAGGGGTGGTAAATGAATGAGTGGGTGGCAGGTGTAGATCTTCTTGGCGTCATCATGTGACAATCTCCCATTTCAGGACGCTGTCGCCTGGCGGTCAAGAAACGGAATTCCGTTCGATACACGAAAAGGCTGGTGCTCATGGAATCAGGAGGCCTCAACTTAGCCTACATCTTAGCGACGATACAGGCGAATCATATCAGGTTTATATGTCTCGCGTGAGGCAGCCTCCCCTGACAGCGGACGCACGGAAGGTCGGAGGGTCGGAGGTTCAAAATGGAGAGAACGAGGTGAGCGCCGCCAACAGCACTTCATGCAATTTCATCAAAAAACTTATCAATACTCAGGAAGAGCGTCAGTTTCGAAAGATTGTTGACGAATACCCCGCGGCTTAGACTTCGCCAGAGGTCATGTACTCGTCAACAAGATATCTTCACTAGCCTTGGCACTGTGGCTAGATAGCTCAGCCAGCCCTTCATGCCTGTAAGAGCAACCATATCGTCTGAAACGTCTATGATGCCTTATCTCTAGGCTGGTTGGTCGACTCTTTGAGATCTCGATCTCAACTTATATATGGGTTGTCAAAGCAGAATGAACTGGCATTTATTCCAATCACTCAATCGCGACGGCCTTCACCACCTCGAGATATTGATCTTTTACCACCATCTTGCCTGAATTTCGAAATCACTCTTTCAAACATAATCCGTGTGGAAGCCACGAGTGGCAACATGGAATCCCCGCACAAGAGTGAACTAGATGAACTGCCTCAAGATGCGCAAGAAGTAAAAATCAATCCAGTTGACACCAACTCACTTTCGAGGGGTGAGGATGTCGATAGCTGGACCGAGGAAGAAGAGCAACGCGTTAAAAGGAAAATTGACGTTAGGTACTGTTCAACCAAATTGCCGTTGTGTCAATTCAAAAGCTAATCTGCATGCTCACTAGGATTTTGCCTCTTCTGGCAATTTGTTATATGCTTCAACTTCTGGACAAGACGTCGTTATCCGGTGCTTCGATCCTGGGTATCATTCAAGACCTGGTGAGTTGCGCAAGCCCCTAGCTGTCACGGTACCGGGAAACTGGCTCATGTGTTTGCAGAAACTCGTAGGAAGCCAGTATTCATGGTCTTCCTCCATTTTCTACTTTGGCTTCCTTGTCTTTAGCTATCCCACTTCGGTGCTCATGGTCAAGTATCCAATTGGTAAATATGTCTCTTCAACAGTGTAAGTTCTTCGACAACGTGAGGGATAGACTTGACTGCTCTTACTAACGCCAATTTATAGTATCGTTTGGGCCGGTGTTATCATGCTTCATGCTGCTTGCTACAACTGGGGCGGCCTGATGGCCGTCAGAGCGTTCCTTGGAGTCGCCGAAGCTTCTTGCACACCTGCTTTCGCTATTTTGATAGGCCTTTTTTACAAACGAAGTGAGCAGCCATCACGCCAGAACCTATGGTTTCTCGGACAAGCTGTCGGAGGTGCCTGCGGTGCAATCATTACCTGGGCAGTCACTTTCCTGGAAGGCGCACTGGACACATGGCAGGTAAGTCAATGGCCTTGCGACACGTCCAACTCTAGAGGCTGACTCACGGTCGACAGTACCTCTTTCTGATTTATGGAGCAGCGACTATTGTATGGGGGGTTGTCATGCTACTCATGCTCCCTGATCATCCCTCAACAGCACGCTTTTTCACTCTAAGAGAGCGGGAAATTGCAACCCGTCGTCTAGAGTATGAATCGACAAAGAGGTCGTCAGTGTACAAGAAGGGGCAAGTCTTCGAGGCTCTTATGGATCCCCAAGTTTGGTTCATGGCTTTGTACACTTTCACTGTGCATCTCGCCAATGGTGGCATTGCTGCTGTAGGTGATTATGATCCCTTGTCATGCGTATGTTGAACAGGCCCACTAAATTCACAGTTTGGTGTGCTTGTCGTCTCAGGCCTAGGCTTCGACAAGCGAACAACCCTGCTATTGCAAGCACCTATCGCTGGCTTTCAAATGATATTCATCGTGACGGGGTAAGCAAGCAGAACGTCACCATTGCAAGGTTCGTGCATTGACTGAGCTGGCAGAATCTTAGCCACACACTACTTCCAAAATGCTCGTCTTTATGTGATGATCTTCCTTGTTTCATGCAGGTAAGCAGTAAGAATCAGTAATATTTAATCTCGGTAGTAAAAGTCTTTTAGCTTGACTGGCATGACTATGGTATATGCGATTGATCCAGTTCGTTCTGTTGCCCGATATTGTGGCTACTGTCTCACGACTGGCTATGTTGCGTGCTTACCGACGGCCCTTTCAATCATTACCTCGAACGTCACCGGACATACGAAACGATCAACAGCTTTAGGAATGATGGTACGTTTTCTCTACAGTCATATCGGTGGCTCGCCGGAAGTTGCGTTGACGCCTGAGACATGTCTTGAGCGACGATACTGGCTTTCAGCAGACGACCCCTCCCCTTAAACAGGCCCAGCGGTTCTCAGCGAAATTATACAAGTGCATAGTCTCAGGGAGAATCGAGAGCGCTTTCATCAGAACTCTTGAGTCTTTCATGAACTTTACCAAGTGATAGCCCACTTGAGGACGCTGAGGCCTGGTCTACTTTCCTTCCCAATCCCTGCTTAGGTTAATTGGCGCTGATATGAGTTGAGCGAACCACAGTTCATTGGCTATTGTGTTGGAAATATTGCAGGCCCCCAGTTCTATATTGCATCCGAAGCACCGAGATACAGGGTAAGTCACCAGACTAGGCTGCGTTGTTCTCGCCTATCATCTATGCGTTCGCCATTTGCTGACGAAATATCTTCCACAGACCGGACTGGCCTCAGCCGTCTCCTCATTCTCAGCAGGTGTTGCTTTATTGATCGGGCTGAGAGTATACTACATGTGGCAGAATTGGAGACGCAAGGCTGCACCCGGGTTCACCGTACTAGCGCGAAATGTGAACAATGAGAGCAACAAGGATCTGACTGACTTTGAGAATCGAAACTTCTTGTATGTGATGTGAGAAGGCACTTGTTCACAATTTGTTGGAAAGCTAGGCGCGGAACCCCGAGGGTTTGGCCTTTACCTTTTGTTTGGGGGAAGGGGGGTGGCGGGTGACAGGGGGCCATGACGTTGGAACAGGTCGGAAGTAATATATATTTATATATATATCATCCCCGAACTATCGTCCTTCGCTCCTATTTAGCTGACTCATCCCCTACCGCTTTGCTCTCCCGCTAACGACTATTTAGTCCATTCGCTCCCTCGTCTACTCTCTTCTACTCCCTTCCTCTCTTTCCTCCTCCCCTTCCACTCCCTTCTACTCCCTCACGGCTCTAGCCCGCTCCTATCGTACTCCCTTACGTGCCGGTAAGGCTTCCGTTCGGGCTCTAGTCTTATAAGCGCTAACGTTACGTATATCTAGCCTCGTGATAACTTTATCCGACTATATCTATAAGGGCTCGTTTCGGCCCTAATGAAAGGTGAGATTCCTAAGAGAATACTCTACTATTATACGTAGCTAAACGAGGTAAACTAAATCCTCTAGTTCTATAGGATAATACTTCTCTTTTTCTTTTCCTTTTACTATTCTCTCTTTCTCTCCCTCTCTCTATCCTCACATTTTCCTCTACCCTCTCTCTACTTCTCGTATGAATTAATTCTTCTATTTAGTCTTCTAACTATCTAAACGTACATTCCTTACGTTTCATCGTACTTTAACCCTCCCTCTCTAGTCCTCTTCTTTTTCTTTTCTCTCGGTACTTATCTTTTCTCCAGCGCTTCCTACTCTATTCGCTATTTCCTAATGCTAAAGAGAAAGAAAACCGCGGCGGAAGTCTTTAATAAAGCGAAGGAGAATAGCTAGGAGCTAATTACAAACGCTAATATAAATATATAAGAGTATAAGTAACTTAACGAAAACACTAAGATAATCGATTAATTACTATATAGTCCTTAGAACATCGACTATAAGAACTTAAGGAGTCTAAAAACCTCGCATACGATCCGTATAGCCCCTAAGGTCTTATATACCGTGCCCCTTAGTATTTTAGAACTAGTCTTAGTATAGGATAGATACTTCTAGAGTCTACCGTAGTCCTATTTCGTAATAATTACTCTCCTCCTCCGAAGTATACTCGTCCTCGAGTATAGGAGTAGTAGGTAAAAAGTAGCGTCCTAGTATAGCGCTATATACGTTCTATATTAATATTAAAGAAAACGTAATACGTTTCCCTAATCTTAGGGTCGCTTCTAATCCTAACTTATTCTACTCTTAGGAATTATTTCGTATTTACTTTAGTTTACCTAATTCTAGCGAAACTTCGTATACTTCTCGTATTCTAGTATAGTACCTATAGTAAGCTATACCTATAAGGTTAAACTTTTTAATTATTTAATCCTCGCTACTAATTTCCTTTAAGGTCTTAGCGATTAGTCTCTAGGTAAGGAGTATATTAACCTCTCTCTACTCTATCTACCTTTTTCTTTTTTTATATCTCTTATTCCTTAAGACTCCTCTTTCCTTAGTAAGTCCTATAGTTAGCCCTCTACTTTTTACCTACTAATAATATACTAGCTACTTATCTTCCTATCTCTATCTAGAATTTCTATATAAGTTTTTATTTTTTTCTCTTTTCTAG